>NC_080077.1:20503810-21142628 GCF_949987535.1 Balaenoptera acutorostrata
ACAAGGAAAAGTCTTTCAGCTCTTTACTTTTATCTTCAGCTATATCTTCCAAAATTGATATGAGCTAATTGATTATGTTTTTCACTACAGCGTGGTCTAGGGTTATTTATGCCTGTTAGAATTCTGAAAAGTTACAAATGGAATTAGCATTACCTAAGATATGATTTTAAAATTTAGAGTAAAATAGCAAATTGACATTTGGGGCCAATGCTCGGGGGAAAAAATCCTGTTGCTGTGGAAATGAGTATAGATGCAGACCTTAAATTTCTCTGTATTCAAAGGCTAATTCTGACTTGAGGTTAATCTTATACACACACACACACACACACACACACACACACACCCCATTGAACTTGAGGAGACAAAGCACCAGGCTTTACCAAAAGAAAGTAATTTCCCGGCAGTAGTCCCTTACCTATTGTTACATTCAAAGATGGTTCCTACTAGTTGCCAAGGTTGGCTGGATCTTAGCATCCAATTCATTTCCTTAGGGAACACCTGCCTGGGGATACTTCTGTCCACTTCATGGGCTTCTCCTGGGGTCTCCCCTCTATGGCTTGGTACCTTCTAATACTTGAGTGAATTCGGTGGTTCCAGGGCAAGCAGAGGAAACACCAAGAAAAGACTTGAACTTCTACAAAGACAGCTGATCATGGCAGCTCTCCTTGTCAGCTTCTGATATTAATGGACACTTCAACTCTCTCTGCACCTCTGATTTCTGTCCACAAAATATGAGGAGCATTCTTTCCCTATCAGAATGCTGAGTACTTAAAACAAATTTCTGTCATATCTTAGAAACTGTTTGCTAAAATTAATGTCAGTAATAGATATTCAGCAGTTTAGTGAAGGCACCTGAGGCATATGGGCCTCAGGTAAAGGGCCCATAAAAGTGCCTTTCAAAGACGCATACATAGAGAATGGACTTGAGGACACGGGGAGGGGGAAGGGTAAGCTGGGACCAAGTGAGAGAGTGGCATGGACTAATATATACTACCAAATGTAAAACAGATAGCTAGTGGGAAGCAGCCGCATAGCACAGGGAGATCAGCTCGGTGCTTTGTGACCACCTAGAGGGGAGGGACAGGGAGGGTGGGAGGGAGACACAAGAGGGAGGAGATATGGGGATATATGTATATGTATAGTTGATTCACTTTGTTATAAAGCATAAACTAACACACCATGGTAAAGCAATTATACTCCAATAAAGATGTTAAAAAAAAAAGTGTCTTTCAAAATGTCCACATGGACTAATTACTATGAATGTGTGGATTTTATTCTGACTTGGAGTGTATAACAGCTATTTGTAGTGACCAGGGGCTCTGGTGTTTAGTGTAAATTGCTTCTCTAGAACAAAAGAATTTGGGTTTCTTCTTAACCAGCAAAATCAATCCACGAGTGCTACCTTCTTGATAGCTGAAACACCCTGGCTTTCCAAAATGGTAGAAGTAGAAAATCCAATATCAAAATATTTTGATTTAGTTTTATTCTGCTTTTATTCAGTCCTTTCCTCCTTTGAGTCTTGATTAGACTTTAGTTCCTGTTCTGCCTATCTCTGTCAAGAGAAGAGATAAACAACTAGAATAAAAATTGCTACTAAACTATATATTGAATTTTAACTCAGTATTTTCTTTCTTCATTTACTGACCAGGACTGTCAGAGCAAAACATGGATTAGGATCTTTGTTTTGAGGTTATTTTGTCAAGTGGATGGAGATTTACTTTTTTCTAATTGTCCTTATCACTTGGAAAGCTGTACAGTGAGCAAGAGGTACAGGTTTCAAAGGTAACCATATTTTAAATATCCCATTTCCTATTTAATACTAGTTCAGAATATTTCAGATCAAAGGAACAGAATTGATCCAAAGTGCCTTAAGAAAGAAAGAAAAAAGAAAATAAAAAAAGATTTGGTCAGAAAAAAATTTTGGTCCCAAGCCAGGTTGTCTGGAGGTTCACCATGTCATCTGAACTTTTGCATTATTTTTCTGCAATTTTCTCCAGTTGGCTCCCCCAGGTAGCTACAGCAGTTGTTAAAGAAAAAAATTATCCTGACACTTGTTACAACAGTAAGGCAGACACAGGACTATTGCAATAGGCTATTGTTATAATAGGCACTATAACAATGAGGTTCTGCAGTACGGGAGAGAGATTGAGTTCAACTCTGAATACAACAAGGAAAACTAAGGACTGATAGCCAAGAAGCAAGGTGAGGGGGTCAGTGGATGGAAAATTACTAAGAGGAAACATCAGCGGAAAAGGGGATTCTGCCTAAACCTACCTGAGAGGGTTCTTGCTTAAGGCAGACCAGGGTGATCACATATCACCTGTGGGATGGTGACAGATGAGAAACTGGATTAGATATTGAGGGTGATCAAATAGTGAGGGTGAGGGAGTCTCTCTTGATAACCTGAATTAGCAGGATTCTTGCTAAAACTGGGTCTTGAGGAGATGTTCAAGACAGGGTCTAGCTGGGCTCAGAGGCGTCTGTGTAGAGTCTGGTCAAGAAAAGAGTCTTTGTCCCAGTTCCAAACTCCTTGTCCTCAAGGGACACCCAGTCATGGAAGAGAAGGAGCCCCAGCCCCAGCCTTCTCTGCAATGGTCCAGGGCACACTGACTGGACCATCCCAGGGCAAGTACTGCCCCCAGAAAATGAGGACACTCAAGTTAACTGAAAGCAATCAGAGCCCACCTCAAGAACTGGAGTGGGGCCGTTGTCACTCAAACTACACAGGGGATAGGTAAAGAAATTCAGGTAGTATTACAAGAAAGGAAGAGAAAAGATGCTGCTGGTCAGTAAACAACAGAAGTGCTTGGCATCTCTCTGAGCACTGATGGCCTCGTAGCTCTCCGTAGGACAGTCAGTAGGACAGTCAGTGGTTAAACACCTCTGCATATAAAGTCCCTAACACAGCATTTGGGTTATTTCACAGACACATGCAAATATTCAATTCCTTTCTATGCTCTTCCCGCAACTCATAAATCATTGTGCATTTTTTAGAACTTTGGTCAAACTTAAACATACTGCTTATAATTTATGGAGCACAGGCTTCTCTGACCCCCAAATGTCCCCAAACTGGTATGTTAGCATAGTATTAACTGACTGCACTAAGGGACAATGTAAGGCAGAGCACATTCATTCCTTAGGCCTTCCTGACAACCAAATTTCCCTTTTCTCTGTAGCCGTCATGAATGTCTTAAGATGATCATGCTAGGGACGAAACATACCCAAAGGCTGCCCCTCTACAATAGGATCCTGTCGCTTCTGCTTTTCTCAGTCACCTTTCACAAGTCAGCATTGCCCCTGGTCACAGAAAACTTTACTCCTAGAAACTCCCCTAAAGGCTCATAAGCACTAAGGGAATATTGGAAACATAATGGAGGTCATTGCATACTTTTAGCTGCAGCTTGTGACATTATGAGAAACCCAATACTTGTATTTTGCAGATGGACTAGTTAGTATACAGTGGAGTCCCTTAATCTGTTTGCAATTCACTGGGCTTCCTACGTGTAAGGATTGGTGTCTTTCAACAATTCTGATAAATTTTCATTCACTATCCCTTAGCTATTGCCTCTTCCATTTTGTTTCTATTACTTATCCCTGAAATTATATACAAGGTATACATTATATATGTATATATATGTGTGTGTGTGTATATATATATATATATATATATATATATATATCTTACCACTCCTTTAATCCATGAGCACACATTATATATGTATGTATATCACTCTTATCCTCCATAAGCATAGTAGTTATTCTGCTTTTCACAATTTGCTTCATTTTGTCTTTTTGGATCTATATTCCTATTTTTTCAGTTTTTTTTTTTTTGTAAATGAATGAGCAGGGCTCTGTTCCAATAAACCTTTATTTACAAAAACAGGCAATGGGGTTTTGGAACTGGATAGAGGTTGCACAACACTGCAAATGCATTAAATACCACTGAATTATTCACTTTAAAATGGTTCGTTTTGTGACATGTGAATTTCACCTCAGTAAATTCTTTTTAAAAAGCAAATAGGCAGTTGTTGGGATTTGGTTCACAAGTAGTAGTCTTCTGACACGTGACCAAGATCAACCTTTAATTCTCTGCTTAAATTCATTCCAGGCAACACTAATTTGCAGTTATGTAACATCTACCTGCATACTTACGACAGGTCACTCACTACCCCACAAGGTAATTTTTTTTCACTTATGGACAGACCCTGATCCTATCTGGAGGGTTTTTTCATACACAAAATCTCCCTCCATATGCCTTCTATCCACAGAGAGTTTACTTATGATTGTCTGCTTCACTAAAGGGACTCCATGCCAGGTTGATTTAAAGGATGAGTTCACTCTAATTGGAGAAATACTGAAGGGGGACATGCTTATATGCTAAAGCACCAGGCAAAGATAAATTGAATCCCTTAGTTAAATATACTCGACAGGATGGACTGACTTCTCACATACACACACATCCATCATCAGCAGATTTTTATTAGATGGAAGATACCTAGGGTTGGCTCAAAGGAAAGTGGTGACAATCGGCAAGCACTCCTCCACGGAGGAGAGGAGGCACTCCTGGCTGTGGAGATGGGTACTTACGATATTGAGGGTCAGGGTCTCCTGCTTGACTTTGGCCACCCAGGAAGCTCTTCCCCTTGCCACTCAGTATCACCAACGCTGGCACGAAAGGGTCTGCAGTGAGCTAGTTCAACGTGGCTAGCAGTTCTTCCAGTTCTGGCCGAGCTCTGAACCTTCCTTTGAAGTCTTCTTCAGTGTGCTCCCTCACTGACAGTTTGACTCCTTCAGGAAGATTGCTTTGGATATTTTCCAAGAAAATCTCTGCAAATGTAGCACTCAAACCGCTGATCTGAACCACTCGCTCATGGGTGGTAAGAACTGAGTCCAGGAGCATTTTGCTGCCTTGGTCCTGCAACTGCAACGCCTCCACGGTTTTGGTGGGCATCGCCTAACTTTCCTCGACTTTAATGCAGAGATGGTTGCAGAGGCTGTGAACATATTGGGCAGCATAACTCTCTGCCAGGGCCATATCATATGCAGTCAGGTGAATGTTTAAAACCCCATATTCATAATCTGTCCCCAAATTAATGGGTCTCACTTCCACTTTTCCCCTCTTCTTCCTGGGCTGAACAGGAAACAAAAGAGAAAGAAACTCTTGTGCTTTAACTAGGTGCTTGTATCTTCCAATGCCATGCGTGGGCTGTGACCTGCAGTGCCGACCAACGCTCAGCAGAATGCCACCTGCAGAACAGAGGGGATTCTCTCCTGAGGTTCTGAACCTCAAGAGGGAAAAGGCTTGCTTAAAAATGGTGTCATTCCTCAGACACAGCGCCTTTCCCAGAGCTCCATTCATCCTTTGCTGCTGTGCGGCCTGTAACTGTGCCAGCTGAAGATCGGCCCAAGAAGCCGCGACCGCTGGGCGTCCGAAAACACTCTATTCTTTCGGTTTTATCTTCCAGTTCACAGAGTTTCTTTCTCTTCAGCTCTATCTAACATGACATTTAATCCATCCATAGGATTTTTAATTATTTTTGTACATTTTAAATTTCTAAAAGTTCTATTTGATTCTTTTTCCTATTTGTTAGGGAGTTTTTTTTAATAGTCTTGTCTGCTCGAATTTTCAAGCTTATTTTGAATTGATTTAGACATATTCCATTTCATATTCAATTTCTGATAATCCCAAAGTCCCTGTGGGTCTGTTCTAGTGTCTGTTGTCCCACCTCTTCTCATGGGACTGACTTCACATGCTTTGTGATTTTTGACTATGGGCAGCTCACTTTCCTTGGAATTTTTTTCTGTAAAAACACTTCAAGGGCTGGGTTGAAGTTAAGTTTCTCCAAAGGTAAATTATATTTGCTTGCGTCACTAGCTTGGGATCACTTCCAAACAAGGAACACTATAAATTTGCTGCTTAAGGTTTTTCAGACCACATAGATAGAATAAATCCAGCCCACACATATTCACAAGGGCTGAATTTAGTTACACAGTCTCAGATGAGATTAGTTTTTTCCTCTACCCCACATCATGGTAAGCATAGTTAAGTTTCTTTGCTTTCCCCTTCTTCACAATGAGGTTTCTTTCTTACTTATACTAAGAATGTAAAGGATATACTTCTCCAGGGTTCCAGCTTTATTCATAAGTCTCTTGTTAGGTTCTCTACTTTATCCAGTTCTGAGGACTTGTATCCATCTCCTTTGCTTGTACAGCCTCAGCAGGAAAGCTCAAGGTCTCAGTGCAGATAACTCCAGAGTAAAAGGCAGCATCAACACTTGCTTGCCCCCAGCATTCCCATTTAACTTTGGTTTTGCCTCTGCATATTCCTTCCTTTTTATCAGTGTGTTTTAAAAGATTTTCAAAGTATATTTTATCCCGAATTTTAATTGTTTCAATCACAAGAGTCATTTACGGTATCTAACTTACTACGTTGATAGAAATAGACATCCCTGGGAATAAAAAGTTTTAGACTTATTTTTGATTCTGCTTTTGTTTTGTTTAATTTCTTAACTTCTGTTATTCAATTTGGAATAATATAATTCATGAATGTCCTACTCTGGTTTCATTTATGTTGGGTAATGTTTATAAACTGATGCTTGATAAATAATCACATACAAAGTTAAATATAGCTAACTTGTCTAGGATCCCAGTGTCTACCTTTTAGACAACTGGGGAAAACTGTGTCACTGATTCTCCATCAATCACAGTGTACGACCAGGGCTAAAATAGATTCTATGCATGTCACTTGTTTGTCAACCACAAATCCTGTACAAATTGCTATAGCACTGACTGGCACAAAATAATCTGGGGTAGAGTAATGCACAGCAACAGAAAGTCAAACAACGTTGAGTAGAAAATCAACTATCAATAAATAGTGAGCCTATTTACTTTGGTTTACATTATGTCCTTATATCTTTGGGCATTTATTTTTTATCATTATTTGTGAAATCACACAAATAAATAATCATTCAGTTTCATAGGTTTTCTTAATCAATGATCAGTTTGAACTTCAAATTTTTAAGTCTAAAATTTTTCTCATTCTATTCCTAAATATTATTGGTTAAGTAGTTTGCTATTTTTTGTCAGAACTGTTCTTTTTTAATTCATTCTTTAAAGCTAACCTCACTTTGCTCAATTGCTGACAATTGTTAAAAGCTTTCTTCCAAATGTAGATGATAAACTAAAATCAAGAAAGCTGTTGCTCTTTTGACATGAAAGAAAATTAACACTCTCTTGATAGAGAGAGTGTTACTTGTATGTCTGCTCATAATTTTTGGATGCATCAGTAATCCTAGAAACATATGAACTATTTTGAATAGTCATGAAAATGAAACTCTGGTCTTGTTGACCACCGATTTTATCATCTACACAAGCCACTATCAACATTCTAATATTTGCTCTCCGCAAGCTTTATTTTGCCTTAAGAAAATCAGTTACCAAATGACACTGGACATTTGGATTTCTTTTAGAAATTAAGCAATAGCTTATATAAACTGACCACAGGTTTCCCACACTGAACTTCAAAACATCAAATAATTTAAAAAAGAAAATAAGCCTATTTATTGGGTGTTACAGGCAAAAAAACAAAGTGTGGAAGTGACACCAATCACCAAACTCTTATTCACATACTCTTGGTCCAAGACATTTTGTTCTCAAGGTTTCTTCTACAAATTACATGTAACCTTTAGCAGACTTGATGCTGATGCCTCCTACTGAATCATGCTTTGGTAACTGTTGGACCATTTTACTCAGGGATTTTTGCTCTTAGAGCAAACAAGGTATGCCACTCAGTTGCCCCATACCTGAATTAACTATTCATCAGGAACAGACATGGTCCTGGGTTGTGTATCTTACCTAAGCTGTTGAAAAGTTTATTTCTCACTGATTTATTTTTTTTCTAAAACCCATTCAGAGAATTTGAGTTTTATTAATTATTGATTGAACTGATTTATCATACTTAAGAAAAATCAAAATATTCCTCCAGTTCGTATTATTGACCAGTAAATACTACATTTGATTTATTGTAGTTTTAAGCCAAAACACATTTGAAATCTAATTCCTAAATGAGGTTGGATTTTGTGACTTTTTCTATAATCTTTATATTCTGTGGAATTCTCCCCTACCAGGTAAGAAAATCACAAACAGAATTAAGAAATCTATTCAGAAGTGAAAAGGGCAGGCAAGAAATCAAGAATGACTTGGAGACTTGGGGCTCAAATGACAAAGAGATTTTTGGGAGCCATTAATAGAAATAAGGAAGTCAAGAGAAGAAAGTGAGTCTAGTGAGAGGTGGAAGAGGAGAAATCAATTTTTTTACATATTGATTTTGAATTAAAAATGCAGAAGTGAAAGGAGTCACAGATATAAATGTAAAAAATGAAACAAGGATTGTAAATAGCACAGGTAATTCAAAATCCAGGAGCAACCTAAAATATTAATAAATATGACAAATAACCATGAAAACTTTTGAATGACAAGAAACATCAGCAAAGTCTGAAGACAAGTGACAAATTGGATATAACATTTTGGTAACTGATAAATAAAAGGCTAATATTCTTAATGCATGAAGGACTCCTAAAAACTGAGAATTTAAAAACCACATACAGCAACACAGGAAAAAGTAGCAAAAAAATGAATGAGCAGTTCACAGAAAAATTAATTCAACCGGACTTTAAACATGGGAAACAATGATTAGTTTCACTCACATTAAGAGAGATACAAATTTTAACTCACTAAGAAACCACTTCGCACCCATCACGTAGGCAAAATCCATAGTCTCTTTTGATAAGACTGTGGGGAAACAAGTACTGTAATGCATTGTTGGTGGGACTGCAAAATTATATAACCCACGTGGAGAAAATCTGACAAAACACAACCAAATTACATGTATATTTATTTTCCATTGATCTAGCAATCCCACTTCTGGGAGTCTATCTCAAAGATACAGTGGGAAAAAATGATATATACGTTTATATATATCATATGTAATACGAGAGAGAGACTGAACCAGGAAGAAGCTACATTTTAGACTCCATCAGTACACAGGGCTGATGATGATCCTATGACTGAAAAGATAACAAAACGATGCCTAACTTGCGAAGGGACAAAAGAAAGGATGGATATCAATATTAAAACGGGGCAAATCTCAGCATCTCCTGAGGCTGGGTCCCTGGGAGGAACTGTTCTAACTCAGCAAAAAAAATTCATTTTTCCTCTATTTGCAACCAAGAAATAGGCAGCTTCTCAGGCACAGATGCCTGGGTATTGAGAAAATGAAACTAGTTGCATTTGACATGACAAGAAAGGCTGTATCATTGGCATAGAATCCCCGTAACAGAGTGTTTCTCTCTGATGAGCAGATACAGAGTCTACAAAATCTGCCAGAAGAGAAAGGGTTGATGGTTCTAAGATATCTTGATGAGATAATAATATCCTGCACTGAGAAAACACCATTTCACATTATTCTCTACTATGAGGTCTACAATCAATACCCACTATGCACCCTAATTCTGAGTCTTAAAAACAGTCTTCAAAAACATTGAATTCAATGTTTTTCTTCCAATTCTTGAAGGATTTTGGCTTTGGGTACCTCTGGGTATAGGTACTAGAGATATGGAACTGTGGAAGGAATTTTTAAAAATATTTTCTCCTTGACTCATCTAGGTTCTTTCAGAGGCAGGCAGCATTTCTCCCACCACATTCCAGTTCTACAATGTC
This sequence comes from Balaenoptera acutorostrata, assembly GCF_949987535.1. NCBI lineage: Eukaryota > Metazoa > Chordata > Mammalia > Artiodactyla > Balaenopteridae > Balaenoptera > Balaenoptera acutorostrata. Next base: position 20,513,528 of record NC_080077.1, read on the forward strand.
CTTTGTCCAACCTACCAGGTATAAAATTCAGGCTTCTTATTGCTGAAACCTATAAGAAAAATTAATTCCCAGCATATTGTCATGTATAATACATCTGGGAAAGCAAGTTACTCATGGCCTCAGTGAAATTTTGGCAGGATTTTTACTGCCACACCATTAGCGCCTACAAATGGGGAGAACATATGTATTAACAACTGGAGAAATCTCATATGGGATGACATCACCTGCATACGAGCTGAAGTGTGTACTCCTATAAAATAAAACCAAATATTTCTCTGGCAGCAATCTAGCTCATTAAGAATTCTAAATCATGTACCCTGAAAACCTGAAACAAAATTCTGAAAAGTTGGCATATACAGGTGAGCTTCATCAGTTCCCAGGTTTACTCACATCCCCTGTGACACAATATGGTGATGTTTTGATATGCTATGAGGGAGCACGAGTACCCCTAAAATGTGATTCTTTTCTATATTTTGGGATGTGTTTGGTGGATTAAGTTTAGGGATATTTGGTCAGCCAGCAAAGGTGAAGAAAATCCTACCGATAAAATGTGTCTCAGTAGGTGATAATAATGAACTCAATCAGACGGCTGTTGCAGGGTAGATATTAGACAGAACAAGTTGGTATAATAGAGTGAAATGTTTGAATGTTACCAGTCCTCCTAAGTGTTGATCATACACCAAATCTTTGGGTACCACCAGCCAGGTAAAAAGAGGATACCCTCAGATCATACGAATTCCTCGATTTAAATCCAGTTAATTGATCCAGCCCTTCACTCACCCAACAAGCAACCTGAGATGTTTGTGCTCCCATGGAGAGGTGGCTAAAGCGTATGGAACACTCGGTTACTCAAAGGCCTGAGTGCATGTCCTGGCTCTGTCACATAGCAGCTAAATGAACTTGAGCAAGTCAGTGAACTTCTCCTACATCCTTTCCTCCTGCTATAAAATGGGAAAGATAATAACCATCTCACAGGATGAGATTAGTGAATATATGTAAACGTTTTCCTCTATTTTAAACTGGCTCTTGAACATCAGGCCTGGAGAGTCCTTGTTTTCCCCCCAAGATGTTGACATATTTGTGTTCCATTTTATTTCTATTGATTAGCTAATTAACTTGGAAATAGTTTTCTTAACTGCATTTCATATTTTATTAACTCTGCTTGCTTCTGACATTTGCTTAAAAGTTGGTTCTAACTTTTAAAAGGGGCATATTCTTTCTTAGCTTTTTACACATTTAAAAATTAATTTTTAAAGCATCTTTATGATGGTTTTTCATGTCTCTTTTATTAGAGTATTGGGAATTTAATTAGATCTGTATAGGGCTTAATCCCAAGCAATGGAAACTAATGGTAGGAATTTAATAGGCTGATGAGTGAATGATCTGAGAACAGGTGGACTTTTCTAGTGACCACACAGTAATTTTATCAAAGTTATAACTGAAAATACCTCTGAGTATGAAAGGCATGGGTGCTGAGCTAGCATCTCAAAAGGAAGTTCTCCATGAGGAAGCACTCTAACGCTGTCAGTAGAACTCTCTGTGGTGATGGATATTCTACATCTGTACTATCCAATACTACAGCCACTAGTCACATCATGACTATTGAGCACTTGGAATATGGCTAGTGTGACTGAGGAACTGAATTTTTTACTTAATTTTAATTTTAAAATAAATTGGATGAGATTTTATATACTTCCTTAAAACCAGAACCCCTCCAACCTTCACTAGTTGTCTTTTTCTGTCTCCTGTGTTTATTGTCAACAAGTCCTACTGGTATTTCTTTTCTGATATATATCTGGTAGCCATCTTTCTTTTTCTTTTTCTACCTTGTTTAAGGACTTCCTCAATCCATGCCAGTGAAACCCAACAGCTTCCAATCTTCCTGCTTCTAGGCTCTCCCCTCTCCAATTCAGTTGCCAGAGTATCTTGATAAATTACCAAATTCATTATTGCTTAAAATCCTCCTTTGCCAATAGTATGAAAATTCACGTTCTTAGCCTGGTCTTCAAGACTATAGTATGATCCAACCTTAAGGTCTCTAAATACATCTTGGCTTCAGAGTTCACTTCCAAACAGGTGACTCATTTATCTCTCAAAAGATGTCATGTCTGGTATCCTCTTATCACCTGTTCATTCTGTTCCTATATAACCTTCCCCCTGTCCTATCTATTCACATATTGCTGTATTCCAGGATCCTCTGTGACAGTGGCTTTTAAACTATTGTTTTTACTATAACCTATAAAAAGAAATTATTTAACATGATTCTATAGCATACACACTGATATTTTCTATTCTGTTGTACTTCATTCTATTCTATTTCTTTTTTATGCTTATCTTAAACCACTAAATTGACTTCATGATGATACTAGGTCATGGGCTGAATTCTGTTCCCTAAAATTTATATGTTGAAGTTCTAACCCTCATTACCTCAGAATGTGACTGTATTTGGAAATAGCGTTTTTAATGAGGTAACTAAGGTATGATCAGATCATATGGAGGGCTCTAATCCAATGTGACTGTTGTCCTTATAAGAAGAGAAGATTAGTACACAGACCCACATAAAGGGAAGACCATGTGAAGACACCAAGGGTAGATGGTCATCTATAAGCCAAGAAGAAAGGTTTCAGGAGAAAGCAAACTGCTGACACCTTGATGTTGGACTTCTAGCTTCCAGAACTATGAGAAAAAAAATTCTGTTGTTTAAGTCATCTGTTGTTTAAGTTTGCTAGGGTGGCAGCACTGGCAAATTAATACAATGCTTTAATGGGCTGAGATTCACAATTCAAAAAACACTGCTCTATGAGCCTTCCCTCAATTCCTACAGCACATTTTAATCATCTTATTTTGTAGAACTTACTTTCTCTACCAGTCACTTAGGCATGAAATTATATACTACTCTTTAGCTTTGTGTGTATGCCTTGCCTCCCTGCCTTTATTTTAAGATCCTTGATAGTACAATATAGTCTTGTTTTGTTTTCTACAAAAAAACAAGCACTTTCTTAGACACATAGTTATTAAATATATTTTTGTTCAATGAATGAGATTGTTCTTTTTTTTAAGGCAACTAAGCAAAATCTAACCACTAAACACTGTCATCCCTCTTTAACATCATTTTTTCATACCTGTCTTCCAACATCTCAATCTAAGTCAAGGACAGCAACGTGCTGTCAAACGCAGCCCCACAGTCCTTCTCAGCACTGCTCCACGCAGCTATTCCCCGTCTGTCCATGCTTCCATCTTCGGTCTAAACCAAGAAACCAACATCAGAGCTAGAATTAATGGAGTGGAGATGCAAATATATTCTACATTCCCCTTGTCCATAAAAATTATTTTATTTAACTTATTAATTTATTTAAAATGAAACTACCTAGTACCATTCTGCCCCCTTCAGTTTCAGCTCCTCCACAGTCAAACATTCCAAAAGATTCTATATCCACCCTGTCTCCACTTTCTCATCTGCCATTCTCTCATCTACCCACACTAATATGGCTTCTTTCCCGCTATCCACTCAAAGGACTCTTGCCAAGGTCACCAGGAATCTCCAGCGAACTAAATCCAATAGATGGAGTTCTTCCCTCATCTGTCCTACCTCCCAGCATTACTAAACACAGTTGCTCATTCACTAATACTTGAAACCTTCTCTCTGGAATTCTGTGACCCCTCTATTTCCAGTTTTCCTTACTCCAACACCAGCTATTTCACCGTTCCTCATTTGTAAGACCTCTGAGTGTTGCTGTCCCTCAGGACTTAACCCCGGGCCCTCTTCTCTTCTTTACTCTCACCTTAATGACATGTATGTCAAATATCTATGTACACATATGTGTGGGTGTGTGTATCTCTCTATATATACACACACATATACATAAACACAGTTTACTGGAATTATCAGTTTCACAAAATAAATAGTTTATGAGACTATATGATTCTCTCTCATACTTTCTACTCCACTATATGATATCTTATTCTATTTAATTTTTTAAAAATATTGGTCTTAACCCGCTAAATTGATGTGATAACACTAATGGATCGTGACTCACAGTTCTAAAAACACTGCTTTCCCGTGACTTTAAATAACATCTATATGCTAAAAATTCCTAAATTTATCTCTCTCTTCTCACTTCCAGACTTGTAAATCCAACTGCTTATCCATTTGGCCATCTAGTAAGAAAATCAAATGTAACCTCATGAAAACTGAGGTCTTTATTTTCTCCACATATCTTTATTTTTCCCAATTAGCAAATGATACTACATTGAACCCTGTTGAGCAAGCCTGAAAACTCTAGGTTGGCCTTGCTTTGCCCTCTCCTTGGTTCCCTTCACTCACACAGAAGGAATGGAAGATCAGGTCTTGTCAATGCTACACAGGGTCAGAGACGATCAGAATCATTGCAACAACTGCGTTCTGATGTCAAACTGTGACTTTTTACCTGAAGTTACTCAAGGCCCTCCTCACTTCACTGCTTTGGGACAGCTGTTTAGTACCAGGTCTATCAGGGCAGGCCAGCTCTCTGAAGGGTCATGAGCTCCTTTTTCCATGAAGCCCCGAGTCTGTTTCTGCCTCATCATCTCTGGATGGATGAAGAAGTACAGCTGAGGACTGTACTGACTCATAGTTCAGCAAGCCTGTGAGTTTCACCCATCCCTCCCTTCCCGGTCCCAGAGCCGGCCTGTAAACAGCATTGTACCTTGGCTGTTATAAGAAAGAGAGGCTACAGTGGACTCCGAGTGTCTCATCCTGAGTCTGCAGCCAATGAATAGTTCACTGAGAGGCCACACATTAAAAGATCAAGTCATCAAATGATTAATTTTCCACATTTATGTATTTATCAAAAATAAATCACTTAAATTGTTCATAACGCCTTTAATACTTAATATTGGCTGGATTGGCAGGGTCGACACGAGTCGTGGGAAGCCGAGGCTCCAGGGTTCTGGATCTTCACACTCCCTCCCTCAGTCTCTTCTCCTCTGCCTCAGTCCCCCCCTTGCCTGGGGCTGGCAGCCTCTGTCTTTCTTCTACTAGCAGTAAGTTCCCACCCTTCGCCTGCCAGAAGCTGAGGCAGCAGGGAGTAGGGACACATGAAAATTAAACATTCTTTTTAAAAGCTGTTATGAAAAGACAGAACCATCCTATGGTATTAGAGGTCATAATAGAAGTCAGATAGAGGCCTGGAGGGTTATGAACTGGAAAGGGGGTGCAGGGAGAGGGCTTTCTGGTACTGGAAATGTTCTATATCTGGACCTAGTTATACAGACATATACATATGTTAAAATTCATTGAGCTATATATCCTTACCACTTATGCATTTTGCTATTTCCATGTTATACTTCAACACAGAGTAAAAATACTGAAATCCATGAAAATAGTTACAAATATTCCATGCCGTACTAATTGTTATAAACTTTCTACACAGAAGAAGAATTATTTTTTTTTCAAAAAAGAATTATTTTTTGATAATTTGGTAAGTTTTGTCATTATTCACACAGCAAAACCTAAATCCTAAAACTGCCAAAACATTTATAGGACGGAAAGTGACTTCAAAAGGATCTGCAAAAGAGAAAAGGTTAAAACTGAAAAGTTCAAAGTGAAATGCTGAAATTTGGGAAGTATTCATAAAAATAATTTATTTAATATACTCAAATATATATTGGAACACAGTATGGTGTTTCCTTAAAAATATTAAAAATAGAACTACCCTATGATCCAGCAGTCTCACTTCTGGGTATATATCGAAAGGAAATGAAAACAGGATATCAAAGAAATACCTGCACCCCCTTGTTCACTGTAGCATTATTTACAATGGAAACAACTTGTGTCCATCAATGGATGAATGGATAAATAAGATGTGAAAATGTATGTGTGTGTATATATATATATATATATATATGCAAAAAGGAATATTATTTAGCCATGAGAAAGAAGGAAATCCTGCTGTTTGTGACAACATGGGTACATCTACAGGGCATTCATTATCTTAAGTGAAATAAGCCAGACTGAAAAAGGCAAATACGTACTGCATGATATCACTTATATGTGGAATCTTTTTGAAAAAAAAGTCAAACTCAGAGAAACAGGGAGTAGAAAAGTGGTTTCCAGGGGCTAGGGAATGGGGAAATAGGGGGAACAAACTTTTAGTTATAAGATGAATAAGGTCTAAGGATCTAATGACAAACATGGTGACTACAGTTGATAACACTGGGTTCTATAATTAAAATTTGCTAAGAGAGTAGAAGTTAAATGTTCTCACCAAAAAAAAAAAAAAAAATTAAATCTATGCGGCACTAGATGTGTTAATTAACTAGATGAGAGGTTGCAGAGAAAAACAGAAGTAAGAAATAAAAATGAAATATGTGACAAATTTTGGGGGTAGGGGTCATGAGGGGCAGGAGACGCACACAGAAGCAGGCCTGGACCAAATGGCAGCCTTGCAAGGGACTCCTCAAGACTGAAATTTGGGCTGTAAATGTCATGTCTCTCCCCTCCCCCACTGTCATAGGGCTTCAGCTTCCAGCAAATACCTTTTATCAGCAGAGAAACTCCTACTGTGGCCAGGCACCCACATGTTCCTACTGCTGCAGGCCTATGGTTTGGTCTGGTTCTTCCTGCCACAGAGGTGTAAGGAGCCAGGGCCTTCTGAGGTTGGAGACCTTTCTCTGTCCCCCAGCCCCACCCCTGCACATCCGTGTTCAATTTCCACTTGTTTTGGCAGTCCCTTGACTTATTTTGTAGTTCGGGTTTCATCTGGAATTTACATTCCCGTTCCAAGTTCTCCTTGTGAGGTTTGTGTGATTTCCAAGAAAAGAAGGGAAAATGATGACTTTTACAATCATTTTCAAACCAGACGTGGCTATTTGGGAATTTTAATGAATGCATAAAGATCAAGGGAATTGTTTTTACCTAAAATACTTCTTAATTACAATAAAATAGATTTCTGTGAAGGAAAAGCATCCCATTTCAAAGTAGTCAAACACATAACAAACAGACTTGTGGTTACCAAGGGGGAGGAGGGGTGGGGGAGGGATGGAGTGGGACTTTGGGGTTAGTAGATGCAAACTATTATATATAGGATGGATAAACAAAAAGGTCCTACTGTAGAGCACAGGGAACTATATTCAATATCCAGTGATAAACCATAATGGAAAAGAATATGAAAAATAATATATATATATGTATATGCATAACTGAATCACTTTGCTATATAGCAGAAATTAATACAACATTGTAAATCAACTATACTTCAATACAATACAATACAAAAAAATAAAGTGTCAAACAAACAAAAGCCTTTTAAATTTGGAGTGAAGAAGAGCTACAGGAAGAAAGTCTCTGGATGGGAGGCGAGGTCCCACCAAATCTCTTTAGGAGCCTCTTACTGATATTTCCCCTTCCACCATCAAATCAGGTCCCAAGAGAGCACACTATCTCCCTTTAAAACTCTGCTTCTAAGTGCCCTTCTCTGTTTTCAAATTAGAATATTGAAGAAGTATAAAGGAGGCTCAGGGAGGAAAGGGTATCTCATCAACTGAGACTGATGTCCCCTGAAGGATAAACCCTGCACCGGCATACTAAAAAAGGGCCCCGCAAGTGAGAATGGGAGGAAAGAGGAGGCCAGAACACGGCACTCTGTGCTACACCAGAGATTCAACACAACGTAACTAGACTCATGCAGCCAGTTGTCAGGGCCAGTAGGCTAGAGAGGAGTAGGCTGATGGGTTCAAGCACTCTGGAGATGTGCAGGGATCCATGACCCCAGAAATCTTTCCAAAACCTTTTATGGATTCAGAGCAGGAGTAGACTGATGAGAGTGACATATCATCCCTACAAGGGGACTGGCCTGTGTATTCAGTGGAAGGTGGGGGGTCTGAAGGCTGGCCAACCTGGAATAAAATCTCCCTCTGGGGACACAGGCAGTTTTCTGGAATCCCACACCCCCGTAGCTCAATATTGACTTATTTTACTTTCAACCAGACTTTGTTATGTCCCTTTTTAAAGTTGTGAGGCCCAGCAACTTATCAAATCATCAATCATTCAATCAACAGATAACACTAGTTGAAAAATCAACAACTCAAAATTCTATCTCTTTGTTTCCCTTAGCATAATTGAGACAAGAATTTTTCCTGTTGTAGCTTTCTTTTAAAAACTAAAGAACCCATAAATAAATTAAATGTACAAAATAAGAACAAAAAACATAAAACATCACGCTTTTCAGAGTGCAAATTTCTAGTCCTACAGTAGTTAACATCTGTTAAAAATGATTAAAGAAAATAATTCAGGGGATACAAACAAACATTATTTAACACTTCATGAAGCAGGCAGTCTCTATTCCCAAGGGTCCAGAAAAAACTCCAAAATGGGGTAGAAGGCAGAGAGCTTTCACAGGGTAAAGCATAAGAAACAAGGAAGAGAAAACCAGAAAAGAAAGAAAGAACAAGGAAGTAAGGATAGAGCCCAGAGCCGACGTGGCATTTGGGGATTGGCTACAGGATGAACTGCATTTCCGGCCAAATGGAGAACTTACAGGGACTGGAAAGTTCTCTCAGTTTCAGTTTGCTGATGCGGCACTGTGGCCCCATCTTGGGCCTAGAAATTTCTTTAAACAGCGGGCAGAGTTGAATGAGGTTTCAAAGTAGACAGACAGGAGAGGGGATTTCCAGGAAGAGGAGACGGCGTGTGCGAAGGACAAAAGCGTGAAAGAGTACAATGGTTTGGAAAATTTATACGGCTTTTTTTTTTTTCTTTCCCCTTTTGCTGAGCCTAAAGTACAAGATTAGGAAAAGAGGCAACGTCATGAGAAGATGGGTCAGTCAGTAAGAGGTGAGTTAGAAAAAGGATCTAATAGAATCACAGTAGGAGAGGTTGGTTGACTGTGTCAGATTCTCTTGTGGGATCAAATGACATAATGACTAAAAAGAGTCCCGTGGATTTAGCAATTTGGAGGTTGTTGATATCCTCAGCAAGGGAAATGGGGAAGGGTTAATGTAGTGTAAGTGCCTGACAATTAGCTTTTTTGATTGTAATGTAAGTGCCTGCCATTAGGCTTTTGATTGCCAAGGCATCTGTTTCAAAGACATGCATCTCGAATAAGCATATTTCCAGCTACACAGCTTAGTCACCTCACCCATGAAGTTCCCCCTTATAAAGCGCTGGATAACCTAGATAACTGATCACTTGTATGACCCCCCTTTTCCCTTCCTGTGCTTTAATTCCTGCTCTTAAAATCACCAGTAAAAGTAAATGTCAAACTCTTTTCCACAGTGTTTTTACCATCAGGACAGGAAGAGAATTCTTATTATTCTACATCCTTGCCAATACTTGCTATTGTGAAACTTATAAAAAGTTCTTAATCTAGCATGTTGGAAATTATAAACCATTACGGTTTTCACTGACATATTGTTGATTACTAATGAGGTTGACAGATCTGCATATACTAATTGGCTATTTGGATTTCCTCTTCTAGAAAGAACTTGTTTACCTGACCTTTTTTTTCAATTAGATTATTTCTTTCCCTTATTGACAGGAAGGAGTTCACTATATATACTAATTACTAGTCCTTTGTCAGTTATATATGTTGTAAAGTCTCCTCGTTTATTACTCATCTTTCACTATTTTTCATTAATGAAACAGAACTGCTTAATTTTAACGTAGGCACATTTATCAGTGTTTTCCATTAGTTTTGTGTTGTTTAGAAATTCTTCCCAACCCTGGTTCATAAAGACATTCTCAAATATGCTCTTCCAAAGGTTGAAAATGTTGCCTTTCACATTTAAATCTATACTCCAACTGGAATTGAATTTTGTGCTATTTAAGAAGTAAGATCTCAGTTTAATTTTTTTCCATATTGACATCAATTGTTCCCATACAATTTATTGGAAAAAATCATTTTTTCCCACCTCTCTTCAATAAAACCTCTGTCATATACCAAAAAAAAATTTTTTTAATCACCAGTAAAGTGTGAACCCATGAAATCGTAGGTACCCCACCCTGGACCCCAGTAAGGGCAGAAGCCCAGGTCTGTGCTAGCGTTGTCTCTCTCTTTCTTTCTCAATCTCCCTTTCCTTCTCTCTCTCTACCTGCGACCACACGATATAGCCCTGGGTGTGCCGTGTACTCTCCAGGACTTGTGAGTAATAAATCTTGTTTTCTCAAAGTTCCCTGATGGTTGTTGCTGAGGTGCATCCTGTAATCATAATAAGAGCCACAAAAGCTGGCCCAGACACCACTGACTCCCTCCATGTCTGTGGGGCCCACCACAAGTAGTATGGGCCCCAATGAGTTCCCCCAGGTAGTCCTAGTCAATAGCATCACTAAGGATAGGCTGAAACCAACACAAAACAGCTCATTTCATCGCAAAAATAAAGTCTAAAGCCAGTGCCAGCTAAAAATTGTCACTTGCCATCTGGTTCTATAAGAATGAAGTCACTAGCCACTGAAGTCACTGACCTTCATCACACCCTGGAAGGAGTTCAGGGTGGAGATCAGGAATGAGGCACTCTGTGCTCTGGGAAAAACTGGAAGAACAGGCCTTCAGATAATTAGATATTTTCAGGAGAAGATTTTATGAGCCCAAATTCTTGCATCTTCTCATATCTAGAAAAGCACTAAAATCACAAGGGAGACATCTGCTCCTGGTGACAAGCAGCACCCTTCTCCTGGCCAGCAGTAACCTTCTGCCAGAATGCGTGCTTGATTGCACGTATCCCCCTTCGCCAGAATCACATATGTACTGATCTCTCCCCCCAACCTCTTCAGAGCAGTTCCTCAGAGCTCTCTGAGAGGCTGTCTCCTGGGCTATCGATCTCATTTTGCCCCAAATAAAACTTAACTCACAACTCTCACGTAGTACATTCTTTTTTCACTCGACATCAGATTGCAGTGAGTTGAAGCATGGGTGGGAGAAGAGAATACGGAGAAATACAATATAGTTCTTTTTTACTTGGCTGTAAAAGGAATAAAAATATGACTAAGAATACAAATGTAAAATTAATTCAAATATCATAAATGCCATAAAGTCATTTTCTACCCCAGAACCTCAAAACTTAACATTGAGTAAAAACTGAAGTAGGCCCAGTTTGGATCCCTAAAACATCAACAGTAGCTTGCTAGAAAAGTTTTGCTTATAAGGCAGGTTCCCTGAAGAAGCCCAGATCACTCACTCTCTTACGGACTCCACACATACACTCAGGAACAAGGAGGCACTCTTCATTCATTCAACATTATGTGAGTGTACACTGAAGGTCCACAAAAGACCAGGCCCTACACCTGGTGCTGGGGATACAACAGCAAGAAAAATGGACCCAGTCCATGTCCTCTGATTACTTATACAGATTCACAAAAATATAATTCTAAGGGCTGTGAGGAAAAGGTACAGGGTGAGATCTCTCAATAGGGGGATGTGAGTTAGTCTGAGCGATGGGGGCTGGGTAGGAAAGACATCGCCAGGGAAGTAGTGTTTGACGTGAAATCAGAAGGATGAATAGGAGTTAATTAGACTAAAAGGGGAGTGTTTGCTTTGGGGGAGGGGAAGCATTTTCGGTGTAGGCAGAAGGTGAATGAAAGATGAACTGTGGTGGGAGTGCTGAGGCCGACGGGATGGGTGATAATAAATGAGTGAAGAGTCAGGTAGGAGTAAGACTGTGAAGGGTCTCATGGCATGTTTCCATGACTTTGGAAAACCATGGAAAGCTTTTAAGCCAAGGAATAACATAACCAGATTTTAATTGTAAAACATTCTAGCTGAAAGAAGATGAATGAATTGAAGGAATGTGGTGGTGATGGTGGAGGTAAAAAAAAAAAAGACAAATTAAATAAATAAATTTTTAGTGACATTAACAGGGCTTGATAGATTAGTGAAAGAAAAGTTGTAAGGGTTGTGGAATATAACGAGCATAGAAATCAAGAATATTAGAAATACTCGTTCCATTGGTCCCTTGAAATTCTGAAGAACAGGAAACAGCAAAATGAGACACCAAAGACATACTAAATTTGCAGATTCCTATTTCTGTCCATTTATATGTCAAAAGATGATATAAAACCAAGTGCAGTAGCTTGACTGAGTATCTGGCTGGAAGGCAATCACACAAAGGTACATCTGCAGGGTCTTGACCAGACTTGATTAGAAATCCTGAAGAAAGTCAGGTCATCTCTTGAAAACTATGCTCTAGGCTCTTTGTCCTGTGTAGAATTGCTAGCTGGAAATAGCAAGAGAATCTTCTCATATGCTATTTGTAAAACTGAGCTGGGTGTTGTTTGCAGCTAAATTAGAGTAATACATCTAGCAGACCCAAGAACATGAGGGCACATAGCTTTTTCCCCTCCTTGATTGTGTGTACTTATTCTCTAAGACTGTGTCTGTAGGTCAAGTTGTGAGCTGTCTGTCTTCCTTACCATTTAAGGTACACATCCCAAACAAATGGCCTGCTTTGACTTGGCTTGACTAGATACTGTAGAGCAATCTAGTCACATGTTGGCAAGATGTGTTAATTCTTTTAGGCAGGTGCAGCACCAATTAGCACTTCGGAGTGGTTATTTGGTCAATTAAGTTCCATTCAATCAACATTTATTGAACATCAGGTACTAATGTACCAGGCACTGTACACTAGGATATAAAGATCCATAAGAAATAGACATTGTCTTTGAGGAATTTATAGTGTAGTGAGGAAGGAAACGTAAGTAATTAATTTAGTTCAAGTCACTTCTCTTTACAGAGGACCTACTACACGCCTACTACTCTCATTACCATGTTGGCACCCAATAAACCACTGACTCATGAGTTTAAGCACATGAGAATGTATATCTTCCTGAAGGGTGTTTGAACAAGGTACAGAATTAGAGAACTGAATTGATACCATGTCATTTTCTAATCAGCCTTATGATGACAAAAGTTCCAAATTTTGGCTCACACCTAAAATTAGCCTTTGATTTCTAGGCCTGCCCTTCATTATTGCTACCCATCTTTTATACGAAAAGTTTGCTCTACTCTATTTAAGCCTGACAACAGTAAAAATATCTACCACCTCAGTCTTTTACACATAAAATGGAAAAAAATGACTACAGACTTACAGGGCACAAAGTCATAAACAAGGGCACATGGTAGAGAGACCATTCCATTTCTGTCCTTCCAAGGACACACATGAAGGATGGGTCTCACTTGAATGTATTGGTACTTATGTGCTTTGGTGCCCATTAACCCGAAACATCACTGGGGAATGAGGCCAGGCCAGAGGGGATATGACAGAGCCTAACTCTCTGAATCTATCTGACACTTGCTGCTGTAAATATTTACTCTGCTAGATTGTTCAGCCACTTTCAGATAGATATAGAAATTTGCGTTGGCTGAGAGGTGTCACAATGTACTGATTCTCTATTAACATAGGATATCTTTTTAAAACGCCTAGCTGATCATGTATCCCTCATGCTTATAAACTTCTGTTGGTTCCATGATGATAAATTCCAAAATCATTTAATAATAAACTTAATTATTTGGCTCTTGTTAACCTCACTAATACTATCTCCTACCACTTCCCTACTCACACCCTGGGTTCCTCAAAGTTCCTGAACTTTGAATCTCTGAACATGTGAGGCCATGTCACATCTCTGTGCCTTCACACAAATTATTTTGCCTGCCAAGAATGCCCTTCCCCTAATCATGGTTCTAGGCTCACTTTAAATATCCCTTCCTTCTGGAAATCTATACTCAGCAATATTTCTGATTCTTTTCTCTTTCCAGACACATAAAAGACTGCATTTTCCCCACCTGCTTGAACTTAGGTGTGGCCATATGACCTGCTTTGGCCAACGCATTGTGAGAAGTTCATTTGTCCCTTCTATGTGAAAACAATTAAGAGCTTATGCACAACATTCTATATTCTCTCTTCCTTTGACAAACCAACTGAGGAGACCCACTGTTCAAGATTATAGAGCTACTGGATGGTGAATATTACCACAATCCTGGACCATGTCACCACATAAAGAACAGTTGCCCAGGTGAGTGACCTGATCACAGGAGAATTTTTAAAATGTGAGAAACATCTCAAAAAACAAAAACACTAATTCGAAAAGATACATGCACCCTAATGGTCATAGCAGCATTATTTACAATTGCCAAGATATGGAAGCAACCTAAGTATCCATCAACAGATGAATGGATAAAGAAGATGTGGTATATATATGCAATGGAATGTTACTCAGCCATAAAAAATAATGAAATTTTGCCATTTGCAGCAACATGGATGGACTTGGAGGGCTTTATGCTAAGTGAAATAAGTCAGACAAAGAAAGACAAATACTGTATGATATCACTTATATGTGGAATCTAAAAAATACAACAAACTAGTGAATAAGACAAAAAAGAAGCTGACTCACAGATATAGAGAACAAACCAGTGGTTACCAGTGGTTACCAGTGGGGAGAGGGAAGGGAGGAGAGTCAATAGAGGGGTAGGGGGGAAAATGAGTTATAATGGAATTATATGAAATCATGTAAAACTTTTGAAAACTGCGAAGCACTATAGAATTTTAATAATAAAAAAATACATAATAAAAACTAACAAAAAAGTGAGAAATAACTCCCTGTTGCATTAAGGCCCTAAGAGTTGTTTGTTCCCAGCTACAACCTCTCCATCTTGACCAATAACACCCACCTACCTCCTCCAGGAAGATTCACCTGCTAATTCTTCTGTACGCCCACATGTTTCATTGAAATCTGTTTTAGTGAATACCACGTCGTATTCCTACTGAATTCTTATACATCTGTTTCTCTTGGTAGCCAGTGACTTCCTGAAGGACGAGGGCCATGTCTAATTAATCTCTATATCCCCTAAACTGAGTGCAGTATCTGGAATATAGATGTCCAATACATATTTATTGAGACCTAGGTTTTATCCCTGGCTCTATTGAGCAATTCATTTAATAACTATGTGCTTTTAGCCTCTTCTTGTGAAAATGTAGATGAGAATGGCCTGTCTCTGCAAGGTCAAACAAGTTAATAAGAGTGAGAACACTTTGAAAACGAACAGGACAGAAACCAACAAATTATTATCGTTATGAGCTACAGCCAGACTGTCAGGAAAGCAGCTGAACTGGAAGTTGTCTACAGAAAATATGGGGAGACTGCTTTTGTATTCCTCTTACTTATATGCAATTCTTCAAGGTTTTTTCATTTCTTTTTGGAAAACACTTTTAAAAGTCACTAAGGAAGATGGAAGACAAGAGGAGGAGCAAGTTCCCAGGCCCCAGAATGCTCTGACCAAATTCTCATCCTACATCTCCTGTACTGTTTAGTTAGTGGTTCACCCCCCACAGGAAGCGGATAAGGTGCACTGCAGCAGATGCTACTGCTGTGCTGTCCATCTCTCCCCAGCACTCCCCACTCCCAGGAACACCCACAGCTTCTTACTGACAACTTCTAACTTTTTGTTCAAGGGCTTTCTCTGGCTACAAGAGTGTGCTCTGTCTATACGAAACCCAGGCTCAAATTTCTTGGTGCTAATGCCCCTGGCAGCAGCCCTCAACCAATGATGAAGTAGATGTTGGTGGATAAATACTTCAGCTTCCTTCCCTTTTGGATGGGAGAACTCTGAGCCATGCTTTACAAAGTGGCTTAGAGGCCACTGAGGCACTGAGCCCTAGATGCCCAGAGCAGTCCCTGCTCATTGCACATCTGCATTGGCTTCCTTTTTAAGTCAGTTCTTTTTTCTCCACTTCTTTGTCAGTATTTCCTAGGATCCCCCTGCAAGGAAAATATTTGTATCCAAATCCTTGTCTCTGGCTCTGCCTCTAGAGAATCCAAGGCAAAATAACCCACCTTCCACAAAGTTTTATGTTTTAATATAAAATAATTAATAAATATATAGATTTATGAAACAATAATTATAAATATAAAATAAATAATGTGAACATATAAATAAAAACATATAAACATATATAGGCACACCTCAGAGATATTTCAGGCTCAGTTCCAGACCACCTCAACAAAGCAAATATCACAATAAAGGGAGTCACGTGAATTTTTTGGTTTCCCAGTGCATATAAAAGTTATGTTTACACTACACTGTAGTCTACTGAGTGTACAATAGCATTATGTCTAAAAAAGTACATACCTCAATTAAAAAATACTGCTAAAAAATGCCAAAACAATTACAATAGTAACAACAATGATCACTTTATCAAAAATCACAGATCACCAGAACAAATACAATAATGAAAAAGTTTGAAATATTGTGAGAATTACTAAAATGTGACAGAGACACAAAGTGAGCAAATGTTGTTGGAAAATTGGCACCAATAGACTCAGTCTACTCAGAGTTGCCACAAAGCTTTAATTTGTAAAAAATGCAGCATCTGCAAAGCACAATAAAGTGAAGTGCAATAAAACGAGGTATGCTTGTAAAATAAATAAAATGATATGAAATTAAAAGTTACTACTTACTCTTGCACAAACAGACCTTCTTTGGATTCATAAACAGTCTTTAGTGCAATGTTGTCTTATCAAAAGAACCAAAGTGCAAAACATGTTACTCCAGACACTGTCATCACAGGAAATTATTTCAAGAGCATCCTTCCAGGGGGGCAGGTGGGCATGAGGTCGATCTACTGTCCCTGGGAGGGTGTGCGATGGTGGCGGCCCAGGCGCAGATCTTCAAGAAGACATCAGTCCTTCAGATGTAAGATGAGATTTATCGCAAATGACCCAAGAACCTTCACCCTTAGCACTGGAGCCTCAATCTGTCTCTTTCTTGAGTTTCTTTCCAGTCACTGGGAAGCAAAGTACAGGACAAGTCCCTTGTCTTTTTCTTTCTCCTAATGTTGAAATGGCTGATTAAAATGAAGAGAAACTGCCTTTTATCAGCATTCCGACAGCCATGGCAGAATTATTCCTCAAACCTTATTACCTTTTGATTTCTAGCTTCTTCCCCAATATTGTTTTCAACATTTCAGAGAATAAATTAGATACAATTTTTACTGTGGCTTGAGTATACAGCATGGACGTCAGAGCTGAAGCTTGCCTCTTTACCAGTAAAGCAGGCCCCAGAGAAATAAAAGTCAACCACAGAAATGATGTAGCCCCACAACTGTGGCAAAGGGAGAAAAAAATGTCATAGAGAGTATGTTAGAAATTCAAAAAAGCATGCTCATTTTACCAAATGGCATGAAATCGTTTACTTTTTTTTTAATTCACATGAAATCTCTCAGGTTATAATAAAGGCCAATTATTAATAACAAAGAAGCTTTGAGAGGCAGGTGGGGAGGGAAAATATACGCAAACTTGGGCTGAACATATGTGTGTGCTCTGGCCATTTCGACCACTTTCCCAATCAGCCCTGATGGCAGAGAGTAAGTCACACTGATTACTGAACAGCTGAAGTGATTACGTCACCCGCTGTGTAACAGTTCGGGCATTTGAGGGTAGGAGTGCGTTTGCTGTGCAAAGTGACCCCTGGCAGCCTTTCAGAAACCCTAGCTAAATTTGAAAATGGGTTTGAGAACAATAGCAATTTATGCCAGACCAATTCAATAATTGACCCTAGGTGGAGAAACTAGAAGGGAGCCTGTTTTGGAAGCAGAACATTTTCAAATTAGAGGGCTGACTTTTCTCAGATCATTTTCATTCTGGGATTCTTTTCCATTTGTGAATTGTTTATTTTACTGTGTTTCTGCACAATTAATATAGTAAATTGTTCACCAGGCACTTCACATTTCATGTGTTCATTCATTCATTCTATAAATATTTATTGAAGACTTAGCACTATTTATTGAAGATAGTGCTTGGGGCACTATCTAAAATCTACCTAAAGAGAATAACATTACTGAGGACGTGGACCGTGTCATCTATGTGGTCGTGGTGAGCTCAGCTGAAGGTGCTGGCAGGGTCTGGCACGCTGTGTGGTCTCTCTTCTCTCTTCTCTCTTCTCTCTTCTCTCTCTCTCACACACACACATTCAGAATCCTGAGCGTCTGAGGTCAACATATAAATAGCGCAACTGTAACAGTAGCAAAATACTTCCATGATTTCTGGGAGTTAAGAGACCTGAGGGCTAAGCTAGATTTTGCCAGTGACTTTCAATTTGGCCTTCAGCAAATGAATTCACCTCTCTCCACCTCAATTTCCTATAAAGGTGAAAACTTTCTCTGTTAGTTTTTACTACTTTATCCTCAGCTCCTAGAATAGAGCCTAGTGCTGGTAAAGCTCAATAAATCTCTCTTGAATGAATGAATAAAATAGTTTGGTTTCAGATGGCTAGGGTCTGGGCTAGCCCACAGAGGAACTAGAAAGACTTATTGACTGTCTCTGGCCTATGGCCTTCACTAAAAGCAGACTTAGTCACCTCTTTGGCCCTTCATTTTAGACCCAAAAACTAATCGGAGTGTTAGTATCTAGTCACTCTGACGATGAGGGCTGCTGAGGCCGAGAAAAGAAAGGGCAAGAGGAGAAATTCACCCCAATGCCTCACACAGAACTGGTCCAGGTGTTGGACGTAGGAAGGGTGGAGTGGGGTAGATGTGGGGAGATGGCTTTGGTGGTGACAGAACACATATGAGTTCAGGTCCATCTAAGCTTTTAAGATGTCATAGGAAAAAAGCACCAAGTCAAAAAGTCCAGTGACATCTTTTCTGATTACTTTGGGCAAACTTCGGTGCTAATTTCTCTGTGATTTGGTTGCATCTTGTATGTACCTCTTTTATTGCCAGCACTGTAGGTCACTGTCTATATTTGTTTGCATAACCACAAGGGTATGTGTTCACGGAGACTAAAATGCTTAGAACACAGCAGATGCTTAATAAATGTTTGTGGGAAGAATACACTGTCTTTCTTGGCATGGACATTCACAAATATCAGGTTACTGCCTCCCGACATAAACATTTTAAAAGTTTAGTTTTATACTTGATAAACTTTCTTGCCCATCAGGAAACAAAGATGTTAATGCACCTTCACAAAGTGAAAGAGGGAAGCTATTTCTTCACGGCTCTCCTCTGAAACATTTCTCAGCTCACTCCTTCTTCCATGGAAATGATTAATCACTTCCAACAATTGGTGCTTTAGGTCACCCACAAAACTCACATTACAACCTTTTGAAAACCCAAATATAGACGTAACACAAAGGTAAATTGGAGAGCATCTTTTTTCTGTTGTGACAGTATTGTGTTTGCAATAAATAAAATCAGAAGGAAAGAAAACATTGTCTTCATTACAGAGAGTGATTCCCACACAGCCAGGAAGTGGTTTTTACATGGGTTCATCAGGAACTGTCATTAAACAAAACTTACTGCAGGCAAGGAAACAAATCTGTAAAGCATTGTTACAATTGTTCATCTACCTGTTATCACAGAAATAGCCTCTTTGCAGAGTCCTTAAATTCATTCTAAAATAAGTTTCACTTAAATACACTTTAATATGTGACATGGCATTATAAGTAGGGAAGGGACCCCTGAGAACAACCTGTCTGTTCATTTAATTGGCAGGGGGCACTGTTGCCAGTTAATAATTGGTTCCAATGTTATGAAACTTGATGCATTTGCTCAAAATTTGATTTCCTACACAGGGATTCTACTTGTTGAGGACCACGGATCTGAGTAAGAAGGCAGGGCTCTGCTTCCTTGCCAAGCAGGTGGGGTCTCCTAACTCTGTCTG
This sequence comes from Balaenoptera acutorostrata, assembly GCF_949987535.1. Taxonomy (NCBI): domain Eukaryota; kingdom Metazoa; phylum Chordata; class Mammalia; order Artiodactyla; family Balaenopteridae; genus Balaenoptera; species Balaenoptera acutorostrata. Next base: position 20,533,152 of record NC_080077.1, read on the forward strand.
GTTTACTTCAGGTCAATAGGGATTCTCTAACCTAATTTTCTACCTAAGTTCTCTTAACTAGTTCGCTTGGGAATTGCTGACTTTCCTGTCTTCACTCCCTGGCATCACCAGAGTAGCTCAGTGGACATGCTTCCTTCACAGGCAGTGACCTCCATAGAAGGAATGCTGGCAATCTTTGGTCCTAGGGCTTTGCACCAGACTAAAGCAATAATAAATGAGATTTCTTTCAGGCTGGGCATGGTGAGATGACCACTCTCTTACTTTGTCTATGTGAAGCATTTTAGGCTTAGAATGAATGCCTTATTTCACCTTTTTATATGAGTGGGATTCATCAGTTTAATTTGAACAGCCAACTGTTCCAGATCTTAGGTTAAAATATGATAAGAGTCAGGGTGATTTTATTTATTATAAAATTAAATTTCATTTATTGTAAAAATTTTCTTAGTAAAATTAGTAAAGAAACTTTAATTAAAACATTGGCAGGGGCTTCCCTTGTGGCGCAGTGGTTAAGAATCCACCTGCCAATGCAGGCGACATGGGTTCAAGCCCTGGTCTGGGAAGATCCCACGTGCTGCAGAGCAACTAAGTCCGTGCACCACAACTACTGAGCCTGCGCTCTAGAGCCCGTGAGCCACAACTACTGAGCCTGCGCTCTAGAGCCCGTGAGCCACAGCTACTGAAGCCTGCACGCCTACAGCCTGTGCTCTGCAACAAGAGAAGCCACCACAATGAGAAGTCCGCACACCTCAACGAAGAGTATCCCCTGCTTGCCGCAACTAGAGAAAGCCCGCGCACAGCGACGAAGACCCAATGCAGCCATAAATAAATAAAGTAAATAATTTTTTTAAAAAAACAACATTGGCAAACTATTCTATTCATTCAGCAAATTTGTACTGAAAGTCTATTATGAGCTGAACTGTGGGTTGGTTTCTTTAAATGCAAAGACTCTGCCCTAGAAGAACTCAATCTATTAGAGGAAAATAAGCCAAAAATATATTACAGAATAATAACTACTATGTAAAGTGAAAGTGACAACATTGAGAAAGGACCTTAACTCAATTTCACCTGAGTTTCTATCCTGTTGTATCATGTTCTCCTGGGCATTTTACATTTATTATCTCACTGCTAAAAGACACTGACATAATCAAAGAATCATTGAGGATTAGTAGCTATTCTTAAAACAGTTAAGGCCTTAAAAAACACATTTTTAAGCACTCATATGAAATATGCATAAATCATTTAGGAATGAGTGACCCGTATAAGAATATATGTTTAATCTTTGTCCAAATGGAGAAGGTGGCTAGAGGGAAACAGAAAGCTAGAGACAAAGAATTTGAGAAGGGGGTTCACTGAGAACTCCAGCTAATGTAATAGCCGGAACATTTTCATTTATCCATTTGTTTACTAACCAAGTACACGTACCCCACTACACAGAAGCGTTCATTTAAAAAGAAAGAGAGACCAGGGCAAGAAGAGACTGGTTAGAAAGAAGAAACCAGGTAAATGTGTCTGGGGAAATAATCTGTTTCCACTTGTCCTGCCACAGGCTACTATTAATGGGCATCAACTCTGCGCGAGGCGCTAAAGCCAGGTGCGCTGAGAACGTCAACTCAACTCCACATCACTGGTACCAACCAGGCATTACTATCCAATCGAACAGATGAGGATGCTGGGCCTCTGAGCATGAAAGGATTTATCTAGACTGACTCTTAGTGGCAGAGCTGGAGTATGAACCCGGATCTGTTGGATTCCACTAGCTATATTCCACCACCACTCCACTTTAGTATTAGATAGTGAGTGCAAAAGAATTTGCAGGGCTTCCCTGGTGGCGCAGTGCTTGAGAATCCGCCTGCCAATGCAGGGGACACGGGTTCAAGCCCTGGTCTGGGAAGATCCCACACGCCGCGGAGCGACTGGGCCCGTGAGCCACAACTACTGAGCCTGCGCGTCTGGAGCCTGTGCTCCGCAACAAGAGAGGCCATGATAGTGAGAGGCCCGCGCACCGCGATGAAGAGTGGCCCCCACTTGCCGCAACTAGAGAAAGCCCTCGCACAGAAACGAAGACCCAACACAGCCATAAATAAATAAATAAATTAAAAAAAAAAAAAAGAATTTGCAAAAGCCAAGATTAAATAGGGAAAATATTTAAGGATGCCCTTGGAAAAAAACAGAACAAAAACATATTCACCTGCATCACAGAGGAGATGATAGACAATAAATTCCAAGTTGCTCATTTCTGCCTGGCTTGCTTTTGCCTGCTCATTTCTGGGTCTATATTTGGTATTGTAAAAACTGTTAATCCTATAACATAGAATTAATGAGACTGAAACAACAAAGGCTATAAACAATTAAAGAGACAGATTTCATTTAATACTAGCAAATGAAAATGTATAAAAAAGAAAATAAAGTGGCAGGTTTTGTAAAGCTGAACTTCTGCAATCAGCAAAAGAAAAATATGTTTCATGTGCTACTGATAGTAGCAAATGTATCCTTTATGAGTTGTCATGTAAATTTAAAAATCATTCAATTTTTCCCTTCCTTTTCTTATTTTACAATTGCTTATATTGATTTTATTCATAATATCTTCCTAATTACTAGTTTTCTTTAATTGGCTAGTGAAGTAATTAGCAAACTCAGGCTTGCAGTGAAATTCTTTAAAATTAGGAACTCTTGGCAATGATACTATGTCAATTCAAACTTCTGAATTTTTCAGAATTGTTGGCCCAGGAATAATGTTTGCTTTGCAATCTTTGTTAGGAGAGAGTTCTTAACTTTCAATTAAAAAAAAAAAATCTTTGACATCCTTCAAAGCATCTCTATAGGCCAATTATTTTCTCTGTGGGTTATTTCTAAGATCCCAGCATGGTATACAAATTTTGCTTTCTGTTGTATGTTTTCCCGTTTTTCCATTCAAAATGTAATTTCCTTATAGACAATCAAAAGTCTTGATCTTCAATACTGTAATAACTTGAAGTTATAGTTAGACTAACTGTGATGATACAGTGTTAGAAAAAAAAAACAAAACGAAACAGGAATAGAAATTTGGCTTCTTGTTTCCCAGACTGGGAATTTCCATACCTCAAGAAAACCCTTTTACTTGTTTGCTTGAATTAATGGCCAGACATTATTTTCAAATATCCGTGCCTTCAGATAATATGAACTATCAAAAAGACTTCTAGGACAGGTCCTTCCAGCCTAAATCTGACCTCTCTATTCTCTCTTGGCTGGACTGATTTCAAGAAGTCTCCTCTTCCCAGTGTTCACTCTTAGGAATACTGAGTACACTGTTTGCCAGGTGTGTACCCTTACGAGATTGTTCAATATTCAGCTAAAATCGGGATAGGCTTTGTGCTGTTACTGCTTGCAAAAGTCTTAGGTAATAATATCAATGGCTTTTTGGTGCCTGATATTGGGAGAATGGGGCACAAGCAAGACCTCACATCAACCTCCAAGTAATGAAGGCAGAGATCTTTGAAGAAGAAATACCCAACTTCATCGCACCTGGCGGAAAGAACACTAGCTCTACAGTTGCAATTCAGATACAGTGAATGGCTGAACTCACCTACAACGCAGAAGAGCACTGCAGCTCCAAAGGTGATGTGATGTGATGTGATGTGATGTGATGTGAAGATGTGATGTGGTGTGATGTGATGTGATGTGATGTGAAGATGTGATGTGATGTGATGTGATGTGATGTGATGTGATGTGATACAATATGGACTAACAGTTGGCACACCATGAGATAAACTTCAGGGTACACAAAAATGGTTGAATAGTGAATATTTGGACCATCTTTTTGAGTGAGCATTTCTTCAACCAGTATCTTATTTCAGAATATCAGGTGCCACTCTTGTGTTCAGGCAGGTGCTTTGTTCTCTAAGAAGAGTCTGTGAGAATAGCTACAGAGGACTGCATAGTGTGATCAACCCCCAGTGACTCTAGTGGAGACCATCATGGCAGCCATGACCACACTGTCGGGGAAGCACCCGGGATGAATAGATCTTCCATTCAAAAGGGGAAAGAGGATTCATCAAGGACTTCGCAATCGCTGTGGAAATTTAGGGCCTGTGTGTGTATCAGGAATTAATTGGGACAGTATCTCTTGAGATACTAGAACTTTGTAAAAAATTTCTAACCACATGCTTTTATAACATGAAGAATACACACTAAGCAAAGAAGGGATACTTAATCAAAGAACCAAGTCCAAGGTCAGTATCAAGGATAGCATTTGTTGGGAATAAAGGCAACACTTAGCTCTAATTCTCCTGGGAATTAGGAGAAAAAAGATCCATACAGGGTGTCATAACCTTTACGTTAACCACAAAGTAAGGACAATAATAAAGGAAGCTAACAGTTTATCAAACATGCATGTTTTTCTAACACGTATATCCAGGTATACTTTACTGCATGGCAACTCAAATAAAATGCTTTGATTTTCATGAATGGCCTTCTAAGATATTAGAGAAATAACTAATTTTTGAGAAACTTCAGTTGATGGGAACAGACGGATTAAGAGACACTTTGTTGAAAATTGGGGGACAGACTATATATTCTTTATCTAATTTCCAGCCACTTAACTTTGCAATTCTGATAAACAAATACAATCAATATATGCTTAATGGCACAATGATAAAATGAATAGTATTCTGATTAATCAACTAGTATGTCAGAGACCTTAATTTTAATAATTCAGAGCTCATAATTTCTATGTGACTATTTGTCAGTAAATCATATGGAATGTCATTAACCCAAACTTTATATATTGTGATGCTAGGTGTGTCTGTGTGTGTGTGTGTGTGTGTGTGTGTGTGTGTGTGTGTGTGTTATTTATATTGGTATGAATCTTGAAAGATGGATAAATGAATTTTTCAAAAGGCAGGTAGGAATAGATAAAGAGAAGTGATTGAATGAAATAGCACTGCACAACAGCCTGGTTTAACTCCTGATTCTAGTAAATAAAATATACTTGAAATATCTGGGAAGCCTGACAGATGAAAAATATTGAATGTATTTTTAAGTTTTTTTGCTTTTTTTAAAGTTTAGATTGAGGCTTATAACAAAACATCCCAATAGAATGGGAAAAAATTCAATCAATTGTATGAATGTTATATCTCAAGACGCAAAGCATCCAGCCATGGCTGAATGACCAATTTTCACATTTTATCCCTCTGCAAACATTTCACTCAACATTTGGACTTATGCAGATAGAGTTGAAGTAATAAATCCCATAGGATTGAAACATAATCAAATGAAAGAAGAGATAATGTCCCTGAAAACATTTTGTAAATTACAAACAACCACATAAATATAAGGTATTATTTTTAATTAGTGATCCCCTTAACAGCATTAACTATAAATAATAATAGAAGATAGACGGCAGATTTATTGAGAGCTTTCAAATAGATTCTGTTCCTTTGTGCTGTCCTTACCTGCTGGCCCCATGAAAATATGGATGAGGAAGAAGGCTGAAGACAAGCTTGTGAGATTGTGAGGCTATTCCTGACTTAGAGAACCTCTGAATGTCTGTAACAGCAACTTTGGGGAACGTGTTTCCTCTGTGCTACATTTATTGAACAATTTTTGAGCACAGTGGTTCAAAGCCTGAGGTTTGGCATCAAGCAGAATAGAATTTGTCTCTTATCAGAAGTGAGACCTAGGGCAAGCTATTTAACCCCTATAAGCTTATCTCCTCACCTATAAAATGTGAGGATCAGTAGTTATCATTTATTCTCTGCAGGGTGCTGTGCTTTCTTACACTAATGCTTACTTTTCAGCATTTAAGCTGTGCTCTACAAAGCCCTTAGCACCTTGACAGCACACAGAATCCCTTACCCACACAATAATGATTACCTTGTTTTTAAAAATAGAGGCAATAACTCTATTCAACACATTTGCCATTCCTTAAAATATAGCAAATCAAGCAATATATAACCAATATGCAAGAAAAATATTCTTGTTTTGTTTTCATGTCCATCTCTCCAACCCATCAGAGCAAATCACAGCACAGTAAAAGGAGTGTCAAGTAAAATGAGCAAATCCACATGTCCGGTCCTTTGAATGTGTCCACCTACAGGACAGAAGACCTCAGTGTTCTGGGGATTCCTAAGTCTGCCGCTGCGCCATGCCTCCCCTCTGCCAGCTGTCTGTTCCTTTCCCCAGTGCTCAGGCTCTTGACCTCTCAAACAGTCATCACTCAGGCTGTGCTCTTACCTCGTGCAGATTTACATCAGCTTAAACACCACACCTCCCCCAACTTTGGTTACTCTCCGGATACCCTTGATGTGCTCTTGGTCCTTGCCTGACTCCTGAAGGTTTCCAGTGGGAGAGAGAGGGCCACCTCACTCTCCGCTCTGTCCTTCACTGTTCCCCCTTCTCTCTGAGAGAAGTTCGTGAGACATAAGGTACACTTAATGATACAGTCTGAGGCATTTACATTTGAATAACTTCACCCATATCCCAGCTTCTCCAACACTAGTAAGTGACTATTCTCTTGGTAATTATATGACTAGGGTGATTGGGCCCCTTCTAAAGAAAGAAGGCATGCTCCAAGATACCTTGCCATCTTGATCGGCAGCTAAGTTTTGCCATCAATTTTAATGCAAGTGTTTCAGAAAAGAAAATAGGTAGATAGATAGATAGATAGATAGATGATAGATAGATAGATAGACTAATAGCTATAGACCTAGGTCTATTAGCTGTACAGATGTGTATATAGATCCTAAATATAGATATGGCTAAAGAAAGAGTTCTAGACTACATCCTGCCTCACCAGTCATGGGCTAGATCAGGGTGAAGAAGGCTTCTGTGCAGATCAAGCAAGGGCCATAAGGGCCTCTTCAACATGGTACTGGGGTAGTCCTCCACATGTAGGCGCAGAAACTTAATTTTTGCAGCCCAAGTATTTCTCTAGACTCACAAGAAACTGGTTTTATTGCTCAGAATGTTAACATACTGCTCTAATTGCAGATAAACTTAGGAATGAGGATAGGTTGGCCACATGCAGAGGGCAAATGAGTGATCATATAAAAGGTGCATCATGAGGAAACCACCCAAAGAATACTTGCCACAAAAATTTTTGCACCAAGCCAAGATAGCCTGGTAATTTACCTCTGTACTCTAAGGATATTTATCTCTCAAGAACATTTTGGCCCAATATAGGACAACCCTAATGGGTCATTTCAGCTCTGGACACCCTGTGTGGTGAGGTAAGGCTGTGACTGAGGCTTCATCACAGTTCCATATTTTCCTCTACTCCATCTGACTTTTATGTAAACTAGAACTAACCCCTATATATTCCATTTGGTTTTCGTGTATACCCATCTGTGATGCTCTATTCAATAACTATCCATTCTTTTCCTCTTTTCTTTAAAGTTTTGTTCACTTTGAAGACTGTCTCTGTTAAAACAAGGAACATCTAAATTCATCATTTAAAAAAGTGGCTATTTCCACAGGTTTCATCATGGAGTTTTGGAATCGATACTGATTGCACTAGTCATCCTAATTAGTGGAACTATTTTCATTTTATAGATTTGGACTTAGAGCCTCTTGAACTTGGTATATACATCTGAGCAAAAGCATTCGTGTTATTTTTCATTTTCGTTAGGAAATGAGAGCACTTGAAGAAAGGCCCATGGTAATGGCTACCATAAAGAAAATAATCCAAATGTTGATGGAACAGAGAGATTCTGAAAACAAAAGGAAGTTAAGATATTTACCCAAGGTCAGGAAGCACATTTGTTGTAGCTCTGAGAATAGAATGCCACCTAACTCCTTGGCCAGCATCTTATACAATAGCTTCCTATAGTCAATATTTCTTATCTTGCCATGAAGGGCAGTAAACAAATCTCTTTAATATAACAAATGTGAGTCCTGGCACCTTGGCTGTTTACTTGAATTTACTTCCATCCTTAAAATCTCCTTTTCAATCCATTCTCAGGAGTACTTCAGTCCGTTTTTGCTGTTTTTTAAAAATTATGTAAACTTATTGAGTTTAAGGAACTGACAGGTAGCCCTCATTTTACAAATTAGTTACATGTATGAAATTTCATGCAATTTCTATCATAACTCTAAGGCACAGTCAAACACTGAACAGTTCTTGATACTCTTTCTCCAAAATATCCAAATTAATTATTCTGCCCTCCATAATCCCATAATGCTTATCATATTTATTTGAATTATCTGTGTATTTATCTGGCTTCTTTAAATGCAGGTGATTTTTCTTATTTATATTTGAATCTCTAGTTTTTAGTAGTATCCTGGTATAAGTGTGATTTAATAAATGCTAAGAGAAAAAATATTTATATACACTTTTTAATGATATTTTTGTTCTAGCTTCCATTATATTTCCAAGAACTACATACAAGAAAGAAATGGAAACCCAATGATGCAACCCATGAAAGGTATCACACTTAGGGTTTTCCCAGTGTTCACTTTACATGGCATTTTGCTCTTGTAATTGTGCAGCAGGGAAGGAAAAATCTCTTGGCTCTGCCAGTGGTAGGGGAAAGTGGTGGATACAGGGGCAGAGTAGAGGAAGGAAGAAACCTCTATGCCTTGACTATTTCTTTATAACAGATGGGGTAGAATCATTTATTCATTTGCTACCCACTGTTTTCCCTGGGAATGCAAAAAATATTGTAGGGTTCAAAGGAAAAGATGAAAATGGAGAAAGTGCAAGGGCTTCAGGTGGTTATCAAAATTTTAGGACTGAGACTCTCCAGTAGGGGCAGAATGAGATTTAAATTTCTGAGCCTTGCAGGGCAAATCCAGAGCCATTTGGACACCACTCACTGGGTGTGTGGTACCTTCTACTTCTGCAGATCTGAGAGGGCTGTTATATGAAGATAAATTGCAACTCATGGAGCTGGAATGGATAGTTTATATCTAGCAGATCTGAGGGGTGAATGCAGAACTGAGGCAGGGGACAAATCAAGAAGTCAAAAGGTTGTCAGCCTGGGTTGTACAGAAGAGAATAATTTGGAACAAAGAACATGAAGGTACATAAAGTTGGATGCATAGCTTATTAAAAATGTGTGGTCTGTGTATCTGTGTGTGTGCAGGTGGGGGTGCAAGTCAGCAGACTTAACATATACACAAGTATCTATGTATATGTGAGTATATACATATATATGCATAATGAGTGTATGTGTTAGGACATGTTGAAAATGATCAAAGAAGACAATTTAGGTGATACAAACAAACTTAACACTTCATGAAGTGGGGAGTCTTCATTCCCAAGGATTTAGAGAACTGCAAAATGGTGCCAAAGGCAGGACGCGTTTATAGGATGCAGAACAAGGAACAAAGAAAAGAAAGATAGAAAATGAATAAGGAACAAGGAAGTAAGTATAGAGCCCAATGGCATTTCACGATTGCTACTGGACATACTGCATTTCTAGTCAAGCGGAGCATCTACAGGTACACGAAAGTTATCTAAATTTCTGTTTGCCGATGTGCCCACCCCCACCCCCGCTGGCAGGAGCGGGTCCATCTCTCGAGCCTAGACAGTTCTTTCAACAGTCTTTAGTGGAGCCTTTCATGACTCCCCAAGCATGTCTTTGCTTCTTCAGCAGGGCTCCCATTGTACTTGTGTATTCCCCATGAACGTAATTTTCTTACTGTTTGTCTCCCTCTTTCCCATATTTGGCTGTGAGCTGCTTGAGGAAAAACTTGTGTTTTTCATCTTTGTATTTCTAGCTCTAGAAAAATTCCTAGTATGTGGTACACGCAGGAACAATGCTTTATAAAATATCAACTGTCAACAGAAGTTTGGCAGTTTGGGTACAGTTGGAGGCTCTATTTTTTCCTTGTATTCAAAATTATGATTCACATAGTTGGGGCATTTGGGAGACCTTATGGGATTAGGAAATGGTTGTCCCTAAATCTGAAACTGTGGAAAGGAATGAGTAGTCCCAGCTGCCTTGTGTGTATATCTGTGCCCCAGAGCCATATTCTCATGCCGTTTGTACTTTTAAAGGAATCAAGAATTACAGATTCTCGTGCTGGCTCTGCCACTTTGTAATCTGTAGCATTTGACCAGTTACAAAACCTTAATCTCTAAAGTTTTTCCCAGCTCCAAAGTTATTTGTTGAGGAGACTTGTGCCTCTGCTATGATAAAATATTTGATTCAGATCAGCTTTCCCACTGAGAAGATCTATAAAAACTGAATAACACATTTTTAAAAATAGCTGTTTGAAAAAAATGGGAGAACAACTAAGGCAGCCAGGACCTGAGGGCAAAAGATCCTGGAAAGAAGGAAGGCACATTGTATTGTGAATATTCTCCATTTTCCTTCCTAAGTATTTGCTGATCCATAAGTAGTACAACACTCAGGCTGAGCAGAAACTGGTTGTTGAAGTTTTTGGCAGCCAGAAGTTCAGAGGTAAACATTCAGGACTTGAGAGATCAAGATCCTCAAGAAAAGATAACCTCAAAGAAGTGAGCTTAACATTCTGCACCACGTTTTTCCTCAAGGTATTTACTTATTTTTGAGCTACAGGGGGCAAGAGTGGATATTAGACAATATGTTAACTGGATGATAATGAAAAATATGACATAACATAGTTCATGTGATGCAGCTAAAGCTATACTTAGAGGAAAATGTATATCCTTAAATGCATATATTAGAAAAGAAGAAAATTTGAAAATTATATAAGTATCCATCTCAAGCAGTTAGGAAGGGAATGGCAAATTAACTCTGAAGAAAGTAGGAGAAAATAGCAAGGATAAGAACAGAGTTAACTGAAATAGAAACAACTGTATAATATAATTAAAAAAAAAAAAAAATTAACCAAACCTAGAGTTGGTCCTTTAAAAGAATAATAAAATGAGTAAACCCTAGTAAGAAAGATTAAAAAACAAATGAGAAAGTAGCAACGAATCATAAATACTAGTAATAATTACATAATTATTATTTATATAAGTATGTAACATAATTATATGACATAATAATTACATAATATATAAATAATATAATTACAAATCTTATATACATTAAAAATATGAGAACATACTATTACTATTATGACAATACATTTGAAAATGTAGATAAAATTCCTTGAAAAACATAAACACCAAAACTGACCCAAGAAGTATATATACTTATAACATATACACATAAAGCCCTTAATTTACAACATTCCAACAAAGAAAATTCCAGGTTAAGATGGTATAAGTAGTAATTTATTTATCACATAGACAAATAAACTAATTTAGCAGAACTGAGTACCGTATATGGAAATTCATTTGTGACAAAGTTGACAGTAAAGTGCAATGGGGATTGAATGGCCTTTACAATAAATACTACAGGTTAAGTGGATGTCCATAGTGTAAAATTGGAATTTTGAACTCCACCTCATATCACACAAAATGTCGTTTCCAAGTGGCTTGAAGAATGAAATGTGAAAGGTAAAGCAATAAAATTTCTAGAAAATAGACATAGAAGAATACTTTTTATTTTGAGATAAGCAAATTTATCTTAAACAGAGCACAAAAAAGTACTAACTATGAAGGAAAAGACTGAAAGTTGATTGTTATTGAAATCAAGGTCTTCTGTTCATCAGAAGATACAATCAATAGGGTGAAATGGTAAGTCATAGAAAGGGAGTAGGTATTTGCAACACGTACACCCTAAAAAGGCTTTGCGTCTGAAAATATGTAAGAACTCCTATAGGTAGACAACCTAATTTCAAAAGGGCTACTGGAACTCTCATACAGTTAATGGAGGTAGAAACTGGGGTAATTACTTTGGAAAACTGGCAATATCTATTAAAGCTGAATAAATAAATATACATATATGTGTATGTGTGTGTGTGTATATATATATCTATATATATATCTATATCAACTTTCTCATATTATGTGCTCCAAAAGACCAAAGAGACAAGAACAATCAGGTTCATAGCAGCATTAGTTGTATCAGCCAACATCTAGAAACTACTCCATTTCCTTCAACAGCAGAATAAATAAATAAAATATGAAATATTCATATAATGGAATGTTCTATGGCAATGATAATGAATAAATTACTGCCATACAAACGATGAATCTTACCAACACAGCATTAAGTAAATGAAGTCGGACACCAAAAAGTACATACTATATAATTCCAATTATATAATTTATGGAATGAAAGTCAGAGTTGTGGTTTCTTTGGTGGGGACAGGATTACTGGGGATCCAGGGATGATGAGGGAGGCTTCTGGGTATCTGTGATGCTTTATTTATTGATCTGAGTAGTGGTTACATGGGTGTATTTACTTCAAAAAATTCACCGAGGTAGTAAACTTATGATTTTTGCATTTTTATATAACTGTTAAATTTCAATTAAAAATTATATTTAAAAAATGATTTCATATTGTTTTTCTATTTAGTACATGCAATCAAACTCAGAAGTTTGGGACAGAAGGACAACAGAAGTAAATTGACATTCAACTTCTGAAAGTACCAGAAGGCTCTGGACCTCATTACCTGGCAATACACTCTTCGCACAGTTTACACCAATGTGTATTTAAGCAAGTGGAAAGAGATCAGCCCAGCAGGCCAGCCAGACCAGTCTCCAGTGTAGACAGACTATGAGGTCATATTGGGGGGTTATTAGAGTTTCACTAACCCCCAGGTCCCACCCTGACAAAAATTACTTCCCAGTAAGCAGCTTCAGTCCCTAAAGTTCATACCAGCAGGTCGAGGTAGCACTTATAAAAAGTGGGTCTGAGGTTCCCAATAGAATTTTCTAATTTTGTTTGTTCTTTTATTTACATGAAAATCTTTGAACACTCTGTCATTATAAAGATTGATTTCTCTTTTGCAGTGAGAATCCACAACTGAAAAATATTTTCAGAGACTAAGATTTAGTAATTTCTTAAAGTGATGTATGTGGATCTCTTGAAGTCAGGCTACTTACTCTCCAAGGTCCAGAAGAAATCTTTTTACCCAGGAAAGGACTGTTTCCAGAATGCTGCAGCTAATGTAAAATTAAGCTACCCAAGAAGGCTAATTTTTTAACTATTACTACCTATTATCACATTAGCCTAGATAAAGGGTCAGCAAACTATCGTACATAGACCAAATCCTGGCCAATGCCTGTGGTTGCAAATAGTTTCATTGGAAAAACAACCACGCCCATTCATTTACATATCGTCTGGGGCTACTTTCAAGCCACAGTGACAGAGTTGAGTCATTGCAGCAGAGACCACTTTAGGCCCACAAAGCCGAATATATTTACCATCTGGTCCTATGCAGAACAGATTTGCCAGCCACTGGCCTAGATTTTTGTATTACCTTCCTTATCTCAGGAGAAAGCATGCTCCTATGGGAAGAAAACTCAAAATATGTACTTTTTTAAATGCCAGAGTCAATTAAGTTGAGATAGAGAGCTATCAGAAAGATCTAGACAGAGCAAGCAGCACAGCAAGAGGCACTGCTCATGTGGAGAGTAAGCAAACCCAGCAGCCATTCTTGATTTGGAAGGATGCTGATTCCTTTGTAGATTAAAAAAAGTACTATTAGATAGAATTATTTCCAGAGAGTATGGTTTTCTTCTAACGCCTTAAATGATGTAGTAAGTACGACAACTAAGACTAATGTATGAGCCCCAAGTGGATCTTGGATTAAAAATAAAACATAAAGGATATTATTGTGATTAATGTGGAAATGTTAATATGTGCTATAAATTAGATAATAACATAAAATCAATGTTAAATTTACTAAGTTGATAATTGTAGTTTTATAGGAGAAAGTCCTTGTTCTTAGAGGACTGAAGGTTCCTGATTATCTGCAACTGAGAATAAAATGAAACATCAAATAATCAGAGAGAGATTGAAAAGGAAAAAGTAAATGTGGCAAAATGTTAACAATTGGTGAATCTGAGAAATGATATATGGGTGTTGATTGTACTATTCTTGCAAATTTTCTGTAGGTTTGACAGTTTTCAAAATAGACTGTCAGAGGAAAATCTTCTAAAAATAGATATTGAAAGTTTTTTCCTCCAATACTTGGGGAAAGAATGAAAACGATAAAACCCCATTTTTTTTTTAACTGAGAAGTTAAATTTGTCATTACCAAATTTATTTAGATAGTCACATAAGATTATATTTCCTTCTCTTTTTACCAAGTTTTATCTCAGGCCTCACTGCACCCCTAAACTCTTCATTTGATTTCCTACACACAAGAAAAATTGTGTTAAATATTTTCTCCAGGAACACATTATACATATTACACATGAGTATACCTACAGCACACGTTATAACCATATCCCTCAAATAAACATTCCCTCTAGTTAAACCTCTGTTTCAAAATCTTTTAAGGAACTTGTCACATTATGGCACAAATAGAAGATAAACAAACCAGATCCAAAGGGATCTCCAACACAAGTCCCTCGTCGCTTCTCAGAAATACGGTAGCATGTAACCTCGCAAGATTGACACATTCACAGATGACAGTAGAGAATCACCAAGGGGAATACAACTATGTCTGGCATCATAATTTTATGTTGTTGCCAACTGCTGACAGATATTCCACATGGCGCTTAGCTACTGTGGCTTCAATATGAATTTTGAACTGTATTTGAGAGTCTACATCTCTGAGAAATAGAGGAGTATTTTTCCCAGTGTCCTTCATGGCAATCCCTAAATGTTAATGTGTCTACCTGCAAAGAGAAGTGTGAGCAGCAGCCTCTTGGATGCCCAGGTAGCTCAGAGCTCACTCGAGTTGTTAAAGAGAAAACAGTACAGGTCTCTGGTTCCCAAACCTACATCTGATGTAAAAAATTAGGTTCCTCTGTCTAGGTTCTTAATCTGAATTCAGTCCTTCTGTGCAGAAGACAATTTACTTAACGGACTTGGAGACTGGCTCTTCCTATATTCTAGTTCTTTCACTTTTTAAAAAAATTCCAGGGCTTTTCAGTAGACACCACTATGCCTTAGAGTTAACAGTTGGAGCAGAGGTACACCACAGTATTATATAGGTGGTCAAGATAAACTGTTAAGTGAGGAAGGAGAGGAACAAGGGCAGAAGAAGCTTTAAGTGGAACTGAGTGTACAGTAAAAGCTCTACATGTATCTAATGAGGCTAAGATTGATAGGTGCTTAGATATGTCAAGTCAGCCAACATATCCAAATGACAAATTCCGCCCTGTCCCATGGTATGATTGCAACATGGGCAAATGGGGCCACAGAGTTGTAACATTAAACTATCACAACAATACCTAACATCAAGAATGCTGTGTTACTTCACAATCCCTGTTCATGTTCCGAATGCGAAATGAGCAACAAACCTAATGATCCATTTTGATGAGGGGGTCAGCAATGTGTATCCTCTCTGGGTTAAAATACTGAGAGCATCTCAAGGCAATTTACTTCTTTTCTAAGACAAAGGAAATAATCCTTTATCTTAAATAGGAAGTTTGTGCATTTTTTTTACCTCCCAAAATTATCTAGGTAAGATCTAAGTGCTTGTTGTATTGACGGAGGTAGATAGGATAATGATAAAAGATGCCATCTAAACTCCTACTTATTTACCAGTTACACTGTGGGAAGAATAAAACACAATGTTGTTTTTTGGGGGCCCAGAGCTAATTCAAATAAGCCGAAAAGTTATGTGGCTTCTACAAAGTCAACATATATGTCAGAATAGTAGAATATTGCTCTTTTAAAATAAAAGAGAAGACTCAGTAAGTAAGGTCATGGGCACTAATTAGGAGAGAACCATAGATTACATCATTTAAGTTTTCTTCTCTACTTCAGCCATGACATCTAAGATCTAAGATCAAAACAATCTCTATGTTCCCCACTGCCTACCCCCTTTTTAAGAGCTTCAGTAGATACTGTTTATGACTTATAAGGACAAGAAATGAGATTAGGAAATTAGTCTGAAAGCCTTGGGAAAGCAAAAGAGGCAAGATTTAAGTGAAGTCATTATTTGTTTATCTAAAATGAATCCTTGGGAGCAATTACCACCTCGTTCAAAGAAATAAATATGAAACAGTAAAACCTGCATCAGAAGCCATCCACACCTGAAGGAAGACTTTGTCAGCATCCAATGAAAGAATATACAGACCAAAGTCTCTTTAGAATTGCTTACAGGGGATAAATCTCTACCCCAAGCTAATTGTTCTCATAATTGGAGAGGAAATGAGAACTACTAAAAAAAGAAGGTAAGACTCCAGGGTTGGGCTGACTGGCTGACTTACTTAACAAAACAGTCTATATTTTGTTTAAAACTGGAGCTCATGACAAAGGTTTGATTTTGATGATATACCACATCAATAACACTGACCACAGAATTCACCCCATCCACAATATTCACACCCCATTCACAAGATCCTGTCCTATCTACCTTGGAGCCCTGTACATAGTAGGCACTCATGAAATATTTAGTGAAATTAAGGAAGGTAAGAGGGAGAGAGTGAATATGTGAGTGAGTGAGTGAATGTGTGAGTAAATAGAGAAATAAATGTTGAATTGATATAAAGTACAAGAAAAATTATTCACATTAACAAATATCAGAACTTCATTATAAGAATCTGTGGACTGTACAGCCTTTTATAGCAGGGAGATTAGTTGCTCATGGTATACTAAAAAATACATATATTGTGTCTAGACTTTAGAAAAACAAACTTAGAAAGCTGTGTCTATCATTGCTGTCAGTTCAGAAAGTGCTGAGAGCAAAATTGAATGAGAATTTTCACAAACTCTCATCATGAAAGATTTGGTTTGCATGACTAACTTGTCTCACCCTGTCAGATCGTTGCCCTTGACTTCTGAAGGAGATGCTATGGGCACCAAGCTCTGTATGGGGCGAGGGGGTTGGGGAACGGGTGCTACCCAGATGAGAGAATAACCAGCCACCCTTCCCAAACATTCCTGTTCATTTCAGGTTTTTGTTTTGGGGCTGTTTGTTTGTTTGTTTTACAGAGCCTTTAGCTCTTTGGGTAGCCTGCCTTCTCATCAGATATGGTACTGATGTTTTTGTCCAAAATATTTTATAACAGTCTCCCATGATACTTCTGTGTAGCAATTTGCATTTCTTATCTTGAGAGCTGTCTGATTTCTTTTTCTGTGCTTGGTGTTTGGGTTTCTTCTGTTTTACTATCAAAGAAAGAAACTGCACAATCTGGTAAGCCTCTTAAGAAAAGCCACAGAAGCACTGGCAATCTACTTTAGGGAACATATGAGTGATCGAATATGGTTTTCTATACAATTAGGAGTAGCACTGAGAAGATTGAGGAATCCATACCTGAAACTGCCACCTAAGAGCTTTTCAGCATGGATTGATGCCTTAACCTCTCTGATCTCCTTTTCCTTCACTCCAAATGATTGGGGGAGGGAAGGGGAAAGGAGAAGGGTGAAGAATGAGTGGCAGCTTGTTTCCTGTCTTACTCAATTTCAGGGACTACTGTGAAGATCAAATAAACTGTGAAAGGATTTTGAAACAGAAAAGGGCCTTACCAGCTCATTGGGGTTGTTTTAAGTTGTCAGACCTTACTTGCTGCCTGTCATATTCTCCCTAATTCTGGTGCCTACTGCTACTCATCCTTTTGATTCTTGGCCCATACAAAAAGCTAAAATTCCTCCAAATCCACACAGTGTCAGGCAGAAGGTCTGTAGCTTCTGAACTGGTCTAGATTCTTACTTGGGAGGATGAATGGGACTAGGGAGAGAGGTGATTTAAATTGGGGCATTTCTGGTAGCCCTTGATTGAGGGTGGTAAGCAGAAACTGGCCTAGATGTTTAGGTGATACCTCTGTGGTAACTTTTCTTCAAGGATGCTCTTGACCTAGGCAGGATGAAGAAATTTCCTTCCTTTCTAGGTACAAGTGGTTAAGAATCTTACCTCATAAATGCCCACAACCATGGGGAAATTATTCTGAGAGAAAGATGACGACAGAGAGAAATCAATGGGAGAGACTGAGAAAAAGAGTGTCCTGAGACCAGCATTTCCCCTGCTCTTTTTAGTTTGGTTTCATGATTTTCTTTTAACTTAAGCTAGTTCGAATTGGGTTTCTCTCACTTGCAACCAAGAAAGCTGGCTGATGGGACAAAATTCAAATTTGCGGCATTTCTGAATAAGAGCGTTTACTGACCCCTCTCCTTCTCTCCCACTCCAGGATGCAGTCCATCAGCAAATTCCATTGGCTCCTTCTTCAGCAGCTATCCAGGATCCCACCACTTCTCACCTCTTCAAGAACTACCATGTTTCTAGTCACCATCACCTTTCCTCTGGATTCTTGCCTTCTATCAGGTCTCCTGTTTCTACCCGTTCCCTGCCATAATCTTCTCACAACAGTCAGAGAGATCCTTTGAAAATAATCACTTCTCCAATCAAAACCCACTTCTCAATCTCACCCAGAATAAAACCCAAAATTCTTATCACGGCCTCTAAGACCCTCCATGATTTAGCCCCTTCTGCACCTTTTGACCTCATCTCTATTACTCTGGCCCTTGCCCACTGCACTATATCCATACTGGCCTCTTTGATGTCCCTGGAACATGCCAAACACCCTCCCACCTTAGGGCCTGAGCTACCTCTGCCAGGAAGGTTCTTCTCCCAGATAGGGCATGCCACGCCCCACTTTTCACACAGGTCTCTGCTCAAATGTCAGCAGAGAGACATTCACTGCCCAACCCAACTAAAATAACATCATTCCAACAGTCCCAGACCCATTTCAATCTCTATCATCCTTACCCTGTCTCATTTTTTATACCACTTAGCACTATTATATTAAACATGTACTTATTTATTCTCTTTCTCCCACCGAAAAATTCCTGAGGACTGGAACCTCAGCCATTTTGCTTACTGCCATCAACACCTAGAACAGCTCCTGGCATCCAGGAGGACTCTGCAAATATGAGTTGCATAATGATGCATGCATGGCTGAGGAAATCCTGTGTTCATTCCAGAAAGAAATCAAACTACAGGTAACTGGCCTGTGAAAGCAAGCAGGTGCAATCAGAACTCCATCAGTTACTGCACATCCATCCCTGGGAGGAGCCCTGGGACACATGCCACTTGCGGATAACACGAGTGATGCTGGTCTCAGGACCCACTCCTCTCAGTCTCTCCCAGGAGCACAGTTGGCAGTGAGTCATCCAGCCTACCCAGGTGACAGTAATGACAGTAATAACAGCACTCATAATCCAAGATCACCTACTTAATGCCAGGCACTATTTTAAGTGCCTTGCTTTTGTTAATTTCTTTTAGTGACCACAACAACCCTGTGAGAAAGGCCCTGTTATTACACTTATTTAAGATTCGGAAATTATGTCACAAGTGGTCTGAAAAATTTGCCCAAAGTCACAAAACTACTTAATTGCATAGCTGCGGTTTGAACCATTGCATGCTGGTGCACAAACCCAGATTAGCCACACTACCGCTGGACTGCAGATGGTCTTTACCATGACCTACAGTTTGAAATATAGTCCTCATTGTCTCTTACTACACACACACACACACACACACACACACACACACACACACAACGTATAAATAAAGTAAAAGCTTCACAAAACAATGCTTGCCTGCTAATGGATTATGACCAGAGAGACAAAAAATAAAGCAAAGGGCCCTGTTTGAGGTCCTCTCTACTCTCCATCACACACACCTCCATCTCTAATTCTGCTTTTAAACAGGTTCCAGGGGTGAATTACACTTAAATCCCCACTGGCTCAGTGAAGGGACGTTATTGGACAGCGCACTCTATAAGGAAAAGGATACATCTAGGAGGACCCACCTAGAGAGAGGGGGAGAAAATATGACAAAAAGAGCAAGAAGGAGATATTAACTTCTCCTACTACACAATGTTGCCTAAGGCTAGCCCCATCCTGCTTGTTGGAGAATTTCTACAGATCGAGAGGTGAACCACTGTTGTGTAAATTTAAAAGTTGCTTTGGGCTTCCCTGGTGGCGCAGTGGTTGAGAATCTGCCTGCCAATGCAGGAGACACGGGTTCGAGCCCGAGTCTGGGAAGATCCCACGTGCCGCAGAGCAACTAGGCCAGTGAGCCACACTACTGAGCCTGCGCGTCTGGAGCCTGTGCTCCGCAACAAGAGAGGCCGTGATAGTGAGAGGCCTGCGCACCGTGATGAAGAGTGGCCCCCACTTGCCACAACTAGAGAAAGCCCTTGCACAGAAACGAAGACCCAACACAGCCAAAACTAAATAAATAAATAAATAAATAAAATTTTAAAAAAATTAAAAAAAAGTTGCTTCAACTGAGGCTTATTAATATTCCTCCAGGTCTGAGGAATGTTAGCTCAGCTCCCCTTCTGCCATTCAGAAGGCAGTGTCATTCATTATACACTGAGGTACCTGCTGGGAGAGGATAGGACGGTCAGCTATTTTGTCTAACTTCAGTTATCTAATTGAGGTTATATTCTGCTGTTCTTAGCATTACTATTAGATCTTTTAAATATTTTAATTAATTGCCTTTTTATCTTTCATATTTGTGCCTTAAAACAGTTTATAGATAAACACTTTCAAAATAGCTAAATAAACGATCGACCTCTGAATAGAATGATTATCAGTCTTTAGAAAACAACCCCTGCTTTTCACTTGTACAGTCACTGTGTTCCCCGAGGTAGTTTTAAAGTTCTTTTCTAGATGTTCTGGAAAGCACAATATACTTTATTTGAATGGCAGACGTTAGTGAAAATATTGGGATACATTAATAGGCTTTATAACTCACCATCCTAAAGCTTAATCCAAAAAATCAGCTATGGATGAATTTACTTGGAAAAGTGTTATCTAGTTGTATTTATGGCTTTTGACCCACTTTCAGCTGATTTCCTAAACATGGCACAGGGTCTTCAAAGACCTCAAATCCTGATTCAGGTACTATATAGAAATGTCTTTTGTGTTGTTTCTGCTCCTTTTTTTCCCTAATATTTCACCACCCACTTTTAAATTCCCAGGGGCTCCTCTTAGAAAATCAGTTCAGACTGACCCCCAACTCACAGCTTGCCTCTGAGTTACAATCCCCAATTACAATCACCCCAAGAACCTAGTCCTAAATTTAATTTTTAATCTCCTCTGTGAATATGCAAAGTCCCTTAGAAAGTTTTTTTGGAAGCTCTAGAATTAGCTCTTAAATTATCCCTCCTTCCAAAATAGATTTTAGAGTACACAGTGAAAACTTTAACCATCTTAGTGACACTGAACTGAGTAAAAGTGTGTGGTCTTGGAAAGAACAAAACTCAAAAGATCAGAGCTCATATCCCAGATCTACTCCTTATGAGCCATGTGAGCTCTGACCAGTTCTTTGGTCTTGGTAAGCCTCTCATTTCTCATCTAGAAAATGGAAGGCGATAATATCTCCTTCACCGCTGTGGCAGGTATCAGCAATATCACAGGTGAGGCACCTGGCACATGTACTCAACTAGATGACAGGGCACAAGATAGCCTGGTGCTAAGAGCACAGGTTCTGGAGCAAGTCCGAGTTTGAACACTCCCTCTACTGCCTAACGGTGGTGGAGCCTTGAGCAAGTTATTTAATTTCTTTGTGCCTCCATTTCTTCATCTGTAAAATGAGCATGATAACAATAAAAGCATATAGATCACATAAGGGTTAAAAATATTTTTAAACATTGAAAACATATCTAACAAATCTTGTCACATAGTAAACAAAATGTTAGCTTTTAGACTCCAAAATGTTAGCTTTTAGACCCTTTTCTCATACATATCCCTTGACACATTCCAGGGATAACTTGAGGGACTTGGATATTTTCTTCAAAATATAGAAATTGCATATATTTTTCTCCCCAGATAGGCATTAAAAAGAGAAACACTGAAGGAAAATTTTCTCTGCAACTCATTTATGTGTTTGTTTACTGAACATAAGGCCATTAAAATCACTTAAGTTTATAGAACATTAAAACATATATTAGGCCAAGGGAAATGCTGACGCTGAAAACATTTGCTTCCATTATATTCCTGGTTAAATAAACGAAGCATTTTATTTGGCCAGTGAAATAGTGCTTCCTCAGAGAACTCGGGGAAGATGAATTTCCCAAATGCCCCCGAAAGTTGCTTCTGCATAAATCCAATCTATCCTAGCGGTATAAATAACAGCAGAAAAAAAAAAAAAAAATCTTAGCAAAAGCTGAGCTTAATGTGTACTCCACCTGGTGACGAATAATTTAACTAGTCTCCCAATTTTTGAGAATCATGAGAGGAAAAGCTTTATTGTGCATATGACAAGGTATAAACAGGAGTGAAAGCCAAGAATATTTTCCCTTTTGGCAATAATGGAAATGTCCTAGGTTAACTGATTTAGGACACCTAGGGAAAAGTTTCTGGAATTGTACTAGTTCAGCTTTACTTCCATCATCGTAGTACACATTTAGGAATTAAAAATTTTAAAAATTGCCCACTGGTATGTTTTTGAGTCGCAATAAATAGTAGAAGGATCAAGTCAAGCTGAGAAGAAAAACTAATCTCATTAAAAGTATAATTTAAACTGTTGTGTGTTTTCAAATTACATGCTTAATGCCATCAGAGCACTATTACCATAAACTGAAAATGACTAGAAGCAGTATTACAGGCCAATATGCTGTTTCACCTCTGTGTGGGTTTGATATTGCATTTGCTTGGGGCCTATCTGGAGCCTGTTGAATGAACTATAAGATTTTGGAAGGTCCCCATCTGGCCTAAGCAGCCATGGCTCTTTTTATAATGAAAGATTAGAACCTGAAGAAGGACCTCTACATGGATGGTAGTCACTGGACTATCGAGGCCCACGTATATCCTAAGCCCCACTTACCTTAGAAAGCTCTCATCATTTCCCACTGCTGTCTCCACACTGATCTCAGAGAGCCCTGCACTCTTTCAAATAAGTAGCAGAAGCATAGCTCCAACCTGACCTTGTGCACCTGATGGTATAGCTGATGCAAGGCTGAAACATTTGGGTAAGCCTTTCTCAAACTCTCAGCCATAACAAAAGGAAAAAAATACATTCCTAGAGTGAAGAGACTGCAGATGCTTCTACTTAACAGATCTCACTTGCTTTCTGGGGCTCACAGTATCTAACTCATCCTCTTTCTGGGTTCATCTCCCCAAGTGGGTACCAGCATATCCTCCAAGTCTGCTAGGAACATGGAACTAGATATATACACTCTTCTGTTTAGAAAAAAGAGAAAAGACTGAGCCGGACAAAGACTGTGTTCTCTCCCCTCTACCTAAGACCTACCTTCATAGTCTTTATTTCTTACTTAAGAACCTCCTCTTGCCCTTGTAATTGACATCAGAACAACGATTCCCTTAAGAGAGGCCATAAACTCTCTACAAAAAGAAGTCGCCTATGGACCTCAACTGAACAACCATATCTCAGTACATAATGGCTCCTGAAGAAGAACAAGCATACATATTTTATTTCATCCTTACAGCACCCCCTTGATTTGAATAATTGGCCTCTTCTAACTAGTAGATTTTACCTTCTAGAGGGTAAAGTCTGCATCACTTTGGAAGAACTGAAAAAGTTAGGTGATACCAACCTGGGAAATGAATTTCAAAATCAACTTACTATCAAATAAAACTTTTTACATCATAAATTAACACCATTAAGTCATAGCATTATACATAGAACATTTAATATAAACTAAAAAGGTCAATAGAAAAAATCACCTTATTTTCCCAGGCACATGACAGTATTGCACGTTGATAGGACCTGGGGGGGAGATATCAAATTTCTGCTTTGCCTGTCTCTTCAGTGACTCTATGCATGCCATATAAGGCAATATCAAAAGAATGAAAGATTGAAAGCTTCAGTATTTATAGTCTAGGTTCCTACAGTATTCAGATTTAAAGGACAAATTAAAATAATATGGAAATAAGTTATTTATAACACAAATTATGACATGAAAATAAAAATAGTATTCTAATTTTTGGCATTTTTCTGGATTCTACTTCTTAGATTTATTACCCACCACTAAAAATACTTAGGGGTTAAGCCCCAATAGTTAGAGAAACATAACAGAGAGATACACTTAAGATTAGCTCATGAAACTTTGTACTTTTTCTTTTTAAGATGAAGAAGTTTTCACTCCAGGTCTTGGATGTGATGAAATGAAATTACACTGAAAATGCCATGTGATTACTTACACCAGATGGGAAACCTGGAAACAATTCATAAGAAAGAAAGAGAAAGAAAAAAAAAGAAATGAATTCGTGAAGTTTCTAAATGTACTTAATTGAGATATATTATTAACTAAATTGTAGTTTGCAGTTGTTCCTTGTTACGGTTTCTGATTCATTTACTTCTGGTTCATTTGCTTGTCATAAATTGTAGAGCCCCTATATACTATATAGGACCTACTATAAAGCACAGTAGAGTCACTGCAAATGCAATGCTGAATTGCTTTTTGCCACAGTAACCTTTTATCTCACCACCTGAGACATACATTTTTATGATGTGGGTTTATCTGGGATAACACCAAGTAATTCAGACATAGTGCAGGCTCAAATGCAGCCAACAAACTTTGTAGAATTCAGACAACTTCCTACTGCCTTTGGCCCCAATTTTTCCCTAAATCTACCATCTACTCATTTTCCTTACCACCCTCACTGACCTTCTTTTATCAACACTTATCCCTTGACACCCAAACTCTTTGGAGACAATGAAACTTTACTTAAAATGTTCAACCAGAGAGAGAATCCTTTCTTCCTTTGTTCCTTCCTCCCTTCCTTCCTTTTCCCCTTCTTTCCATCGATCCTTCCTTCTTCTACATTCAGTGAACATGGAGAACCAACAATATGACAGATACTACCTAACGAATACATATGTAACTGTGACATAATCTCCACCATAAAAGATTTTACAGTCTGATGGAAAAGACAGACCTTCCAACATATTGAGTTGGCCAAAAAGTTCGTATGGGTTTTTCTGTAACATCTTACTGAAAAACCCGAATGAACTTTTTGGCCAACCCAATATTATTACATGGAAGTGGGAAGATGTCTGAACATGTTTCTTTGGGAGCATGGACACAGGTGGTCACGTAACTCTGTTTGGAAACAAGATGGACTGTTTCCAGGGTGTGGGACATTTGAGCCAGTAGAAGAGTGGAGCTGAAGAGGTAGACAGGAGCAAGATCATGGGGAGATCAACTGTACCTAGGAGAGTAAACTTCATCCTGTGGGCTAGAGGTTGGCAAACATGGCCCTTGGGCCAAATCCCCATCCCACCACCTATTTTTGTAAATAGTTTGGTTGTAATACAGCCACACCCAGTCTATTCAGCATTATCTGTAGCTGCTTTCATGCTACAATGGCAGAGTTTAGTTGAGACACAGACCATATGGTCCCCAAAACCTAATTATTCACTACCTGAGCCTTTACAGAAAAAGTCTGCTGACCTCTGCAATAGAGCAATGCCTTCCAACTTTTTCCCCCACCCCACATCGTGGTATGCAAGGAAAATGGTAACATTTGAGCAGTAAGCTGGGTTAAACAGAGATGCTGCTCACGGCCAGAGGCAACCAGACTGGGGCCTTGAGCTATGCAGAGCCCTATGTGAACAATCTTAAGCTGGCATGAGTGTTAGTATTTCATCAGGCTAGGACCTATTACTAGTGATGCTGAAAGCTCAGCCTCTGTACACTGGTGCCAAATCCAATCTCAGAGACAGAGTTTTGGGTGAAGTAGAAAAGCATGGCTTTATTGCTTTGCCTGGCAAAGGAGGACACAGTGGGCTCATGCCTCTCAAAATTGTGCATCCCAACCCGGGAGGATTTGATGAGGAGCTTTACAGCAATAGTTCAAGGGTGGGGTTGCTGGCAAGATTAGGGTGTGCAGGGCCTGTACTTCCTTAATCCCTTCTCAGGTGGTCTCTTCTCCTAATCTTGATGCGCTCCTCTGGTCCCTTTAATCTTGCTTCAGGGGGTTTCCTGGCTGCTCCTCCCTTGATAAGCAACTGTTCGAATCTGCCCTTTGGAACTCAGGGAAGGTCGCGGAGGCTGGAGTCTTGCCTACACGAAATGGGGGACAAAAAGGCTTTCGCGCCCAGGAGCCCCAAAGGGTCCTTTTCAGTTTCATTAGCACATGAGTTGGGGGGGAAAAAAACACTCTTTGTAATGAGAAGTCACTGGAGAATATTTTAAGCAAGAATGTACATATGTAATGTTTAGCCAGGAGAAAAAAATGCAATGAAAAATTCAAAAGTAACTTCCTTAGGGAAATCAGAGGTTCAAGGATTTATAGTTCTAACCAGCAAGTTGAAATCAATCACGCAAAAAAAGAGTATGTATTTTAATAACTTTTATCGGAAAACTATTCTGTTAGGTTCCAACGGGAGACAAAGACATATGCCTGACATCACAGAGCTTGAGTTTTAGACCATGCTTTCCTCAGAGGATTGGAAAAAGGGACACCCCCTGTCTGCCAGTTTATTCAGGAGCTGAGGAGAGATGGAAGCCTCTTCTTGGCAGCCGTCTGTGACTAGAAGCTCCTGCCTGAGACAGAACCCAGAACTCTAAGAAATGTCAGGAGTTGCCTTGTGCTTACAAACGACAAGCAGATTTGGGCGTGACTTTATCACCGCTCTGTAAAGCTAGCTGCTCACGTTTGTGGCCCTTGACTGTGTCACATTGCCAGAAATTCTGTCATTAGAAATTCTAAGCTGAAGAATTTCTTATTAAATTGTAAACCCTCCCAACCCCAGAAGTGGCTGAGATACTTTCATCTAACAGCTTATAGAAGCTTCATTCACTCATGAAAAGTTTACTGGGCACCTTCAGTATTCCAGGGGCTTTGCTAAGCCCCTGGACACAAGTTAAAGTCAATGGCCCCAGCTTCGTTGAGAAATAGCTAGATCAGGCTCTGAAGGAATAAGACCCAGGATAGCTGCAGGAGGGGAGTGTGTGTGTGTGTGTGTGTGCGTGTGTGTGTGTGTGTGTGCGCGCGCGTGCATGCACACGCGTGTATTGAGGGCATGTTGGAGAAATGTCAAGGTCTTTAGACAAGAGGCAGAAGCAGGTACAGAAAGTAAATGTTCCAGAGACAACTTTCAGCCACTTCACACTTTTGCCTCAGGCTGTCTCTGTAAGATAATTTCTTTTTATAACGTGTCACAAGAAGCAGCACCACCCGTGCCTCACATGCCTGCATGAGGTATTTACATAGTTTCCTCAGTTTTGTTCTCTGATGCCTGATTACTAATTTCCCACTTAAAAAACCTGACCACTCTGATGGCAAACCAGGAAAGCAACAGAAACAAGAGAAAGATTCTTATCAGAACCAACTGACACACAAAGCCAAACTGGCGTTTTTTTTTTTTTAATTTTTTAATGTTATTCCCAGATCCTACGTAGACTTTTTTTTTTTTTTTTTTTTAATTTATTTATTTATTTATTTATTTATGGTTGTGTTGGGTCTTCGTTTCTGTGCGAGGGCTTTCTCTAGTTGCGGCAAGCGGGGGCCACTCTTCATCGCGGTGTGCAGCCCTCTCACTATCGCGGCCTCTCTTGTTGCAGAGCACAGGCTCCAGACGCACAGGCTCAGTAATTGTGGCTCACGGGCCCAGTTGCTCCGCGGCATGTGGGATCTTCCCGGACCAGGGCTTGAACCCGTGTCCCCTGCATTGGCAGGCAGATTCTCAACCACTGCGCCACCAGGGAAGCCCCCAAACTGGCGTTTTGATCCATAGCTGCTGAGCAACTTGGTAACACGACAGCCTTGGAGGTGCCATTCTGCATCCCCCGACCTTCCTCGTTCCTTTCCATCTTTATACCTGCCCTGTTCCTGGCTTTAGGATGATGAAAATGACCTGGCCAAAAGACAGATTTCTCAACAGGTAATATTTCAGTAGCTTTCGAACAACCATTTCAGGGACTTGGAAAATAATGTCATAAATGCTAGGGTGTACTTTACACCCTAGGTCTTTTCAACTTTATCCATTTGTATTCTATCTTCATTGTCCTGAGACACATAAGTTGCATTCTGATTCCCAGCCCATTTCTTTGCTGGGAGTAAATCCAGTGTCACTTTCCTCGCAGGTGTGGACCATTAAGACTAGATTGCCTTCGAGATTATTTACCTGATAAATGACTTCCATCATACTCCAGCAATGTAGCCAATCCTTTATATAATTGCATGGTTACAAAGGGAGCAGTTTAGAGTCTTTGCCAGCATAGGTGATCATCCAGTTCAATGAGTAAATTTATTCTAGTAATAAGGCACAGAGTGAAGCTTGGAAATGTCATCTGGTGTTAAACCTTAGAAGATATGATCACATCTGATTAATCTGATGTGGTGCTTTGCCCTACACTCAAAAGATAATAGAAAATTGTTGTGGTATTTACCTTTTTCTTGCAAATTGCTCTTGAGATATTGCTACTCCCCAGGGTCACCTCACTAAATACTTGTTTTTCAGAACTTGCTTCTATAACATTCAAGCCAATATAATCAGTATTCTTGGAGAATCTACTATACTGTGTGCAAGGTTTTGGGCTAGGTACTAGGAACCCAGCAATGTACAAAATGCTCCTACTTCCTACCCTCAGGAAGCCTGGCAGGAAAGAATAGGAAATCAGTGAAATTGCTATCTACCTGGACTGCCACATATTCTCTGTTTGTATCCCCCACCTCAGATCCTATCTCTGCTTTTCCCAGTCCTCTGTACCCCTGAAGCCTAACCTACACAGATGCTGTGATGGTTAATTTTATGGATCAACCGGGGTAAGACATGGTGGCCAGCTGGTTGGTCAAATATCACTCTAGACGTTCCTGTGAAGGTATTTTTAAGATGTGATGAGCACTTAAATTAATAGACTTTGAGTAAAGCAGATTATTCTCCATAATGTGGGTGGGCCTCATGCAATAAGCTGAAGACCTAAGAGCAAAGACTGAGGTCCCCTGAGAAGGAAGGAATTCCACCTTTGGACTGTGTTCTGACTCAAGATTGCAGTAGCAACTCTTCTCTTGTTCTCCAGCTAGCCAGGCTGCTCTGCAAATTTCAGACTTTCCAGGCTCTACAGTCAATAATGTGAACCAACTCCTTAAAATAAATCTCTCTGTCTATCTCTTTCTCTCCCTCTCTCTCTCTTTATATATATATATATATACATATATATATATATGTGTGTGTATATATATATATATATATATATATATATATATGTATATATATGGTCCTGTTTCTCTAGAAAACCCTGACTAATATATCCATAGGCTCCCTGTTCTCTGGCTTTGGATTTGGATTTGATTTTGTCAATAGGAGGCACAGACAGAAGATCGGAGGGAAGGGGGAAGAGTGAGGTATTCCCTGGCTCCCTTCCTGTGGGTCCATGTGTTAGCAATGACTATGTCCATCCGACTGATGGCTGTGGCACCTGTCCAGTGGTCCTTTCCTATCTTAATGTTCTAGGTTTCTCTTTCTCTGGGTTATGAAAACCACTCTGTCCTCTCACTTCTTCAGGCCTAGGGGAAGCTACAGTTTCCTATCGCTGTTTACTTGGGGTATTCACCATACCTTGTTGGTGTCCTTCAATCCCACTTATATCTATGTAAATAGTTATTTCACCTAAATTCTCCTAAATGTGTCCATTTGAGTGTGCCAGCTATTTCCTATTGAGACTGTGACTCTGAGTCACAAACATTCAACAAAATCTCCTCTCTTCTCATACTTTAATAAAAAATAGTTTTGTAATACATAGTATACTGGCCTCCAATGAGTGGATTACTATTTCATGGTGTTTATGAATTTTTTACAGGTAAATTCTCTTCAGTGTCAGCCTGTTTACAAACAAAGAATTTTGTCCAAAAAGTTTTAGAGCAAGAAGGAAATTGATTAATTGTCCAATTCAACCATGATCCAACACAATTTTCACACTGAAGAAATTAAATGCAGAGAGCTGAAAAGACCACACAGCATTACACAGTTAGTGTTAGGACTGATTCTAAAAACCATGTTAAACTTTAAATTGTTAAGGAAAATTTTATGTCTTAAAATCTATGATTTCAAAAATATCTTAGATGACAAGATTTGTCCTTAACAGACTGTAGAAGAGCTGATATAAAGTCATTCTGCAGATAAAAGGCGATCTCACTGATGAACTGCTCATCGGATGAGCCAACACTGTGTTTTATTCTCAGTTTGCTCTAGTTACAAGTATTTCATCCCAAAGTATTGGCAGCACACCGTCTTAGCCTAAATATATATTTGCACAAAGACCTATAACTGCCCAAATGCAGAGACCTCCTCCCACCGTGATAAAGTACAATTAACAGATAATGACATCCATGCCTTGGGTGGTGGTCAAGGTTTGGTGAATTAATAAAATTGCACAACTGGTTTCCATCTTTGCTTATTTCTAATCTTGTTTATCAGTATCAGAGGCCATGGCTCCCTTCTGATAAATTATAATTTATCAGAAATTTATAATTTTTGATAAATTGGGTCAGCTTATCTGTTATGGGCTGAATGTTTGTGTCCCTGCCCCAAAATTCATATGTTGAAATCCTAACTCCAAGTGTGATGGTATTAGGAAGTGGGGCCTTTGGGAGGTCATTAGGGTCATAAGGGTGGAGCCCTCATGAATGGAATTAGTGCCTTACAAGGCGCTGAAGAGACCAGAGTTCTCCCCTTCTGACACGTTAGGACACAGGCGAGAACCAGGAAGCAGGACCTCATCAGACACCAAATCTGTTGGTGCCTTGATCTTGGATTTCCCAACCACCAGAACTGTGAGAAATCAATGTTTCTTATTAAACCACCTAGTCTATGGTATTTTTGTCATAGTATCTTGAATGAACTAAGACACCGATCTAAAATAGAAATTGTTTCTGAATATGGATCTTAATATAGTTGTAATAGTTCACATCTGGGCAATTCTCTCTTGTAAATGTTTTGAGGAATGTGGAGTAGACATATGTGAAACTATATCACATATAGTCAAGATCCCATGGTAGACTTTTTTGGAGGCCTATAGAATATTAGTCCAAAAGAACACAGCAGCTACCCACACTCAATTCTCATAACCACTGAACAGCTGACAGGCCTCACTGAGATACTCTTAACTGTCTTGGCTGGATCAAAACCACTGAAGCTGAAGCTGCTGTACTACACTTGCTAATCCCTGAACCAGGCAGCC
Source organism: Balaenoptera acutorostrata (assembly GCF_949987535.1). Taxonomy (NCBI): domain Eukaryota; kingdom Metazoa; phylum Chordata; class Mammalia; order Artiodactyla; family Balaenopteridae; genus Balaenoptera; species Balaenoptera acutorostrata. The sequence goes on from NC_080077.1 coordinate 20,564,227, forward strand.
CTCCCTCACAGTAAAAGAGAGATCTTTTTCTGGCTTCCTTCAGGCTCAAGAGGAAAAGAGTTCATTTAGATTTAGATAAGCCTGAGAATCCGCCTGAGCCCCAAAGCCACAGGAGGCTCTCCCCAGCTGAGGGCTCAGGCGCCTGCATCTCAGTGCCCCTGAGAAAAGGGGCCACAGCTCCAGCTGAGCGGGTAATATTGGCTCCTCTCCTCCTCTGCCTCCTCCAGGGCCTTGCCATTCCTGCCACATACTTTTTCAATATAGATTAAACACTTGTAATTCCATTTTTAGTTAAACTGTATTTTGTCAGCTCCCAGGTGTTTCCTCCCAGACACCAGTGTGGAGGTGAGCTTGTGATTTATCATCCGAGTCCTACACAGGATAACAGGAAAAAAGAGTTTCAGGAGCTGATCTTCTTTAGCGCAGTGCATTAAGGTATCTGGAGGAAGAAATGCATGATCATTTAATATAAAGGAAATGGCCACTGGCCTTTGCATCTTTAACCTCAGGCTGTGCAGAAATCTACCTCCACAAGAATGTGATGCCTGCCTTGTGTGAAGCCCAACACATGCTCCAAAAGGCCAAGAACCACACCTGTTTAGTTTCAAATGCTCTAATCAGCTAGGAAGAAAGGAAGGAAGAAAAGAAGATGGGAGAAAGGAAGGAAAAAAGAAAGGAAGGGAAGGAGGGAAAGAAGGAGGAAGGAATGAAAACAGGAAAGAAGGAGCTCACATTTTCATACAGTTCATTTATCTGATCTTTATGAAAATAATGGACCACTATGATAGGACCAAGCCAACTTGATACCTCTCCACCCTATTGAAGGGGAAGGAACCTAACATGTGCTGAGTGCTTGCTGTGTGCTGGATGTTTCACATATTCTCTAATAAAAATAATAGCTTACATTTATTAAACTCTATGTCAGGGATTATTGGGATACAATTTATGTATGTTCTTTCATTTAATGCTTACAATCTTTCAGGTACTATTTTTATGCCCATTTATCCCCAAACTAAAATTTGAACACAGAACACTACAAAATCAATCACCTTTAAGTTTAAAAACTCCTCACTGTCTTAAGAATATTTAGTCCTGTTTTAAAACAGAGCTAAACAAGAAAACTGAGATTGGATTTAGTTATCTAACTCATCGAGAATCAGGCTTCCACTGAGTGGTGGGAACAGGATCTGAACCCAGTTCTATATGATGCCCAAAGCCCAAGTTCCATCCACTGCACCATCTTAACTTCCTGAATTCCAACTGAAATCCATGTGTTTATAATCATCTAAAAAGTGCTGGATGATGGAGCCTTTGAATTGCAGTGTTCTCACCCCACCCCTCCCCTCCTCTCCCCTCCCATATGGGAGTCTTACAAGGAGTTGAATTTTACCCTCACCTACATGGCCCCCTCATTGCCACCACTCACCCTGCCTGTGTTCTGGCTCTCAGCCTCAAGACCACGAAATCCAGGATCCAAGGAAGGAAGTTTCCAACAGTCATTCAGCAATTTTGCCCTACACTAGATTCCAGACATGTATCAATCCTGGCATTCCTCATGCATTCATTCCATAAACATTTAATGGTTATCTCAATATAAACTATGAAAGGTCTTAAGGCTACAGAAATGTGTGTAGTGGAGTGAGAGCTCCTGCCCACAAGAAAACTCAATGTCCACTATAGAAATAGACATGCTAACCAAACATTTATGAATAAATAAATGCCCTGGGGGGTTTAAATCAAGTCTAGATTCTATAAATCAGATCTAAATGGAAGTAGACCAAGAAGAAGTACTGAAGTTGTCTTATGGGAGTCCCAGAGAAGTTAGCAATTGGCCTGTCTTGAAGGAAAAACAAGAGTTTACCAGACCTCGGGTTCGAGCCCTGGTCTGGGAAGATCCCACATGCCGCGGAGCGACTAGGCCAGTGAGCCACAATTGCTGAGCCTGCGCGTCTGGAGCCTGTGCTCTGCAACAAGAGAGACCACGATAGTGAGAGGCCCACGCACCGTGATGAAGAGTGGCCCCTGCTTGCCGCAACTAGAGAAAGCCCTCGCACAGAAATGAAGACTCAACACAGCCATAAATAAATAAATAAATAAATAAATAAATGAAAGTGGATGTGTTTATAAAAAAAAAAAAAAAAAGAGTTTACCAGACCTAAAAGCAGAAGTATCAGGCAGAAGCCCTAGCATGCACAAAGGCAGAAGTAAAAGAACACATACAATTCTGGAAACGACCATAGTTCCATGATGGGGGTGGGGTGTAGGGAGAGTGGCAGGATCTTGTGCTGTAAACAGGTTTTGACTATATTTTACAGGCCACAGAGTCATTAAACAATCTTAATTCCTGGTTGCAGCTCGAGAGGAATGATTCCATCACTAGTCCTGCTTGAAGGTGCGACATAGGCTCCGGGAGACTGGGCGTTCCGTTGCTGTGTCTGCTTCATCTCCCTCAGATCTGAGCGGATGGAATGGAACAGCCTCCCCAAGGCCTCTTGTCCCTCCAATATGCTAGAACATCCCAGCCAAAGTGCTTACTGGCCATCACAGTTTCCCTGTCTCACCTCTCCTCTCTCTCCCTCCTCCTGGCAACATTTTGAATCTAAAATAAAATCTGCTTCTGCCTATAGTGAATAATTACAATAATAATGGTATTTCTAAGAGCTTTTTGTCTCCCTCCCCGCTTCTGTCCTATGGAGGCCCCAGGGGACTGATAAACTCAGCAAATTTACGTGATGTGAAAACCAAATCATTTATCCAAAAGCTGCCTAATGAGGTTACTTTGGAAAGGAACACTACTCATAAAACAGAAATCAAAATGCCAAAAGGCAGAGGAAGAAATGTTTCAATAGTTGCATTCCTGATACCCACAGGCAAAGGAAATACAGGACAAGTGATACTTAAAGTTATCAAAAGCCATGATGTTATTTAAGGCAGATCATCACACAGGTGAGAACATAAATAAGAATAACTCTTTACATTTCCAGAGCAGCATAGTTCTTAGCTTTTCCCAAAATGTTTTCACAAATACCATCTCAGTTGAGACACACAGCTGTTTTGTAGAGGTTGCGTGCTCAAAGAAACTAGGAGCCAGGTGTTTGAATAATGACCCAACGTCATGTGACCCATAAGTGATAAAGCCCGGATAGAACACACACCTTCTGCCTCATGGTCAGCATTCTTGTGATAAGCTGAATTTGATGCCCCCCCCCGGCCCCCGGAAGAAGCTTCTATTATTCCACAAACATATGTTAGTGCTGATTATGTGCCAGTCAATATTCTAAGTGTTTAGGGATATTGACACATTTAACCCTGATAATAACCCTGAGGCCCAGAGAGATTCAGTAACTTGTCCAAGCTGCCATAGCAGAGCCAGGACTTGAACCCCTGTGGTTGGATTCCAGAAACAGAGTTATTCCAGAAACCATGAGGTTATGCTGCTTCTCTGAGCTCATATTCATAATTTTTAAACGAAGAAAATGGTTCATCTCTCATTTATTATCTACTAACTTTCTAAAGGCTGACTGACTTTTTACAGGTTCACTCTTTTTTTTTTTTAATTTATTTATTTTAGCTTTGACCACATTGGGTCCTCGTTGCTGTGCGCGGTCTTTCTCTAGTTGCAGCAAGTGGAGGCTACTCTTCGTTGCAGTGCGTGGGCTTCTCATTGCGGTGACTTCCAGTTGTGGAGCATGGACTCTAGGCACGCGGGCTTCAGTAGTTGTGGCACGCGGGCTCAGTAGTTGTGGCTCGCGGGCTCAGTTGCTCCGCAGCATGTGGGATTTCCCCAGACCAGGGCTGGAACCTGTGTCCCCTGCACTAGCAGGCGGATTCTTATAGAGGTTCACTCTTGAAAGTTCTTCAAAGTCAGTGCATTTTAATGTCTTAGACCAGGGGTCTCAAAGCCCTTTCATGGGATCTGTGAGGTTAAAATTATTTTTATAATAATACCAAACATTATTTGCCTTTTCACTCTCATTCTGTAGACAAGTGTACAGTGGAGTGTTCCAGAGGTTACCTAATGTGTGACATTGCAGTAAGTGGCATGCAGAAGCAGATATGATAATGTAACTCTCATCTATTAAGCCAGACATTAAAGTAATTGGCAAAAATGTAAAACAATTCCACTCTTCTCACTAAATTGTCTTACTTAGGAAAACAATGATTTTTCATTAAAAAAAAAATATGGTAACATGTGATGGATTTATTACTTTTCAAATAAGTTTATTTAAAATTTTTCATTTTTAATTTTTAATAAGGTAAATATTAAAAGATAACTCACATAAACAAAAACTTTTTGGGGTCCTCAATGATTGAAAAAGTATAAATAGCTCCTGAGACCAAAAAGTGAGAATTCCTGTCCTAGATTACTTAAAATCTACCATCATAGAACCTAGTAATGAAGAGCTTAAGGGTAAAGTTCAAGAGGTGTTAAATACTTTAACATTTGGAAGTGACATCTTCAATGTCATATTTACTTCTACTCATTCCTTTATTAATAAGTAAGGAAACCAAGGCCCAAATTGATTAAGGGCTTGTACATTTAGTACAAAACTGGTACTACAAACCACATTTTCATCATAAATTAATTCTTTTCAAACTTTTGTTGAATAATAAGTTTGAAGGCAGAGTGGGAAATTGGAAAATAATAGTAGGTAAAATGAAGCATATGTGTATAGTATTTTAGAGTTTTCAAAGTGCTTCCATTCTCATACACTCCAGCATACACTCACAATGTGATTCCTAGGCAGGATAGATAGCCCCATTTTTTGGTTGATTTTTAATTTTATTTTATTTTTATCAGATAAAAAAACTTACTTAGCTTTAAAAGTGAGATAGCACTATAAGACTTTCAACTATTAACAGCGGTCCCTGCCTCACCTATCCCTACCCTTCATATCTTGTTCTCTAGCAGCAAATACTTTTATCTCTTTGGGTTGCTTCTTGTCATATTTACAACCATGTGTCTAAACTCTATACTTACACTTCTATTTCTTGGCTAGTTTATACTCTGTTATTTGACTTCCAACTAGAAAATTGAGGATTTAGCCCTTGTTTGGCTCACCTATTGCTTTATTAAAATCTATCCTCAAAACGTAAAACCTTAATGCAGTCATCTATTATAATCTCTTCTCACAGTTGTGTGTTTCCACTAGACTCAGGTGGGCTTGTCTAGGTGTCTCAGGGTCCTTCACGTGGCTGCGGTCAGATGGCGGCTGAGGCTGGATGCATCTTGAGGGAGTCGTCTTCTGCACTCACGCATCTAATTGTTGCTGCAGCGGCTAGCATGGCTGAGGACTGCTCCAGCTGAGGCTTGTGGGCCTCTGCATGGTCTCTTCAGCATTGTGGTCTCAGGGTAAGCAGACTTCTTAGATGGCAGATGAAGGTTCTAAAAGCAGGAATTCCAAGAGAACAAGATCAAAGTCATGATCTTTTCTGACCTGGTTTTGGAAGTCACTCAGCATCACTTCCACTGCATCTTGATGGTAACAAATGGGTCATGAGGCCAGAGGGGAATAAGACCTCATCTCTGCATGGGGGATTGGCAAGACCACATAGTAGCAGAGCACATGGATGGGAAGCATTGACAGGGGCTTCTCTGGAAAATGCAATTGGCCACAGCACTTTCATTCCAACCTGCACATCCCTCCTTCCCTCCTCCATCTTCTCAACATTCAGTGTTTACATTATTATTTAATCCACGTAAGTATTTTCCACAGCTGAGCCACATAGTATATAATGATTTTGTCACTTTTCTTTTACATGATTTTATTTTTCTGGAAGTTAACGATTTGTAATTTTTCCTTTTTTAAATTTTTCCTTAATTTCTGTGTTGCTATGACTAATTCTTTCCCAAATCTTCAACAGAACTAAAATTCACCACTCAGTGCAGTCATACACCTCAAGGAATCTAACGCGTCCAGTTTTTTTTGCTTTTAGAGATTCTTCCTAGAGCCTTGGCCCTTCTGATCCAAGATGTGCTGTGTGAGCTAGTCACTCTCTCTCTCCCTGATATGCAGGAGGCTACATGGGGACTTCCACTAATCACTAACCCCTGCCCTTTCTCCTGTGTTGAATCATCTGTTTCATGGATGATGTGTCTTCTTCTTTGTTGATTTATCGAGTAATTGTTATATTAGCTTGACAAGAAGGACTGTATGAGAGGTAAAATTTTTGAGAACTTGCCTGTATGAAAATGAATTTATGTGACATTTACACTAGTTTTTCTGGATATAAAATTCTAGGTCAGAATTTTCACTTGGTGTCTATAAAGTCATTGTTCCATTACCATCTAGCTTCAATGTATTGTTGAAAAGTCCAGTGTCAATCTGATGCTCAATCCTTTTTGTGAAACCTAGTTTCCTCCTTCTCTTTAGTTGTATTCAGATACTGTATGATGATGGAAGTTCTTTGTTATTCATTGTGCTGGGCGCACAGTGGGTCTTTCCAATGTGAAATCATATTCTGTATTATTTCTTTGACAATCACCCCCAACCACCACTATCATTTTATTTATGATTTATTTTTGAAATTTCTGCTAATCAGATATTGTGCCTTCTTGACAGCTCCTGTAAATTTTTTCTTTCCCTAATTTCCATCTCTATATTTTTAGCTCTACTTTCTGGAAGGTCTCATCAACTTTTGCATTCCATTCTTCTATGGATCTCTTTGAAATTTCTACCATCATGTTTTTATTTTCTAAAAGCGCTTTCTTGTTTCCACTTTTTTTTTTTTTAACAGTGTTCTCTTTTCAATTAATGGAAGCAATATCTTCTGTGAAGATTATCAAATAGAGGTTTTTAGGTGACAGTAGTTTCCTATTTATTCTTCTGAAATTTCTTTTTGTTTATTTTAGTTTCTTTCATGTTGGAAGCTTTCCTCAAGAGTCTGGTACACTTGGTTTTTCATTCATATTTAAGAATGGGGTACTACAGATTTAACAACTGTTTTTCTGATTGAGAAGGAATGAGGTGCTTTTCCAGGGGTGCTACTGAAGTGACCATATCTATTGGTCTTTTCTCCTTAGCTAGTAAAGAAAAGCTGAAGGTCATAAGTCTGGTAGTCAGCACTTCGGGAACAGGGTAGAGAGAAGATGAGATAGAGGAATTAACATCTCTATTGTAGACTTTTATTTAATCCCTTGTTTTTTGCACTTTACTCCTGATTTTCAGTTTTCCAGGAGCTACATGCTACTGTTTTGTTTAGTTTGGAGTCTTTTTTCTCCTCTGTTTTTATTTGTTTGGTTTTTGGTTTTGCTTTATTTTTTTAGATCAAATACATAGCTTGTTTTTTAATGCAACTGGAAAAAGTTTAAAGTTATGCCAGCTCAATGCACAGCAGTTGTAGAGACAAGAATATGGTTGAATGGACAAATCCACTGATCTTGCACCTGAGTGACGCTCTCATGAATCTATGATGATATCAAATCAAGCTAATAAGAAAAACATTTTTTTTGGAAAAGGGTACTTATTGTTTTTCACTATGATAAATGCCACAGAGGAGGAGGTGGATGATATAATATGAAAGGCTTCTGATGGCACTAGTTTTAAGAAATGAGAAATATAGTAGTCACAAGGGATTTTCCCAACAAAGACTTACAACAATCCAGCAGCTGAACTGTGGCTAAAGAGCCAGTTGGCCTTTGGCTCTATTTAATAATGTCTATTTGATAATGCAATTATTTCCTCACTAAGCTGAAAGTATCTATTTGAAAAGTGGGAGAAAAAAAGAGAGGTACAATCAAATATTATTTTCTCCTCTGAATACTGACTTTACGATGAATTTTTTTTTATTGTTTTGTTTTGGTTTTGTTTTTGTTTTTGTTTTGGCCACGCCCCGAGGCTTGTGGGAACTTAGTTCCCTGACCAAGGGTCGAACCAGAGCCCTCAGCAGTGAAAGCGCCAAGCCCTAACCACTGGACCAAGGAATTCCCTTTAAATTTGTTTTACTGCACTAATTAGATTAGACTTAGATCACACTAAGTGTACAACTCAATGAACTTTTCATGTGTGTATACCTGTGCAACCACTATCTTGTCAAGAGAGAGAATATTCCCAGAGCCCAGCAATTTGCCATGTGCCCCTTCCTAGTCACATCTTCACTTAGAGGTAATCACTATGCTGACTTCTAAATCTATAGCTTAGCTTTGCTTATTCTTGGACTTCATAAAAATATAATCACAGTTTGTACTCTTTTGTTTCTGGCTTCTTTCACTCTTACATTATATCTATGAAATTTATCTATGTTATTATGTGTATCTGGAGTTTCTTCTTCTTGTTTTTTTTCTTTCTATTTAGTGTTCCATTATATGAATATTCCACAATTTATTTCCATTCCCATTGATGGAAATTTTGGTTGTTGTTTCCAGTTAGGTTATTATGAAAAAAGCTGCTATGAACATTGTTGCACATGTGTTTTTGTGGGTACATGCATTCATTCTCTTGAGCATATCTATAAGAGTAGCATTGCTGAGTCATAGGTTAGGCATATGTTAATTTTGGTAGGTACTGCCAAATCATATTCCAAATGCAACTGCTGTGTTCTTTACTCTCATCAGCAATATAAGAGAGTTTCAGGTACTCCACATCTTCTCTAATACCTTTAAAAAATATTTATTTATTCATATGTTCCAAAATTATTCTATCAATTGATTTTGTTCCATCAAATTTAAATTAAGACCAGTTGACTGAAATGTCCTGATTTTAATGATTATTGTAGGACAAGTTTGCCATAATAGTACCTACCATCCACACTCTGATAACTAGAGTTGTTTACAATACTTCCTACATGACTTCTGGGGTTTTTCTAGGTCTGGCACTTTCTACCTCCTCCCATTTTCAATGTTACTGTTAATTCCCTGAAGCGTCCTTGAACACTTTCACTTTGTGCTTTTCATAGAAGAACCTTTTGAGACTGAATCACAATCATTAAATCTAAATCACTATTGCTCAACAAGCAGCTTCTTGTTTCTTGGCCACAAGCCAATTTTTTAAGTTGATTTCGATTACTTGAAAGAATATGGAAGAAATTGTGATCTATTGACCAAATGAGAGAATGTAGTTCAAGTATAAAGAGCCTCATAACACTCAATAGGCTTTTTTTAATGTTAAAGGGGAATTATTCCTGTAAAAAAGAATTCAGCAGAGTGAAGATCTGTCCTATTATCTGGGGGAGATTATCTATTCCATGTGCAAATTGACTTCTTTCCATTGTTCCTCTTTTCCACTTTACATGTAAAACTGTAAACCTGAATTTAATTCCAATAAAGAGTCTGATTCTTTACTTTTTTATTTAGGTTGAATGAGCTCATGAAGAGGGGGCAGCTAACTGGATCAAAGTAAATTTAAAACACTATTTAGAAAAAACTCTGTTATAGGTGAGCTGCTCTATCTTTTAAAAGTATATTTTATTAATATATTTGACATGTCCAAAAAGGGTCACACAGGTTATTCTTGAACCTGTATGAATAACTGTAAATATTAAAAGGAAAATCTCATGGCAATATCAAAGTGTCACCAAGAAACGTGCTTGGTTATGTCTTTACAAGAGGTCAACTAATTCAAAAATTATGCAATACCCAGTTTGTGATCCTAGCTTTTAAGTTTAGCAATTTGATTTTGTCAGCACAGAGAGAGTAAATTCATCTCTTAGGACTAATTCATACTAAAGCAAGCTCACAAAAGACTTGTGCAAAATCCAGAATTATAGTTTATGAATTAAAAATGAGAAGCATAACTGTTTTAGTGCTTAGAACACATCAGCATTTTCAGTGCATTTTCTCCCAGTGGACACAAATGATAATCATGAAGCTGCCTCATGAGCAAGGGAGTTATAGTTAAACGTTTCAATGGCATCAGACCCTGGTAATTCAACGCATACATTTCCACGGGGAGAAGAGTGAAGGATACTTTGTCCAGGGCATCCCCTACTCTAGTTGTGCAAATAAAAACATCTACTCTAGCTAGCGTAAGCAGAAAAGCTATTTATTAAAGAGCATTAGTTAGTTTATGGAATCTTGAAAGGGCCAGAGGCTTGGAGGCTATGAGCCAGGGGCAACACCAATCACCATGCAAGAGCTCTGATGATGTCACGGCTTCTGGCCTCGCTGAGCACAGACACCACTGCTCACGCTGCGGATGCTGGGTGTGAGGATCTCACCCACTGATTCCCGAGAAAACAAAACAACTCCACTGCTTCTCACACCGGAATATGGAACCTACTTTTAGCACCTGCTTCGTCATGTTACATTCTTCCGATGCAAGCTTTCACTCAGATGCATTTAATTGGTGAAGCCAAGGTCACATGACTGCTGCAAGGAAGGCTAGGAAAGTGAAACATGGCTTATATCTCAGGTAATGGGGATCATAATGTGGGACGTCCCCAAAGATAAGCAGGTGTTCAAAACAAGTTGAGTAGCCATAAAACATGACAAGTAGGGACTTCCCTGGTGGTCCAGTGGTTAAGACTCCATGCTTCCAGTGCAGGGGGCACGGGTTCAATCCCTGGTGGGGGAACTAAGATCCTGCATGCCACACAGTGAGGCCAAAAAATAAATAAAATAAAAAACCATGACAAGTGCCCTGTAGAGGACACTGCCAAAGTTTGTTTAATCCTGTGACTCTTTCCTCTGATATGCCAGAAGTGCACCTACTATTGCAGTCAGGGAGGGGATTATGGATGTGGCCGTATAAACATAAAATTTGTTGAATTTTTGGATTAAGATTGGTGCACTTTATATATGTTATAGCTCAATTTCAAATTATAAATGATAAGCAAGGAAAATACACTTTAATATTTAAGGACTGGATGTCATTTCACCATGACCCTTTATTAATTTATTCCTTAAGCATTTAATGTTTATTTGCCCATATTTTTCTAATATTATATGAGGAAAGTAAGCTCTGGTATATCTTTGGGTGCAAGGCTTATTCCATGGGAGACATTATTAGAAGTGAAATTACTGGTGAGACATAATGAACATTTTTAAATCTCTTAGTGCATATTGCTGAATTACCAGAAAAGTTGTACCAATATATATGCCCACCATCAGTACCTGGGTGTGATTTTTTTCATCCCCCTCAGCAGCTTTATGAGTTACCATCTATCCTATCTTTATAAAATTGATTGACCAAAAAAGTTCTCTCCTTGTTTTAATCTGCACTTCTTTGATAACCAGTGCTGTAAACATCTGTGAATGAATATGAAATATGAACATGACTGTGAAAGTGCTTTCTTTACTGTCAATACATGCTACCCAGAGAGCAGAGCACAGCCACACTTAGGTCACTCATTCTATTCTCGTGAGATGGTTTATATAAATCTTAATAAGAGAAAGAGAAGAATGGTATAATCTGTTCTTTAGGCTTCATTGTGTCGTAAAAATTTTCAAGTATGTACAATTTCATATCACTGTTGGAGGACTGAGGAAACCTAACTCTAGTGCCAAAAAAACCCAACCAACCAACCAAACAAACAAACAAAAAAAAAGGAAAGTTGTATTTGATGACATCGTTGTCTTTTTTGGTCCTTAAAGAGGGAAGCAGGTTCCTTTGGAGGAGACGCTGAGACCACAGTTTCACATGAGATGGAGGAATAAATCCCCAGATTTCCTTAGACATTTAATAGAATTCCAGGGAAAAGTTGCCATCAGCAGAGGGCTCCAAAATCGATTCAGGTGATAGTTTATTTTAACTTAATATCATCTTGGGGAGAAAATCAAATAACTTTATTGAATAACCCTTCAAACTGATGTCTGTCTCATTGCTCTTACACTTTCATCTACTTCCCTGTAAAAAGACTCTATTAATTAGGGGCTTGGCAAGGAAAAGAGACACTCTTTGCTATTTAAACAAAAATAAAAATTCCTGAAACAGTTATTCTCACATATAAATTTTTCATAAAACGTTACTTCCATTTGTCAAGTTCAAAAAAAAAGCTATACGAATTTAAATTGTAGTAGTATTATAACATTAATTCAAGAAGGATTTATACCTTTAAAATAGTGAGTCCTTCCATCTAGCTAAAAAGCCAATCTTCTTTCATATCTTTCTTCAGCTTTTGTAATTTTCTTCATATAAGACCTACACATTTCTTTTTTTATTGGTTCATGATTAGTTAATGGGTTTGGGGTGCTATAGTAAATGGAATTTTTTTCATTATGTTTGCTTACCAGTTGTTGCTGGTATAGAGAAGTATTGACTTTTGTGCATTTCTCCTGAGTCAGACGCTTTCTGAACTCCCATGAATTTAAAATCTTTCAGTTGATTCACTTGGATTTTCCAAGACAATTTTCGATGTATTGATGCTGAAGGCAGGCCATTCTACTGCTATAAGATGACTTTGCCTCACCCTGTTCTGAGCCTTTCCATGCTCATTTTTACAACAGTCTCATTTCAAACTTGGTTGGCCCTTGTGCCTACTCACACTGAATGCACATGTGCATGTACACACACACACACACACACACACACACACACGCACACCCAATCTTGCCCAAACAATACTGAAGAGATTTATAACATGACATCATCAGGAATATTCTTTATCCCCATAGAGCCCAGCTTTAGGTAAAGCTTGATCCAATAGCCCTGACACTTTCACCAAGGCCCTAGTTTCTCTGTCTCCCTGCTCTGCATAGTGTCTGGTTACCCCCTGCACCGAGACACCCACTCCATCTTCCAAGAGCTCCAAGTTTTCTTCCTGTGGAAGCCAAAGCCAAAAGCAAAGCGAAACAAATTAAAATTTAAAAACAAAACAAAATACCAATAATAAAAGACACAGTATCAGTTCTGGAACTTACTTTCTTACATTATCCAAAGGAGAGAGAAAGAGAAGGAGTTTCTTTCTTATAGAAACTTCTCCCTCGTGGCTGCCTCAACAAACATCTCACATCTAATTCTGTCCACGGGTATGACATGAATAACCCTGATCCAGTCACTCTACTGAGGGAAAGAGACACACTGGTAGATTCAAGACAGTCAAGACCCATCCCTGGAGACAGCACTGAGGTCAAAACCAACCCCTGATGGCTAAGAATGGGGAGGGGCGGCCAAAGGAGAAATAAGAGCGAGGACGAATGCTGGGCAGCAGACAAGAGATATTCACCACAGATGGTAGGTGCTAGCTACAGGTTCTTTTAGTTCCTATACCCTACAAATCTATACTTACCTAGTGCATGCTGTCTTAAGGCAGCGTCCCTCGCAAAAATTAAAGGTCCCAATCAGTGCCCAACCAGCATTAATTCATAGTTCCTATGATTTTACCCTGAACAGAACCACAGTATCAGGATGTGTGTATGACTTCCCAATTCCTGTCTCCCCTCTTCTGAGGAAGTGAAGACAGAAGGCTTTATAACCAGAGGGTCTTTGGATTAGCTCCCCACTAAAGCCTCAGACTGAAGCACTATCCCTGGCTTGCCACAGTTCCCAAAGAACCCAGGAGGGAGAGCACCAATAACTCAATGAAAAGTCACCACCTGCCACTGAAAACCCAACTCACAAACAAATAATCACCCTCTTCCCTGCTCCCCATGGAATACCTTTCATTGTAAAGAATAAATTTGCTTTTAAATAAGAATGCGGTCTTGCTCATACTCATACTGAATTTCTACCTTTGCCCTGGAAGATGCCACCAATTCATTCCAGATGCAGCTATTTCCCCTGTGACACAGGACTCCACTCCTCTGGACTCTGCACCTTGCTTTCAGATCTGATCATTTCCCACCAAGTTGTGTAGCTGATTCTGGACAGGCCTTATCTCAGGATGCTTGCCTGATTCGTCTGTCTTCTCTACAATACTTTTGACAATGCTATAAACATTCTATGCACTCAATAAATATCTTTAATGACTTGAGAATTTTATTCCCTTGGAAGAACTAAATATCCCTTGAAGTGGAACAAAGCAAGCTGAGACTGTACACATTTCCATGGAATACAACCCATATTAGTCATTTCTCAGCAAACTTCCTCTTAGATTTTAATATGCAAACTTCATAAAACACATGTACCTTTAAATACAATGTTTTCCTGTCAATAATGATAAAGGAAAAAATTTATGTCACCAAACCTCAGTGCAACATTATTACAAACACATCGTACAGGTAAAAGTCTTAAGTTACATTCAAAATACAACATCACACAGAGTATAAAGAGTGTGGGAATATCCCAGCTGTTGCTGGTGTAAGAGAGTGGACCCTAAGAGAGGATCATAGCACAAGGGGTCATGAAGATGCGATGACAAAGATTATGCTGGAACACATTGGTGATATGACAAGAATCTGGTGAAAACCTTTTTAAGAATAAAATAAGCAAAGTTGGTTGTTTTGAGTGTTTCTGCATCCTAAAGCCTCAACCAGCTCCTTGAAGACTAATCACAGTCTTCTGCTTAGGAGCCTTTAGAGAAGCCTCAGAAATGTGGCGCCTCTCTGCAGTTCCTCTCATTCGGATAGTCTGCCTGAGTCTCCCTTTTTTCACCCAGTCAACGCCAACTCCTTACAGCACCTCCTTTCATAACCCTTGACAAACAATGGCTTCAACCCTTCTCCCCAATTCCATTCTCAACTTCTTTCAACCTGCAGATGACAAAGAATTCATTACAAGAAATGAACATTTTCTTGTAAATTTTTATTAGCTTTTTCCCTAACAACTATATTTTTGCTGTGTATCCATTTCTATGCCCTATCATAAACATAATATTTAGGACATGGAGTAAAAACTGTACATGTTACTGCATAAAAAGCATTATTAATAGTCTTACTAAGCGTTTGATGATCAGAAAGGGATGGTTAATTTTTTACTTCCTAACATGGTAGTTACTTCTGCCTAGACCTTTTACTGGGTTTTAGTTACATTTAGGAAATTGGCTGGTTGTTTTGTGTTGACATGTAATGGATTATAATTTTTCTTCTTTTAAATGATGAGAAATAGGATTTGGTTAGCGTTTTCATGCAAAATGCCTGATTTTCAGGAACAGGTTCTTATAATTACCATTTCGTTATATTAGACTGGACAAAATAATTTTTCAGCATTTTTGAAGTTTCTATTATACTCAAAGCACTGGGCTGGGTGATACAGAGAAATCAAGGCTATCATTACGTGATTCCCCCACCCTCAAACAGCCCCAGAATAGCAGGGGAGATAAACATCTATTCATCAAACTACAATACAGGTCTAATTGTGGGAAGCAACAAAATTGAAGCAGAAACAAAGCTCTGTGTGAGCAGAGAGATGCATTAATTCCAACTGGAACAAAGGATAGAGACTTGACAATGAAGCTTAAAACTATCAAGTTAAAAAAGAGAGTTTACAAGCATTAACAAATGTGTTTGTACATGTTAATCACAGCATTAGGGCTCTAAAGAGAATGGCACATATGTCAAATTCTCACTTATCCCCTCAGTAGTAGGGATGAGGTACAATTTTGCATTGTTGGTGAAAAGGAAAGTCTATTAAGAAAACAAATAGGGTAAGCAAGAATATGAATGAAACATCTACTTCTTAAGCAAATAAGTGCTTGGATTATTTTAAAATTATACATTAGTCATATGACCTTGAGCAAGAACTTAACTCTGTTGGCTTCATTTTTCTCATATGTAAAACTGGGACATGAATTAAATGATGTCTGAATGTCTCATAAAGTCAAAAATGCTACAATTATATAATGTGCATACAATTCAAATTATTGAGTGCCTGCCATGTATACAATGCCATATGCACTGGAAAGTATTAAATAAACATAATGCACAACCTCTGACTTCAGAAACATCATCTTTCTGGAGAGGTCCATCAGTGTCAGGATCTGTGCCCAAGTGCCAAAAGGCAACGTCCAAATAATAAGCAACTTGGGAACTGAGAGAGCAAGAAGGTCTTGGAGCTAAGGGAAACATCTGGGGCGGGGGGGGGGGGGGGGGAAGGACTTAAAATATGCCACAAAAGAAGTTTGGATTTGAGGAGAAAATTAAGAGGAAGAAGCCACCAAACTTCTCTGCCTACCTCCCACCCCTGACTAAAGGCAACCCCAAAGGGGGTGTACAGGAATCATTAGAGCTCCAGATCACTGTTTGGAAAATACTACTTTATCATTCAGCAGTTAGCCACTAAATGCAAATATCTAGGCCATGCATTAGAGCAATTGGTAACAGTTGGTTTTCAAGGCTTCTATAGTATGTTAACTTACATTTTGTTATTTCTGTGAGTACTGTTCTTAGTTTTATGTGGTCATCAATTCAAACTTTGAAAATAAATCTACAGTCTGAGCAATAGCAGTAATGATGAAAACCTTGATACCTTATTCTTAGTGTTTATTATTAATAATGGTTGGGTCTGGACCTAAATGTAAGGCCAGACACTATAAAACTCTTAGAGGAAAACATAGGCAGAACACTCTATGACATAAATCACAGCAAGATCCTTTTTGACCCACCTCCTAGAGAAATGGAAATAAAAACAAAAATAAACAAATGGGACCTAATGAAACTTAAAAGCTTTTACACAGCAAAGGAAACCATAAACAAGATGAAAAGACAACCCTCAGAATGGGAGAAAATATTTGCAAATGAAGCAACTGACAAAGGATTAATCTCCAAAATTTACAAGCAGCTCATGCAGCTCAATATCAAAAAAACAAACAACCCAATCCAAAAATGGGCAGAAGACCTAAAGAGACATTTCTCCAAAGAAGATATAGAGATTGTCAACAACCACATGAAAGAATGCTCAACATCACTAATCATGAGAGAAATGCAAATCAAAACTACAATGAGGTATCACCTCACACTGGTCAGAATGGCCATCATTACAAAATCTACAAACAATAAATGTTGGAGAGAGTGTGGAGAGAAGAGAACCCTATTGCATTGTTGGTGGGAACGTAAATTGATGCAGCCACTATGGAGAACAGTATGGAGGTTCCTTAAAAAACTAAAAATAGAACTCCCATACGACCCAGCAATCCCACTACTGGGCATATACCCTGAGAAAACCATAATTCAAAAAGAGTCATGTACCACAACGTTCATTGCAGCTCTATTTACAATAGCCAGGACATGGAAGTGTTCATCGACAGATGAATGGATAAAGATGTGGCACATATATACAATGGAATATTACTCAGCCATAAAAAGAAACGAAATTGAGTTATTTGTGTTGAGGTGGATGGACCTAGAGTCTGTCATACAGAGTGAAGTAAGTCGGAAAGAGGAAAACAAATACCGTATGCTAACACATATATATGGAATCTAAAAAAAAAATGGTTATGAAGAACCTAGGGGCAGGACAGGAATAAAGACGTAGAGAATGGACTTGAGGACACAGGGAGGGGGAAGGGTAAGCTGGGACGAAGTGAGAGAGTGGCATGGATATATACTACCAAATGTAAAATAGATAGCTAGTGGGAAGCAGCCACATAGCACAGGGAGATCAGCTCGGTGCTTTGTGACCACCTAGAGGGATGGGATAGGGAGGGTGGGAGGGAGATGCAAGAGGGAGGGGATAGGGGGATATATGTGTACGTATAGCTGATTCAGTTTGTTATAAAGCATAAACTAACACACCATTGTAAAGCAATTATACTCCAGTAAAGATGTTTAAAAAAAAAGGAGAAGTAGGCACATAGAAAAATATAAGGTGAAAAAATATAAGGTGATAATTAACTCAAGGAAAAACCAAAAGCTGTACCACAAAGTAAACTTTATTATAGTATATCTAGCTCTAAAGTGATTGGTATTTAAACAATCATAATGATATAAACACTGATTACTGACTTATCTAAGATCATGATATAACTATTTGAAAGGATGGGAAAGAGGAATCAGGTGTCGGGTGTCCATTAAATCCTTATCTATCATAAAGGGAAGGCAACTAGGACTCAAAGTCACTCATATGTGGAATATAAAAAACTGATAAACAATAAATAAATGAACAAACCAAACAAAACAAACACGTAGATACAGAGAACAGAGAAGTGTTTACCAGATGGGGAGGAGTTGGGGTGGAGGAGGAAGAAATGGGTAAAAGGGATCAACTGTATGGTAACAAACAGAAACTAAATCTTTGGTGGCAGCATGTTGTAGAGTATGCAGAAGTAGAAATATAATGTTGTACCCATGAAACTTATATAATGTTATAAATCAGTGTAACCTCAATAAAATAATTTTTAAAGTAAAAAAAATAAAAAATAAAAAAATAATGGTTGGGTCTGTTCAATGATTCATACACCTTCCTCCCTGAGTGTTCAGGGCTGCTATTAGCTCATTATTATAGGTATTGTCACTGGGCATAGTATTCTATGAAGTGTAATGGTGTTCTGATTATTACATTGTGGCATGTGAATAATGCACTCCATCATTTCATAGGCTATCTTGTATAAGGGTATCTTACTATTACTTTAACATATCTTAGGAAATGAGAATGAAATTTTAATATCAGAGATGCTTTCAGTTAAACACAGTGACTTGTTCCCAACACAGTAATCATACACATTCATTGTACTTAACAAGTTGGGAAAACTGAAAAAAAAGAGTAAAGTACCTGCATTATTTTTTCTGTAAAAATGCATTTTAAACCTTCACCAAAAAAAGGAAACCAAATTATGCAAAGGTTTTGTAGCCTTTATACAGTTACAAAGATAGTCTATTTTATAACATACATACTCAATACTATATTTTTTTAACTAACTGCCTTCATGGCCAGACCCTCTGTCAACCTTCCTCATGTACCATGTGAACTTATGACTAATTACTTCCTGTCAGTCTGTCTTTTCTTCTAACTTCATAAATCACCATCATGACAAACACCTCTGGATATTGTAAAATAAGGTAGGTTTTTATCCGTTTAAAAGGGGTCTGAGAGCACTCAGCTGTTCATGTAAACATATTATCAGGCACTGCGTAGATCCAGTGATCAAATTCTACCTTGAGGGAATATGCACCATGAGGACAGGTCTGGCTAATGGCTGGATCACACTAAATATCATGAGTTCCCCTTCGAGCTCTGAATTTAAATCAAGACTTGCTCCTGATTTTTAATCTCCAAACCATAAATCCACCTTCGAAAAGCTAAGTGGAAACGGAAGACCAAGATTTCAAAGGGAGCAACGGCTATGGTCCTATTTGTGACAAAGACATTTAAAACCTCAATACAGCAAGTCCTTGATATCATCCTTTGCCATCACATCTAAGGAATCTTTGTCTCATAATTTCTAATTTGACAGGAAGCACCAAAACCCCTTTCCCTGGACAAAGGGACAGGCTTAAGGATAGAAAGAAATTTGGGAACAAGGTGCCATTTATCTGAAGAGTAGCATTGCCAATGAACGTGTAGCTCCACTGAGATGTAAGGTGGAGGGACGCCTGAAAAACAAGGGAACCATGTGCTTTTGTACATTAAAAAGGCCAGGTTCTTTATTTCATAAAAAAGTAAGACTAAGATTTGTTAAAAGGAGGAATACACATGTCTCATGAAAACTAGACTTGGGTGATTTTTGAAAGAAAACAAATTCTCATGGTCACCATATTGTTTATGTCAAAAACTTGACGAGAAAATCAAATCACAGCTCTGCTATTGGGCAAAGATAGAACAAGAGTTGAAGCACCTTCCATTCTCTCAACCCCAACTCCCTAGGACCAGGGCGCCCCCTTCAGCCATGAGGAGACTTTTAGAGCAGACGAAGCTCCACTGACACCCAGCCAAGATAACTGAGGACACAACTGGAAAGGCACATGGTACTGAACAAGTTCTCCCAACACTCTGGTGTGTCCCGAGACAGAATGTGGAGACGCTGAGTAGCAAAGGGTTAAAGAGAGTTGCATGGGAGGGGTTAGAACATAAAAAGCATTGTCAAGGAGAAAGCTTAGCATTATGGAAGTAAGGAGCATCTATATGAGTCACTCTCTGATGGAAGACTTACCAAAGGAGCCCCTATGTTATACAAGGACGTAATTCCAAATACTCACTCTCTGCTCTGGTTCAGGACACTTACAAAGGAATCAATGAATGGGCAACTCAAACCTCCTTTGGAAACCAGTGTGTATTCATTTGAGGAAAACAGGCAAGGAGGTAGCATCTGGAGGGCACCGGCCAACTCCAAGAAGTGTGCAAACCTGTATTCATCTACCCAGCCTGGGGGATTTTACCTATGATTTCCCAGACTCTTCACCATT
Source organism: Balaenoptera acutorostrata (assembly GCF_949987535.1). Taxonomy (NCBI): domain Eukaryota; kingdom Metazoa; phylum Chordata; class Mammalia; order Artiodactyla; family Balaenopteridae; genus Balaenoptera; species Balaenoptera acutorostrata. The sequence goes on from NC_080077.1 coordinate 20,584,379, forward strand.
CCCCTGCACAGAGGATCCCTAGGAACCATTCTCCAAATCTCAAAAGCCCTCTGCAGGAACATAAATTTCAGTCTATCTGGTGGTTCTTAAGCAAATCATGTCTTACGATGTTTTAGAATAAATTCACACATGGTAGGAGTTCGAACTGGATAACATCTTTGTTTGCATAACTATTCTATAACTTTACTGGTAGCTATTCCATAACTCCCTGGGTAAAATCAGGGTCCTCAAGATTTGATTTTCTATAGGCACAGAGAAGAAGTGGGAGGAGGAGGAGGGACAGAATGACGAGGAGGAGAAGGGAGAGGAAAACACGGCGCAACCACACCAGAGCACTTTATTGAGCCTTAAAAATCCCAATGTTCCCAAGTCTATAAAAATCAGGTTGCTTTCCTTCTCTAGGCAAGATGGTACTTGACTCTTACTGCACTGGGCTTGAAAACTCAGAGCACCACGAGACAGCCAAAAGGGTTCCACTGAACATTTATATCCTAACAAATGTAGAACCAATTAATATCCAGAAATAACTCTCACTGCTTCCCCCTGCCTGAAGATGGAATTTTCTAATTGTCCAAACCATCTTGAACCCACATAGAGAGATTTTCCAATGAACTTCTTGATTCCAGGGATAGCAAAACTGCCAGCAGTTTCTTTCCAGAAACCTTTCCTAAATCCAGCTTGTCCTCTCTGAACTGGCTTTGGTGGCTGGGAGGGGACTGTAGTGGTTCTTTTTCCTCCTCTCTGCCACCCTTGACCGAGGTCCCGGCCATTGATGAGTCATGTTTAAAAGAACTGCCACATCTGGGTGCTGATAGGCTTCCACAAAATGGGAATGATAAGATCTGGAACTGTCTACACCATCGCACCCCCGTCCCATGCATTTGGAAATAATGTCCTTCTTAAGGTAAGTAGCACTGCTACTCAGCTTCCTGTGAATCACTACTGTCTAACACTCTTACATCAATGAATTAAGTGCATGCTTTCGTACTAAAGTCTCCATGCAGTTTTCCTGTGCTGCCTCCCTTTAGGGTCATGATTCTTAACCTTGTTATGAATTTGATTAAATGATCAATCTCCCTGTATAGGAAAAAAAAAAAAAAACAGATGCACAAATACACAACATTTCAGAGGGTTTCTGGGTTCCCCGAAGCCCATGAACTGATTCCCTAGGGGCCCATGGACATTTAGTTACTAAATCCTATGCAACCACATTGCTTCTGGAAATACTTCCAACATTAAGTTTTCTGCAGCTGTACTCTGAAAAATCAGCAGCTCTAACTCATTTTAAAAGGCTCAGTCACTTACTTTCATTCAAATGTATCTTTAAGATGAGGAGATGACATTCTCCCAGAGAATGGAGGGAAATTGCCCTAAATGCCAGGAACCAGACTTTAAGCATTACACATAATATCACAAGAACTTGAGCAATAGGACTGCAAAAGGACAGGACACATGTCACAGATACTTGGGGATACATTTAGATAAAGTCTATTGCCTACATTTGGACTGAGAGTTTCCATACACTTGACATCATTGGAATACTCAAGAATGACAAAGAATTACAAATATTTGTCATATTTTATACATACATATATATATACGTATATATATATATACGTATATATATATATACATATTTTATACTGTAAATCTGTCTTATTATATAGCCAATGTAGATAAGATCTTGCTAGAACTTCTTTATTTTAGTACTAAATCTCACTTTATAATAAAAGCATGCAGCTCAACCCCAATGGCAGAGTTTTAACTAAAATTTTATATTATGTTGACATGAAGCAGCGAAGTCAGTAACAATACCTTAAGACCCCAAAGAGCAAAAATACACACAATCAGCAGGAAGAGAAAGGACAGTGAGCCCAGAAAGGGAAAAACACTGGAGGCAGAGAAATATGAGACTCTAATCCTTTAGACATAAACTCTAATCCTAGAAAAATACAGAAAAGAAGACATGAAGGAAGATTTAATATATAGGTTTACATAATATGAAAGATAGAAACATTTTAAAGGAAGCATGGACTTATTCCAAAGCTAGGAAGGTATGACATACATACAAGGACAACACCAGCTTAATCCCCTAAAACAAACCTCAAAATCATCATAAAGCACTTAGAATTTTCTTGGAGAATCAATTTAACTTGTAATTTAAGGTGACGTTTAGAATTGAAGAAAAGCTGACAAACAAAATTCTTCCTGCATGTTGGTATCAGATTTCATATCTTTCTAATGAAGAAGACCATCTGGCTTTCTTTATTCATGTATGCAATCTTTTCAGATGTGGCACTATTTGCTTCTGCTTAATTTTGTAATATTCTCTTTTCTTCCTTCACAGCTTTCTTCTCGAGCATGCCTTAGAGAACAACATTCTCTAGAATACTGCTGAATTGCATGACTTCTGAGATTCTTAGGGAAACCTTTCATTGTTTTTGCTACGGGAAAAATCTTTGAGGAAAGTTATTAGTATAGTATGTTAAAAACAAGAAATATTGATTAGCCCAAGAGAGTAGGAAGCTGGACTAGATTTTTATACAAGAATATTTTCTACAAGAATCTATGGCTCTATCGCATGTAGGTTAGAAAAGATTGTTCCTGTGCTCAGAGGGCTTGCAATCTAGCCTTCAGACAGAATAAATAGATATGAAATTTCAGGCACTAGATGATCAGTGTCAAATAAGTGGTACATACAAGTGTGCAGAGAAAGCAGGGGATCGTGCAGGGTTGGGGTGATCATGAAGTTTCACGGACCAGTTTCAAGGAACTGGCTGCTCTCCGCATGGATGCCTGAACAAGATGGAGCTGCATGAAATATGCTGATTACGATTTCAGAGACCTCGAACCTCATTTCTTACTTATTTCCCTAGTCAAACCAGCTTCTACTCTTGGTGGCAAGTTCTACATATCTACCCAGAGAACCAAATTCTAATAAAATTCCAGGAATTGAGAAATCAAATTTAGATTAAAATCAATCTTACACTTGTTCACTCACTTGGTATAATAAACACAACATGAAAGAAGAAAAAAAATAAAGTGGGAAAAACAAAGCAGTAAATGGTGTATATTTAATTGTATTCCATTAGCCATTTTTCCCTTCTCAGGTGAAGCTAAAAGTGGTTCTGGGAAGAGAAGATTATAGTGACTTTGGTTTTTTTTAAAAGCTTAGTAAATTTGGTGATTCATTAACATGCTATCTTACTATTAGTGTACTAGTATTTTGAGACTCAATGAAAAATGGTTTCACAACTTCTTTTATGATAACAGATGCTAGCATTTTAATGCCAATCCTTCTCACACAGTGTTGGATCATCTAATAGATGTGTAATAACTAGAAATGACTCTGGATAGAGGAATTTGAGAAAAACCAAAAATGCTCGTGAATACTTGAAGAGGATGATGAACAAATATACACATCTTCTGTGCCCTGCTACTCCCTTTTGAATTTAAGTTCAGTCTGGTGATTTTTGTTTTTGACTCAGATTGAATGGAGCTGGTCTAATGAGTAGAAGAAAATGGATTCAGTCATCTCAGTATGTCAGGAAGATATATGTAGACTCCTTGTACTGGGTGTATATTCTAGTTAATTTCTAATAGGAAAGTGTTTAGAAAATAAATTTGGTTAAAAGAGTATGTAGTTATATAATTAAAATATTTGTCCTAGAAAGGTCTTTTACTATCATCAAGTAAAATTTACCAGGTTTCAAGGGGATGCACGGATAAACTAGGAGCAATAGTGTAAAGTTAAAGAGTCTAACTCAGGTTTCCAATGCTGTATCTCCTTTCCTCCTTCTCCTCTCCTACCATCTGGCCCTCAGGCAGTAACCCGGCAGTGTAAACCTCAGTTGACACCAGAAACTACAAACTACCTGCTGCTGAGGCATTGAGGCTCCGGTGTCCTGGAATCCACAGGCACCGAATTTGTAATCTCTATTCCTAAAATCTGAGGCAAATAGTAGCTCTTCTCACAAAGCTACATCAATCTGGGAAAAGAAAACCAAATCACCTTGGCATCTGATATGCAAAGTCAGCGGGATTCATAGGATACTATTTTCAGCAGGTTAGGATTTAGGGCATTCGCCCAGAGTAGGGGTGGGGTGCTGGGCGTTTCCAGCAAGTTCCCGGGTGATGTTACTGCTGCTGCTGCTTAGGAGACCTCACTCTGAAAACCACCGGTCCATCGGTAAACTCCCTTCTTCCCGTCATCCCTGCCCACACGGCCGTTTCCAGGCAGGCTGAAATGATGCAGAATGCCAGGGCTTCACGTCTGCAGGGACAGGCTCTTGGTGGCACAGCACCTAAAATGACCTCCCGTATTTATTTTGATAATATTACAGTATCAAATTTGACATTCCTCAAACGTCACTAATTTTTTTCTATGAAGATTAACTTTTGAAATTAGAGGTGACAAACTCAACAGAATTATAATTATAAATTTATTCTTATTAATGATGTTATTTCACTCTTGTTTTCTCTCTGCCCCTCACTCCTGATTCTGCCTCTTTGTAAAATGTCTCAGTGGGAATAATGAAGCAGCTTTTCCATTCTCATGGACTTCCCCTTGCTCCAAAGACATCTGAATAAAGAAGAACAACGTGAATGGTAATTCTGTCCTAGTTCTATCTCATGTGCTTGGCCAAGAATTCACACACCACAATATTGGAATATTCTCTATAGGGCACTGTGTGACTAAAACAAATTTCCATTCGTTTCCATTCTGTGCATCTAAAACATTAGCTCAGATTCCTAATTTTTATATTAATTCAAGAACATATGTAAAAACAGTTTTGAAAGTTAATGATATTATGTAATTGTTCTGGTCAAGACTCTTGGTTGCAAGGAGAGCAACCAACTCAAGCTAACTCAGACAGAGCCATTTGCATACATCTGGAGTTTCAGGAGAAGTGGGTCTCTGATTCAGGGGAATGTCAAGGAAGCACAGTCGGGCCCTAATTAACTACAGCTGGGAAATGGTACATAGAGCGGCCAGGGACTCTCTCCACCCTCTTTCTCCCCGCCCCCACCATGACTTCTCTCATAAATGATGCATTTTCCCTCAATTTCTCTAACTCCACTAACTTTATCCCCTCCCCCGTCCCACCCCATTCCAGCCAAACACACACTCTACACGGCCTTTCGTCTTGGCTCCCCACAGCTTAACTGTTCCAGTCTCTCAAGGTCCAACCCATAACTTTACAGGAGAAAAGAATGGCCCCAGTAACTTCAGCTCCCCCCGCCCCCAGTCTGGATTTTTCTTCCTCAGCAGTGGGGGCTGGTCCCCCATAACAAGCCTGTTAGCTAGGCCTACTCCTTCACAGGAAAAGTGGGAGCAAGACCAGTGAAGGAGGAGAAAGGAAGCAGGATCGTGTAGAGAGAGAAGTAAAACCTGACACAAGGCTACCAACAGCCTCGGTCAGCTCATGGCAACCATCCAGAGTTGATCCGAGCTGGGGCAAGATCCAGGGCCAATATGCCCCTTCATTGACAGTCACTGGATAGGGGCTACCCCTGCAAAGAGGCGTGACCTTGGGTGAGTCACTTTCCTTCCGCTGAAGCAACTCTCAAAGAGGGCTGACAGCCGAGGACTGTCTTCCAGCAGCACTCCCAGTGGCTGGAGACTGTCCTTCATTCCTGAAAGACATCTGGGCAGCACATCACACCATACACTGCAGCCTACCCTTGCACCATATGAATCCACTCCTTTCTGTAGGTTCTGGGAGCAACTCCTCCAGGATTCTGGTAGACTTCTCCTCCTGGCAGAAGCTTAGAGGAAGGCCAGTGAGAAGAGCCAGAGCCTCCTCTGCTGGAGCTGGTCTTAGTGCCACAACTGATATTCACTGTCTCCTTCCTCTACCGCCCAGTACAGGTTCCTCTCACCCGCAGCCAACACATCCTCCGGTCACCATTATTTACCTGATGGTGTAACTCAGAGCCTCCCTGGAATCTCATCACTATGACCTTCTCTGATTGGGGTTGCTGTACTTGTCTATTTACGGTCAATGTAGGGCAAAGGAGCACCAAGACGTATCCAAGTGAATCCCGCCGGTGCAAGATGTATTCCTCCACGTTCCCACATGTTCCAGCAGCCCTACACCCTCCTCCTGATCAGGATCAGTGACCTCTGCCAAAAAGGAAATCCATCTTCTTGCCTGCTGTTCTTTGGCACAAGGAGCCCAAAGTACCTAGACAGCAACTTTAGCTTGCAGTTCAAGGGGAGTTTTGCTGTGTCCCCCGATGAAAGTGATTCCTCTTTGAGAAAAACAAACTCTAAACTCACAGGAATGGGAAGCGCAAATTTCCTAAGTGGGTGGATGGGAGTTATGGCTAGTGGGATCACTCCTGTTTCCCCCACACCTGGTTCCTGAACTATATGTTCCACCTATTGGAGATATAGCACCATTGAAAGGTCTTTGATTTAAGGTATTTTGCATCCTAGAGGATGGAGTCTCATCCTGGCAAAGTATTATTTTTGAGTTAGCTATTCAGCTGGGTCTTCAACAGTCTGCTCCTTTATTCTATCAAGCTGGCAACTACTGGATGATGCAGTATGCATTACACAGTGAATTCTATGGTCATTGACACCCACCTGTACCTCCTGTTCAGGTGTCTGTGTGTCTGTTGGCCTGATGTATATGGATCCTTGCTTAGGGACTGAACACTCTGTAAGCCCCATGAGAGTGGTATTGGCTGAAGCCCTCCAGGCAAGAAAAGCAAACCACCCATACCTGGGATATGTGTCCTTCCCGCAAAATTGAATTCTATCCTTCCAGGATAGAAGGGCTCAAATGTAGTCAACTTGCCTCCAAGTAGACGCTGGTCTTCCCAAGGGATGGTGCTGTATTTGTGGCTCATTCTTTGTCTCTGCCACTGGTATTGTGGACATGAATTGTCAGCTCAATTAGCCTTCTTAAGTGCTGTTGAGCTTATGTAGAACTCCATCTCTGCAATCATGGCTACTTATTTCATGCATGTATGTCAGCACTGGAGTAAATGAAGAGAGAATTTGGCTGATTTTAACAATCTATTTTGTTGTTCAGTGCCTCTTCCACGCTGGGTATGCAATAGAAAGATCTTCACACTTTGTCTTCATGCCATATGCCCACCCATGTGCCTCTCCCCCAGATCTCCATGTCCCCAATCTTCTAATCTTTCTTCCTCTAGACCAGCCAACCAAGACATTCACTACTGCCCATGTGTTTTGTTTCATCCTTGAGCCACAAAGTAAAAGACCAGATGCACTGCCTGAAGCTCTACCCATTGGGAGGGCTTTTTATCACCACTTTTTTTCAAGAATATGCCTGAATGGTACTATAGTGCAACCACTGTTCATTTTCAGCTACTCCTCTTATTAACAATGCTTAGACTTTTTCCTCTTCCATCAGCTGTTATAAAGGATGACCCATGTTACCACAGATGCAGACTGAAAGAGAGCCACTAGGACAATAGTGGTAGAGAAAGTGGGTATCTGCCCTACATGCTAGTTCAGATTGCTTGTGCCCCTAGTTCTGTTTATGATCCCAGATGAATATCTTCCATCCTATGAATGGTTAGTTGATGTACCTGACCTTACCATACAGTGGGTCTGATAAAATCCAGCTCATAATGGACAGTTCTGCCCAAATGAGCACTTGGTGTCCCATGGTCAGATGTTCTATCTCTCCTAAGGCCAGTAATATGCCAGGAGCTATCTTTTAAAAGATGTATAATTCTCTGCTTCAAATGGCATAGTCCTTCTCCAATATCCTGTGGACCTGTGTTGTGGTTTTTCCCAGTAAGGACTTACCATAAATTCCACATGATGTGTTTTTCCACCACAAATATCTATTACAGCACTATATGGCCTGATAGATCACATACCTCGAGTGGCAGGGCACTCGCACTGCAGCTGGGACTTGCTGAAAGACTTTCTTGCCCTGGGCCTAACTCAAAGCTGGCAGCCTTTCATGTCACCCAATACATAGGTCAGAGTATTATTCCCAAGTGTGGAATACGCTGCGTCTAAAACTTAAAAAGGCTACCAAACATTGGATTTTCTTCTTTACGGTAGAAGTTGCAAAATAAATAATCTGTCCTTTACTTTCGAGGAGGCGCACTGATGTGGAGGATGTGAAGAGTCCCTGAATGTTTAGTCCCCATTCTCTATAGCACATGTGCCCTTACCACGTTCTCCAACATACTAGCCATTCCTTGCTCATTCATGCTGTTTTACATGATATTATCAATATAGCAGACCAGTGTTATGTTCTATAGGATGTTCATCTGGTCCATATTATGACAGCTGAAGAGAGAGTTGACACATAACACTGGAAAAAATGGTAAATACTACTGTCCAAAGTGAATACAAACTTTGTTTCTCTTTTTGAAAAGAGACAGAAAAGAATGCTAAGGAAGAATTCCTAAGGAAGACTGATGGCTAAGGGTCATTTTCTGTTAGCCCTTCCATCATCTGGGAATAAGTACTCTAGTCCTAGAGAAGGATTCTGGGCAGGACCACAAGCATGTGTACTACACAAAAATCAATATTCTAAGAATTAGTATTGTTAAAACTAATTTTTAATAAAATAATGTGACTATAGGATACTTTACTATTCATGAAGTATTTTGAAAAATTACATTTTTCTTTACAACAACTCTGTGAGGTTATCAGGTTGGGTATTATTACCTTTAATTTACACATTTTTAAAACTCTGAGGCTCAGAGAATTTAAACTAATTCCTTATGTTAGAAAAACTATCACTCACTTGATGTCTGATGTTTCCACAAATATCAAACATTTGATATTAGTATAATTATCAAATGATTAAAAAAAACCCACACAACCTGACTTCAGATTAAGAGGCTTTCCACTCTCCCACTGAGGATTTCTGTACGATAAATTAGACCAAAGATTCAATAATAAGAGTATAACATCAAGCTTCCCCTCTAGAATATGTGAGTGAATTTTTAAAAACTTTTCATTACAGCTCTGCTCTTTTACACTAAGAAATAATTATAAGGATTGACACTCAAGAAACAGGTCAATCAGTGAATTAAAAAAAGGATTATTTTTTAAAGTAAGAGTACTTGACAGTTCTCGTGGGCTGGAGGGAGGCATCTCTTCAGACTCTGAAATAAAATAAATATCTTCTCTGAGAGTTAAAAAAAAGTCAATGCTTAAAGGATTAGAAAAGAATTAAGAAAATTCATCTTTGAAAGAAAGACATACCTAGACCCACAAATTTCAACTATAATCAGAATGAAAATACAGTTAAATCTAAAGAACTATAGTAAGCCATATTAAAGGGGCTTAGTTATCCATGGAGGGAGAGAACGAGTAGCTCCAGTGGCAATACTGGCATTATCAAGTCAGCCCTGTCCCTATTAGAGTGTGTCCAGCCCAAGAACTGATGGCCCAGGCCCAGTGGGAGGCAGATTCAAAAGATGAAGATGGATGTATAAGGCCATCTTCCCTTGAACTCACTAAACATCTTTATGAAAATAAACCCTATGCTGATGTTGGCAATGATGGTGTTAAAAACCAAGTGCTAGTAAAATTCCACTCCTATAATTCTACTGTCAGGGCTCCTTGTGCCCACCTTCCCCATCACCCAAAAAAAAAAAAAAAAAAAAGGTCATCAAGCCTTCATGCCTTTCTTGCATGGCAGCCAGAACATTTGGTGGAAACTCCCCAGCCACTGAAATGTTTACTCTCCTAATTTTTCACTCAGTTTGTTCTTGGCACCTAGAGAGGAGGAACAGTAACTATCATAAGACCCATATGGCAGGAGAAGGCCATTGGCTTTGCACAGACTGATGGATGTGCTTATTCCAGAAAGCTTCAATTTCCAGGAGGAATGACAAGCCAAAATCTGTATGTTTTTCTCTTCTGAGGCAGCCAGGATTTCTTCAGCAGTGCCCAACCATCACAAAAACCCTATAGTAGGAAGATCATGTGCTCGCCATGGGACTGGACTTAGGAAGAGTAAGTTCGCAGAAAAGCCTCTCCCTCAGAAGGTTCTCCTTTCATTGCAGCCCTGCCAATGATGCTCCTAAGTAGAATCATAGCCGTACAACATGCTAATGGCACAGCTCCTCCTCGAGCTCAGCCTCCAGTCACAGATCATGCTCTGTAATCAGCCAGGTTCTGGCTAGGAGTACTCTCTACAAGCTACTTCAGTGTCATGTGCTGATAGACATCCTGGTGGCTATAATGTTCCTTACTGCTTTGTAGATGTAGGCTAAAGAGTATCAGGGGCTGTGCTCCAGAAGCAGCAGCTCCATCTAATGATGATTGAACGCCATCTACATTCCTTGGTTTCCTCAGCTACCACTGAACACAAGTCTCCCAAGGAATCCTCAGGCTACTCCAACTTTCTTCACCAAAAGTGAAGCAAAGTGATACAATAAAATAAGCCAGTCAAGGAGAAAAAGGAAATATCTATTACTCCCTTTTTTCTGCATTAGATGGCTTTGCATATATTAGTGTATGATAATTATATGTTTAATACTGTCTATCCCCACAAGGCTGTGAGTTCCTTGAGGAGCTGTGCGAATAAACAATTCCATCCAAATGGAAAAAAGCAAAGGTTATATCCATTCAGAGCTCGCTATAGCAAGGGAGTCAGCAACCATCACTTGTATTTGGTAGAAACTCAAATGAAGGCAAGGGAAGAGAGAAAGCTTTATAATGCCAAAAATGGAAGGGTTCGGGTAGGCTCTAATTGGAACTTGTTGGCATGAGGAAGCAGAGGTGAGCAAAACAGAAGTGGTGCATCTTATGTGACGAGTTTGGAGAACATGTTTGGCTTTCTGGTTGGTCCTGATTTGGAAACAGAGGCAAAAAATAGGGAAGCTGGCACTCACAGGCCAAGTCCTGACCATTCTTGGCTGATTGTTACAGACTGTGGGTCAGAATTTTTTCATCATATGTAGTCTGATAATTGTCCATTTGTATATCAGTCTCTCAGTCTCCCCATTTTATCATTGACTCTCTTGCAGAAAGTTGACCAATTCAGGAAAGGTAGATATCAAGATCTTTACCTTCACTGCCTGAGGATTCTTCAGTTGTCTCCATGGTCAATAGTATTACAAAATCTTTTTGACCTTTTTTTTGTTATATCATCATGACAATCATATGAGTAGGTTGTACAGAAGCATTTAAGACTCTGGATAAATTACAACAAACCAGCATCATAACAACTATGACAAAAAAAGAATAATGAATAGTCCCTGTAAGATGATTCAGAATTAGGAACCCTAGTTGCCTAACCAAGGTCAGGAGAATAAATCCTACACGCTATGAAGATCAGCCTTAGAGAGCCAAGATTTTTCCTTAAGGCTTTTTCCTTAAGCCTCTTCTACCTTCCTTGTGCCCATTTCATTGATCCAAGTATAGCAAGAAATATTAGCAATGTCACAGATGCCACCAGAACTAGCCAACAAGAAACAGCAATAGAAGCGTGCATCACTACTCATGCCAACTGATCTGTTTTCCATTTAAGGCAGAGGTGGTATTGTTAATAACATCTGACTATTTGTCTATTTGTCTGGTTTCTACTACTGTGAATACTGCTCTGTTTGCATAAACAATGAGTCAGTAATTCTTCCAGGTAGAGTATTTGAATAATTATGAGTACCCTCATTTAGGAACTCACATCTGATTTATGGAATTGTAAATAATATAAGATTTTATTATTTATAGATTTGTAATAATAATATATCTTCTCTCCAGCCTTGGTGACTTAGAGAATTAAGTTCTCTACCTACAGAAAACTCTCAGAATACCTTTCCTGAGGTAAATGAGATGTTAGTGTGAAGCAAACAGGACCAGTGTGTCGGCCACAAAGGAAGTAGTATCCTATAGGGGCACGTGGAGATCCAGTGAAAAAGAAGTCATTTATGACATAAAGTTGGAACTAAGCCATTATACTATCTGGTTACATATTTGGATCTCTATTATTCTTTTCCAAATGATAAGTGTTTGGTCATTGCCCTTCAAAGGTTGTTGAATTAAAATTTAGAATTATCTAGGATCTGATCAAGAGATTATAATAATTGGTCCTTTTCCTGGAAAAAGAAGGACACTAGCAAAGTCACAGGTTGATTTTTTTTAAGGTCATCTGTTCATGCAGATGCAAGTGGAAATATCACCAGCTGTAATTCCCTATGGTCTCATTTGATGAGACCAGAATTGCCCAGAGGTTTTTATGATAGGGATCTGGTAATAGCTGGCATTTCTAGCAATCAGTGAGATTGAGGGGAGTGGATAGCATTTAGGATAATCTAAGAATGGCATTAGAGTTTACACTGACTAACAACTATTATTATGAAGGAATAAAAAAAGAAAAAGAGCTGCAGTTAGTCAAAAACCAGTGACCTTTAGAAACTGAGAAAAAGAGTGAATATACACAAGCAAATCAAAAACAAAACAAGAATTAGGCAGGTGTTTTGGTCCAATGTCTTGGGGGAATCTATACATTATCTGAGGTCATCTGTTTGTTTCAAAGTTCTTGAGCTAGTGCCTACTTCTGAAAATAGAGCTGTTCTACAGGATTTCTGAGAATCCTCAGTTTGAGGTCTCCTATTCAAGTAGTCTTCCAATTATGTGGAATTTTGAATTGCCTCTTTAGTTGTGAAATGTGAACGCAAAGATTGACTCCCTGGAGTTTCACTGCTGTGTTTGTTGTTAACACTACCAGATCAGGTTACTTCCAGGGAGGTTCAAGGGCAGTTTTTCTTTGATGTCTCTTCCAATATATGAAACCTCCTGGTTGAATATCATACAGAGGTTCTTTGGGAAGATGTTGTAGGAAGGTGGCTTTCATCTGTTGGTGATAGGGAATGGGTATAGTACATGAGCCCCTTGCAATATTTTGTCCTATCTGCATGCAGTAGGGAAGAGTTTAGTATTGAAGATGAAATCACTAAATGCATGAGACTTCCAGTTACCAATGTGTCCCTCAGGGAGTGGACCATATGACCATAAGAACTAGTGAGAATACTTTGGCCAAGGGAACTCAAGGGTTTCTGAAGGTTCTCCTAATTTTAATTTAAGGAAGCCTTTTGTTCTTTTAACCTTTCCAGAAAATTATATGTGGTAAGGACAGTAAAGGTTTTGAGAAAAGGGTAACACTTTACAGAGTTCTTTTTTCTTTTTTTCCCATATAGTGTGTGCCCTGGCCACTGACATAAAAGTTGATATCCTACAGGTTGGAAACATAAATTCAAGCAGATTTTTAGCAACTGTAGGCGCTATAGTTTTTCAGCAAGGAAATGCTCCAACCTGTTCTGAAAATAGATGTGCAATAACTAAAACATAGTCAAATCCCATGGAGGTGGAAGCAGGATAAAGTGCATTTGAGGGTGTTCAAAAAGCCCTTGAGGCTTTGGTTTCTGGCCACATCCTACCTTTATAATTTTTCCAGCATTATGTTGTTAACATGTGGCATATGACCCCAAAATAACCTCAGCTGTGTTTTTTAAATTTCCCCACCAACGTTGATTTAAGATAGTAACCAATTTGTCTGTACAATGACGAATAGTTTCAGGCCAATGAATAGTTTCAGCATCTGAGGGAAGCGTGCAACCAGATTTTTCCCATTCTTCCCTTTACAAACCAGGGGCTAAATGTTGGTAATTTATAATGGCCTCTTTGAATCCCTCCAGGACTTATCCTTTCAGGGATTAGACAGGATAATAACCTGCTTGTTTGACATACTGATCTGCTAGAGCATTTCCTTTAGTTTCCATACTATGTCTTTTTGCATAAGCCTCAACTTTTATAGTAGCCACCTCTCTAGGAAAGCAGGAGTGTGTCTAAAAGTTCCTTAACTTGCTTTTCATTTCTAATGGGGGTTCTAGCAGAAGTGAGAGTCTTCTTTTGTTTCCAAAGCACACCAAAGCCATTACTATGCCAAAAGCATATCTGCTATATGTATATATGTATATCTGCTATATGTATGTATGTTTACTCTCTGGTCTTTGGTTAATTGACAAGGTCTAGTAAGTGCAGTAAGTTCTCCATTTAGGCTTATTTTACATACGGTAGAGGACTATATCTACCTATGGAAGAGGACTATATTCTAAAGGGGAGCTTAAATTAGTGATATCATATCCTGTTTGATAATCTTCAGCTTCTGTTTTGAGGTATGATCCATCAATAAATAATCAGGTCAGAGTTCTCAATGGGAGTCTGCAGTAAACCTGGGCAGAGTACAGAGAGTTTCCTAACAGAGGTATGACAATCATGAGGCTCCCCTTCCAGCAAGAATGGGAGAGTGGTAGGATTCAGGGTATTGCAATGGAGAATAATAATGTGAGAGGGAGAGTGAAAGAATTTCATAGAAAGTTAACTGGCTGGCTGAAAAGTGTTGTGCGTTCTCCGCCAGCAGTAATATCTATACTGCATGAGAAGCCATGAGGTCAAGCAGGGAACCCAGATCTAGTTCAACAGAAGCACCAACAAGTTTTATGGCAACAGCTGTCATATCAGGAGTAAGGTTATAGTAAGCAATTAGTTTTTGGTGGTTCCCATGAAATTGAGTTACAACGGAAAAATCTTGTCCAGATTGCACAAATAGACAGAAGGGTTTTTTGTAGTTAGTGGTGTCAAAGTAAGGTTGCTGAAGAGCCCTCTTCAGGTTATGGAAGGCCTGTTAATGTTTGGGCTCTCTGAAGAGAGTTTCGTACCGTAGACTCAGTCAACTCCCAAAAAGGCATTGCAATTTCGGTAAAATTTGGCACCCACTGACTATAATATCCAGTTAAACTTAAAGATTCTCTTAATAGTTATTTTTTGAAGGGGCTAATAAGATAAGTTTAGATTGTTTTTAGTCCATCTGGAGAGAGTGCTTTTCCCTCATTTATATAGGTCATACCCTAAATAATGAACCGTATTTTAGCAAAAGTTGTCTTTTAAAACTGTATGCCCCTTTTCTGCTAAGGCTGAGGGAATGTAAACTGAATACTTTTTATGGGTTTCCTTGTTCTCTGAACAAAGTAGGAGATCATCCACATATTTTTCACAATTGAATCACAAGGGAAATTTAATCTTTAAGTATTGATGTGAGGAAAAAACCCTGCGGTGTGATTGTCCCGGTGTATTGTTGTCTTATTCAGGTAACGGCAAAAAGATATTGCCTATTCTGTTCTAAAGCCACACTGAAAATGACAGAGCAACGATCCAATACAGTGAAGCAAGTGGCTTCAGGCAGAGTTAATGACAGGATGGTATTTACATTAGGTACTACCCGGAACCAAAGGATAACAATTTTGCTGATGGCCCTAAGGTCTGAAAAAACTGATATCTTCACCTGTCTAGTTTCTTTACTGGCAGGACAGAAGTCTTACAAAGGCTATTGCGTTGTATAAGACCTTTGTATATAAAGCTTTTAACTAGAGGTTTGATCCCTTCTTTTTGCTTCTGGCTTCAAGAGATATTGGGGAAGTTTGGATAATAGTTTGGTAGGATCCACCTGAATTTTGCTAGGTTCTGCTTCTGTTATTTTTCCTATGTCAGCTGAAATTTTAGCTCATAGTGTCAGGTATGATGTAAAGACCTTTATCTGCACCACGTATCAAATATAATGGAGAAGACAAAGGGCTATCCAAAGAAGACACAACTTGATTACAAATAAGAGAATCCTCAGGAAATAGTCCTTCTGGTGTGTATTTAATATTACAGTCTCGTTTACAAAGTAAATCCTTCCCTATTAAGTTTGCAGGGTGGTATCACAGAACAGGAAGGAATGTTTTTAGTTAAGGGCCCAAGGGTTATAGTTAAGGGCTGGGAGACAGGCAACATCTGTGATTGTTTGAAATACCTACCATCTGAGTGGTGTGTTTACTCTCAGGAAGAGGTTGAGCAAATATGGCAAAGCCTAATGTAGAAAGAGGATTGTCTATGTCTACCAGTAATTGATGAGGCTGACCATCTATATTTATATTTAATTCACCCTGAGTGTTTAAACTTAAGGAAAATATTGAGCTCTTTTTCCTTCCCTGAAGCATCCCTCATTCATCTGAACTAAAGAATTTTTCTTTGCCTTGGTTTTTCTTTGGTTAGATGGGACTGCCTTTTTTTTCCAGTGTCATTTCAATTTATAAATATCTACAAGTGTCCTTGTCAATAGGTGGTTAGTTGGGAAGTGTGCCACCTAACTATTTGATCTATAGGACCTTAAGGTTATTTGGGGTTTCATCTTGGTTTTGGTTCTAAAGCCCTTTCAAAATGTTCTGTCAGGTGTAATTCAGGTAAAGGAACTATTTACCATTCCAATTTCATCTTTGAATTAGATCTCCAATTTCATGTTTAACTCCACTGTCAAAATGAGAGGAAAGGACTGCCCCTTTTTTAACTCCCAAATATTTTTGGAAGGATTTTCTAATCTTCCTAAAAATCTCTTATTTTATTACTTTCCTGTTTGCATGATTAAACTATGGTTCAACCAAATTTTAAAATGTATTAAAATTTTTTTTATTTTAAATTGTGGTTAAGAAACACATAACATAAAACTTAATCTCCTTATCATTTTTAAGTGTTCAGTTAAGTAGTGTTAACTACATTCACATTATTATGCAACAGATCTTCAACTGATTTTTACTGGAAATATTTTGGGTATGACTTTTAGGAGACTGCTCTATTGCAGGGGTGTACATTTTTTGACTATCAAGTTTATTGTGGAAGGAAGGATCCTTATAGTTGCCTTTCTGGGTCAGTCCAATCACCTTTTGCAATTCAGAATTTAGCATCTGAGGTTTCAACCAACATGTGTACAACTTAATATAGATCAGGTAACCATGGGTCTAATGCACCCCAAGGGATTTTAAATTCTTCTATGAATATTTGCTGGTCTTTCTGGGTTTAGGGAAATCCTAGTTATAGCTCTTGATTTAATTTGGTTCCAAAGTTTAAATTCTACAGTTGCTTACACACTTGACTCATGGGAGGGATGGATTTTAGAGGAAATTGGAGTTTGGATTCTTAAAAGAATTAGGTGATCTGGACAAGAGAAAGAAAGGGAGGAGTCAAAAGAGGTATAAAAGGAGAGATCAGAAGGGAAAAAAGAAGAGGAATATTTGGTTAGTGGGAGGCAACTGGAAGACGAGGAAGGGGAGGATTTACCTGGGAAATGAGTCTTATGTTTTGTTATATGAGTTTGTCAAATTGCTCGTTAGCATTGGCAAAAACATCTTCTAGTAAAGAAATCGTTGATGAGAATTTTATTTGGAGGCCTCTGCTACCAATAAAAATGCTGCCCATTGGGCCTGACAAATATTATTCTCTTCTTTCTAAGGTGTCTCTCAAATGAACAATTGGAGATTGGAGACAAGATGGCGGAGTAGAAGGACCTTGAGCTCACCTCCTCTCATGAGAACACCAAAATCACAACTAACTGCCAAACGACCATCGATAAAAAAGACTGGAACCTAACAAAAAAGATATTCCACATCCAAAGACATAAAGAAGAAACCCAGCGAGAAAGCAGGAGGGGCACACTTGTGATATAATAAAATCCCAGACGCCCTGGTGGGCGACCCACAAACTGAAGAATAATTATATCGCAGAAGCTCTCCCACAGGAGTGAGAGTTCTGAGCCCCATGTCAGGTTCCCCAGCCTGCAGGTCTGGAGGAGGAGCCCCCAGAGCATTTATTTGGCTTTGAAGGCCAGTGGAGCTTGATTGCAGGAGTTCCACAGGACTGGGGGAAACAGAGACTCCACTCTTGGAGGGTACATACAAGTTCTCATGTGCACCAGGACCCAGGGCAAAAGCAGTGACTTCACAGCATCTTGGGCCAGACTTACCTGCTGGTCTTGGAGGGTCTTCTGGGGAGGGAGGAGGTACGGGTGTGTGGCTGTGGCTCTCTCTGGGTCATAAAAGTTGGCATAAATATCAAATGAACAATTGTGTTCAAGTCAAATGTTCCCCAGAGCAGCCACTGAAAGCCAAATCATCTTCAGTGAAGTTATGCCATTAGAAAAATAGGTACAAGACTTAAGAGAGCACCTAAAAGAAGAAGAAATTTTTCCAACAAAAAGAGATGATTTAGTCTTAGACAACCCCATAGCAATGGTCACTAAAAAGTGATGATTGTGAACCTCATGCCTTGGGCCTCAACTAATACTTATCTGCCTCCAACCACAGACCAGACAGTCTGCTCCCCCAATAGGCAGAAAACTCTCAGAACTTTCAAAGCCAAGCTCTCAAATCAGAAATTAAAGATGGAAGGAGAACCTTATCTAGTTTTGTTGATGACACACGACAACATTTTTCCAAATGGATACTAGCTTGATGAGAAACCATAAACTCAGTGGTCAGTGAAGCTGGCTTTTGAACAACAGGCTTATTACACCCTGTAAAGGTCTATGACTATGATCTGTTTGGCGAGTCTCCTTCTGATTACAACACTTTTAGACACACAACAAAAAATGGAAGCACAAAAGAGAGCAAAAGAGGACGAAAAGGAATGGCTTGATTCCACCAAGGATGCCAAACAAATGGGCACCAATAACAAAACCCTGGTACCAAACTGAGAATAAATAGCCAAGTTATACAAAAAGAGCCCAGTTTAGGCCTAGTGCTGACTTACCGCAGGGGCGTGGATTCAACAAGCCTCAAGCAGCAAAGCACAGGGGCCTCCATTGAGTACCACACATCTAAGTGACAGGCCGTGCAGAGCGGATCTCAGTGAAACCTCCAGGAAAACTGTGGAAATAAACAAAGACCATCCAAATGAGAACAAACGGGCCTACTTACTCAGAGCTTTCTATAGCAAGGGAGTCAGTCACCATCACTTGCGCTTGACAGAAGCTCAAAGGCAGGCAAGGGAGTAGAAAGTTTTACAGTGCAAAAAAGGAAGACTCCAAGTCTGCTATGACTGGAGGTTTGTTGACACGGGGAAGCAGGAGCTAATTGGAGGCAAGATATCTTATGTGATTGGTTTAGGGAGCATATTTGGCTTTCTCTCATTGGTCCTGAGTTGGAAGCAGGGACAAAAAAATAGAGAAGCTGGCACTCATAGACCAAGTCCTGACCGCTCCTGCCTGATTGCTGCAGAAGTGTTGGTTTGACTTTCCAGGCTGGTTGCTGCAGAGTTTATGGGTCAGAGTTCCACTGTTACATATAGTCAATCCATTGCCCATTTGCATATTTAGTGCTGCAAGGAAAGCCCTATGACTTGTTTAAATTTTTCTCAATGGGTTCTAGCCCCAACCCTGGTAAAGAATAGCAGCTCAATAAATATTTGAGAAGAAGAAAGAGAATGAGGGAGAGAAATAAAAGGCCCAAACAGCAGTGAACCCTAATTAAGTATGATAAGCTAAAGGAAGTGTCCATGCGATGAAGCCATTCGAGAGGTCATAGGAGGCATGCCTTCAGGTGGCATTGCTTAGCTGTGACCCACAGGAACAGCAGTACATAACCTTTCAACATGTATGCCACAGTCCAAAAAGATGTCACTTAATCAGAGAGAAGCTATAGGACACCATGTGAAAATGAAAAGAGTCACAATGACTGGCAAAAGATATTACCCTCCCAGGCAAAAGGGATGGTCTTTGAGGTAGTGTCTTGTGGGACTACCTATTCAAGTGTCTTTTCAATCACTTGCTTCTGAGGAGTGAGCACTGTCAGAAACTTCTGAAATTTAGTAATAAATAAGAAGTGGCTGTTTACTTCCAGATGAAACTTTATATGGGTCTCATAGGTACCTGAGCTAGACAGGACATTAGTCCAATGCCTCTGCTTTGCACATACACCTGCACACGTGTACACTGCGCAGCCCCCCACCCCCTCATACACACAAGAGACAGAGAGAATTTAAATAGATTCCAACATTACCTGGAGAAAAACAGTCATGGGCTCTTTAAAAAGGAAGTAAATCAGTGCCTAAGGTGTTTGTGAGAGGCCAAGTTAAGAAGCTGGAAGTAAACCAGGGGAGGTTAGCAAAAAATAAATTGTATGTTAATTTCAAATTAGCATTTACACTGGTTCCAGGCTTCAAAGGGCAAGGATCTGAGGAAGAGGAAGTATTCAGAGGAGGAAAATTATCCATCCTAATTGAAAAAGGACGGTCTTGAGGGATTTACACTAGGGAGGCAGGCTCTTGGGATTATTGTAATCTGTCCCCTGTTTTTAGCTGAGCTGTGTGGAGCAAAAAGCCAGCTCCCCTGGGCAAAAAACTGAAAAGCTGGTAGCCCTTCAAAACAAGTGATGGTCAAGGGCATCAAGAGATATTAGGTTTTAACTCAGAGCTAAAAGAAAAACAAGGAAATTTTAATAGCTTGAATAGCCAAGAGCTATCTTAAGGTGTTGGAGCTATAGAGATAACTATAAAAGTCTAAAATGATATGGGGAGAAGAGGAAAAATAATTTTCCCTCTACTCTTCTAAGTTCTTGGCTGAGACCCGTGTAATAATAGAGATTAGCAAGAGAAAAACAAGCAAGTTCATTCATATGTATATCTAATGTATGCATCGGAGATACCCAAGGAAAACTGAGTAACTCAAAGTGAAGGCTTAAAACTCCAGCTGATACATAGCATCTTCAACAAAGAACAACAAATTCATGGAGAAATGATAAGAGAAAAGAAAACAGTTTTTGACTTCCAAGGGTGGCAAACTGTGGGAAGGTAGATCTATGGGAGAAAACTAGGAGTAGATAAAGGCTAGTTAGTAAAGTTTGTTATGTAGATTCCTCTGGCGCCTTCTACAAGCTGATAAGGTCTAAAGTTGTTTCTGGGGATTACCTTTTGTCCTTCCTGGTACAGAGGAGAAGAGAGACACATTTACATGCTACAAAATTTATTTAGGCAAATAGGGGGAGGGCAGGGAGCTTTCCTTGTATCTGCTTCTTCTCAGTTGACTCAGCTCAAAACAATTCTTATGCTAAAGTGGCATATTTGAGGTGGCATATTCTACTACCCTTCTGGGGTGAAGGATTCTTTATGCCTTATACTGGGTTAAATAGTGACCCCCCAAATTCATGTCTACACAGGACCTTTGAATGTGACCTTATTTGAAAATAGGTTCTTTGCAGATATAATCAAGTTAAGATGAAGTCATACTGAATAAGGGTGGGCCTTAATCCAATGACTGGTATCCTACTAAGAAGAAGGAATCTGACACAGACATAGGGGAGTAGGACAGAGGCAGAGAGACTCTAGTGATGCAAGCCAAGGAATAACAAGGATTGCCAGCAAGCACCAGAAGCTAGGAACTCTCTGAGACAGTATGGCCCCCACCAACAACTTGATTTTGGACATCTAGCCTCCAGAACTATGAGAAAATAATTTTCTGTTGTTTTAAGCCACCCGGTCTGTAGTAACTTGTTACAGCAGCCCTAGAAAACTAACATAGGCCAGAGGAAAAAATTGGATGAAAAGTTCAAAAATGGATGTTACATAAATTCAATACATATTTATTGTGCATTAACTATGTCCCAAATTGGGGCTGTAGAGAATACAAAGATACTTATGAACAGATCCTGCATTGGAGGAGCTTAGAATCGAAACTGCCACTGACTTTCACAGAAAAAGAAAAAAAAGATTTTCTTTTCCTTTCAGTGACGCTGTCAGGTTAGCCACATAGTGGAAGACTGATATAAGAGAATCAAAGTTGTGAGTACTCAGCAGGTGGGCCATATTGTGAAATGGCTTGCAAACCACTACAGAGAAAAAAAATTATAACTTCAGGACAAAAAGGTACAATGCAAATCAACTGGTTTCTTAAGCAGCTCTGTAGAGAAAAGTAAACTTTCTGAACTACTTTTTCTCCCCCTTCCCCCAGGATTCCTTTCTTTTCCATAATTAAGAAGCCAACATGAAGCAGCAGGAAGCAAAGTGTTGGTGGGGGTGTAACTACTAATAGCAACATCAGTGCTGACACTTGCTGGAAAAAAACCTTTGGCATTTTTACCTATAAC
The DNA here is from genome assembly GCF_949987535.1 of Balaenoptera acutorostrata. Lineage (NCBI taxonomy): Eukaryota > Metazoa > Chordata > Mammalia > Artiodactyla > Balaenopteridae > Balaenoptera > Balaenoptera acutorostrata. The sequence goes on from NC_080077.1 coordinate 20,606,282, forward strand.
AAACCTGTCGTCAGTGAAGGCACTTAAGAAACGTGCCTTGCTAGTCTTCTGAACGCTAGAAAAATAATTATGGTAATGTAAGGCATTTAACAAACACTTCATGAGTGAAAAAGGAGTGATTCTTCTTTTGCCCAATTCCTTCCCAAATTATTAGTTCATAGGGATGGAAATTGACTTCTCTTTTCCCCCAAATGATCAAATTAGAACAATTCTATGTAGTTTTAATCCCTGAAATTAAAAAAAAAATTAATTTATAAAGTCTGGAACTGACTATTCCTGGGGTTAATTCCTCATGTGACCCTCCACATCTTCTTATGTAGATCTCTTTGCAACATCATGTAGGTTTGGGATACATCAAAGAAAAACTGCACTGCATGGAGTTAAACAGGTAAGGGGGACTTTATTCAAGACCATCTCAGTAGAGGTCAACACTACCGCAATAGGGGACAGAGACTGAACATAACTCTGAATACCACCAATGGCAGCTGGGTATTTGTAGCCAATGGGTAGGGTGAGGGAGTAGATAGAAAGTTATTAAGAGGAACTTGGTTTGGTATCAAGGATAGAGGGACTCCTGCTAAACTGGCTTGGCAGGATTCTTGCTGAACTAGACTGGCAGGCCAAGGGTAAGACCTAAAAGAGAAGAGGGCTCAGAGCAACCTGACTAATGTTCAGTCAAAGAGCGAGAGCCCTTGTCAGATGATACACCCAAGTAGCCTTCGCACTAACAGAGGTGTGTTAGCCCAAGGTCCAAGAAACGGACCAGATTTACCCACATGTTTGATTGTCTTTGTTTTATTTTCTTTTGGTTTATTGGCCAACTATTCAAATAATTTAGAAATCACCCAAGTAATTTTTACTTATTGGTATTTGTGAATTTATAGAATGGCTATAATTCAAATAACTCGTATGCTTATATCAATAAAAACAAAACTATTAAAAATTGCTTTCATGGTAAGTTTGCTTTGTTTCTTATTGTTCAATGGTTGTGACACATAAAGGAGAAAAGGAAGACAAAGAGTAGACATGAATCAGGAACAGGGTCTCACCAGAAGCACACACAGCTACGTCCTGAGGGTCTCCCAATTCCTCCCATTAGGAGAGCTTCAGACCCATTGGCTGACTTGCTCAGAGTCAAATGGAGAAGTCAGGATTTGAAGCCAGATCTGTCTGACTCCAAGATTAAGATTCTTTCCATTATACCAGCAGTTCCCAAACACCAGCTCTTGGACCTGGACCAGCTCAAAATTAAGTTATAAGCTGTCAGAGCAAAATGAAAAATACGAGGACAATGTAGTGAGTTTTTTTTTAAAACAAAATGAATTCAGTTTAAAGCACTGTCCTTTTTCTGAGATTACAGCCCACTTCTGGTGTTTAAAATGTTCTTTCTCTTATGAAATGATAGTGGTTATGATGGTAATTATTTGTTTTTGGGTTGTTTTTGTTTTTCAATGTCCTTTGTTTTGTTTTTGTTTTTCAATGTCCTTACCAGACAAAATTTAAAATTTGGCCAAGCTATAAATGACACCTGAATGTTTTTGATATTTTGGTCACTCATGGAATTCCAGAACCCAGAAATCAGGACTGCCAAAAGGTAAGTTCCCATGAAACATAGAGGAAATAGGCAGCTTGGCATGTTCATTCAGTGATTTCCTCACCTCCATGTTCACTTCAACCTCTGAAATTTAGAGAAAAGTCACTCTGATTAAAAGAAAAGTTAACATCTCTAATTGTATTAGAGAACAAGGACAGACACCAAGGCACAGCTAGAGAGGATGAGAATTAAGATGATTCTAAGGAGTAGAAGAAAATCAGCCACTGGAGGGTCTAATAGCAGGAGGAGAAAACAAAGGATATTGCTCAGACTGAGAAGAAATGTGTACACTATTGTTTCTGCAGAGAGGACAAACAGAACCTTTATCCTCTGTGGAATCCATCTTGTTTTTTTTACCTCTCCAGGGTTTTACCCACTGGAGGGATGCTTGCTTTCACCAAAGAGGGTGCATCTTCCTTAGTGAACAGGCAGCAGAAGTACGGGCAGATAAGCGTTCCTGTATGTGCAGGAAGGTTTCTCATTTTCAAAGGTTACTATTTGTAAGTGACCATTTTTAAAAATGACCAGACATCTCTGACATAACAGGAGGTGTTCTATTTTTCACTTCTGTCCACTTGCTTACTTGAAGTAATAGGGAAAAAAAAGAAGAAGAAGAAGAAAAAGGTCTTGTTTCCTACCTAACCAAAAGAGACAGTGTGTCATGTTTTAAGAGCCTTACAGTCAAGAAAACCGGGGTGTAACGGCCCACATTCAGTGGGTAACTCGGGACGGCTCTCTAAACTCGTGGTGCCTCTGTTTCCTTGCTAATAAAATGTGACTCATAATATTCCCCACTCAGTAGAGTTGCTGTGAGAATTAAAAATGTATGTTCAATACTACATGTACCTCCAGGTATATCCAATAATGTTAGCTAATATTATGTGGACTATATTTATTGTAAGTAGGAATAGCTGAGCATGTCCCAACTCAGAATAAATAATAAGCATATACTACTAAAGAGAGCCTATTGACTAAACTTGAAGTAAAAAATTAAAAATTATTGTTCACTACATCAGCAACATACCGAGGGCCTAACAAGGACTTCTAGCTGTTGTTCTGACTCTCCCACTGATTGGCAGCTACAGAGGACTAGGAAGGATGCCCACCCCCATTCTTCCTCATTCCAGAGACTCGACCTTTAACACAGTCCCCTAGGTTTCCACATTGGAATGGGCAGGGTTAGCTGTCTGCCTCAAGAACTCTAAGGATGTTGGTCCACTCTAGCCAGTAAAAAGCACTGTCCTAAAGTCAATAACTCTGTCCTTAGATTGACTCAGACTCTGAGAGAGGCAATACCATGTCAGGGCTAGGGCATAGGTATAACTCCTGAGACTGGTCAGCTACTTCAATCCTTGTCCTAAGTTTCGGTTGGACTCCTTTGAGGGAATCCATTTTCCAAAGCTCTTTCAAATTCTGGATAGCTCTTCCGAGTTTATTTCTAAGTATCAATGTCCTTTCTTATTACTTCTGGATTATCTCATACACAACCTTTATTTTTTTAAGAAGCCATCAGAGTTCATTTTAAGCCAAGATTTCTTTTTCTTATTAATTTTTTTTCTCTCATTGTAAAGTTGAAAATCTTTGTGCTAAGAGATTTATGAAACAAAGTTGGATTACTCCTGGAGGCCATCTAAAGCCAGATTCCTGAAGTCAGGGGTCGCTAAACTAAACTACGACCAGCTGGCCAAATGGGCCCGCAGCCTGATTTTGTAAATACACTTTTATCGGAACACGGTCACACCCATTCATTTACATATTCTCTATTGCTGCTTTCACGCTACAAGGGCAGAGTTAAATAACTGCCACAGAGGTTGTATGGCCTGCAAAGCTGAAAATATTTACCATCTGGCCCCTAACAGAAAGATTTACCGTTTCCCTGCCTTATGAAGTCAGAACGCTATAAGAAAAGCTGGTCAACTCTGAGAAAAGTTAGTTGGCTACCATCCTGATAATTAAGTAGTCACTTTTGTCCAAAATTTTCCAAGATCGCAACATGTCAAAAGGAGATCTGACACTTGAAAACATTTTCTATTTTGATGGTTCAAAATGGGACCAAAATTACCATCTTCCAATGGGAATTACCCAGGTTCTTCTATATGAAGCATCCTCTCCCAGAAACTACCTCCAGTTAATTAGAGTTGAATACCTAAAAAGCCACATTGGGGGTAATTTTGGTGGGAAAATAAGAGGATGTGACAGTCATAAGTCTAGATTACATTTAGTGACTGGGAAAAAAAACCTCCAAATTTGAAAATCTTTGGAAGAAAATTTAAAGAACAGTTTAGTTAAAAATTAGTAAAGTTCCTGTCTCTTTTCTCCTGACAAGAAGCCAACTGTACATCACAGGGGCATCAACACCAATATTTCTGAGCCAAATCTGAAAACAAATAACAAGCACTGGGTATTAATTTGCATTAATAAAAGAAGCACATTCTTGATGGGTTGCTCCCTTTGCTGAATAAGAGACAAAGTTTTGGAAAATGAGAACATGCGATGGAAGGCCAGAGGAGCTACTTCTGGCTCCTTATGCAAAGACATGCTTTTAAACTTTAAAATAAGTAAGATATACTTCAATTAAAGAACAAGAGACAGTCATGTTCTATTAAAAATGAAGTTTTCTAATACAATTTTTATTTGTTTATTTGGCCACATGTTCCATGCATTTCTCCTTTTTTGTGTGTGGGTTGTGTACAGCTGGGTCACATATATTCTGGATGATGTTTAGAGTTTCACTGACTTTCCTTAATTCAGTCACTGATGAAATCTGCCACCCATTTAAAATTGTCACATCCCTGGTGGAAAGCAATTTGGAAAAACATTTTAAGAGACACAGAGTGTTCACAGCCTTTGACCTAGTTATCCCACTGCTGGGAATTTATCTTTAACTAAACAATTATTTATAATGGCACACACAAAAAAACCTTTACATCCAAAAATAAGAGAATAATTGAATTAAGATACATCAACTAGAAGAACTGTTAGTTACACAGTCATTAAAATAATTATGGAAATCATGTAACAATACAGAAAGTATTTATGGAATAATGTTAAGGGAGAAAAGTAGAATGTAAATTGTATTTGCATTATGATTACAATATGAAAAATGATGTCTGCATAAGAACTAGGACCGGAAGGAACACAAAAACGATTTTTTGATTAATTGAAATATAGGATTACTTAGGGTGGTGGTATGGAGGCTGTATTTCTTTAATAAATGTTAATTTTTATGATGCTGTTTATAAGCTTAAAAACAGAGAAGAACATCTCACTTTTCCCCCTTCTCTTTAATATTTAAAATAATTTAAGAACTATATCAGTCATGGTCCACTTACGAAGAAAAGAAACCATTCCAACTAGATTAAGCCGGATGGTGTTTATTCCCGGATCAAGGCAATGGCTGAGGAAACAGACTCTAGGTTGAGTTTCCAGAAATAATTCTCAAGGCTCTAACTGGGCACCCCAAAGCGCTGCTTCTCCTGCCATGACCAGGAAGTAGCTTGCAAAACTAGAAAGCTCTGTTTACATCTGTTAGCTCCCAGAGAACATTGCCTCTGTATGATCTGCACAAAGGAGATTGAGCTTCACGCTTTCTTCTCTTACTGTGTAACCCAGTTCTGAATTTAAGTTTTGGACAAGTGCAACAGATCGACAATACCTAAATCACATGCAAAATGCTTTACAGCTTCCACGGTACAGTGAGGCACTAAAAGGAGGCTGACTAGGTGGTAAACAAGCCAGTTTCTAGTATCTGCCACAAAGAATTGCCAGATAAAATACAAGACACCCAGTTAAATTAGAATTTCAGATAAACAACAAATAATTCTCAGAATTTCCCAAATATTGCACGGGACAGACTGATACTAAGAAAGTATTCATTGCTTACCTGAAATTCAGACTTATTTGGGCATCCTGCATTTTTATTTTTTAAATATTGCAATCCTACTGCCATGGAAACCAATAGAAATTGAAATCATTCCCAATTCATACAAAGCTTTGGTGATATTTATTCTCAGATACGGATTCTTGCAATAGAGTAGCCACAAATTTCTAATGGAAGCATTTTCTTTTTTTAAACTAATAAATATTCTCTCAATTCTTTATAATTTCTCCAAAAGTAGGGAGCAAAGAGGTGTTTATATGTTGGTTAGACTCATAACCAATCAGAATGTATCAGTGCTGGATGGCCCCCCTAGAGAGAATGTATTCCTTAGAGGTAATTTTTTCTCTACTGCTTTCTTTTAACAGACAAGAAGTTAAGTTAGAACAGAGTCAGAGTTAGCGCCCAGGACTCCCAGACTTGGCTCTTTCAGTCAGGTGCCTCTGAAAAGAATAAACGTCCTTTATCAGTTGTGATATATTCAAACATAAGTGTCTAAGACAAAAACATGGAGTCCTGATTAACCTCTCATAATTACTGAATGCCAGGGAAAGCATGAGTTGCCACTCAAGAACTGTGGTAGGAAAATCTCTGGACTAGGATGGCCTGGATTTTAGCCCTGAATATATTACCACCCTGCTCGGTAAGCTTGAGAATGTGATAATTCTTCTGAGTCACAGTTACCTCATCCTTGAAATGAAGTCATTAATACTTTTCCTGTTTCCTTTACACATTGCCATAAGGATCGAGTGAGTTCACATCTGTAAAATTTTATGAAATGTAAGAAGCACCATATAAGAAACCTTACAGTCTCATGATTGAAAATTACTAAAGTTTAAAATATTCAATATGCCAAAGATTATCCATCTGTGGTGGGCTTGCTATATGCAATACTTTCAATTCTTGCTTATTTTACCCTTGAGCAAAGTAGGTTTAAGTAGTGACAGAAGTCCCAAAGTAGAAATGGTCTAAACAAGATAAACAATTATTTCTTGCTGAAGTAAATGAACTCTGAAGGTAAATGGGACTTAATTATTCTTAGGGACTCTGGTTTCTTCTATTTTGTTCCTCTGTCATTCTCATCATACAGATTCCACCTAATTGCCCAAGATGCTGATCAACTCCAGCCATCACATTTGCATTACAGCCATTAGAAGGGGAAAAGTTTTGAAGAAGGCATACACCTTCCTTTTGTGTTGAACATGCTTCCTTGAGTGTATATACCATTTTCACTTATATTCTGTTGCCATAATTTCATCAAGTGGTCACACCTAATTATAGCAAGCTGTAATTTCAGACAGCCAGATGCTCATCTATAAATCAAGACCTCTATAGCTAAGTCAGACAATATTCTTTGCCACCACAGGTAAAAACCAAATATCTTTCCACATGAATTAGAGAGAGTCTTAGTTTGGGCTGTTATAACAAAGTACCATAGACTGGGTGGTAACAAAAATTTATTTCTCACAGTTCTGGAGGCCGAAGTCCAAGGTCAGGGTGCCATCATGGTCTGGCTCTGGTAAGAGTCCTCTTTCAGGTTGCAGACTGCCTTCTTCGTGTTGTATTCTTCCATAATGGAAAGAAACTGAAAGAGTTCTCTGGGGTCCCTTTTATAAGGGCACTAATCCCATTCACGAGGGCTCCACCCTTATGACCTAATTACTTCCCAAAGGCCCCACCTCCTAATGGCATCGCATTGGGAGTTAGGATTTCAACAAATGAATTTGGGTGTGTGCGGGGGGTGGCGCAGACACTGACATTCAGTTCATTGCAGAGAGGAATTCAATTAAAGATTAGAATCTTTTTTTTTAATGCAGACATAGAGTGGAAAAGCCAAACAATAGTTGCTTTAGTCATATAATTAAATTACTGTCTAACTAGATTATAAGCTCCATGTAACAACAGTAAAGTGTCTGACACATATCTGATCATTTATAAATATTTGAAGAAAAATCAGCTGTTAGAGGCAAAGAGGAAGGAATCACAAATTTTATCTCTGCAGAATCAAGGCTGCCAAATATGAAATTATTAAATTATTGAGAAAGTGAAACAGAACAACAACTTGCAAAACTGTCTTCTAACTCACAAAACAGGTAAACTATAACAAACTGTGACATGCAAGCAAATTATTGAAGATCAAATTTCTCACTTCATTCAGACCCATATGTTCCAAGACAAAACTACTTAACTTTGCCTGGATTCATAAAATCTCTAACTGGAAAACTCCCCAGTTTACAAATTCTGACCAGTTCCTGAGAAGCCCAGCCATATGATCAACTCCAGCCTGCAAGTACATTTCCCTGACTCCCTCTTTTTCAAAACACTCTGTAGTTACCTTGGTATGTATCAATAATAATATTAATGAATTTAACTTTGATACAGGTTGTATTTCTAATGTTCTTTGCTCAGTAGTGATAGACCACGTTTTATTAAATGTCACACTTATTCTTAATGTCTCATAGATTTTTCTTGAGCAGTAGACATGTCAGTGTATTAATATGGATAGATAACCAGTGTGAGAACTAAAGAAATTTTTTCTAACACAAATTGTATGTTATTTAAATTCTCCCTGGTAAAAGAGAGAAGAAATGAGCTGAGACATGGGATCTGTTCAAATAGACAAGGTCAGGATAGGGAGCAGGTACAGGGAAGAAATATTTTGCAATCATTAAATGAGTCAATAAATGTCATACAGAAGTGAGATAATATATCAAATATCAAACAACAAATATCAGTACAGAAGTGAGATTTATCTTTTTGAAAAGTATTTTACTCCAATGAATTTGGTCTTTTCTGCAAGCCTTAAAGTCTCATAACTTTAACACCAGGTTTACACTCAGAATAAATATATGAGTACACAATTTAATTTTGTTTCTTATAATATATGACTTGGGGCATATATTATCTGAGTTTTAATTATCTTGTTTGTAAAGTAGAGATATTATATTACATTTAACTTAGGATATTCAACCAAATGGCCCTCTTTTACATAATTAAAAACACTATAAAATTATATGTTATATCTGCATACTTCATTATATATAATCATACTGCAGACACTATATACTGGTGATATTCTCTTTACTATGTATCATTGTATACACAAAATCATGTTTATTACACTTTAGGAGCAATTCAAACAATTTTTCTCATATAGTTTTGACTATATACAGTATTTGCCTGATGTGCTGATTCTAGAAATGAATCATCAAGTAATTTTTTATTCCACTGCAATACCTACAACACAGATGGGTTGATATGAACACATCAAAAGAAAAAAATGGTAAAACTGTCAGCATGCAGTCAGTTCTCCATTTTGTTGGCCAAATCTGAATTTTTATTCCTGAAGCCTAAGACAAGCATATTTAAATGATATAAACAGTAACAGAGTAATCTCTATAGCAAAGAAAATGACTATGTTAATGATAGTCACATAACTACACTGAAGGCCACCAGAAGATGGCAGTCTTATTTCTTTAAGGAATAGGACGACTCTGAGACAAATGGTTGGGATATGAGATGACAGATAGCATGGAAGATGAAATCGTTCAGGTCACTGCTGGCTACTGCCTGTCGGTGTAATTCTTTCCCAGGTAAGGCCAATGAACTCTTTCTGCAGGAAATGCCAGAAACTAAAAAGCCTGACTTTTAATGCTATGGATTACACCACGAACGATTACATAAGGAGAGAAAGAAAGAGTTCACAAGTCATCGGAAACTTTTTCACCACTGGTTTTTTCTCATCTTTCTTGGCATGTTCCTCTTTCATGCTGTGTCAGCACACGTGAATGCTGAGATAAAACCTAGGGTATTCCTCTGATGTTTTCTCTAGACTTATGGATGGAAAGAGAAAACAGATTTACTGTGGTCAAGAAGAGACACTGAGGCCAATTATCTAGTCATATCCACATCCTTCAAAGAAGGTATCCCAACCTGAAATACATCTAAATCCAAAATATATATATATTGATTAACCTCCTTCTCAGCCTCAAGGAATTAGGCATTAAGGCAGCAGATTGGGCCTTCATGCTGTGTGTCTTCAAAAACCCTCTCACTGATTTTTGTGACTTTCAGATGCACCACCATGAGCTGAGCACAAAGAAATCAAAAATTCTAAATTGAAGTTCTGTAATAGTTACCCTGCTCTTTTATTTCCTGCCTTTTTGATAAGCTGCTTCTCCCCAACCTATGCATATAGAACACAAACAATTTGGTTTACCCTTGAAGAATCCCTCCCCCACCAAAAGAGAACACTGGCATTATTCACATTTTCCCAATATGGATTCATGTAATGCCATTTTTTCAGTTCTGTTCTGAAGGCTTGGAGAATGGTGAAAGTTCACATTAATAAGCATAACCATTTAATTTCCAAAATTAATGAGCAGAACTCAACAGATTGAGTGCATTGTATTGGAATATCTGATTCCTTTGGAATTGCTCTGAAACTCAGAGAGGGTATGATGACCAAATGGTGCTAGACTAATGATCTTTTCATATTACGATATGAAAAGAGAGAAACAAATATTGTAGCATGCATAGCAATATTGTTTCAATTTGTTGATGACAAAACACATTTCATCTCAATTAACAAGTAGACTTTGTTATGAAGTGCTAGCCAGATTGCTAATAATTAAAGACTTAATGTGTCTTCAGTCATTATAATAGGACAGTGATGAGAGGCTGTAAAAAGTGTTTGAATTCTGTTTGCTCTATTTATTTGGGGAAAGGGAAAAAATCCCTATCTTCATAATGATGAATTAAGAAATAATGCATATGATTATTCTGGGTCTTTGGCAAAAGTTAAGATATCATCTCTCAGTGCTTGCCAGTGATGATACCCCAGTACAGAAATGGTCCCCAGAGGATCGCAGGCCAGTTCAGATACCCTTCCCCAAACAAGTAACTCCCTGGCCCTTGTTCCAAGTTCCTATCTCCCGCATATCTTTATAATAGACTCACTTTTTAAAAAATTAATAATTGAGAGCTTAATATATGTATGCTTTCCCATACTTGTTATACTCTTGGGTAACTGGCCTAAATGACCAGTTTTAATGTTTGTTTTGATTTGGGCAATCTAATTGTTTTAGCATCTTGTGCTGAGATTACGTTAGTCACTCATTTCTTTCTTTTCCTGCTACTTAGGCATGTGGGCATGGTTCCATGCATTCAAATTATCACCAGCATCAATTTTTTAAACCCAAATCAGTTTAAGATGTCTGTTTCCAATATATTTTATGCTGAAGCCAATTGGAAATGATCCTCAGTATTTATTGAGGACCTTCTTCCCCCTAAGATTTTTAAATGATGCGCTTTTGCCCTACAGCAATATTTGCCACTTCAAAGTCCATGTTGTGGTGTGGCTTCTTCATATCTTCTGAATGGGCTTTTATTCACCATTATCACTGTAACAAAGAAAATGGATCGACCTACACATGTTGCCTACCATGTCAGGTGCTGTACACAAAAACTCAAAAGAAGTGCTCTTTGGCCCTTCAGGGCTTTCTTTTAGAGACGAATTAGATCTCAAGTAGGATTATGATATGACTATTCCTGACTGAAAAATGCAGACTGAATTTTCTGGCACAAATACTCCTTAAATTTACTCTGTTTCATGCTGATCCAGAGCTCGTTCTCTGATCAAAAAAATGAAGAGATCAGCAAACGTTAAGGATATTTTTTTTACCAGAGTTAGACAGCCATTGTACTTAATCTTTTTTCACATATACACACTGCCTTTCCCATTTAATCCCAAACACACAGAAAATTTGTCCATGTGTGACTCTAATTGACAAGTATGGCAAGACTGGGTTTTCTATACTCTATACTGGTATTTAATACAATTGGGTAAAGAAATGACTCAGATCATAAAATTTAAAACTATGATAATCACAGTTCAATTCATATGGAGTTTCATTTAAAGGGTCAAAAGTATATTCCTATGTTCTAGTTTATTTATTTTTTCCAATCTCCTAGAATTGTAGAAAGGAAAATGTAATTGATTTTGATTTGCGTTTTTCTCACTGGCCTTGTGTGGTGTAATTTAGTTTAGTTGACTTGCGAAGGTCATTCATTCACAACAGAGATTTGATCAATATTTATTGAGCACTTACTTCATGCCAGGGACTGTGCTACATGCTGGGGATAGAACACTAAACAGAACAGACAGTCCCTACTCCTGAGGAGCTTTCAGATACTTTTATAGCCAACTAGAAATAAACGCTAGATATTCAATTCCTTAATTTTCTGATCATTTCTTTATCCAGTAAGATATGATTACCCAACAGATTTAATTATTGAATATCTGATATTTCCTCAACTCTCAGTAGGGTGTTTTGGCAGAAATTTTTCAGGTATCATTAATTCAGTAGCAAAAATGCTATGAACTATGATCATGTTCTGAAAGTAGAGTTCTTAATCTTAGTTACAGAGCTTTGTGATTTTTTATTGTATCTTAACAAATAAAAAGGAGAAATTTTTAATTTTCTTACAGGAAAATTAAGAAACCATCTTTGGCTCAAAAACATTTTTTTTAACGTGGAGATGTCTTTTAAGAAATATCTTGCACATTATAGTCAGTTAGTGAGTGAATGGCTTTTTGAATGAATATAAGATCTATGACAACAGAGACTTTGCCACTTTCCTTTACTTGTCTGTTTCCAGCACATAAAACTGAGTGTCTACTATGTGCTGGAAATAAAGAAGTGAATTTATTTATATTTAATGACTGAATGTGGCCTCATTGATAGCAAAAGACCAATTCTTACTATTTAACTGGAAAAGAAAAAAAAAATCACATGAAATTCCTCAGTGAAGAAAATTATTGTGATAGCTTTAGTCTACTAAATTTTATTGTAAATACTGGTTTATTTGGATTTATTTCAACCAGTTGATTTGAGCTCTCTATTCTGTTTTTAGGTTCCAAGCATTTTTCCCACTTTTACTGTTGTTGAGAAATCTGTTGTCAGTACAAGAGTAGCTTCATTGTAAGTAATCTGTCTTTTCTTTCTGGCAGCGTTTAAGGTCTTTGGTGTTCTACAGTTTCATTACAATGTGTTTACGTGGGGATTTCTTTTTTTAAAAAATGTATCCTGCTTAGGACTATCTTTATTTTGTAGATTCATATCCCTCCTCAATTCTGGAAAATTCTCACTCATTATCTCACTGAATATTGCTTCTCATTTTTTCAATTTTGTCTATCTGGATGCAAGTTAAATGTATGTGAGAGCTTCTCATTCTCTTCTCCATCTTTTAATCTCCCTCTCAGTTTATCTTTTTATCTCTTTTTGCTGTTTCCTGATGAATTTCACTATGTCTAGCTTTTAGTTCACAAATTCTTTCTTCACTGTGTCTAATCTACTCTTCAGCCTATTAAATGATTCATTACAACAGCTGTATTTTTCATTATCAGAAATTGTATTTTGGTTCTTTTCTAAACCTGCCTGCTTTATTCTAACAGCCTATTAATTTATCACATTTTTATTTCATCTCTTTTTATAACAATTTGTAGTACACCTTTAAAGAAAATAATATGCATCTTAATTTCCCATTATTTTAAGTTCTTGGGGGCCCTAAATTTGCTTTGTGTTACTTCCAATGACACTTGCTCTTAGCCTGTGCAGAGAGCATGGCCCTACAGAAAGGATTCACACATTAGTTTAGTGTGTCCTGGGGACAACGCTAATATGCATTAGCACTGCAAGTGTTCAAGAGGTAAACGTTATCTTTTCAAAACTGAATGAAATGTGGCCAGACCTAGGTTACGAATTCTCAGTGGTGACATTTTTTTTTTCCTTCTATCCACCACCAAGGCCAACACAGACACTTTTTCTCAAAGTCTACCTCTGCTGATACATATATATTTTTTCTTAACCCATTCTTTCACCAACTGTTAGGATACTGGTTTTATATGCAGTTAAAGTTAATTGATTTCCCATCTTACAGAGCACAAGTCTGTCTCCCACTCCAAGTGGCAATGAAAACCTGGTCACTAAATCTAGCAAGTGCCCCTAAGACAGCGCATCTCCTTGATTTTCACCTTCCTCTCATGGTGGTTTTCCCTTTCTATCTTTAACACTCAGCCATGCAATCAAAATGTCTTGTTAAATTTTGCCTAGCAACATTTTGGGGGTAGTGAAATACCTGGTGGGTCATACTGCTAGAAAGAAAAGTTTTACAAGCTATTTTTAACTCTCCTTTGTTATTTTACTTTCGGTCCCGACACACATTAATGGAAAGCGACCATTTTCATCTGCATCAAAGGTAAAGAAAAGATGATAGGTAAACTCTTCCCAGGTGCTGGGACATCCATACTCCTTCCAGAAAAGATGTCAACTTCCAGACTCCCCTCCTAATGGCACTGCCTGTATTGCAGGGTATGAAGGAAGAGAAGATTCTGCGCACGTATAGATTAACACTGCTGATCAGTCCATGTGAATGTTACTGAATCTTTATTTCTTCTCTTGTTAACATTTCTGTCTTCCATTCTGGTATCCCCTTGACTTGCAATCCTCTTTGAATTGAGGACTTTTTTCTTGAGAAAAAGAATCAGATCTCCTCCAATCTGAGTAGCATAGAAACACTCATTACAGGACCATCCACACCCACAGACTAGGAGGACAGACTCCTAAGTCATTCAAAGAGAGATAATATGTTCCTGTTTTCAAGCACCTATTTTTCCTCCAACCAATTTCCAGTTAAAGAGCATATTTTTGTTGTTTAAAAGGAAGCTATGTGCTTTAAAGATAAGAATAGCAGTGAAAAGTAGAAAAAACAGTCCTTAAAAACATCTTCCTCTGTGGAAGGCATTGAGGAAGTCATTCAGTGATCCTGACAAGCTAAATAAGTGGCCTAATTATTTTTGCAGAGGTAAGGTGACTCAGAATATGAAGAATGCTTACAGGAATCTGCATATTTATCTTCTTCTTAAACATACTCTTTTCAACTCCTACTCTCACATATACGGACAAAGGAAAGGGTGAAAAAAGAATTTAAAAGCCCACATGATGTGCAGGCTGATTAAAAGTGAAAGCCAGATCTGCTGACAATTGACAAAAAATCAGGTAGTCATTTATTTAATTGGACACCAAGTGACGAGAAGGTGAGATGATTACCAAAGAGATGAATCCTTTGTTCCAGCCTCACGGTTTAAGTCATTTCAAATGGAAAGGGAACTTCTTCAATTTCTCTAGGACACCAGCCTGAAGAGGTTTTTCAATATTAATGCAGGTAATCAGGATCAAGAATACTATTTGCCTCCCTCACAGAAAGAAAAGATTATGAGCCACTGAAACAGATGGGCTAGGAATGCTGCAGGTATTGCCTCAGCTGCATGTCAGTGAGATACAGGGAAGTCTGTGCAGTTTGGTTCTTACAGTTTTGTTCAGTGGCATAAAAATATGGTTCAAAAGAGAAACCCCCAACTTCCTCCCTATCTTCAGTGACCTAGAGAAGAATTTAATTTCCACTTTACAACTGCTAGAATTCTGACCCAGGAGCATTAAGGTTCTGGTACAGAAAAACTGGATACTGGAAGCAAGAATACAAATACATTTTCATCTTCTTTGTACTAGATTTATGAGAGAGAAAAGAATTAAAACTTACTGAGTACCCAATATGTACCCAATATGTGCCAAGTAATGTGCAAGGCACATTATATATTTTATTACATTCTCACAATAACCCTATCATAAGCAGAAAATATCCCAATACTTCATAGGGCTAAAAATACTTTGAAAACACTATTATTCATGTCTCCAATACTTTGGGGTTCAATTTAAAGGTAAAAAATAGAGTCAGCTCCCACTCAGAGTGATGCAATGGTCTCTGTTTAAAGCTCAAGTACTGGTCACTCTGAGCAAAAACAGCTGCCCTCAAGAGAATGCTGAACATCTACAAGACAGACTGCATCCCTAGCAATTCTTAGCAGCTAAGGGGCACCTTCAGGAAAGGGGAAGCAGAGACCCATACTGTAATCCTCTCATGACAGATGACATGGTGGCATCCCACCATGCCAGATGAATTCATTTCCACAGTATAGGGCTGGAATACATCTGGATAGGTTAGATCAGAATGGAAGCAAATAAGATTTGGAAGAGTGTTGCTACTGTCAAATTAAATTTTAGTTACAAGTAACACATGAATACAGGCCACTCTAGAAAGCTGGGTGAGGATGTTATCATCAGTCCTTGGGAGATAAGAGTGGCATTGCACAGGCTGAATGGAAGTGGTTGGAGCCGGGAAGGCTCCCTTCCATTCACCAGCTCTTCTGTTCCAGATGAACATACCTCTGGGAAGATATGGGTCCCACAAGGTTAACCCAGGAGACCTATGTCACCAGGAGAGGGGAAATTGCCAGATGGTGGCCACACTGAGGCAAAGGCAGGAAGGAGCTCTTTTTCCTCTTCTTTATAAGTTGCCTATTGGACCACGTGCAGAAGGAGAGGGTCAGATGACCCTCAACAGAGGTCTGTATCTCTATCACTGCAGAGGGTCTTATGTTTAGACCTAGAAAGTGAGATCATCCACTGGACAGGGACATGAACTCTGAGCATGAACTGTCTAGATGATGGGTGAACATCTTTTCCTCTTGATCTTAAAATATCTCTTGCTATGCAGTGTATTAATACAGGATTCCTGGAGGGCAGGGATAAGACCAGTAAGCTACTTTCAAGAAAAAAAAAATAGCCAGTGTGGTGTAAGGATTTTTGAGGAGATAAAGTTCTCAACAGGCTGAATTGTAAAGAACACAGACAACAGCCTTAGGGGTACAGCATGGGCAACAGCTCAACAAGGATCAGGGTAGGAAGTTGACTGATCATTTCTCTATTCCCTCCCAGGGTGCAGAAGTCTTTGCTGTGACTAGGAAGTAGCTTTACATAAAAGTCTACCAGTCCCAAAAGGATGGAGGCGCAACCTATCTAGTCAATTCATGTCCCTGTGTCTTCCTGAGGCCATCTTTGAATCAGATCCAGACATGTTCACTGCTAAACTAGATTGCAAAGTTCTGTGATCTGTCACCTAATAGATCCCAACTCCTAACAGAGTAAGCAAGCATTCCTCAAACTATACTCCATGGAGATACAGATATAGTTATTGATATATAGATATAGATATACTGAGAAATCCAAGGGACTCAGATTAAATTTATTTAAGTCAATGATTGCCAAACTTATTCAATCATAGGACTCTTTAAAAAATAACAAATAAAATCTCTTGGGACTTCATTGATCATATTTAATAGACAGTGGTCAAGTGGGTAAGAGTATCATTTATATTCTCTAGAACAACTGGAAATTCAACCTTACCTCATTGTCTCATGAGTTTTGCTCATCCATTTTTCATTGAAAATTTATTCAGAGCAAACTCTATGTCCACATAATAACAGTTGCTGCCTAATACATAGGGAAATAAAACAGACATGGGTCCTGTCATTTGGGAATAAAAAACAGACAATAAAAAGTATCAAATGATTACTAATAGTATCTAGTGCTATGATGAAAATAATCAGCATATAAAGAAATATGGTCAGAGAAGGACTGGAATAGGCCAAATCCTTAAAGAATGAGATGGAGCCAACCATGAGAAAGCTAGGAGCAAAGGTATATAGCAAAACAACTAAAACCAGATGAGCCTGAGTGAGATGCTATTTTTATTTTCCATACTGAAATAATAAAATTATATTTCGGTATATTGCAAAGAACTTCCATCAATGAAAGAAACTTCCAAATTCTAGAAATTGTCTTCTTGTTATTCTATAATTCTGGAAGTAAAAGTTGGGATATTACCTTTAAGTTTCTTACATTATCTTGTGTTTCTTTTCAAATTAGTCATCAAATTTATTTCTTGTTCCATATCCACCTACCTTGATGGATTCTATGTTAAAGAGAGTAAAGATCATGTCTGTCTTATCACTTGCTATATCATAGATGTTCAAAAAGCATTTGTTAGGTGGTTAAAACAATTTATTTTTATGAATAAGTATCTTGGTCCTCAGGAGTCCGGGCAAAACACTACAGCATCTACTACAAATATCGTCTTTTTGGTTGATGTAATCTTCATATCCAGAGTATTTGTTTTACATTGTTTTTAACTATGAACCATTTATATGTCATTGATTTGGGACACATAGGTTAAATAGATACAAACACAATTTTTAAATTATTCAATATCTAACAATATTCTTTAAAACTGAAGTAATAAAGCCCATGGGTATATTCCTTTCTTCAATTAGAAAAATATTTAAAGTGATTAATGTGCCTCAACGATCTTAAGTGTAGGATTATAGTGGCATATGTGTTATGAGCTGTGTTTTCTATAAAAATATATAATTTTTCAAAGAATGACCAATGACTGAATAAACATCACTTCCATTTCAGAGTGAAAGGATGGATGACATAAAAATATCATAAGTCTGGCTGATTTAAAAATTACTATTTCAGGGGCTTCCCTGGTGGCGCAGTGGTTGAGAGTCTGCCTGCCAGTGCAGGGGACACGGGTTCGAGCCCTGGTCTGGGAGGATCCCACATGCCGCGGAGCAACTGGGCCCGTGAGCCACGATTACTGAGCCTGCGCGTCTGGAGCCTGTGCTGTGCAACAAGAGAGGCCGTGATAGTGAGAGGACCGCACACCGCGATGAAGAGTGGCCCCCGCTTGCCGCAACTAGAGAAAGCCCTCGCACAGAAATGAAGACCGAACACAGCCATAAATAAATAAATTAATTAATTAAAAAAAAATTACTATTTCAAGGGAAACTAAGACAAAGACAAAAAAGAACAACAGAGGAGGAAATTTAATAATGATAGATAACTTTAAGCTAGGAAAGCTCCAACTGGACTCTTTGTTCAATGGATCCCTGATAGAATAAGTGCTTCTGAGCCACGGTCAAACTATGCAGTACCATTGTTGAACAAAACATTTTTAAAGACACATTTGCTTGACCTACAGTTCATAGAGAGTAGTCCTCTCAGATCCTCTGGATAAAAGAAACCTGAGAAAGTCTTTTTGATTCCCTTAAACAGAGTGCCATCTCCCCAGAATGGTTCTGTAACACAACTGTCGCCTCCAAATCTTCAACAGCCTCCTGGGTGAGACAGCTTTGGGAAATCAAGGCCAACAAGCAATGCATTTAAGGATGGTTCCAACTGGACTCTTAACAGGAGAGGCTGAGGAGGTTTGGTGCATTTGGTGTTTTTGTCATTGTTGTCTTCTTTTCAGCTTTCCACAAAATTCACTGTAACTCACAAGGCAGAAAAGAAAACAGGGATTTGGGGCCATGAATAAAGTATATGCAAACAGCTACACCTAAGCATGATGGCAGGATGCGACAGAGACATGGTCAAGGGCGAGGGAAACGTTGACAGTGTTCATGTTGCCTTAAAAACTAAGCTAAGAAATTCACAGCCAATTATGGTGACATTATTTCTCAGCCAAGTAACCAAGTGAATAATGAGAGAATGAATGAACACTTAGGGGGAAAGATTTCTAATAATTAACAAGCCAATCTGCCATATTAGAATTAAACTGTATCAACTGATTAAAAATACTGTCATTGTGTAAAATCAAACAAAAGTAAAGCAAATATATTTGGGATTTTCAAAATTGCCATAAAATAAACAGAAATAATTCTGACGAACATCCTAGGTCTGGAGCTTACTTTTTTGAAAATGTGTGTGTGTGCCTGCATGTGAATGTATGTATGTATATGAACGTACATATGTGCGTGTGTGTGTACATACATATATACAAACTATATATGTGTGTGTTTTATGTGTATGTGTGTATATATATATACTTTTTACAACCTCTCAGTTGCTATTGTGGTATTCCATGTGGCCAAATGAACATATGATCTGTATACACTTTTGCCACCACTTTATCCTTCAATCTTATGAGATGCACAGTGTTAGTTAGAATTCAGAGGTGGAATTTCAAATGCATTTATGTCCTGGGAACACAGAAATGCCTGAGTACTTGCTTAACAGTGATGTGTCCTCCCTACATACCTCTTTAGAGGGGTATATATAAGAAAATGAATCTGACTCACAGTATGACTCATCCATTCCAGCAGTTAAGTTTAAAACTCCCAGTCCCAGTAGTTGAATAATATCCCCACAGCAAGGCTGCCTGTTTAAAAAACTGTGTTGAGCCCAAAGCTCAGGCTTGAGGACCAAGTGTGATCTTTCACTCTCTCCAAATGTGACTCTTAAAGATACCAAGTTCATTTATTTCTAGAAAGAGAGAGAACAGCCAGCCTACCCAAGGTGAACCTGGCCCTGAATAGTCCTCTAACCTCTTGAAGAGAGGAAGTAGGAGGTACAGGCCCTGGAGAGAACCAGAAAACCTTCACGTATTTTTTAACACAAAATCACTCTGATTGCTAGTTAAAAGGTGGTTTAGAATGCTAGCCTTTGGCATACCTAATGATTTTCTCCATTAGGAAAGATGGTAAAATGCATGTGCTTACACAGAAAAAGAACAGAAAAGATTTACGAATAAAATATTAAAAGTGGTTCTCTCTTGGTGGTGAGAGAACCACTCTCACCACCAAGAATTATATTCACATTTTATATTTTTTGTGCTCTTCTGTATTTTTCCCAGTGGAACTACATCACTTCTATAATCAGGAAAAAATATTTTTAATTATGCTTTTTCATATTAGCTTTGACTTTTAGTTTATGGTCATGTTAGAATGATATTCTATGTATCTTATGAAAGGCATTATGGCTTTTTAATTGCAGTTTTTATTTTTGATGGGGCAGGGAAACAAAGACATGAATTCTTTAGTTCCATTTTGTTTTTGCTTTTTAAAGTCTTTACTGAATTTCTTACAATATTGCTTCTGTTTTTTTATGTTTTGGTTTTTTGGCAGCAAGGACATGTGGGATCTTAGCTCCCCGCCCAGGGATCGAACCCGCACCCCCTGCATTGCAAGGCAAAGTCTTAACCACTGGACCACCAGGGAAGTCCCTAATTCCATATTGTTAATATACATCTTTCATAGGTGCAGGAGTTCTGATTTTTCAGTATTGTCAGCAGTCTCTGGTTACATTAACCAAAAATAGTCTATTTAAAAACAAATTTCTTGGAAAGAAGGAAAAGTATTCAAAATTCATTATTTCATTTATTCCATTATTGAATTCATTTATTGACTGCTACACATTGGGTTTATAGAAATGAACAAAATATAGTCTCCGACCTCAAGGAATTCACAATCTAGTGGGAGAGGTTAATAAATTGACAATCATAAACAATTATATACATATACATATGCTACTGAAGCAGGTTCATGTTGCCCAACACACAGCAAGCCAAAAAGCTGAGACATCGAGGTTTGCAGCAAAGAGCAGTTTTCTTCGCAATGTAGCCAAGCAAGAGGACAGGAGAACCAGTCTCAAATCCACCTTCCTGAAGGCAAGGGGCTCAGGGTATTTATGTGATGAATAAAGAAGCAGGGCGGTCTGAGGTGTGGGAAGTGTGGGGAGCCTGGGGGAAAATGATTGGAAAATGGTGTGCAGGCATAACTAAACTACAGGTCCCTGCACATTTGAAAAGTCACAGAGTGGACCCTTGCACAGGCCCAGTTAAAGGGTAGGTGGCCCCATCCAGTCTTAACCAGCTCAGCTGTAACTAGATGCAGCTGACTCCAGGTTTCTGGAAAACGACTCAGGCAAACATCTTATTGTTTAGACTGCATGTCACTTGGAGGACATGCAAGTCCTAAGACAACCTTGGTTAGTAAGGCAGGTGAAATGGATTTGACTAATTACCCATGGTTTCCTATACAATACACCTATATACATATATAGATGTATATGTGTGTATGTATGTACACACACACACTACACACACACACACACACACATACACACACACACACACACACACACATATATATATAGTTAGGGACAAGCTAAAAGGAACTCTTTCTAGAGGAGATGATGTTCAAGCTGAGTATTAAAGAACTCTAAGAGTTAACTTGGCATTCTAGAAGGGAGTAGAGGGAAAGATCTGTGCAGCAAAAATAACAGTATTTGCAAAGCTATCAATCTATGAAATACTTTGGGGCATTCAGGAAATTTCCACAAATTCAGAATGGTTGAAACAAGGAGCATATGTGAATATGATGGAAGATGAGCCTGCAATTAGATCACAAAGATTTTATAAATCCATTTTGAAGAAATTTGATTGAACTCTTTGCTAATGGAAGGCCATTAAACACTTTTAAACTTAGAAATCTCTATGTCACTTTAAATTCAAGGCACCCAAACTCAATATATCTAGTTTCCCTCCAAGACTAGCTCTCATCTGGTATTCCACTTTCCAGTGAAAGTCACCAGCATCTGTGCCGTTTCATAAGCCAGAGAAATATGCAGCATCCGTCATACTAAACCTCTTCATCCCCATTTTCATCCTGTCATCAAACCACTACTAAAATGTCTCTCTAATCCATCAATTTATCTCCTCATCCACTGTTGCCACCCTAATCAAAGTTACCACTATCTCTCATCTGGACTATGGTGGTAAAGAACTATCCAGTCTCCCCAGTTGATTCTCCTGCAATCTGATACTCACATCAAAGCCAGATCTGTTCAAAATGCAAATCTAACCCCATCTTGACCACGTTTAAAACCTTCACAATGCTCTTATGATGAAAAGGGCCTGTAAGAACCTGCATGGTTAAGCTCTCGCTACCTTTCCCAACTCATCTCAGCTCACTCTCTCTGACCTCCAGCCATTCCGGCTTCCCTCAGTTCTGCAAACACAGCATGTTCCGCCTCCGCCGACTCCTGCTGCAAGCGCTGTTTCCTTGTTCTAGATTAACCTCCCTTCCCTCCTCTCTGCTTCTCATGTCTCTCCCCCATCTCAGGATGTCGCTCACTTTCCTGACATCCCTGTGTAGGTCATATGTTCTTTAGTGTGGTTACTTCATTATATGTCTTTCCCATTGAACTTTTCGCTCAGTATTGTATTTCTGGCATCTAATATAGGGTCTGACAAATAGTCGATGCTCAACAAATCTTTTTTAACAAACGAATGGATAACATTAACAATTTGTGACTTTAAAAGTTTATTCTGCTAGCAATACAAAAAAATTTGCATGAATAAGATTAAAGGTAAGGACAGGGTTAAGAAATAAGTTTCATGATCAGACTAGAGATGATAGTTGTGTGAGCCACACATGGCAGTGAGAATGGAGAGGAGAGGGCAAATCTGAGCCCTATCAAGAAGTCAGAATCATCCTATGTGGCTAAGATTTCACTTTGAAACAAGGAAATACCTGTAAGCTGATAGGAATTGCTAGATGGCTGTCACAGAAATATTTAGATGCTCTAGGTCTTTGGATCAGGAATATTTCCTCAAAGCAGAAAGCATGATTCACTATTAATGCATAAATTTCTTTTAACAGTGACAAGAATTATCCTAAAGTAAATTTAAGTTGGTGGTATTTTGGGAGGGATGCAGTTGGGAAAGAAGAGAGATTTCAGAGCATGTGTATTTCAAAGGGTTTCTCATGTGGTATTGATATAACTCCACCCCTACTTCCACTTATTGGCTTATTGCTTATTGGCCTCTGATAAGCAATTTGGCTTGAATCCATTGGGGGTCAGAGATGACTATTACCAGAATGCTACCTGTAGCTTCACGAATATGTCAACTCTGAGGAACTAGCGTTTTTTTAATATTGTAAAGAGTTTATTTTAAATGAATAGACTAATAGCCTGTTTAATTTACGTTTCAGATGTCTTAGGCAAGACTAAGCCACCATGGTGTAGCCTTAGGCCACAATGAATTCCTGAGAAAACTTGGGACTGTAGTCATCTATTTCAAAGGACTTAGAACAAACCTAAAGACCTGACTGTGACAGCTCCATGTCCTCGCTCTCAACTACTAAAACACAAAATTCAGCCAAGTAAATCTGAAGATAGGATTGGCTTCCTTCAGTGATTCATGAATCAGGCAGCATCCCATTTAGCAACTAGAAGGATGCTCCCAGGGGATGAATTGATACAAATGGGAAGTTTTTTAGGAAGAAGAGTGGAGCAAGGGAGCAATTAGCAAAAGAAAAAAAGGATTATTTTTAGGACCAGACATCTTTTGGGAGGGGTGCAGATGGCAAGGGTTATATCATGCAGATGACCTCTTCTTCCTCTGGAGGAGCGGGGAATGGAGAGGATCCACATGACATTACTTTATTGGTGCTTACCAGAAAATTCCAGACTAGTTGATTAACATTACATTTCTGGTGAAGGTCGAAACTGCACTCAGGTCAGTTTTTACATCTAGCTTTGGTATCATGAGCTTTAGCACAAGTGACATCATTTCGAGCCTGTGGTTTTTTTCCCTTAACACAACCAACCACAAGCATCGATTCAGCTCCTATACATACATCT
Organism: Balaenoptera acutorostrata; assembly: GCF_949987535.1. Classification (NCBI taxonomy): domain Eukaryota; kingdom Metazoa; phylum Chordata; class Mammalia; order Artiodactyla; family Balaenopteridae; genus Balaenoptera; species Balaenoptera acutorostrata. The sequence goes on from NC_080077.1 coordinate 20,630,142, forward strand.
CTAGGAATTTTCAGTGTGCTTTGTAACCCATGAATGTGCCTATTACGAACCATTAGCAGAAATTTCTCTTTCAGTTAGAGTGCTTCTCTGTGAATGGGCTCATCTTCTTAAACGTGGAAGAAGATTAAGAGCCATTCAAAGAGATCTGCAAGCTGTCTAGTAGGGATGCAAATGTGCAGGATATGGACAAAATGAGTAGCTCCACTTGTGAAACATTTGGATTACGGGAATTTAACTTAGAAAGCACTGCTACTTTCCACTTGAGAAAAGGTTTTTAATTTTCATTTCTTCATAGTCTGACTCCATTTCCTCTCTTATTCCCAGATGTGGTTATGCATTTAGTTCTTGGCATTCTAATTTTCTGGTTCTACACTGTGTATCTCAGAGCTCTCAATTCACAATTCACTTTCTTAGCCTCACTCTCAACTCTTTCCTTTTGACTTCAAATTTACATCTGCTTCTCAGAGATTTAGTCCAACATCTCCAAAAGCACACTGGACATTTTCAACTCAAACTTAAGATGTCATGTATACACCAAGCACATCATTTTTCACCTACTCCCATCCAAAGAAACATTTTCTATCAGTGGTAGTAAACTTGGTGTCAGCCTTCACTTAACACTTTCTATGTTGCCTCATTCAGATGGGTAATCAAGTGCTACTGACTTTCCCACTGCATCTTACTACTTCTCAAACCTACCCTATCCACCAGCATTCCCTTAACCTTGCCCACCACTTTCTCTGCTGACACCTGGTCATGGATTTCTTGCTCCCTAACCTTCAGCAGTCTCTCACAAATGTTTATCAATATCCCACCTCCCTCACTCTCAAAAGATGTCCAGGCTGTCTATCACAAGCTCCTTAAGTTTCTCTATTCTCCATCTCCAAATCTGTTTCTCTACCTAAGAGAAAAATACGTATTTTACATTTTCACTAGTGTATCCACTTCCCTCTGTCCTGAACCCTGTTTTTCCTCACTTTTCCCAGCATTTAATTCTATCATTTATCCTCTGTAGTTCCTTCATTTTCATTCATTCAATATCCATTGGTATTTTTTCCTTCATTTACAAATTTGTCTAGATTTTAAATTTCCTAAAAAAAAAAAAAAAAACCTATTATACTCCTTCTAGCTACTGTTCTAGCTCTGTCTTTCATTTCTGAAAAAAGTTCTACAATCAAATTATCTCTGTATACTTTAACCTCAAGTTTTTCTCCACCTAAATAACCATTTGTCAATACGTGATCAGCCATTACATTACTAATGAAACCACACCTTCAAAATCATTAATAACCTCCTAATCACCAAATTCAATAAACTTTTTCAGTCTCCCTTTTCCCTGACTACCCTGTATTATGTACCATTTAACTATTTTTTCCTTCTTTATCTCTTTTACCTGGTTTCCATGACATCACCCTCACTGCTAAGCAGATCTTTCCCTAACTTTGACTAATCTTTCTAATCCTTTATTGGTTCCCTAAAGTCTGTCTCCATAGCTACTTAAGCTTTTCTCCATGACCTTTTATTTTCCTTCATCTTCTCCACATTCTTGCTTGTTAATTTTTTTTTTCCTATTGCTTCTACTTCAGGACTCATTTCTATGGAAACAGATCCCAAGTTTTGTGTACCCTCTTCCCATACTACAGCCAATGATTCGTTACCACCACATTTTCCCAAATTCTACATGCCTAAACCCAAATTTACTATCTTCACCAAATGTCTCCATGTTTGTAGTGGACCCAGGATGTTTCCAGTTCCTCATTTACTAAGTGTACTTATTCAACAAACATTTACTAAGCTCATACTCTGTCATTTGAAGATCCAAACAGAAAACCAGAAACCACTCAAAATGTTCTACACAGAGAGAACTTAATACAGAAGATTTGTTACACAAGTGATGGAAGCCAAACAGGGGATGATGAAGTAACACATAGATCAGCAAAAGCTAATCTTGACTAGAATGATGAGGAGAGGAGGTTTTGGTAGAAGGTTCAAGATTTAAGATCACCCAGAAGAAGCTGCAACCATGGCAGAAGCTACAGCAACAACAACAAAAAAGATGCAGCTGTTGCCAGAGACGCTGCTCAAGCAGGAAGAGAGTGAGAAATATCCTGGATTCTCACTTCTTCTTGTCCTCCAGTGTCCACTAGTGCCTCTTTCTGGACAAACCAATCCAGAAGCCAGTGGTCATTATAACCTGGAAAATGCAATCCACAGAAGTTACCCCTCTCCCCACAACTCCAGGGGAGGTTACACAGAGCAGAGTCAAAGAGTGAAGAATGGATCTGAGAGCAAAACAAGCCAAAGATGGATCACGTTGACTCTATTCTTGCCTTTCTACCATATTTTATTCTCATACACCACCAGCAAGCTTCCACCTAATATGGTGCAACTCTTCTTTACGGAAAGTTGTTCTCATACTCTCCTCAAAGAAAGGAGACACAAAGATCCATCAGTCATTATTTTTATCTCAATAATTCATGAACTTCAGGTGATATGCAGTCATTCACATCTATTTTGGATGTGGCTTCTTATTGGTCTAGTGACTTGTGAACTAAATTGTAAAGTTTAGCACCACCAAATTCCCTTTACAAAAAGAGTACAGAAAGGAAAAGGGAAAGGGGAGAGAGAATATCCATAGCTCCTGCAGTCTCCATTTCAGTAACTGATGTCAAGAGCATAGCTGATTTTTTTAAATAGCAGTTTTATTGAGATATAATTCACATACTATACAATTCACCCATTGGAAATGTATAATTAAATGGCTTTTAATATTGTCACAGATAACATGCAACTGTCAGCACAATCAATTTTAGAACATTTGCACCCTCCCCCCAAAAGAAACCCTATATTCATTAACAATCACTCCCACCCCTTGTCGAAGATCTCCCCATTTCTTTGAAGATCAGTTTAAAATCCAGTCACCCCAGCTTTCAGGCACTACTCCAGACTCTGAAATTGGAAACATTTACTGTCTGGCCTATTCATTTGGATTCCCCATAGTGCTATTCATCTTTTTATGTATATGCTCTGTTTCCCCAATTAGATTATAAGTCTCTTAAGAACAAGACTCTTGTCTTGATTGAAGAGATGGAAAACATATTTAGAAATGTAGCTGCCTCACTGAATTTAATCCTCTTTTATTTGTTTTTTGATTAACTCATATTACTGAGAACTTTTCCCCTAACAGAGATTTTCTTCCTTAATCATTTCCCCCAAGAAAATAATTCAAAACTGATGGAATAGATTTAACCAGCAAATTTAAGGAGTGTGTGAAAACATGAAAATGGAACAGTTAAGAAAAACGTATCAGAAATTTTTTGTGATTCTCATCTATTGACAATATGCATTCAAGATGTGCTGGAAATGCTGATGTTTCTTTCGTTCCAGCATTACAACAGTGTCCCTTCACTGCGGTATATAACAAAGTGTGATACTAACACAAGGCGGGGAATAAAACAGTTTCATTTCGTCTCATATATGTTGAATTTACAACTTAAATATGGTGTTAGATGTAGTACACTTTTAATCAATTCTTTCAAATGTATAAACATTTATATGTGGCTTTAAATATGTAAAGACACCTTTCAGTCTGTTTCCTGAAACGAAACACTTGAATAATTAACACTTTTTTTCAATTTCTTTCTTTTTTAAATAAATATCAGGGTATTGGTAAGTAAACTTTCCTTTCTATACTTATCTTCTCCTTTCTCTTCCTTCCCCTTCCTTCATTCTTTCCCTTTTTTTTTTTTTTTTTTTTTTTTTGCCACACCACAAGGCATATGGGATCTTAGTTCCCCAACCTGGGATCAAACCCACACCCCCTGCACTGGAAGCGCGGAGACTTAACCACAGGACCACCAGGGAAGTGTCTTCTCTCGTCTGTTCTTACTTCCCTCTCACTCCTTTCATTCCCCTTAGGAAGACATTAGGACAACTTCTTATATTTGTTAGGAACAATCTTGAAAAGCTAAGAGAATTAAATTAACTGTGGAAGAAGAAGAAAGTTCATATAAAATTAGTATCAGGTTCTCCCCATCTCTACATCTTATGGTCATCATGAAAATAATAACAGGTCATATATCCTGCTTTATATTAAGCTCTGAAATAAATCCTTACCTTGAACAGTATTTTGAAATATATAACAACTTCCAACTTAGGCAACATCAGGTAACGTTTCTACAGTACTTGTTTTGTGGCTAGAATTGTGTAAATGTTGGGGATGTTTCACAGTCTGGTAGAGAAAGACACATAAATGAAATAATGGCAACACGGTGATAAAAGTGCTCTCTCAAGTGCCATGGGAGCACTGAGCACAGTCATTCGTTTCACCAGTATTTCTGAATGCCATGTTTGTGCCAGGTACTATTCTAGATGCCGGGAATACAAAGTTATTTTCCCTCAAGCAAATCATGGTTAATACAAAATTACCCTACAGTGTAATAATCAAATGCCAAGTTAAAGCTGAATACAGAATGTCGTGGAAACCAGAGGATGGAACTAGAACAGAGGGGGAGATTTCGGGAATGTCACAAAAACTCTGGAAAAGAGTTTACTGCAGAGTGGAATCTTAAATGATGAGTAGGAGTAGAATGTACTTGATCTCATAAGAAAAAGGGTGTGTGGAAATAGGAAGGATAAGAACAGACCATGCCATGCAGAAAAGATCTTTATAGAGAAGTAAACAATGTGCTGCCTTAAAGGACCAAAAATTGGCATCTCTGAATTTCAAGGGGCTCCTGAAGAATCTACAAGAGATAAGACCGCAAGCAAGACTGAGAAGCAAGGAAGAATCAGGTCATGAAAACCTTCTGTGCCGTGCTTAAGGATCATAGATTTTATCTTGAAGACAACAGGGAGGCACTGAAGAATTAAAAGAGGAATAACATGATCAGCTTTATTTTTTAGAAGAATCAATCTACGTCTGCAGTGACAGGCTGTATTGGTGGATTGAGGGTTGTGGGAAAGGTAAGGGAGATAGAGGGAGACCCACAAAGAGTCTTTCTTGCCGCTCCCCAGGAGAGAAATGGTAAGTGCCTGAATTAAGGCAGTGACAACAGGTATGGAGAAGAAAGTAAGAAGGCTAGAGTGAATTTAGAAACATTTGTGCTTGTTTCTAATTGTGTAAAAAGGGTATAGAAGAGGGAAAACTTAAGGATAATTAGATGCCTGGCTTGTGCAACATGTAAGGAATTCGGCAGAGGAATAATTGGGGTGGGAGGGAGAGAAATGACTTAAATTTTTATTTTATTTTCTTATATCTTTATTGGAGTATAATTGCTTTACAATGTTGATAGTTTTTGTTATACAACAAAGTAAATCAGCTATAAGTATACATATATCCCCATATCCCCTCCCTCTTGAGCCTCACTCCCACCCTTCCCATCCCACCCCTCTAGGTCGTCACAAAGCATCGAGCTGATCTCCCTGTGCTATCCAGCAGCTCCCCACTAGCCATCCATTTTACATTTGGTAGTACATATATGACAAATGACTTAAATTTCGCACATAGTACACTTAACATTAAGAAAGGGGTTGGTGCTGGATATGTGTGTGATAAGGTATGGATGAGACCACTAAGACCAGCAGAGAGCATCTATAGAGTAAGAGAAGAGGAGACTTGAACCAAAACAGGAGCCCAAGATTCCTGCAGAGGAAGAAAGAACTGATAAAGGGCAGATAAGCAGTTAGACAGAAAACTAGAGAGGGTGTTAGAACCACATGAGTAGTCTCAAGAAGGAGTAAGTGAACATGTCAAATTCCACAAGGAGATAAGTATTTATTCCTTGTTTACTTTTCTGTTTTCTACATTTTTTTCTACCTCCAGCTTATATTTTAATATATAAAAACTCTCATATATAACCACCAGCACTCCATCTTTATCCTATCCTGCAAATTATTTTATTAGAAAAAAATCTATTTTTAAAGCCATGTGGGATGACAAAACTTGTGCTTTAGAAGGTCAGTCTAACTGAGAGCAGTTTGGAGGCTCTAATAATAGCCCCAGAGACGACAGAGAGAAGGGAATGGATTCAGTAAATATCATGCTTATTGAATTGATAGAATTTTATATTTAAATTAGAGGTAAAGAGTGAAGGAAATGAAAGAGCCACAGATATTTAGAGATATCAGGCTTGAGTATCTGGAAAAGTAAGATCTGAAAAACAATGCAGGCATTGGGCTGGGGAGGGGAAAGGCAGACGACAATGAAAGGCAATCCAGTCTGTTCTCCTAAGTGTATTCTATTTGCTTTTCACCCCAGACATAGTCTGGTAGTAATGGGTGCTACTCATCAAATATTTCTGGCTCTCCACCTCCACGGCATATGGTAGAAATGCGCTTCTTTCCTGTACTTATGGATGAGTGCACCTCGTGATAAGATTTACCCAATCAGTTGTGAGCAAAAGGAACCAGAGCACTTTCTTGCTTATGTGAAACTCTCCAGAGCTCCTTTCCTTCTCTCACTACAACTGTCCACGTTTGAGTTGGCAGCTATTCAGGCAGCCTGAGTACTTGAATAATAACAATGAGCTGCTAACCCACAATAGACACATATCATGAATGAGAACTAAAATTTGTTGCTTAAAGCCACTAAGTCTTGGGGATACCTCAGCATAACTTAGCCTATCCTGACAGACACATACTCCCTGGGTGATTTCATAAACTCCCATATCTTCAGCTGTCACTGTGCACTGATGAAATCAGGTCCACAACTTTAGCTTTCAGTTTTGAAATCCAGACCCTTATTTCTAGCTGCCTGTAGGATGTCACAAGCATTTCAAATTGACCATTCTAAAACTGAACTCATTAATAGTGACTATATTTTATTTCCAAGCACTTACTCTGTCCCAAGTGCTTGCCATACCTTTTACATAAATTATACCATTTCATTCTTATAATAAATCCAAGGGCAACATACCATTATATCCCAGCTTTAGACTGTAAATCCTAAGGAGAACAGGAAGTGGTAAAGGAGATGAAGTAGATGCTCTTAGAGCAGTAGAAGAAGAACCAAGAGAGTCAAAAGAAAAGGGAGTCATAACTAATGTGAAATATCACAGATAAGTCAAAGGAGGTAGAAATAAAGTGATTCCAATGCTTTGCAATTAGGAACTTACTGGTAACTTTCAAAGGAACACTGAGGTAAGGAGTAAAGGAGATACGAGGCGGTGGAGAGAGTGAATACAGAAAACTCAAGAATTGTGATGATATCTAAGGGAACAGAGGAGATAAGGTATCAGATGGAAAGGGCTGGAAGGTTTAATTTGGGGACTGTTTATAAAGAGATGCAGGCACGTTTGTAGGCTAAGATGAGAATTTAAACATATAGGAGAGAGAATGAGAGAATAGTTGATGATGCAAACTTCAGGAAGAACTAGACAGAAATGGTACCATGAGCACAGATGAAGGATTTAGAGTTAGGCAGGAGGAGGAATTTCTATTCTCCTGAAGTTAAGTAAGAAAGGGTACAGGCAGGTTTGAGGGGAGGAGTCAGGGTTTAAAACAGTTCATGCTGATGGTCTCCAGAATCCTTGTTAATGTGGCAAGGCCAGCTGCTCAGAGATCCAGGAGGAACGAGCAGAGCGTTCACTTAAAATATTTATTTGATAAATCAAAACTGTAAACTTATAAGAAAAACAATTAAAGGAAGTGAAAATAAATCCCTCCTCTCATTAAAAAAAAAAAAAACCTACTATTTTAACCATATTTAACTGTACAGTTCAGCAGCACTAAGTACATTCACATTGCTGTGCAACTCCTCATCATCTCCTGAATTCTTTACCTTCCTAAACTGAAACTCTGTCCCCATTAAACACTAACTCCCCATTTCCCCTCCCCACCCGTCCACCCTCCTGCCCCTGGCATCTACCAATGTACTTTCTGACTCTATGAATTTGACTATTCTAGGTACCTGGTGTAAGTAGAATCAAACAGTATTTGTCTGTACCTACTGTATATTGGAATGACATGATACTTCTTAAAACTGTAGGAAACTTTTCCATGATAAAAAAAAAAATTTATTTGAACTTAGAAAAATAATCAGGTTAAAAATAAAACATTAAAGATGCAAATTGGGGGCTTCCCTGGTGGCGCAGTGGTTGGGAGTCTGCCTGCCAATGCAGGGGACACGGGTTCGAGCCCTGGTCTGGGAAGATCCCACATGCCGCGGAGCAACTAGGCCCGTGAGCCACAACTACTGAGCCTGCGCGTCTGGAGCCTGTGCTCCACAACAAGAGAGGCCACGATAGTGAGAGGCACGCGCACCGCGATGAAGAGTGGCCCCCGCTTGCCACAACTAGGGGAAGCCCTCGCACAGAAACGAAGACCCAACACAGCCAAGAGTAAATAAATAAATAAATAAATATTAAAAAAAAAAAAAAGATGCAAATTGGAAAATACTTTTTTAGAAAATAGTAAACCCCATAATGAGTGAAGAGTGAGTGCTGATTCTTTGTCATAACCACCTTCTGTTTAATCATTCATGAAGCTATGTATCACAGGATGATTGGAGCGTACAAGTAATCTTGAACTTCACTGTTGTCAATAGTTTTAATTTCCTCTAGGAATAAGCTTTTTGTTAGAGCTACTGATTTGTCCCTGATGTGTGATTTAAGTGGTTTCTCAACGTGGGAAGAAGACCAGTCAGGTAGAAAGATCACTGAACAGAGACTTAGCAGATCTCACCCCCAACCTAGTTCTACCACCAGTTAGTCATCATCTCCTGAAAACTGACTCACTTCTCCATCCACAAGACCGTTCCAGTTTTAACTACTTACTTCTACTCTACCACCTCACCTACCCATCTCCATGTATAGCAAAAGGGCTCCTGACCTTTTAAAAAATATGACTCAAGAGAGCAAAGCATTTCTGGATAAATTCCAAACTGCAACACCGGTCTTTGCTAATCAAGAACTTCTTCTCCTAACTGGAAATATGCCCTCAATGGTCCAAAGAGGTCATGGATCCAGCGACTTTCTGGCACATGTGCTGGCATAGCACAGAAGTTAAAGAGTTTCCCAATAAAGTGTAAGAAAGTGTGTATGATCCTGTCAGAATGGCCATCATCAAAAAGAACACAAATAACAAATGTGGAGAAAAGGGAACCCTCGAACACTGTTAGTGTAAATGTAAACTGGTGCAGCCATTATGGAAAACAGTATGGAGGTTTCTCAAAAAACTAAAAACAGAACTACCATATGACCCATTAATTCCACTCCCGGGTATATATCTGAAAAAAACCAAAGACATTAGTTCAAAAAGATACATGCACCCCAATGTTCTTAGCAGAATTATTTACAGATGCCAAGATGTGGAAGCAACCTAAGTGTCCATAAACAGATGAATGGATAAAGAAGATGTGGTATATATATACAATGGAATACTACTCAGCCATAAAAAAGAATGAAATTTTGCCATTTGCAGCAACATGGATAGACTTGGAGGGCATTATGCTAAGTGAAATAAGTTAGACAGAGAAAGATAAATACTGTATGATATCACTTATATGTGGAATCTAAAAAATACAACAAACTAGTGAATATAGCAAAAAAGAAGTCTCACAGATATAGAGAACAAACTAGTAGTTACCAGTGGGGAGAGAGAAGGGTAGAGGGGCAATACAGGGGTAGGGATTAGGAGGTACAAACTATTAGGTATAAAATAAGCTACAAGGATATATTGTACAACATGGGGAATATAGCCAATATTTTTAATAACTATAAATGGAATATAACATTTATAATAGCTATGAAATTGTGAATCACTATATTATACACCTGTAACTTATATAAAATTGTACAGCAACTATACTTCATTAAAAGAAAAAAAGAAAGTGTGTGTGTGGCTGTGAGTAGTATGTGTCTGTGCATGTGTGTATATGTGATATATGCATTAGTATGATACAAAATGCTATAATAAATAAATCCTATAATGTAGTAGTTTAACGTAAAAGTCATTTCTTCTCTCTCATGTAACAACCCAATGCAGGTGTTCCTGGCTGGTGAATGTTTTTCCCTTGGGGAGTAGGTGGTCCAGAGACCCTCAGTCCTAACATCCTGTGACTCTACCATACCCTAAGTTCTCAGAGTTCACTGCATCCAGGAAGAAAGGGAAAGAGAGGGTGGATAAGGCATTTCTTAAATGAGGAATGATACGCATCACTTCCTTGGTGAAGTACTGATCATACGGCCTCCCCTTGAAGGAAGTGAGGCTGGTAACGGTGGCTCTTAGCAAGGCACCATTTCCCACCAACAATATGGAAGGTGAAGCATAAATATTTATGAACAGTGAGCCGTCTCTGCAGAGCCAGTCCCTCTACTACACCCTTCTTCCCACACAAAAAACACACTCACTGCCTCCCCAAAGAAGTCAACCCAAAGTACCATCCAGTCACTGTATCTGGGACAACGTCCGAATCCCTTTATGGTGTATGGTGTTCTCCATCAGGGACAGGTGTGTCTCCTTGTGGGTCGTGACCCACAGTCCAATTAAGGTTTCCTTTGTGTAAAGGGGAGAATGGTGATACTTAGCAGCCATGGTCCACAGCAATGAGGAATCTTTCCAGGAAGAAATAATAAAGACCCTCTGCCTTCGCAATGGAAGAAGTTACATGCTTTGACTCTGCTTCTGCTTTTTCTGAGAAACTCCCTTGTCCATAGCTCTCCATAGCCCCTGGTTCTGTTCCCTGGGAGTTTCTTTTTGTCTATTGTCCTCCATGGTCACCTTTGAACTGGGCATTGGGAAGTGTTCCCTCCTTGGAGGCTACGGCTTCTTCAGCGCATGTCCTGATGGTACCTTCAGGCTGATTTATAAGCACAGGACTTTTTTAGTCCAGGCTTGTGATGACTTTGACATTTCAATTCTCTTAGGCTTCTGATACAATTGTTTCTATTCAGCTCCATGTGCCAAGAGCCTGTGACATTATTACCCAACATTGCTTAATTTTATGGCTTTCATGCTCCCAAGTCTTTCATCTTAATGGTAGTTTCTTTGAGGCCACCTAAAAAATAGACTTGGGTGAGAAAGAAACATCCTTGATTTCTTTGTTGCAAGAGGAAGGTTTCTGTTTAACTACAAAAATCCTAATATGTCTTCGTTCAAACTTCTATTCATTCTTATTACTTAGTGTTTCAAGTCCAAAACCATTAGATTTTCCAATCCTGAAAGTCCCAAATTTTGAGAAACTTCCCTATTATTTCTGCTCAAAGTCTCCAACTCTTGCCTGTGCTCATCTTCTAGCTTTTGATGGCTGTGGCATTCCCTGGCTTGTGGCCACAGCCCTCCAGTCTCGGTCTCTCTAGTCACATTGCTTCCTCCTCTTCTGTGTGTGTGTGTGTGTGTGTGTGTGTGTAAGAGTTCTTGTAGCCTCCCCTCAGCATTTCTTTCACTTTCATCATGACAAACATTAGACAACAAAACCCTACCCAATCCAGATTTGGTCACAACTGAAACTCACAACTTAATAAAAGGAGGAGCATATTCAGGGCTTCCAGCTATGAGGCTCTCAATCCCAGAATCCTTATTAATTAAGCACAGTTTCCTATTTTCTTATGCTGCAGACGAGATCTTTCTACCCCTCCATGCCTCGATGTCTCCTTGAGGGCTTGGGAATTTATCAGATAAAATTGCTCAGCCTGGCCTCCTACTAAGAACTCAGAGTGAGAGGAGTTTTATGGGCAGAACTCTGAGCCGTGTCCTTGAGTGAAACAGTCAATGTCATCTCAACCCTGCAGTTGCCTTATTAAGGAGGTAAACAAAGTGAAGGAGTGGGTTGGGGCTCTGAGAGCAGGAGGAATGAAGAGAACACCTGCTTCATGCTCTGTTGTTGCTGGTAAAACAAACAAAAGCCCAAGGTTTTCATATACATGAGGCTGTCTTTGTTGCAATATCTTGTCAAATAAATTGAGTCTTTAATGTGCAGTATGTTTCCCGCCCCCTCCCAAACTTTCACTATCAAGAAGATGCAGTATCAAAGGACTGCACACACTCAATTTCACGAACCAATAAGCACAGCTTTTGCATTAATTGCCATTTCGGCTCCTTGGAAAAGAATGACAAGAGTTATCAGGAAGATGTTCATTATTGCCAGGCTTTATCTGATGGTAATGGAAATCTGGCCAGTCACAAATTGAAGATTCCCAAATGAGGACCAGCTCTCAATTGAGAGAACAGGACTGGCTGCTCCCAGATGGTTCCTTGCACATTTTATTAGCAAGAACAGCTACAGGTAAAATTTCTCCTTCGTGCAGCTTTCTCTCCATTGGCTTCCTGGCTCAACAGAATGCCAGTATTTCTGGTTCTGACCCTGATACCCAGTTCAGATGTCTTGTGGTCATGACCATATTCCGTGACCTGTGCCCTGGGCCATCACTGGAAGATCCAGGCAAGGGCTCAATCTTGCCCAGACTGAATCAGTCATTAGGCTGTCCTCTATGCCTAATGGTGAGGCCTGGGGACTGACATTTACTGGAGCTGAGTTGAGGTGATGGCAAGAGTTGAAGATAGAAAGGACATTAATTTCTGCTTCTGAGACTCCAGAATTGCACTAAGATCTTCTCTTCCAAACTCCAGGATGTTCAACTTTTTCTCTAATTTCATGAGCTCCCCTAATATCTCTCCAATGAATTCCTTTTTTTCTTCAAGCTAGAAAGGATTGGTTTCTGTTTCTTGCAACTTAAAGGAATCAAATTAATATTTCCTTTGGGGTGTAGCTTAGAAACCATGAAGCTCATTATATTTTCAGCATATTGCTGAAAATGAGTTCTAAATCCTCCTGGAGAAGGGCCTCAACATTTTCAATATATATATTACCTTCCTTACTCTCTCCTCACTTCCCCTGAATCTTAAAAACAAATTTCAGGAGACTCGAAAATTTATCACTCTTCCTGGAGACTTGACCTGTTCCATATCAGAGTGCAATTGGAGTCGGGGATACCCAGCAGAAGACAGAATATTAACTGGAGCACAGGTTTAGAGAGAATCCTGTGTTCTGGATGCTTATCCAGAAACTTCTCCTGACACCCGCACCCCACCCCCACGTACCGCCCAAGGCAGCTTCACAACAAATTCCCCTTGAACCGCAGACAGTGGATTTCCAGCAAAAGCCACAAGCACGGCCCCACAGTGACTTCTATGCCATCCAGTGAGCCACAGTCATGCCCTCTCCAATGAGGTCTGGATCTCAGTTCTGGAAGGGTCCTTTTCCTGGGGCTCTGCCAGCCCTCAGGATAGTGGCTGATCCTTACCTTTACTATTCTTGTACTCTAAGGTTTACTTCCTTCCTATTAATCAACCTCTCATTATATCCATCTTCTGTTATAGTTGACAATCTTTATACTAAACGTCTCTTTTAATAATCTCTGTGTAGTTTTTGTCTCCTAGTTGGACACTGACTGGCTGATATAGTTAATATCATATATTAATTAATATGATGGTTAATATTATGTGCCAACTTGACTGACCCGTAAGATTCCCAGATATCTGGTTAAACACTATTTCTGAGTGTGTCCATGAGGGTGTTTCCGAAAGAGATGAGCTTTTACATTGTTAAACTGATTAAAGCAGATGCTGCTCCCCAGTGTTGGTAGGCACCACCCAATCTGTTGAGGGCTTGAACAAATCAAAAAGGCAGAGGAAGTTTGAATTCACTCTATATCTACCCTTGGCACTCCTGTCTCAGACTTTCAGACTCAAGCTGGAATCTACATCATTTGTTGTCTGGTTCTCAGGGCTTCAAACTACACCACCGGATTCCTGGGACTCCAGCTTGTAGATGGCAGACCATGGGGCTTATCAGCCTGCATAATCATGTGAGCCACTTCCTCATAATAAATTTCATTGTATCTAGATAGAGATATAAACCTCTATATATCTTAAATAGAGATATATATATATAATAAATATCATAATAAAAATAAATACATCTGTTGCTTTTGTATCTCGGGAGAACACTGACTAATATACCCCATTTTAGAGATGAAGAACTGAGGCTCAAATAAGGTAAATAAGACACCTATGGTCACACAACTACTAAGTGGAAGAGACAGAATTAGTACCAATTCTGTCTGACTACCAAGGCTGTCCTCCGTGACCTGGAAATTCCCACAGCCCACATAATTCTGTACACATTCAGTAATTTAATGGAGCAATTGCAGATAATGCCTTTAGGCTTAATGTCTTCTAAACCAGTGCTCTTCAGGGTTGTTTATGGACCTATGCCAGTTTGCAAACTGTTTGCTACCAATGTGCAATGAGATAAGTACAAAAATTGAGTCTAAGCATGTAGAACATTTCATACTGCTACAACATCCAAGTCCATTTGTATTGTATTTTACAAAAGTATTAGGTCCACAACAAAGTAATAATTTTAAAAAATAGCTAAGTCCTTTCCCATAGATAAGTTTTCTAAACCTTGGGCTCAATATTAAGTCTAAATGTACTTTTGTAGTTGTTGCTGCTCTTTGAATCATATGTTGAAAACCTCTTATCAGGGTGGGGATACAAGGTGATTATAGCTGGTGTAACTGTTACAGAGTATAGATGTGTAATAAAGCACATATGAGATTAATCATCTTTGCATAGTGTTTTAAAGTAGACAGATCGAGGATGATAGAGAAGATGGCGGAAGAGTAAGACGCGGAGATCACATTCCTTCCCACAGATACAGTAGAAATACACCTACACGTGGAACTGCTCCTACAGTACACCCACTGAACGCTGGCAGAAAACGTCCGACCTCCAAAAAGGCAAGAAACTCCCCCCGTACTTGGGTAGGGCAAAAGAAAAAAGAAATAACAGAGACAAAAGAATAGGGACGGCACCTGCACCAGTGGGAGGGAGCCGTGAAGGAGGAAAGGTTTCCACGCACTAGGAGCCCCTTCGCGGGCGGAGACTGCGGGGGGCGGAGGGGGGAAGCTTCAGAGCCACGGAGGAGAGCGCAGCCACAGAGGTGCGGAGGGCAAAGCGGAGAGGTTCCCGCACAGAGGCTCGGCGCCGAGCAGCACTCACCAGCCCGAGAGGCTTGTCTGCTCCCCCGCCGGGGCGGGCGGGGCTGGGAGCTGAGGCTCGGGCTTCGGTCGGATCGCAGGGAGAGGACTGGGGCTGGCAGCGTGAACACAGCCTGAAGGGGTTAGCGCACCACAGCTAACCGGGAGGGAGTCCGGGGAAAAAGTCTGCAGCTGCCAAAGAGGCAAGAGACTTTTTCTTGCCTCTTTGTTTCGCGGCGGGCAAGGAGAGGGGATTCAGAGCACCGCCTAAACGAACTCCAGAGAAGGGCGCGAGCCACGGCTAACAGCACGGACCCCACAGCAACAGGGGCGCAGAGGAAAAAACGGAGAGACTCCCGCACAGAGGCTCGGCGCCGAGCAGCACTCACCAGCCCGAGAGGCTTGTCTGCTCCCCCGCCGGGGCGGGCGGGGCTGGGAGCTGAGGCTCGGGCTGCGGTCAGATCGCAGGGAGAGGACTGGGGCTGGCGGCGTGAACACAGCCTGAAGGGGTTGGCGCACCACAGCTAGCCCGGAGGGAGACCGGGAAAAGGTCTGCAGCTGCCGAAGAGGCAAGAGACTTTTTCTTGCCTCTTTGTTTCGCTGCGCGCAAGGAGAGGGTATTCAGAGCGCCGCCTAAACGAACTCCAGAGAAGGGCGCAAGCCACGGCGATCAGCGCGGACCCCAGAGACGGGCGTGAGACGCTGGGGCTGCTGCTGCCGCCTCCAAAAAGCCTGTGTGTGAGCACAGGTCACTCTCCACACCGCCCCTCCCGGTAGCCTGTGCAGCCCGCCACTGCCAGGGTCCCGGGATCCGGGGACAACATCCCCGGGAGAACGCACTGCGCGCCTCGAGCTGGTGCAACGTCACGCCGGCCTCGGCCGCCGCAGGCTCGCCCCGCCTCCTCCGTACCCCTCCCTCCCCGCGGCCTGGGTGAGCCAGAGCCCCCAAAGCAGCTGCTCCTTTAACCCCGTCCTGTCTGGGCGGGGAACAGACGCCCTCAGGCGACCTACACACAGAGGCGGGTCCAAATCCAAAGCTGAACCCCGGGAGCTGTGCGAACAGGGAAGAGAAGGGGAAATCTCTCCCAGCAGCCTCAGAAGCAGCGGATTAAAGCTCCACAAACAACTTGATGTGCCTGCATCTGCTGAATACCTGAATAGACAACGAATCATCCCAAATTCAGGAGGGGGACTCTGGGAGCAGGAGATATTAATCTTTCCCCTTTTCCTTTTTTTTGTGAGTGTATATGTATATGCTTCTGGGTGAGATTTTGTCTGTATAGCTTTGCTTTACAATAGCTTTATTTTACTTCAATATATTATTGCCTCTTTCTTTCTTTCTTTCTACTTTTTCTCCCTTTTACTCTGAGCCATGTGGACGAAAGGCTCTTGGTGCTCCAGCCAGGCATCAGGGCCGTGCCTCTGAGGTGGGAGAGCCAACTTCAGAACACTGGTCCACAAGAGACCTCCCAGCTCCACGTAATACCAAACGGCAAAAATCTCCCAGAGATCTCCATCTCAACATCAAGACCCAGCTTCACCCAACGACCAGCAAGCTACAGTGCTGGACACCCTATGCCAAACAACTAGCTAGACAGGAACACAACCCCATCCATTGGCAGAGAGGCTGCCTAAAATCATAATAAGGCCACAGACACCACAAAATACACCACCAGACGTGGACGTGCCCACCAGAAAGACAAGATCTAGCCTCATCCACCAGAACTCAGGCACTAGTTCCCTCCACCAGGAAGCCTACACAACCCACTGAACCAACCTTAGCCGCTGGGGACAGATACCAAAAACAACGGGAACTACGAACCTGCAGCCTGTGAAAAGGAGACCCCAAACACAGTAAGATAGGCAAAATGAGACGACAGAAAAACACACAGCAGATGAAGGAGCAGGCTCAAAACACACTGGACTTAACAAATGAAGAGGAAATAGGTAGTCTACCTGAAAAAGAATTCAGAATAATGATAGTAAGGATGATCCAAAATCTTGGAAACAGAATAGACAAAATGCAAGAAACATTTAACAAGGATGTAGAAGAACTAAAGAGGAACCAAGCAATGATGAAAAACACAATAAATGAAATTAAAAATACTCTAGATGGGATCAATAGTAGAATAACTGAGGCAGAAGAAAGGATAAGTGACCTGGAAGATAAAATGGTGGAAATAACTACTACAGAGCAGGATAAAGAAAAAAGAATGAAAAGAACTGAGGACAGTCTCAGGGACCTCTGGGACAACATTAAACGTGCCAACATTCGAATTATAGGGGTACCAGAAGAAGAAGAGAAAAAGAAAGGGACTGAGAAAATTTTTGAAGAGATTATAGTTGAAAACTTCCCTAATATGGGAAAGGAAATAGTTAATCAAGTCCTGGAAGCACAGAGAGTCCCATACAGGATAAACCCAAGGAGGAACACGCCAAGACACATATTAATCAAACTGTCAAAAATTAAATATAAGGAAAACATATTAAAGGCAGCAAGGGAAAAAAAACAAATAACACACAAGGGAATCCCCATAAGGTTAACATCTGATCTCTCAGCAGAAACTCTGCAAGCCAGAAGGGAGTGGCAGGATATACTTAAAGTCATGAAGGAGAAAAACCTACAACCAAGATTACTCTACCCAGCAAGGATCTCATTCAGATTCGATGGAGAAATTAAAACCTTTACAGACAAGCAAAAGCTGAGAGAGTTCAGCACCACCAAACCAGCTTTACAACAAATGCTAAAGGAAATTCTCTAGGCAAGAAACACAAGAGAAGGAAAACACCTACAATAACAAACCCAATACATTTAAGAAAATGGGAATAGGAACATACATATCGATAATTACCTTGAATGTAAATGGATTAAATGCTCCCACCAAAAGACACAGGCTGGCTGAATGGATACAAAAACAAGACCCATACATATGCTGTCTACAAGAGACCCACTTCAGACCTAGGGACACATACAGACTGAAAGTGAGGGGATGGAAAAAGATATTCCATGCAAATGGAAATCAAAAGAAAGCTGGAGTAGCAATTCTCATATCAGACAAAATAGACTTTAAAATAAAGACTATTACAAGAGACAAAGAAGGACACTATATAATGATCAAGGGATCGATCCAAGAGGAAGGTATAACAATTGTAAATATTTATGCACCCAACATAGGAGCACCTCAATACATAAGGCAAATACTAACAGCCATAAAAGGGGAAATTGACAGCAACACAATCATAGTAGGGGACTTTAACACCCCACTTTCACCAATGGACAGATCATCCAAAATGAAAATAAATAAGGAAACACAAGCTTTAAATGATACATTAAACAATATGGACTTAATTGATATTTATAGGACATTCCACCCAAAAACAACAGAATACACATTTTTCTCAAGTGCTCATGGAACATTCTCCAGGATAGATCATATCTTGGGTCACAAATCAAGCCTTGGTAAATTTAAGAAAATTGAAATCGTATCAAGTATCTTTTCCGACCACAACGCTATGAGACTAGATATCAATTACAGGAAAAGATCTGTAAAAAATACAAACACATGGAGGCTACACAATACATTACTTAATAACGAAGTGATTACTGAAGAAATCAAAGGGGAAATCAAAAAATACCTAGAAACAAATGACAATGGAGACACGACGACCCAAAACCTATGGGACACAGCAAAAGCAGTACTAAGAGGGAAGTTTATAGCAATACAAGCCTACCTCAAGAAACAGGCAACATCTCGAATAAACAACCTAACCTTGCACCTAAAGCAATTAGAGAAAGAAGAACAAAAAAACCCCAAAGCCAGGGCTTCCCTGGTGGCGCAGTGGTTAAGAATCCGCCTGCCAATGCAGGGGACACGGGTTCGAGCCCTGGTCCGGGAAGATCCCACATGCCACGGAGCAACTAAGCCCGCGAGCCACAACTACTGAGCCTGCGTGTCTGGAGCCTGTGCTCCACAACAAGAGAGGCCGCGACAGTGAGAGGCCCGCGCACCGCGATGAAGAGTGGTCCCCGCTTGCCACAACTAGAGAAAGCCCTCGCCCAGAAACGAAGACCCCACACAGCCAAAAATAAATAAATAAATTATTTTAAAAAAAACCCCAAAGCCAGCAGAAGGAAAGAAATTATAAAGATCAGGTCAGAAATAAATGAAAAAGAAATGAAGGAAACAATAGCAAAAATCAATGAAACTAAAAGCTGGTTCTTTGAGAAGATAAACAAAATTGATAAACCATTAGCCAGACTCATCAAGAGAAAAAGGGAGAAGACTCAGATCAATAGAATTAGAAATGAAAAAGGAGAAGTAACCACTGACACTGCAGAAATACAAAAGATCATGAGAGATTACTACAAGCAACTATATGCCAATAAAATGGACAACCTGGAAGAAATGGACAGATTCTTAGAAATGCACAAACTGCCGAGACTGAACCAGGAAGAAATAGAAAATATGAACAGACCAATCACAAGCACTGAAATTGAAACTGTGATTAAAAACCTTCCAACAAACAAAAGCCCAGGACCAGATGGCTTCACAGGCGAATTCTATCAAACATTTAGAGAAGAGCTAACACCTATCCTTCTCAAACTCTTCCAAAATATTGCAGAGGGAGGAACACTCCCAAACTCATTCTACGAGGCCACCATCACCCTGATACCAAAACCAGACAAAGATGTCACAAAGAAAGAAAACTACAGGCCAATATCACTGATGAACATAGATGCAAAAATCCTCAACAAAATACTAGCAAACAGAATCCAACAGCACATTAAAAGGATCATACACCATGATCAAGTGGGGTTTATCCCAGGAATGCAAGGATTCTTCAATATACGCAAATCAATCAATGTGATACACCATATTAACAAATTGAAGGAGAAAAACCATATGATCATCTCAATAGATGCAGAGAAAGCTTTCGACAAAATTCAACACCCATTTATGATAAAAGCCCTGCAGAAAGTAGGCATAGAGGGAACTTTCCTCAACATAATAAAGGCCATATATGACAAACCCACAGCCAACATTGTCCTCAATGGTGAAAAACTGAAACCATTTCCACTAAGATCAGGAACAAGACAAGGTTGCCCACTCTCACCACTATTATTCAACATAGTTCTGGAAGTCCTAGCCACAGCAATCAGAGAAGACAAAGAAATAAAAGGAATCCAAATCGGAAAAGAAGAAGTAAAGCTGTCACTATTTGCAGATGACATGATACTATACATAGAGAATCCTAAAGATGCTACCAGAAAACTCCTAGAGCTAATCAATGAATTTGGTAAAGTAGCAGGATACAAAATTAATGCACAGAAATCTCTTGCATTTCTATACACTAATGACGAAAAATCTGAAAGTGAAATTAAGAAAACACTCCCATTTACCATTGCAACAAAAAGAATAAAATATCTAGGAATAAACCTACCTAAGGAGACAAAAGACCTGTATGCAGAAAATTATAAGACACTGATGAAAGAAATTAAAGATGATACAAATAGATGGAGAGATATACCATGTTCCTGGATTGGAAGAATCAACATTGTGAAAATGTCTCTACTACCCAAAGCAATCTACAGATTCAATGCAATCCCTATCAAACTACCACTGGCATTTTTCACAGAACTAGAACAAAAAATTTCACAATTTGTATGGAAACACAAAAGACCCCGAATAGCCAAAGCAATCTTGAGAACGAAAAATGGAGCTGGGGGAATCAGGCTCCCTGACTTCAGACTATATTACAAAGCTTCAGTAATCAAGACAGTTTGGTATTGGCACAAAAACAGAAATATAGATCAATGGAACAGGATAGAAAGCCCAGAGATAAACCCACACACATATGGTCAACTTATCTTTGATAAAGGAGGCAAGCATATACAGTGGAGAAAAGACAGCCTCTTCAATAAGTGGTGCTGGGAAAATTGGACAGGAACATGTAAAAGTATGAAATTAGAACACTCCCTGACACCATGCACAAAAATAAACTCAAAATGGATTAAAGACCTAAGTGTAAGGGCAGACACTATCAAACTCTTAGAGGAAAACATAGGCAGAACACTCTATGACATACATCACAGCAAGATTCTTTTTGACCCAGCTCCCAGAGAAATGGAAATAAGAACACAAATAAACAAATGGGACCTAATGAAACTGAAAAGCTTTTGCACAGCAAAGGAAACCATAAACAAGACCAAAAGACAACCCTCAGAATGGGAGAAAATATTTGCAAATGAAGCAACTGACAAAGGATTAATCTCCAAGATTTACAAGCAGCTCATGCAGCTCAATAACAAAAAAACGAACAACCCAATCCAAAAATGGGCAGAAGATCTAAATAGACATTTCTCCAAAGAAGATATACAGATGGCCTACAGACACATGAAAGAATGCTCAACATCATTAATCATTAGAGAAATGCAAATCAAAACTACAATGAGATATCATCTCACACCGGTCAGAATGGCCATCATCAAAAAATCTAGAAACAATAAATGCTGGAGAGGGTGTGGAGGAAAGGGAACACTCTTGCACTGTTGGTGGGAATGTAAATTGATACAGCCACTATGGAGAACAGTATGGAGGTTCCTTAAAAAACTACAAATAGAACTACCATACGACCCAGCAATCCCACTACTGGGCATATACCCTGAGAAAACCATAGGTCAAAAAGAGTCATGTACCAAAATGTTCATTGCAGCTCTATTTACAATAGCCAGGACATGGAAGCAACCTAAATGTCCATCGACAGATGAATGGATAAAGAAGATGTGGCACATATATACAATGGAATATTACTCAGCCATAAAAAGAAATGAAATGGAGGTATTTGTAATGAGGTGGATGGAGTTAGAGTCTGTCATACAGAGTGAAGTAAGTCAGAAAGAGAAAAACAAATACAGTATGCTAACACATATATATGGAATCTAAGGGAAAAAAAAAAAAAGGCCATGAAGAACCTAGTGGCAAGACGGGAATAAAGACACAGACCTACTAGAGAATGGACTTGAGGATATGGGGAGGGGGTGGGGTGAGATGTGACAGGGTAAGAGAGTGTCATGGACATATATACACTACCAAATGTAAAATAGATAGCTAGTGGGAAGCAGCCGCATAGCACAGGGAGATCAGCTCGGTGCTTTGTGACCACCTAGAGGGGTGGGATGGGGAGGGTGGGAGGGAGGGAGATGCAGGAGGGAAGAGAAATGGGAACATATTGTATATGTATAACAGATTCACTTTGTTATAAAGCAGATGCTAACACACTATTGTAAGGCAATTATACTTCAATAAAGATGTTTGAAAAAAAAAATAAAGTAGACAGATCTACAGAGGACTTACAGAACTTTTTTGGACTTCACAATGTTTATCGATATTAGTATAAGCCCCAATGTATTCCCCGACTTCTCTATCAATAATCAGTTAAGGAAATTTCAAGTAAACAGTCTAGATAAAACATTAAGTAGATATATTAAGCCATATTAAATTATTTTGATTCAAGGTGTGGTATAAATATATATTTAAATATAATAATCTGAACATTCTATATGTCCCTAATTCTCAATATATTTCCTCTTAAACTTAGATTTTAATACATTAACTGGTCATCATATATTTACTGAGTGACAGCTTACATGCCCGGACTGAGCTAGTCTTTGTAATGACACAGAAGTGATATGAGATAGCCTTGTGTAGTTTCTAATCTGACCCAATCTCAGAGAGTAAAATGGAAAAGCAGCAATGGAAGTTAGCAGTTAACAAAGGATTAAGTTCTGTGGAATAAATGACAAATACTCCAGAAGGTCAGAACACACAGGAATCAGTAAGTGCTGAGATGATGAGGCCATGGAAAAGGAGGCTTTGAGTTGGTCCCTGACCATATGCTGTGGCTAAAATGACCTGACCTGATTTGAGAAACAGCAAAAGCAGCACAAAGATACCCAGGTGTAGAAACACTGTAAACCCATATAATGTCTCAGAAATTACCATGGGGCAGCTCATGCAGAGTGCAGTTTAGAATATGAATACTAGAGTCCAGTTGATCACCACCCATAGCACAGAAATCTTACCTTTCCTTTAGATTCTAATAGATATCACCATGGAAAGGAGAATGAGTGTTCTAGGTTTTCTTCTGCAGAAAATATAAAAGGCTTACGGCTTCAGTCTGGTAACTTTTTCTCTGGCTGATTCTCCTTGACTACTAAATAGAGGCATGATTTTAAGGGGGCAGGAAAAGATTTTATTGGAGAGGGTTGGGATAAATTCACTTATAATTCTGCCTCTCTTACAAACATGTTGCATTTAACAGAATTCCCTGGCTGAAGGAATGAACTACCCCTATAATGACAGCTTCCCCTTAAATTTCTTCTTAAACATGCTTAAAAGAAAAAAATATATTTAAACACATTACACATACTCCTGTCGTCTTAATTAAAAGGCATTAAATATAATGTTACTTCGAGGGGGGACAGAATCAAAGAACACAAAGACTATGCCCCTATACTCAGTGGAATGGATTGGAATTTTTTATGTTTAAAAAAACTTTTTCATGTTTAGATTTAGAATATTTGCCATCCTTGCTGTCAGGCTCTATTTTTTTTCTTAAATTATAATTAGTGCCTTTGCTTTTGCAACTGCAAGTTCTTTACCCTTTGTTATTTACTTCTTTTCCACTGAAACAAGTTAATAAAACAAGTAACCAAACATATTAGAATTGTGCCCAGAATAAGGGTAAATGGGTTTTGAATGAAAATTTGAATTACTCCTCAAGAAGTTTAGGTCTTTGACATACATTACTTGACTTTTTATTTGGAAAAACATACTAACACTCTCTCAGAGATTATAAAAAAGTTTATTTTTTATCATAGAAAATTGAAAACATCAAAATAGAAAGTTTAAATGGTCATAATGCCACTTCCTGGAGACAATTTCATTTCTCTATCCCAAAGAAGCTGAGCTGGACTTCCGGGGTGGTATCATCATCCAAAGTCTGTCTGTTACTGCTCACCCGAGATAGGCCTTAAGAAGACTTTGATTCCCAGGAAATGTGACTCTTCATTCCTGCCATCTATAATTTGATGTCTTCAAAAAAATTCTACCCCACTCAGTCTCCCAACCCCAGAGAGGCCAAGTTTATAAAAACAATCATAAAGTAGAAAGGTACACCCTTTCAATCTGCTGTTCCCATAATGATTTCCTGTCCTTCAATTGCTGGCACTTTTCAAAACTACAAAATCATCCTCATTTTAGATCAGTGTATCATATTCTATAAAAAGAAATGTTGTTACTTTCAGTCTTAAGAAATCAGTTGGATTTTAGCCACTTTTTGATCAGTGGTTCCTGTAGAAATAAAACCATTAAGAAAACAAATTGTTCAGCCTTGGTTAAAATTAAGAGAAAATGTAGCACCCAATCGTATCTAATAAGCCTTAGGAGAAAGCATCCTGCTGACATAAGTCTATTATAGTTGTGTGTTGGAAAGATAAAGTACAAAAGGTAAAAAAAATAGTAACATTCTTTGAAAATAGGATCATAGTGAACAAAGGGCACTGATAAAAGATGATCCTGGTGAATAAAAGGTCTCTCAATTTATACCCTTACAGGTCCTGTCTTGTTATCTCTACTGAGAGCCAGAAGAGTGCTTCTAAGATATTTAACTGTTAACCATGAAGTTTCTGCTTAAACTCTCAGTAATATAACCTTCAACCACAAAGCATATAAACATCACAAGGTTCATAAAAAATTTTGATTTATGAAATAAAATTCATTCCCATAATTTACAGAAGAGCACCCCAAGCGTTGTTCTTGATAACCCTTTTTATTTGCATATCGTTCCCTACCTTCTGCTAATCAGATACATCTTTGCATCTAATTTTCTCTGCAGATTCTAATCTAAGTGTACAACCAGAAGGCCGTTTTCTTCCACATTCCTTAAAACTAGTCTGCAGAGTTTCACTGGTCTGCATATTCATTACGCAAATAATTATCAAACACCTACTTTGTGCCAGGTAAACATAGCTCTTTTCCCCAACACTAAATTTATTTAAATTTATAGACTATCTATCCTGATATTATGTTCTTCCTCCTGTTTAGGGATTGAAATATGGTGATACAAAATGAAATTGCCTCTTTTTAACATCCTTACTTGGCAAAATAAAATGCTAACAACCCAGTGCCACTCTCCAAATGTGTATTTGCAATATTATTGCTCCATGAAATCCAAAACAGCTAACAACAACCGATCCTGCTCCTTCCCATCATCCCCAGACTATGTCTATTTATTGCTATATTTTCAGCATCTAAACCTGTGACTTCCAATTTATGTTTATTGAATACATGATTTTACTGGATGGGTGGATGGACGTATCCATCTCTTTGAGCCAGGCAAATTACTGATTAAAAAGACCTAAAGTTGGACTAAACCAGGGAACCAAGATGTGCCAGATGTGTCTAAATGGACCACCATCCATTAATAATAATAATAATAGTTATCATCATTACTACTAACTGCTTAGCATATGCTGTACTGCCCTAAGTACTTTGTGTATGCTAACTCATTTAGACTCCAGAATGAATCTAAAGAAAATAGTTTTATAACCCCATTTCACAGAGAAGAAATTGAATTCAAGAAGATAAGAAACATGTTTAAGTGGAGGAGTCCCAGATTCCACTCTTAATGACTACACTATGCTGCCCCCCTTTAACAAGGAGAACAATAAGAAAATAAAACAGCAAAGAGTACAGAAAATTCACCAGCGACCTCCATCCTGTCCTCATCAAGCTCACTCTCATGTGGCATGAGCTGCAAATTCTAACTCATGGCAATGCTACTCTATATTAATCATAACATCAAGCAGCATTTTTATTTATTTCCAAATGTTATTAGTCATAACATCAAGCAACACTTATTTCCAAATTTTCTGCTGTGTCTTTTTAGATACATCCCTCAGAAGCCATTCTATCCTTCACAGGGCCTAGCATCATATCATGTTCATAGTAGACACTCAAAAATACTTTTTGGATTTGACTAAATTATTTTGGAGTTGCTAAGATTCGAATCTCACAGGTGCATTCTGCAAACCCACACAACTGAAGGAATAAGATTAAAGCACAAAGAAGCAGAGGGACAATTCCTGATATAATGGAACATCTTGAGGGATTAAAACAAACATGTATAGAAATCACCTGAGGCTCTGAAAACTTGATTAATTATTTCAGGAAAACCAGGAAAATACACCAACCCCGACAAAGCTTTGAGCAAAAGCTTCATTATGCGGTACTTGGTACACTGAAAGTACACCATTAACAGTACTTATTAACCAATGGCTGCTCAATGTTACATAAATTATTGTCATGAGAACTATTCCTTCAACAATAAAACTATGAAAACCACAATTTCCCTGACAGATTAACAAGCCTTATCATTTGCTATTCACAATGAGTTTAATGTTTACCCCTCAGCAGTCATCACAGACAAGGCATCTGTGTAGCAGTGCAGACGCTCCCCAACTTAGAAACGAGGTGCTCCAAAAGAACACGGGAAGCGGGCTGTTTGAACTCCAGGAGGCTTTGTCCCCAAGAGGCAGACACATAAATGTGGGCTGGAGTTCTACACGTGTCCACAAACACCTAAATTACTCATGATTTGGTTAAAATGCACAATATTGGGAGAGGGGGAGAAAATATCATGTCTATACTCATAATTAAACAACAGGAAAGGTAATAAGACTGAGGAAAGAAACTCAGTCTGAAAAAGAACCCGTGGACAGTGTCAAGGGCTTCAGGGCTGAACACACTGCTTTGTTACTTCACTCTGTTAATGAACTTCACTTCCAGCCCTCTCTGCTCCTGTCTCACAGACTCTTCTCTCTTCCTCCATCTTTCCAGGCTCCTCTGAGCCCAGGATCTCTGACATGCTGCTGCTTCTGGCTTTGCAGCTCCTCTCCTCCACCCACCTTCCCCACATCACCTGGCTACCCCTTCTCATCCTCAGAGCTCAGACTAGGGGCCCATCCAGATGAGCTCTGGCCCTTCTAAGAACACAGCATAGCACCCTGGGCTGAGAATACCTGCATTTAATCTCTATCATAATTATTAGGAATTAGTACAGTTACTTGTTCTGAGTATTTCTTTAACCCCGTCTCCCCAACTAGAGACAAGCTCCATGATATCAGGGACACTGCCTGTCCTTGTCACCTCTATGCCCACATTACATAGCAGAGGCCATGCTCAATAAATATTATTTGTTGTGTTCATGTATTTTTAAAGCAATCCTCCCTTTTCTTGATAAAAATGTAATATTCACATGATTCTTACACCATGATATAGTTTGAGGATTTTGTCTTAGAAATGCAACAGAGGAAGAGAAAAGGAATCTTCCTTAGAGGGCTGAAAAGAAGGAAAATTAGATTTTTTTTTACAGTGGAATAAGCATTGGAGAAAACAGTCAAAAGAAATCAGCTAATACATCCTCTGAATGCTCTCATTTCAGAGGGAGGAAGCAATTGGTAGGGAAGAAATCATTGCATTATACAGTTTCTAGAACGGACCAGAAGGAAGTATCATGCAGATAGCCTAAGGCTGTCTGAATCAGGGAGAGGGTTTACAGGGTAGAATGAAGGCAAGACACATCTGGCAATTCATGTTTAGTACAAACACAAATTAAAGGTTTGTAGCTCAGGAAATGGCTTTTCAGGGAAGTACTCTTTTGACTTGGCAAATATAATATAGCTTAGCTTATCTTTTTTTTTTTAACATCTTTACTGGAGTATAATTGCTTTACATTGTTGTGTTAGTTTCTGCTGTATAACAAAGTGAATCAGCTCTATGTATACCTATATCCCCATATCTCCTCCCTCTGAGTCTCCCTCCCACCCTCCCTATCCCACCCCTCTAGGTGGTCACAAAGCACCAAGCTGATCTCCCTGTGCTATTCGGCTGCTTCCCACTAGCTATCTATTTTACATTTGGTAGTGTATATATGTCAATGCTACTCTCTCACTTCGTCCCAGCTTACCCTTCCCCCTCCCCGTGTCCTCAAGTCCATTCTCTATGTCTGCATCTTTATTCCTGTCCTGCCCCTAGGTTCATCAGAACCTTTTTTTTTTTTTTTTTTTTTAGATTCCATATATATGTGTTAGCATACAGTATTTGTTTTTCTCTTTCTGACTTACTTCACTCTGTAGGACAGACTCTAGGTCCATCCACCTCAATACAAATAACTCAATTTCATTTCTTTTTATGGATGAGTAATATTCCATTGTATATATGTGCCACATCTTTATCCATTCATCTGTCGATGAACACTTCCATGTCCTGACTATTGTAAATAGAGCTGCAATGAACGTTGTGGTACATGACTCTTTTTGAATTATGGTTTTCTCAGGGTATATGCCCAGTAGTGGGATTGCTGGGTCGTATGGGAGTTCTATTTTTAGTTTTTTAAGGAACCTCCATACTGTTCTCCATAGTGGCTGTATCAATTTACATTCCCACCAACAGTGCAAGAGGGTTCCCTTCTCTCCACACTCTCTCCAGCATTTATTGTTTGTAGATTTTTTGATGATGGCCATTCTGACCGGTGTGAGGTGATACCTCATTGTAGTTTTGGTTTGCATTTCTCTAATGATTAGTGATGTTGAGCATCCTTTCATGTGTTTGTTGGCGATCTGTATATCTTATTTGGAGAAACATCTATTTAGATCTTCTGCCAATTTTTGGATTGGGTTGTTTGTTTTTTTGATATTGAGCTTTAGCTTATTTTTTAACTTTTCTTCATTCATTTAATTTTTTTTTTCCCAAGCACCTGTTATATTACCAAATCCTGAGTTAGGTCTCAAAGGTACAAGATTTCCCTTGCCAGAAGGAAAGGGAAAATGTGAACCGGGTCAAGAGAGCTGCCACTGGGCAGAGGTGGCTTTTAAGCTAACGCTGAGTGAAAGGAGTTTGTCTCTCCAACAGAGAAGGAAAGGTGCTCCTGGATGAGGGAGAGAAGAGTGCGTCCAAGGCATGGAGAGAGCCTTCGGCATGTTTGAGAAAAGAGCAGCGGTTCTCTGTGGCTGGAATAGAGAATGCATATTGTGGGGAAGCAATGAGCTTAGACAAGACAGGCTAGATCTCAAGGAGTCTTGCAAGTCATGAGCTTAAAATTCCCTCAAGACTAATGATATTCAAAATCCTTCTAAACACACAAAATCCTTCTCAAGATTTTTGAGAAAATCTTATACCAAAGTCCAGCCTATAAAGTAGAAAAGAACATAGCTGTCCTGGGCTGCTGAGCGGCCACCTGACCCCTCACCTCCAACCTCTACACACAGCCTAAGGTCCTTCCTTGAAGACCCCAGACCTCTGAACACTCCTGCTGTGGACAGCGCAGAGCTATTTGGGCAGGGCAGGTGCTCGATAAATAAATCAGCTAGAGTCACATGATCAAATGAGGCTTTCACTTGTCCCTCTAATTTTTGCTTTTGAGATTACTCTGACTGCAGTGCGGAACGAACCGGAGGTGAGTGGCTGGCACAGCAGGGGCAGGCGTGTCAGTTAGCAATCCAAGTGGGGCAGGATGCAAGACGGTGGTAGAGTCTTGTTTCAGCCTCACAATGTTTTCCCCACCCTCCCCGACATTACCCCTCTCTGTGGGGCTCTAGGGTTGCAAGAGAGAAATATGTGATTGCTCCTACAGCAGAAGTTGCCTTCTGACTTCCTCAGCTAAAGTGTAAACCACAGCTGGTTCCAGGAAGAAGAGAGGTCTGAAGAGGCAGAAAGAAGAGACCTTCCCAAACTGGAAGGAAGCCTAAGATGAGTATAGACCAAAGGTTTCATGGGTCTGAAGCTTAAACAATGTGAGAGATCTTCTAAAAAACTGAAGTTATGAATACAAACTTAGATTTTAAAATAAACTAAGAAGGAGAAATCACACAAATTACAAATTTTAAAGGCATTTAAAAACAGAAAACATCACAAATCCATAAATATAATATTTTTTTTGATGAACTGCCCTACACACCCATTTGATACTGCTTTTGCTTACACTTTCCAGCTGCATACTCTTCAATGATTTCTTCATATAACAACTGTGTATTTTCTACAGAAAAGGTAGATAATTTAGCATTTCTTCTAGCATGGTCAGTTGCATTTTGGTATATTATTATCTTTGGATATTTACTTAAAATTTAGAAATTTTTCTTTCCGTTTACTCTTTTTGGTAATATCATGTAAATTTTTAGAATTGTTGTCAAATTCAGGAAACCTCTATCAAGTCTCTTTTATGCGTGAGCTGGGAGACTTCAGGTCGTTTCAAGTTTTCTTTTGCTGTGACAAATCTTACTCTTTTGATTGATGACACCCAGTGACCAGTTTGTCATGTTGTTGTCTTCACTGTAGTGCTGCATTATGCATTTATAATATGATCAATAAAGTCACTATTTTATGTCAAACAGCAAGAAATTTAGATTGTTTTCCAGTGTGTTCAAATGAGTCACTCCTCTTCATTAACTGGATTATTAAGCAATCCAAAGGCATATTCATTATCTCTGTGTATCACTTCCTCTCACACAGAGAAAATTTTGGGCTGGCAAAAGAATTAAAAGTTATTCATAGGGTTTCATTGTGAAGAGTAGCATACATAATGGCCAACCAATAACATTTGGTGAAGACATGACAATAAAGAAGTAATATTTGGCATCTGTTTTACTTACCTAATGCTTCATTTTTACCCATTTTCCCATTATTTAATTCTGAGAAAATGATTTGGGATAATTGAATCACATTTACTTTTTCATTTTGACTTTTTTCAATGTGCTCATACAAAATAATCAAATGTAGTGATTTGTTCAATAACTCTCATGATTTCAGTAATTATCATTATTTAAAGAACACCACTTTTCATTGTACCCTCTGAAGGGCAAATCCCATTCACTTAAAAATTTAATAGGCATAAGTACTCTTTTAAATGCTTAAAAATAATACTAAACATTGTCAATAAAACGGTTCTCTCTTCTTGGTTCTTCAAGGTGTTCATCTACTGCACTTGTATTTGACTGACGTGTAATTCAAGTACCTTCTTGTCTGTGGAGTCCTCCTGACTTTCAGGACGTTAAGTCTAACTTATTGGAAACACTTCATAAATTATACAATATATTCAATGTCTTACCTTGGACTCACTAGCTGGAATCTTATAACAGTTGGAATATTGTTCTTTTTGTTGTTGTCATTCATAATATCTACTTGAAAAATATTTCTAATGTCTGTTGTATGTCTTGAAAAATATTTCTAATGTCTGTTGTATGTTCTATTTAATTCTCTGTAAATGTTACCGGCATCATGATTTTGGAAAAACAACAACAACAACAACAGCTTTCTTTTATTAAACAGTGCTATCGGGACAAACATGATACATATCAAAGTCAATGAATCTTCCCAATAAAGATGTTATTGAAAACTCTGCATGTTCTGGTGATCATACAAATTTTTAGTTTCAGTTGCAATAAGAGAGTTTTTGGCGTGCCAAATTGTGTCTTTTTGTGTCAAACTGTCTTTTGCCAAAACAGTCCGTTACATTTTTTGGCTTCCACTAGAATACTCTCTTCCCATAGCACCTGAATTTATGTGTAATTAATAATTCTGGGTAACAATGTATTTAGCTTATCTGAAATTAAGGCATATAAAAAATTCAAATTTATCTTTAGTCTGCTGCCACACTGTAGGGACCTACGTAGTTGTATAATAATATTTCTCTAATATAAAATACATTAACATATCAATGAATATGTGTAGGAGCTCTGTCACTGGACCATTTGTTTCCTGAGGACGTTTGGCTACGTTGGTGGTAATTTTGCATGCCAATTCATCTGCAACCCCCAGACGACTTCAGGGCAACATGCCTCAAATACACTAAGATGTGAGCTAATGTGTTGGGATGAAAAAAAATGTGATTTCACACATAGAAGTACTTAATATTTAAAGTACTGCTATAGATTTATGTTCTACAAATACAGAAATTTTGACAAATAATGTTTTTTATGATTTTCATTTTAAAAAGAAAATGAATGTCACATTTATAATGGTATATAATGTATCAACAAGTATATTTCCTTATGGAGAATTCTAACTAGGCATTAGCAGGAATTGCTTCAACACTAGCATCTGATGACAGGAAGAATTTCCCATAAAATACCTGCTGGCTCCAAACTTTTCAAACCTCATTTTTTCTCCACTGCCCACATATTTCCAGTGTCTTAGGATATATTTATATCCCAACCAACCTGTGGTCCTGCACCATTGTTTCACGAAGCTGAATGAGTCCTGGGAGGATTCCTGGAAGCCAGTCCTATACTACACCTACTGCTAGCAATAACAATCACACACAGAAGGCCCTAAACATGATCTAAACAAATTAAACATTTCCTCCACTCAACTTCCATATAGTGTGATTTCCAAAATGCCAGTAAACACCAAAGCCACCTAACATGAGATGGAATCAGAGTGGAGACAGTAGTCCTCACTGATCATGGTTAAAATACATGATCATAGGAATACACTGCCAGGGTCCTTCTGATAACCTCAGAAGGGCCCCTTGAAAGTGAGGCTCCTTGAAGCAAGTTTTAATTAGCTTTATAGTAAATCCACCTCCTGTCACAGGAATAGAACATCAGGGTCAGAAAGCAAAGGGAGCACGCCCTGCCCAGTGAGCACCTCCAAGGGGAAGGACTAAGAAGTGTTCCTGACGAGGCTGCATTCTTGGCATCAAAACATTCCCTTGCCAAAATGAGACATGGAAGCCACACAGTCACTGACTTCTAAGGACCTCAAAAGCTTGAAGAGCTGCATTCTTACAAAAAACTAGAGGGGACACTTTGAAGTTACGTTTTTCGCTGTTGTTATTCTTGTCATTTCTATTGCCACTGTTGCTGTTTTCTAATAAACTGGAAACTCCCTAGTCCCCAGTAATGACCAGCTTCTCAGCAGCCTCACAGGACAGGGGCTCAGAATATACTTTATTTGACAATAAAGAAATATAACACATCTTGCATGCCCAAGTTGAGATTGTGGTTGCAAATCCATGCCCATTATTATCTCATTATCTCATGTGAGATACTTATTATTTCTACCATCTCAGTAATCAGAGAGGTTAAAACAAACGTATATCATTATAGATAGAGGTATGACACTAGCTGAGGGAAGTATTAAGGCATTATTTTCATTGACAATAATTTCAAAGGACAGTCCATGACACCCTAAAGATATTTACTCATATTCTCATTTTCAGAAGCAGTGTAAAAAGTGACTGCCTTTCAATTCCGTAGTTATATATTTTCTTAATTGTTTAGGACAAAAACTAAGGTAAAAATATTTCACTGAAAACAAACAGTGTTCTGCCTTGCACTTGGGTTTTTCCACAACCCCCTGCTGCACGGTAATCAGAGACCCTAATGTGGTCTTGCACCTCCATGAAAATTTCTGGGTAGAATCGCCATGTATACAAAGCTCCCCTGGTTTCCGACCAACATTCAGAAAACAGTGAGCACTGCATTCATGGCTTCTGCAAAGAATACTGTGAACTACTGTTACAGAAACTGATGCCTGACAAATAATCAGTTCCCTGAAAATGACCTCATTTAGTTGAGTTCCTAGCACTGAATAAAATGAGATTATGTGTTTGCTGGCCAATCTGAAATGTGAAGTATGTTGAGTTATTCCAGTGTGTGACATGCAAAATCCTTTCAATCTGTGACGGTATGATGCTGTGAATGTGTAAGATCAGGTGAGAACTCAGAGAAGGAAAAAGAGGGCGACATATATACTGCCACTCCAACTTGCTGGAGGGAAAACACACTGCAAATGTCAGAATCAAAATAAACTGGGCATAGAACAGGATGTCAGAGATGTTTATTTTGAAACATAAGTCCCAGTTCTATTCTGCCACAGGGTAAAAATGTGTTGATTTTCCATTCAAATTAAAAGGAAGCGAGCACCACTTCTGTGCCAAGTGCTATCCTGGGCACTGGGGATGCAGCAATGGGCGAGAAAGACACAGCCCTTGCTCTCTGTCCTGCCACAAAGAGCCAACGCAGGGCTTGTCTGAGCAGGACAAGCTCTTGACGTTGTGTGCGTTCTTCTCCGAGTCATAGAGAAATTGCAGGGAGACCACAACGGCAGTCATCAGAAACAAAGCATCCACCTGAAATTAGTTAGAGCCAAATAGAGCAAACAGCTCTATGGATTTTTTAACACTGAAGCCCATAATTCAAGTAAATAAATAAGTTCTGCTTCTGAGGTCTTGAGACATTTCTTCAGGAGTCTGCCTTATAAGGTAAGGTCCCTGTGTCCACGTACTCCTCTCCCACATGCTTCAGAAGCCCCGCTAACGTGCATCATGCCAGGATGTCTTTAAACATCCCGCTCATTAAAACTCCAGATTCTGGGTCCATGCTCCTCACTGTCGCTCACTTTCCCATGAGGCTTAGCTACAGATGGAGAATTTACTCCTCACACAGACCTGAATGCGGCGGGCAGCACCATCAAATGAAATTTCTCATCCCAAATTAATAAATTACCATTTTATTTCTTAAATGTGGACATCACTCCCGCATTCAACAAATTTTACTGAGTTCCTACAATGTACCAGGTGATGCCGTAGATGTTGAAGCTGTAAGAGTGAACAAAGCAGATGAATTTTAAGTCCTCTAGCAGCCTACATTTTGAGCATCAGAAATAGAAGTTTCTCCACTCTTCAAGGCATTATGGGACTCAGACAATGGTATGAAAAAATCCACACTGAAACAATGAATTGTCCTATTTCATCAATTCTAAGATGCACATTTTTTCACCTGTTAACATCTCTGAAACCAAAGTGCGTCCTATAGTGAGCAGATTCTCATAGTCACTGCCATTATAGTGACATAGTTTGTGAGGGAATAAAAAGATCCCTTGATTATTCTGATAAGATCAAGAAAGCACCAGTACACAAACAATAACTAATAATAATAGTAGGCAAATCTCAAATTTCACTGACTAAAGATAATAAAAGATTATTTCTCTCTCAGTCCAATGCTAGCATTCCATTTTGGATAGCTCTCCTCCAAGCACTAATTTAGAAACCAGATTCACAGGGAATGCTCTCCAGTCCAGGACTCTCAGTGTTTCCCTGTGGGTCTTTACCATCTGGCCGGGCAGAAGGGAAAGAGTATGGAAGATCACATGTGGGAGATCATGTGCGGGCCAGAAGCAGCCTGTGTCACATCTGCCAGTATTCTATTGGGCAGAACCGAATCACATGGACACGCTAACCTGCCTTCTCACTGAGTCGCCTGGGCCCTGATAGAAAGTACAGCAACTGCGCCCAAGGGCAAAAATCAGACTCAGCCATGGGAATCTACAGATCTTGGATCTTGCTAACCCCAGGGCAGAAGTATGAAAAATAAGAAACTCATCAAATATGCTTCACTTGCTTAGTATATTTGGTTTTTTAAAGCTCTTTCATGTTTTCACTCTCACTCCTCAAAATAAATTTTTGGGATTGGTATTTTTAGGCAAATGAGGGATGAAGACACAAAAGGGTTACTGATTTGCCTGATTCTACATGGTACAAGTAGAGTGAACATATCATTTATCTTTTAAACCAGGACACTTTTGAGAAGGAAAGGGAGCACTCTTAACTGCACCGGAGAGCAGATATAAATTGGAACAATCCTGGGCAAACTGGGATGTACTGTCCTCTACTCACCAGGGGCAGCGTAAGGACTTAAGCATAGCGCTCCAGACCCTGAGTCTGATGTTCTTTCCTCTACACTCTATCTGGTCTTTCAGTCTAATTGAATCTAAGAAATTCTTATGGAAAACAGTACTTAGTCCATTCTAGGGAACTATGTTAAAATTGAGCCTTTAAAGATTGCAAATAATATGTTTGCAAAATTTAAACCAAGCCTGAAAGGTGCAGTAAAAGTCACAGGTGTATAATACATACAAATGAAACAAACTGGGCTGTAATTGGTTTTACAGTAAAAACCAAGGGGAATATAGATTTAATGGATTCTGTTTTATGCATAATGAAAGAAATTGGACACAAGGTTCCATGCTGTGGCCAGTGATTCAAGTGAACAAAGGGAATCTGCCACTAAGTGTATGTGTGTGTGGTAGAGAGATTTTCCCCTGGACTTGTGAGTAGAGTGATCATATAATTTATCATCCAAATCACAACACTTTTGAGAGTGAAATGTGGTTCTAATAATAATTATGTCAGGGGAACAGATATAAATTTGGGCTGGCCAGGGCAAACTGGGATACATGGTCATCCCTTAAAAGAGGAGGGGGCTTTCTCCTCTCAGGGATTTTCTCCCTCATCCAGCCTGGACAGGCTCTAAATGGGGTTGCAGGGGAGACACTAAAAGTCATTGCTACTTCACTGGCCCACCTTTCTTTTTAGAAAAAAAAAATGTAGTTAATGAGGGTTTCCCCAGAAAATGCAATATTTCCTTTTCCTTAATTAACATACTGACCAGAAACCTCTCTGATTTCTGTAATTATACGAAGAATTCTAGATGGTAAGGCAATCACAATTCCTGAAAATGCTTTTGATTGCAGATAATGCAAATGTTTAATTTATTTATTGTTTAATGTTTGTTTACTTGTACTACTACTAATATGTCTGCACTAAATTGTAACAATGTTACATAAAAATAACTTTTTCATCCAATAACAGTGCCTGAATGATTCTTAGGAAATAAGCTACCAAATATTGAAATAAGCTACCAATTGTTGGATTGAACAAGTAGGCCTATTTAACCCAAAGATTAATCCAAGCAACTTACTTGCATATAACAATGCCCAGGTCAGTACCTACTTTCTTTGTCTTTTAGTTCTTAAAAAAGTAATATTTCATCCAGAAGCCATTCAATAAAATATCAACAGGAAATTTTATGTAAAAAAGACAATTAATTTTGATATTGATACAACTGCAGAAACTGGGCATTCTTTACACATTTTTTTTCAATGTGCAGCTCCCTTGGAAGTCTAGAAATAGAAACCCCCTATCCCCAGAACAATTTTCAGTCACAGCTTGCCTGGGTCTGATCATGCCAGGAACCAGAGCAAGGGTCCTTTGGGTCTTACCAATCGCACTCCTAGTGGCCTCTGGGGTGGGGTCTCACCAATCACACTCCTAGCGGCCTCTGGGGAGAAACCAGAGATGTGAGCCATTTGACCCTGTATTTGGTTTGGGCCAGGGTACGATCATCACCTGTGCTTCATGCTGCTACTGGGCACACAGATGCTACTCTCAATTCTTGCAACCATTATGCACCCAAAACACTCATGGACTCAAGTGTAAATAGAATAAGATATAGAAACAGCCCCCAAACACTATGTACCCAAAACACTCAAAGATTCTAATGCAAATAGAATAGGATATGCACTGCAGTGAAAACAGATGTCTAATATCATTATTATAGGGATTACAATAATCATAGGGACCATCCTTATTCCTCGGTTGTGCTGATGTTTCTTCTATCAGCTTTAACTTTAAATGTTAGGCCACTGCTGGTTTCTTAGAAGCTAATGAAAGGACTTGCACTCATGGAACCTACACTTCTCCAGGAGCCAACGACCTAGGGAACTCTCCCCTCTGAATGCACACAGCAACGATGTGATAGTGATTTTTGCATGTGCCAGATGCACGCTAAAGTTTATGTTTATGTTTGTGGAGATGCTTCTTTGGTATGTGTTCCAGTTATCCTTGCAGTGAAACAGACCATCATTAATTTAGTAACATAAAACAATGACCATTTTATTATGCTTACAGATTCTGTAGGTCAAGAATTAGGAAAGGGCACAGTTGGGACCGTTTTTCTCTGCCCAACATGTCTGGGGACTCAATCTGAAAGACCTGCGTGGCTGGAGGGAGCCATCGCTGGGGCAAGAGGATGCTTCCAAGGTGGATTCTTCACTCACATGTTTGGTGCCTGGGCTGAGCTGACTTAAAGACTGGTTCAACTAGAACTGTTGAACAGAGCATCTACAAGTCGTTCTCCACATGGTTTGAGCTTCTGGTAGCACAGAGACTGGGTTCTGAGTGGAATTTCCCAGAAAGAGAGAGTTCTAAGCCCAGGTAGAAACTGCACCAGCCTCAGATATCACCACCAAACCTGTAACTGTTGTGATAAATGCACCCAAGTTTACATGGAAAGGACCCAGACTCCACCTCAGAATTTAGAGACCATGTTTTAAAACTGCGATGTATGATACAGCAAGTGTGTCCCTTTTTCCTTCATTATTATGAGACTTGCATTTGGGGCTAGCCAGTAAAACCACCGCAGTAACAGCTACAAATTAAGCTTTATTTTTAAATATTAAGCAAGCTAAGAGATGACTCGTGTAGTAGAAAAAATATTGTTGCCAGTAGTTTTGCCACTTTGAAGATGGTAAGTAGAGCTGAGTATACACAGAGTCGAGAAAATACTGAATCCAAATCACCAACTCAGGACAATGATGGGGCAGACCCACGCAAGACCTGCCGTGGGCCATTGTTAGACGAATGTTTTGCCCACTTTCTCCTGTCTACTCCACTAACAGCAGAAATTCAGTCGCAGCCCAGCCCACTGAGACATTACTCCATAACCAAAGATGGATACCACCACTGCTTCTTAATTAACCCCTACCCCTATCTTCAGTCTGACAGTCTCAGCACTCATTTGCCTCTGTTCTTAGACTAGTTTGGGGGTAAAAATAACGTTCTATGATGACAAATAGTTAAGTGGTAACAGGAGCTTAAAATGAGGGAACTATTATTACAGTCTTCATTCTTGGTGTCTAGGATGCTGGAATTTGATAATCCCTTGGTTATTCATAGTACTTTGTTATTACTGGTGGTGGTGATGGTGGTATTTGACCGGGGTTTTAATGGTGACCGAAATAATTGGGTTGGTCCCCTTTTTCATTCTGGTCATAGAAAAGTATTCCAGAGAACAGAGAACAGCACT
This sequence comes from Balaenoptera acutorostrata, assembly GCF_949987535.1. NCBI lineage: Eukaryota > Metazoa > Chordata > Mammalia > Artiodactyla > Balaenopteridae > Balaenoptera > Balaenoptera acutorostrata. Next base: position 20,669,109 of record NC_080077.1, read on the forward strand.
CTTCCTCTCCTCTCCCTTGCTTTTCTATCCCATCTAACAAGTAAAACACAACCCTGTTCTTCTTGGTCCCAATCCATGGGAAACTGATGGAGAAATTCAAAGGACTGTGTATGTTCATGATTCAAAGGTTTGTGTTTTCTCTGAGTTCCAGCTCTGCCCGTTACTATCTGTATTACCTTATGCAACTATCTCAACCAGTTTCCCTGTCTGAAAAAACGATGAGAAAAGTAGTATGTACTTTATATGGTTGTGGTGAAGTTATGCATGTAAAGCGCTTAGCATATCATAAATGTGCAGTAACCCAGGCAATGTAACTGTTCTTAGCTACTATGTCTCTAGTCCCAGCTGGAGCTGATGAGTCTGTTTCTTCCTCCAGTCTGTATGATCACAACTTTGAAACTTCATTTCTCTCCAAAACTTTATCATGTCCATGCTTACTCTCAGCTAATTACTTCTGAATGTACAGAGGAAATCTTCCTCCTGAGGGGACCCAGACATTCCCAAAGCCCCAGACTGCCCTAGGGTTTAGAGTCCTGGGTGGGAGATGCACATTCCTAACATCTCCCTTTTTCTCTGCCCCACCTTCCCCACACATACATGTACATAACACAGAGTATGGCAAAGAGACACAGAAGTTGGCCTGGCCCTCGTCAGGAGCTGCCATTCCCCTGCCAAGCTTCCCCTTGAAAAGGGCCAGCTTATGCTAGAGATGCTTTCTCAGTGATTCAAACTGCCAGGAATGTGGGAACCAGATCAGAAATTACTCTGCTGATAGTTTCCTACACAAACCACAACATGTCTGAGTCCACACTTACCAGGGACAATGAACGGGCTGCATTCCAGCTCTAATTTCCCATCATTATAATGTTTTAATACTTCTGAGCTGTGGCCAGGAGTGTTTTGGAGCCCACTTATGCCGGCTCACAAGCGCTGATTAATAACTTTTCAGGAATTTTGTGAGCAGTTGTCATACATAGGCATTATTTAAAATTACTTTATGTAAACTTACGTATTAAAGGAGTCATATTAAAAATAAAGACAACAAATACTCAAAATGCATCACATCCTAATTATTAAACTGCATTTTTCTGTTACCTTTGCCTTTGAGGTTATTTACGCCTATTCTATCTGTATGTTAGGAAGAATTTATGATGATGTGCTAGTGCGTATCATTTGTAGCTTTAAATTGATCATGGCGGCTACCAATCAGAGCTTGATTTTTTTTGGTGTTGTTGATTGTCTTGACATGAGAAGTAATGGAGAAAATGCTAATAATGCAGATTAAACTCATAAGTGTCTGTAGCCATTACAATGTGAGTAGCACAAAAAATTGAGGACTATTGTCCCAGTATTTGGAGCAAAGAAGTTGCTCAATCACTGACACACTGATGAAGTTCTGATAAACAACTTCATTGTTTCACTTTCATTTCAGTCTTACTTATTAATATAAATAAAAATATCAACCAACATTCATATCAGAACTGTACTCATTCATCAATTACAACCTTAGGTTGGCTATATACAAATAGAGTTCAGCAAAAATCAACTACAGCATTCCGAATTGGCTATATGGCATTAACAATAAAGAGTATTTTTTTTAATACTTTATTTTATTTATTTATTTATTTATTTATGACTGTGTTGGGTCTCTTAGTTTTCGTGTGAGGGCTTTCTCTAGTTGCGGCAAGTGGGGGCCACTCTTCATCGCGGTGCGGGGGCCGCTCTTCATCGCGGTGCGCGGGCCTTTCACTATCGCGGCCCCTCCCGTTGCGGGGCACAGGCTCCAGACGCGCAGGCTCAGTAGTTGTGGCTCACGGGCCCAGTTGCTCCGCGGCATGTGGGATCTTCCCAGACCAGGGCTCGAACCCGTGTCCCCTGCATTAGCAGGCAGATTCTCAACCACTGCGCCACCAGGGAAGCCCCAATAAAGAGTATTTTATATTTTATTATTATTTGTCAATTGTGTGTTACACATCCTTTATATCAGTAAAATTTATAATGTACTTATGTACATATATATGTACAAATATTTTTTTTCCAAAAGACTGTTGTTAAACATTTACTAGCACACTACTGGTGCTGTGACTGTTTCTATTAATTCCTTATAGAGGGTCAGACAGAGCTCAGAGAATTTGAATCTGTTTTCATATGCCACATGTAGGGGGTTCCAGGATTCTCACAGTATTGATCTTTATTTCTTCAAATATTCATGATGGCATCTTTGCCTTATTCACAGCATGAGGAACTTTCAAAATGAATGATGCTTTCACATGAGTATGTTTATTATAATTTTATGCCAATAGATTATATAAATATGTAGGCTAATATTGAAACTTTAACTTTCTTTCACAGATTTATTGCATCTGTGATCATATTTTTCCTAAGAAGTTTGCTTGCATAACAGTAATAGAAACTTGCATTTTTCTGCTTCGTATTTCTCATGATAACAAGTTCACCATGTATGATTTCACTAAGTCACTGAACTGGGAGTACAGATTAAATTTCACTATAGTTGTTTGAGTTACAGAGTGTTAGATTTTTACCTACTAACCACACAACTTAATAGGAACACCCTATTTAATGACACTCCAGGGGAATCTGAAAAGGGTATGCCTCTCTCTAAGCTTTTTTTTGCACATAGGTCCGTTGTTCCCAAATGGAAATGAGCAAAATGTTTGATGATTTTTAAATAGTTGGTTATAAATGAGCCTCTTGATTTTAATTTTGAATGTCAAAGTAATCATAAAATCCTTTAGGAAAAGGAGTTCAGTTTGAAAACATTTAAACCTAGGTTCTAATTTAAATTAAAGTGAAAGATTTGTCTGATGCTCTGGAAACCCACAAGTGGAAGGAAAAGTAAGAGGAGGCCAGCACTTCACAGACATCTGTACACCCCAAATTGAAATGTTTGGTGAAATATGGGAATACGGGGAATACAGTTAAGAGTGCTGAATGGATTTCTAGAGCCCGGGCATTTTCCCGCTGTGACATATATCCCAACATCAAAATCGGGGCACTGCCTTTGCTATATAACTAGTCCAAGAGACTCCACACTCTCAGCAATCCTTATTTAAATGTTTTATTTGGTCCAATCTAAATTTTAGGTGCTACATATATTTTTTACTTAATCTTTTGGCTTTACCCATATGAGATATGAAAAGAAAGAAGACACGGGCTTCCCTGGTGGCGCAGTGGTTGAGAACCTGCCTGCTAATGCAGGGGACAGGGGTTCAAGCCCTGGCCTGGGAAGATCCCACATGCCGCAGAGCGACTAGGCCCGTGAGCCACAACTACTGAGCCTGCGCGTCTGGAGCCTGTACTCGGCAACGGGAGAGGCCGCGATAGTGAGAGGCCCGCGCACCGTGATGAAGAGTGGCCCCCGCTCGCCGCAACTAGAGAAAGCCCTCGCACAGAAATGAAGACCCAACACAGCCATAAAATAAATAAATAAATAAATAAATAAAAAAGAAAGAAGACACAAATTACCTTTCACTTACACTTTTCTTCCTATATTTGGAGATCACCAATCTAATCTCTTCTGGAGAGGAAAATCATCTAATTCTTGGCAATTGCGTGGGATAAGCCTAATATTCTCAGAGTGTGCACTTCATGACATTTCCATTGGTTTTACAGAGGTCCTAAGGTTTCGTTGCTTGGGGGCTTAATTTAGCACATGTGTAAATACATTATGTCTCTATAGGCTAGAGCTATGGACCATCTCAGAACCAGCCCCCAGACAGCAAATACCAAAATTCATTTACAACTGTAAGAAACTGAATATCCATCCCCAGGAAATCATTCAACTCATTACAGGAAAATTTTCTCTATGCCCATGTGTATTACCTACACTCGGGCACGTGGCCAGGCCAAAGTTTAGCTAGATTAAGAGACCACTGCACATGATCTAAGGTAACACTTGAAATAAATAGTTCTCCTGAATTCCTGAATTCCTATTCAAAGGAAGATTATGAACTTCTTCATAGTTCCCAAGAAGGTGTAATAGTACATAAAGTACGATCCTAGCAAGGACCAAGGCCATGAGCCAATATCTAAATTGCCAAGCTATACTTCCAGTCTCAGAGAGCATTTGTATTTGAAATACTGCCTAACCAAAAGGAGCTCATGAACATCTTGAGCAAATGCTAGAAAAGCTTGTAGTGGGTTTTCAAATCTTTATTACACAACAATCCCTTCCCACCCAAGTCATTTAGAATCCCTTTTGTTCATTTTAGCTTAATGTGCTAAAGGGAGTCTGGCCACAGGGGCTTCTCATCAGAAGGGAAATAAATTGATGTAGAGTTTTGCCAAACATTTATTGATAGAACATATAACTGATCTATTGAAAAGTCGGGCACAGTAGAGTATGAAGATAAAGAAAGAAATCTTTATTCTTTCTCATGTATACCTTTTCTTTTCTTCTCTGGGCAATTTCTTAGACGTCATAGCTTCTCCAGTGTCTTTCAGATAATAATAAACGGTACCACCTTTAGGTATAAAAAAGTCTAGTCCTGTCTAATATCAAGTTTCACTCTCTCAACTGATTTAAAGTTTTTCTGACTCCTCTGACCTGAGGAGTCAGGTCAGACTCAAACTCAGGCTCAAAACCCAAAGAAGGGCAGGAGTAGGCTCTGCCTGGTCCCTATTTCTTTCTTTTTTTTTTTTTTTAACATCTTTATTGGAGAATGATTGCTTTACAATGGTGTGTTAGTTTCTGCTTTATAACAAAGTGAATCAGCTATACATATACATATGTTCCCATATCTCTTCCCTCTTGCATCTCCCCTCCCTCCCACCCTCCCTATCCCACCCCTGTAGGTGGTCACAAACCACTGAGCTGATCTCCCTGTGCTATGTGGCTGCTTCCCACTAGCTATCTATTTTACGTTTGGTAGTGTATATATGTCCATGCCACTCTCTCACTTTGTCACAGCTTACCCTTCCCCCTCCCCATATCCTCAAGTCCATTCTCTAGTAGGTCTGTGTTTTTATTCCCGTCTTACCCCTAGGTTCTTCATGACCTTTTTTTTTTTTTTCTTAGATTCCATATATATGTGTTAGCATACGGTATTTGTTTTTCTCTTTCTGACTTACTTCACTCTGCTCAACATCATTAATCATTAGAGAAATACAAATCAAAACTACAATGAGATATCATCTCACACCGGTCAGAATGGTCATCATCAAAAAATCTAGAAACAATAAATGCTGGAGAGGGTGTGGAGAAAAGGGAACCCTCTTGCACTGTTGGTGGGAATGTAAATTGATACAGCCACTATGGAGAACAGTATGGAGGTTCCTTAGAAAACTAAAAATAGAACTCCCATACGACCCAGCAATCCCACTACTGGGCATATACCCTGAGAAAACCATAATTCAAAAAGAGTCATGTACCACAACGTTCATTGCAGCTCTATTTACAATAGCCAGGACATGGAAGCAACCTAAGTGTCCATCAACAGATGAATGGATAAAGAAGATGTGGCACACATATACAATGGAATATTACTCAGCCATAAAAAGAAACGAAATTGAGTTATTTGTAGTGGTCCCTATTTCTTCATCCTCCTCGTTCACTCGTCCTCCCCCTCACTGTTCTGCACTTGATTTGGGGAAGTGCAGTGGCAGAGGGGCTTCAGAAGGGAAAAGCGGAAAAAGGCTCCTGACTCTTAGAGTAGCAATCTGCCACCTCAGTCCTCTCTTCTAATGTTGCTTCGTTCTTTCACAGGGTAGCTCTGAAGAACCTTTCTCCCCCTTCCCCACAGAGATTACTCCCCCAAACAGTCCCTTTCCTGGCCTGTGAAGTCTCTGGCTGGACACTGAGAAGCACCCCTCAGTCCCACTCGCAGTGCTGCTGTCTCTGCTGGGTTCTTTCTGGTAACAGGCAGCCCTTCGGAGTGGGACCCTTTTCAAGATGAAAAGCCTGGCCTGTGCTTCCTGCTTGCTCTGGCTCTCAGCAAAATACTCAGCACCTTTGCCTGCCAAACCTGGAAGTGTAGGTGGCCCTTCCTCTTTGTGTTGCCATCAGGGCAATGTCAGCCAGCTTCTTGCCTTTGGACCTTCCAGGTGAGGACCAGATGCAGTCTCTGAAACTCCAAAGCCTAGGAGGCACAGGTCAAATTCTCCAAGAACTTTCTGTCCATCTTTGCTCCCATCCAGGGTCGTCCCTCAATGACACAGGACCACAAATTTCCTTAATGTACATGTCATGAGAAAGGGATTGAAATGGCAGTCTCCTTCCTGACAGACATCCCTGCCAACTTTGAGAGGGTTTCTTGAGGCCCTCAGGTTCTCCTTGATATACTGGGAAGTTATCCTCTCCTCTCTCCAGCAGAAAGAGAAGGCCCCTGCACAGTCATCCATTTATTTACCTCAAGGAAACCCTCATCTTCTGGGCATGATAGAGCATCCTTTTCAGAATGTGGGGAACTTGCCACCGACTGTTCTTAGCTCTGAGGCCTCAGCTATGAGTGAAACAGCAAGAATCTTACCTAACATCCTGTTATACACATATGCTCTATTCAGGACCCATTCTATAAAGGTCTCTGTGGGCTTATCTGCCTTCCCTTGTCCATCCCATCCAGGTATCTGCTCAGGGTCTGCATTCTTGCATTGCTGCTCACCTTGCTCTACAATTACTTGGACTGAAACTAATACCTCTGAATGCCAGTCTCTTGTGGCCACTGGAAAGACCACAGGTCATACCCAGCCTGCGGCACACCCAACAATCTTTAAAAAGGAGCCCATTACCCTTAGTGTGAAAACAGGGCTTCTTTCCTTGAAAATCTGGAAATATGTCCCAGGGATGCTTAGGCTGCTAGCAGAGGTGAGAAAACAAATTCCCAGCACATAAAATGGTTGTTAAGACAAATATAATCAGCATTTACCACGGGAAAGTCCACTTTCTGCAGGTGTATATTAAATACAGGAGAGAGAGGTATCGAGAGAGAGCACAGTTTGTCCGGGGACTGCGGTGTGGCAGATTGTGTAATGGTGAAATGAGAGGGAGGGAGGTAAAGTGAGGAAGAGTTTGTTTTGGTTCGGTTTGGTTTTTGGGGTTGTTTGTTTTTGAAACTCAGTGGTCTTTAGGATTGACCAGAAAAGCTGAGTGAGGAAGGGAGATGCACGTCTCCTCAGATGAGGCACTGCTTAGAAAATAATGAGCCAGAATTTTTTTCTGCCACGATTGGAATTCCTCAAAAGTAAAGAGGAAAATAGGGGTTTCCCTAGTGGTCCAGCGGTTAAGACTCCACACTTCCACTTCAGGGGGCGCAGGTTGCATCCCAGGTTGGGGAACTAAGATCCCACATGCCGTGCGGTGCAGCCAAAAAAATAAATAAATTAAGAGAAAAATGTTTCCTAGACCTTTCCATTTTGGTAAACACATTAACTTTCACATAATTTTATTTAAAAAAAATAATCTCAATGGCAGAGCAGAACTGGTTGGTAGAGAAGTCACCCAGCATGAATATTACTGGTAAGGGTCCAGTTTCTGGGGTGATGTTATTTCAACATTGTCAATAATATCATACTTAGAATTTTAACAGAGATGTTGAATTCCTACTATGTGCAAGGCATAGTGTTGGTAGAAGAGATAATCATATAGAATATATATGCTATGAGCATTCACTCTGGGGGAGCTATAAAGAAGTTAATTACATAAAGAAAACTTACCCTTTACCTTAGTATCTTCAGAAATTTCCACTTTGCCAATTTATGAGACAAAACTTTACCTCTTGATCATTCTAAATCAAGAGTTTTGAATATATTTAACACTTTTTTTTTAAGAGGGAGCTGGAAAGGAAAAGAAGGAAATGTAGAAAATGAGATCAACAAATAGATTCAATAATTTACCACCAGAAGTTTCCTCAGAGCCACCAGTAAATCTCTTACAGAGTACATAATTAATACTTACGAGTGAGATACTATAGGGCCTACATCTGCCATTGCTTGGTAATTCACTTAATTTCTCTAAGGTTCCATTTTCTTAGCACTGTGGTAGAATCAACTGACCCCAGTCCCTTGGGCAAGAGGGACTGGGTTTGGTGTGGAAGAAGAAAAAATTTGAAACTTTAGAAAATTAATCAGAGGCGGGTCATCTTTCTTGGATGGCAAAACAAAACAGGTTTGTACCTGGCAGAAGCTCTGGTAACTTGATCCAAGTCCAGGAAGGAGTCAAAGGCCCTCACAATAATGCCAGAGTTTATTGTTCTCAAGAGGCAGGGTGACTGTTTTCTCTGCCTCAGATATTTGACTGTATTATCGCAGAGAAAGTAATTTGGACTGTGATAACGTGTGCCGGCATCCCAGGTAAACTCATGAGGAAATTTACCTGGTTCATCTCTGGTGAGGAGACTGAAGTGATCTGAAGGTCCTATCTCCATCAGCCCTGGCAGGACCACGGCCCACAGTCTCGCCTCTGAATAATTCATGACTGTGCAGACAAGAGCCTCTTGAATTAATAATCGGGCTAAGGTTTAGGAAGGTAGAAAGGGTGGTGGAGAGTAATGGAGATTCTCAAGGAAAGGTGTAGGAGACTGGAGAAAAGACTGACGGGGGAGGCAACAGAGATGAAAGAGATCAGGAAAGAGAGAGTTTTGCATGGTTCACCCTTCTTTTGAAGGCCAAGTCCTTAGACAGAGATACATTCTCCTCTGAAATCTGAGCCGTTAGAAATCTTCAACCTCCATGACAGCTGGGTGTGTGATGGGTTGGAGAAGACTGGCAGGATGGTGGCAAGAAAGAGGGTGATGCCCAGGGGGAAACGACCACCTGCCCCCTCATTTGCAAAGGCTTGATCACAGATGGAACTGAGGAGGAACTCCTCCATCCCCACCCCATCCCACCCACATCCTGGCGTTTTCTAAGCAGGGCCACCAGTGACCTACAGAGCGGAGAGTCCCACGGAACTGCAGCAGCAGAGAAGGTACGACTGGCCCACGTGGCTGCCTGCCACAGTTTAGTAAGGAGCAGTCTTCAAGACCAGAATAATAAATCTTTGAAGGTACACTGTGAGAATCAAATGAGACCATTTAAGTGAAAATGCTTTTCACTCCACAAAGTGCTACACAAAGATATTATTCTCAATTATGTTCTAGTCACTCAATCACATACATCTTGCTACAAAGTTATTGGTTTGGCCTTCTGTCTCTAATTCCAAAGTAATCTTTTTTAATGCCTACATATTATGATTCTGAGTTGAAAGCCACCTGGATTAGGTATATATTCTTTTTCTTTTCTTTCTTTTTTTTTAGGTATATATTCTTTATTAACCAGTTGGCTTGTTCCCAAGATAGACTAGGACAGACATCTGAAGCCCAGAGAGTAAATAAGAAGGAACTATGTTCATTTACTGAGCTGTTTTGGAGCATCTGCTTTGTCCCAGACAGCGTGAGAAGTACCAGAGACAAAAAATAAATGAACAATTTGTACTCTCAGGAGACCTCAGTCTGGGGGAGGAGACACAACAATTCAGCTGAGCTTAGGACAGGATGTGTTAGGACAGAGGATCACTTTTCTTAGGAACAGGTCAGAGAGAAGCACTGTACTCCAAGGAGCTGGCCTGCTTATGTGGACAGCAGGGTCAGCATAACACCCATGCCTATGAAAAGGGAATTAAAATTGGTTGCCTAGTGATTGAGACTGGCAGGTCTGCTGTTGCCAAGAACTAGATTACATAATTAGGAACTCTGGGTTCAAGAAACAGAAACCTTGTCTAGAATATGGTGTGTGGGGAGTGAGCAGCAAAATATTAATAAACATGAGAATAAAGAAAACAAATCTCAACCATGCAGAGTGGTGCTGTATGGTCGATTAGAGTTTGGGCTTTCAATCAGGCCACCGACATTTGAATTCCAAGTTCTGTTCCTACTCACTGTGTGACGTTGGGCAAGCTATTTAACCTTTCTTACCTCGCTTTTCTCATTTTTAAAATGGGGTTAACGAAAGTACCTACTTCAAAGAATTGTTCTGTGGATTAAAGAGAAAATCCTAGAAAAACTTTTAAAACAGTTTGGGCAAAAAGTGGGAGCTCAGTAAATGTTATCATTCATCAGTGTTATGTTTCTATGCTGCAGGGAAAGCTAAATGGTAAGAATTCTTGGGAAGGAAAATCAATCTCAGTCAGGCAGGCCTCATGAAGTTTGGAATATTATGAAATGGTAAGTCACGGAGAATCTGCATAGTGCTAAAGACCAAGTTATTTTGTTTTCCCCCCCACCTAACCCCACCTCAGCTATGGATCTATTTGTTTTCACCCGTCTTCACGACTAATATGACTCAACTTTCCTCCCTGAACCTGCATCTATTGCTTCTTTCCTTGACTTTATTGCTTCTGCCTTACCAGCTTCCGCTTGTTTATGACGTCCCCATGCTGCTTTCTCTCTGTGTGACACTTATGCCCCCAATACCCACTCCCAGTTCTCTCCATATTTTACGTTCAGATTTGCTAAGAGAGGGTCAAATTAGTCACTAATATCCCTGTCAGGCAAGACAGTCCTATCAGCCACTTAATAGGTGTCTGGCAAGTCAAATGGGCTCGCTTGAGTTGGGCATATGCTCCTGGTGCGTTCCGCAGTGGCCAGGATGAGGGCACTGGGTAGAGCAGAGTATGTTCACCTGAGTGTAAGGATACACTTAGGTCTGCTTCCCACTGGAGGGCTTACGCCAGAAGCTCCCAGAAGTGGGCACTGGCTCCCTTGAGGAATGTGAGGCTGAACTCTAGTTCACCAGTACCTCCAACCACTGTCTGTCAAGAAAAGGTAACCAAACACTTTTTTAAGTGCACAAAACACAAAATAAAACACCAGTATCTTCTGAATTTCAAACACAATAATTAACACGGTTGAAGTCATTCTTAGCCGTCATATCTCCTGTATCATAGAACCTGTGTCCTCTTTTATCCAAGAATCCAAAACGCTGTTAAATTTTTGGCTAAATTTTAGTCTCTAAAGGGTGTAATTTTCCTTCTCTGTAAAATGAGATGATTGCACAATATTGATCTTGACAATGCCGCTCTGACATTCTATAATCTGTGACTCTCTGTAACATGTCCTGCGCTGCAGCCTGCATCTAACATCTGTGGGGTCCAGAGCGAGAGTACAAATGAAATTCCACATACATAACGCAGCGTAATATCATAGCACAAAAGTTCTATAAAGAAAGGGAAAAAAGCAGCTACATGAAATATGTTTGATAACATACCTTTAAAAGACCTGGGAGGCTAAATTTGAATTTGGAATTCCTGGACTCCTCAGAGTCCCAGAATGTGGCAGCACTGGGAGAGCCAGCCCCTCCCTGCCCAGGCCCCCAGCTTACAGCCTGTTTCCTCTTTGCTTCTCTATCCTGCATGATGAGGGGTCTGGTGCACACACGTAGACCCCACTAATCCATATATGCAGCTCCCTCACCCCATCCCCCATCCCCCAAACCACTGCTCCTTGGCCACGCCTGGGGCCTAGGGGTATACACGCTGTCAGTGGTCTGGTTAGAATGGACAGACATGGGGGCTTGGCTCTAGGCCACTTGAGCAGAGAATCTGGGAAGCCTAGGGATTCCACGTGTAGCACAGAAAGGAGGGCGGGGGCTCTAGGCAGGCACACCCTCTTGGCCTCCCAAACTCCTCATCTGATGGCGAGGGGCTTAACCAGAGTAGGGCCAGAGCAGGACCCTCTAAAGGATGGCTCCCCAAGCAAGGGCCACTCTCCCCTAAGTCTCAGAGGGGTACTACACTGCCCATGACTCCCCGGCCCACACTTACCAAATTAAGGCAAATAAGCTACCAGGGAACTGTTTTGTCCCTAATTCATTTTTCTGACCTTGAAATTCTATGCAACTAACCTAATAAAGGGATAAATAGAAACATTTTAGGGAATAATGGGTTTATTTGGTAAACTTTTGTTTGCATTCTACTGTGTTCAAGGCTGCCAGAAAGAAACTTCCTTTGTCTCTACAGTGATAAGGACGCTTCCCAATTCAATTCCCCTAAAGTGTGACCTTCTAGATTTCATGAGGAATCCTGATTTTGTAAATTTCTGAATTACAAATTTCAGAAATTCAGAACAGTGAGACAAAAAGAGGTGACATGGTTTGACCACAGTTGTTTGGAACTGGTCACACAAGATTCAAGCCAACTCTGACCAACTCCAAAGTCCAGATCCATAACTATTGTCAATTCTCATGAGATGAAATATATGCAAATGACCCCTGGCCACATTTCACCTTACTGGCATAAGTCAAATCATCTGAAACATTTTGATTTTGCAAAGTAATATGTTTTATGCACAACTGAATTCCTGTGTCATGCATGAATGCAAAATGAAAAGAAGTATGTCTTTAAATTCAAATCAGTGGAGACTGCCCAAGGACAATAAATCCATTTATTATAGAGCGAAATGAAAATTAGTAGAGGCAAGAGAGTAAATAAAGCCTGCTCTCTCTCAGCACAACCTTAAAATCCAGCTGAGTCCAACCAAACATACATACACCCATACACACACACACCCACACCCACACACCCACACACACAGAGGCAGAGTACTTTTATCCCTCATGGTGCAGCCTGTTATTGAATTTCTATTCTCTGCACTAAATAATGGAATTTCTACTTTCTAAAAAAAATATGGAAGAAAAAGAAACTGCCCATTAAAAGAGAAAATTTTGCATTCACTAATACCACCCCTGAATAAAGAAAAACAATTTTTTTTCCAAATTGCCAGAATTACTGTAATTTTGAAATTCTAGAGATGTTCTGAAATGGTAAGCTTGCTTTGCTTTCTGGGTGAGGTTACAGATGAGCCTTGTCCTTTCCTGGCTATAAGCCCACTCACCTCAGCAAGCCTTCTGCAAGGTCCCCTTGCCAGTGAGCTTGGTTCCCTCTGTAGGAAATGTTTGTCCTCTCCTTTGACGACAGTAATTCAAACCCTTAATTTGTGGCTTTATGAGAGACGTTTGTTAAAATGTATTTGATAAGTATTTATTGTGTGCCTACCTTGTGATCAGTACTATTCTGGCTCTGAGAATAAGGCAATGAAGGAAACAGACAAAAACCTTACCCTCAGGGAGTTTACATTCTAGTGATGGGACACAGAGAATAATAAAATAAGATAGATAAGTGGTAGATGGTGAGAAGTGCTATGAAGAGAATAAAGCAGGGAAGGGGGAAGCAAGTGTTGGAAGTGGCAGGTTACACTTCTGTGCAGGGTACCAGGGAAGACCTCACTGAGAAGATCATACTTGTGTAAAGACCTATGTGAAATTAGTAAGAAAATGAGACCTGTGTGTATTTGTGGAAAGAGTATTATGGGCAGAGAGATCAACAAGCGCAAATGTCCTCGGGTGACGGTGTGTATTAGTTTGCTAGGATGGCCATAATAAAATACCACACGCTGGTGGCTTAAACAACAGAAACTTATTTTATTACAGTTCTAGAGGCTATAAGTCCAAGATCAAGATGTCAGCAGGCTTGGTTTCTTCTGAAGCCTCTCTCTTTGGTTGGCAAATGGCTGCCCTCATGCTGCTTCTTTACATGGTTGTCCCTCTGTGCCCTCATGCCCCTGGTATCCCTCTGTATCCTAGTCTCTTTTTATAAGGACACCAGTCCGATTGGATGGGGGCACCCTAATGCATTTTAACAGTTTAACTTAATCAGCTCTTTAAAGGCTCTGTCTCCAAATACAGTCACATTCTGATGCAGGGGTACCCAACTCTCAGGCCACAGACTGGTACTGGTCCGTGGTACTGGTCCGTGGCCTGTTAGGAACTGGGTTGCACAGCAGGAGGTGACAGGTGGGTGGGTGAGCGAGCAAAGCTTCATCTGTATTTACAGCCGCTCCCCATCGCTCGCATTACCACCTGAGCCCTCCTCCCGTCAGATCAGGGGCGGCATTAGATTCTCAAAGGAGTGCAAACCCTACTGTGAACTGCAAATCCCCTACTGTGGGGGATTTAGGTTGCACGCTCCTTATGAGACTCTAATGCCTGATGATCTGAAGTGGAGCTGAGGAGGTGATGCTAGCGCTGGGGAGTGGCTGCAGATACAGATTATCATTAGCAGAGAGGTTTGACTGCACAGAGACCTTAATAAATCAACTGCTTGCAGACTCATATCAAAACCCTATCAGTAAGTGGCAAGTGACAATTAAGCTGCACCCGGTGGCAGACTTTACAGTGGCAAGTGAGTTGATATACTTCAGTTGTACAGCTGCATCTGATGGCAGGCTTTAAGTTAGAATCTGACACTTATTTTAGTCTGCACATTGCCCACCCATTATTTTATTTACCACTTCTGTCCGTGCCTCTTTCCTGCACTGCGCACTTGTCTCAGTCACAGTTTTGGTAAGCCCACAAGCTAAACCTAGTCAAAATGAGTAAAAAACAAATGTTGCTGGAGAGCTTCTTTGAAAAAGGGAAAGACCCAATGATGAGACAGCAGAAGACTCTAAGACTGCCAACAACAACAAAAAAATGTAAATGTAAATTGATACAACCATTATGGAGAACAGTATGGAGGTTCCTTAAAAAACTAAAAATAGAATTACCATACGACCCAGCAATCCCACTACTGGGCATATGCCCTGAGAAAACCATAATTCAAAAAAGACACATGCACCCCAATGTTCATTGCAGCACTATTTACAATAGCCAAGACATGGAACCAACCTAAATGTCCATCAACAGATGAATGGATAAAGAAGATGTAGCACATATATAAAATGGAATATTACTCAGCCATAAAAAGAAATGAAACTGAGTTATTTGTAGTGAGGTGGATGGACCTAGAGTCTGTCAAACAGAACGAAGTAAGTCAGAAAGAGAAAAACAAATACCGTATGCTAACACACATATATGGAATCTAAAAAAAAGTAAAAAAGAGAAAAAAATGGCACTGATGAACCTAGTGGCAGGGCAGAAATAAAGACGTAGACATAGAGAATGGACTTGAGGACACGGGGGGTGGTGGAGGGGGAAGCTGGGGCGAAGTGAGAGTAGCATCGACATGTATACAATACCAAATGTAAAATAATTAGCTAGTGGGAAGCAGCAGCATAGCACAGGGAGATCAGCTCGGTGCTTTGCGATGACCTAGAGGGGTGGGATAGGGAGGGTGGGAGGGAGACGCAAGAGGGAGGGGATATGGGGATATATGTATGCATATGGCTGATTCACTTTGTTGTACAACAGAAACTAACACAGTATTGTGAAGCAATTATACTCCCATAAAGATCTATTTTAAAAAATACCAAGAGTGCTACTTAAATTACGGGTTCATCGCAACAGGTGATTCACATTCTCCAAGCCCGCTTTGTATAATATGTGGCGACTGGCTATCCAATGAAGCCATGAAACCTTCAAAACTGCTTTGCCACATGGAGACAAAGCACCCTGCATTAAAAGACAAGCCTTTGGAGTTTTTCAAAAGAAAAAAACGTGAACACAAAGAACAGAAGCAATTACTGAAGGCCAACACTTCGTCAAATGGGTCTGTACTGAGAGCATCATTCTTAGTGGCTAACTGCATTGCTAAAGCTAAGAAGCCCTTTACTGTTGGTGAAGAGTTGATCCTGCCTGCTACTAAGGACATCTGTCATGAACTTTTAGGAGAGGCTACAGTTCAAAAGGTGGCACATGTTCCTCTCTTGGCTAGCACCATAACTAGACAAATTGACAAAATAGCAGAGGATACTGAGGCACAACCGTTAGAGTGGATTAATGAGTCACCGTGGTACGCAATCCAGGTTGACGAGTCCACCGATGTTGACAACAAGGCAACAGTGTTTGTTTTTGTGCAATATATTTTTCAGGAGAATGTGCATGAGGATGTGTTACGTGCACTTTTGTTGCCAACCAACACCACAGCTGCAGAACTATGCAAGTCTTTGAATGATTACACATCAGGAAGACTGAATTGGTCATTTTGTGTCGGTATATGCACAGACGGAGTGGCTGCCATGACTGGACGGCTTTCTGGTTTCACTACTCGGGTCAAAGAGGTCGCTTCTGAATGTGAGTCTACGCACTGTGTCATCCATAGAGAAATGTTGGCTAGCCGAAAAATGTCACCTGAATTTAACGTTTTGCAGGACGTGATTAAAATTATCAACCACATTAAAGTACATGCCCTTAACTACACGTCTGTTCCTGCAGCTCTGTGAGGAGATGGACGCAGAGCACACACGTCTTCTCTTATACACAGAGGTGAGATGGCTTTCTAAAGGTAGATCAATGGCCAGTTTTTGAGTTACGAGAGCCACCCCGGAGATTTCTTTTAGAAGAACAGTCACCACTGGCAGCACGTTTCAGTGACACAGAATGGGTCGCAAAACTTGCTTACTTGTGTGACATATTCAACCTGCTCAACAAACTCAATCTGTCACTTCAGGGGAGAATGACAATTGTGTTCAAGTCAGCAGATAAAATGGCTGCATTCAAAGCCAAACTGGAATTGGGGGGGTGACGAGTGAACACTGGGATTTTTGACCTGTTTCAAACATTAGCAGAGATTTTGAAAGAGACTGAGCCACGGCCTTCTTTCTCCCAGCTGGTGCATGATCACCTATCTCAGCTTTCAAAAGAGTTTGAGCATTACTTCCCAACCACAAAAGACCCCCGAACTAGGAAGGAATGGATCCGCGACCCATTTGTGAATCAGCCAGGTGAATTGACTTTGTCCGTGCTAGAAGAGATCAACTGCTTGAGATCACAAATGACAGTGGCCTTAAAAGTATGTTTGAGACAACTTCAAATCTCCATACATTCTGGATTAAAGACAAGGCAGAATATTCTGAGATTGCCACAAAAGCACTGAAAAACCTGCTTCCATTTCCAACATCCTGTGTTTGTGAAGCAGGGTTTTCTGCAGTGACAGCAACCAAAACGAGATTACGGAGTAGACTGGACATAAGCAACTCACGTCGGGTGTCACTGTCTCCCGTCACCCCCAGATGGGACCATCTAGTTTCAGGAAAACAAGCTCAGGGCTCCCCCTGATTCTGCATTATGGTGAGTTGTATAATTATTTCATTATATATTACAATGTAATAATAATAGAAATAAAGTGCACAATAAATGTAATGCGCTTGAATCATCCCAAAACCATCCCCCCCACCAGTCCATGGAAAAATTGTCTTCCATGAAACCAGTCCCTGGTGCCAAAAATGTTGGGGACCGCTGTTCTGAGGTACTGCGGGTTAGGGCTGCAACATAAGAATTTGAAGAGGTGGAAGACACAATTCAGTCCAACTTGTCTCACTCTTTCTGTTTCTTTCTCTCTTTTTTCCTCCTTACATCTCTTCTTTCAAATCTTTTTTTTCTTTTCATTTTCTCACTCCTTTTTATTCTCTCTACTAGTTTGCAAATTATACTCTCTATACGCTAGGTCTTTTAACATGCCTACTCACTCCTTTTAAGGTCAAGGTTTTCCAGTTTCCTGGAGAATACCAGGTTCTTTGAACACTTGAACTCTAGTCATCTCTTCCCAATTTATATGTTGTTTCTGTCCAACATTTTAGTTTCATCTTGTTTTATAACCCCAATTAGAAGTTATTAACATTGTTTTTTGAAGTCAGAGTTTGTTAGATTCACCCTATATTTACTACTTTCATGTATAGAGTCAGACCTCCCATCTGGGATTATTTGGTTTCTACCTAAAGTACATCCTTTAGAAATTCCCTCAGTGAAAGTCTACTGTAATTAACACTTTCAATTTTCAACTTCACACTGAAAACATCTGTATTACTCCCTTGTTATTGAAAGGTAGTTTCTTTGAGTGTAGAATTCTAAGTTTACAGGGTTTGGTTTTTTTATTCTGAGCATATTGAAGATAATATTCCTCTGTATTTTAACTTTTTTGTTGCTATTGAGATATTAACCTTCTGTCGAACTGTTTTCATATGAGGTGATTGATCTTTTCTCTCTCCATGTATTTAAGAACTAGAGTATCATTGATACTCTCCACTATGATGTGTCTTTTTATTTGCCCCACTGGTAATTATGGATTTGAGGTTTGAGGTCTTTTAACAGTTCTTAAAATTCTCAGTCATCATCTCTTCAAATATTTCTTCTTCTTCATTTCTCTCTATTATCTCCTTCTGGGATTAGGTACATAATAGAAATTCTCACTGTATGTTCCAAATTCATTAACTGCTTTTGTTTTCTCTCTGGGTTGACATATGGAAAATTTCTTCAAAACCACATTCTATTTTCTTGATTCTATCTTTAGCTGTTTCTAAACTTCTAATTAACTCATCAGCTCTTTAAGTTCAGTTATAATGTTTTTAATTTGTAGAAATTTGTTGTTTGACAAAACTTTTTAGTCAGTTTTATAGTTTCTTGATATTTGCTGATATTTTAAGAGTATATTTTAAATCTTAAATAATGTTAAATATATTTATTTTATATTTTCAGTCTGATAATTGCAATACCTGAAATTTTCATGTTTGTTCTACTGACTGTTGGTTGTCCTTGTTCTCACTGACGGTGAATTGCTTCTTTGTATATTTTGTGATTTTTTTTAAGTTTATTTACTTATTTATTTTTGCCTAAGGGTCAAATCTAAGACTACTTTAAATAAAATTTTTGGTTTGAGGTTTTCAAACACATCTGTGGGCAGACTTGTGATTACGAATTCTCAGGAGGGGTTTATATTTTTTTCTTCACCCTGAATCAAGATTTAGGCAGGCATTTTCCCTTGCTGTTTTATGCCTGAATATACTCAAAATCTAATTATTTTTATGTGATGTGTGATGATTACCATAGGAAGATCATAAATTTGGAGTGTGAAAGATCTGATGTGAATTACCTATTAATTAGGTATGCTGTGACTAGTAACCTAACATCTATGAATGTGGATAATAACATTTACCTCACAAGTCTACTTTAAAGACTGAATGAAGTACGTGTGTGTGTAATATCAGGCATAGAGTAGACCCACAATGTTAGCTTCCTTACTTAGGGAATGCTCATGTTTCACACATGTCATTATTTTTGCAAATGTCACCTGCAAACAAATCTTCCTTTGCCAGTTGGGAAATAGGAAAAACAATCTCAGTCTCTCTTCTCTTTTTCAATCTTTATTCATGCAACTTCCCATCTGCTGACAATGCTCTAGTTACAATCTACAATAGAACAGTTTTATCTTCCTAGAAGTACAATTCCTACAACAGGATAGGTAGCCAATAAAAGTAAAGTATTACTAAAATAAAAGTTATTTTTCCATAGGGAGCTGTTTGGGATGAGAGAATAACACACACACACACACACACACACACACACACACATCTATTACAACTTGCCTCTCAAACTCTGTAAAAACTCTTGATTCCTAGACATCAAAAAATCAGGTGAATTTAGTTTGGGGGCTTTTGTCTCCTGTCTAAGTTTAGACCAAACAAAATTCATCTCTGTGGAATACCACAGGAGACATGGTTAAAGATTTAGAAATTATTACATCTCTTAAATTTATGACAAGTATCCCAACAAATAGAACTCCCCAAATTGGACAACTTACTCAGTTGGAATTTTTTTTGGCATTTAACTTTAGAGGGAAGATACAAGAGAAAATTAACTCATACTAGTAATTAAGGGTCCAAAAAATGAAATTTTCAGATAATGTCCTTGGGTTTGTAAAAATTTATTCCAGTCTTTCGCAGTTTTTGTATTTGTGACTATAATTCTAGAAAATAAAAACTAATATTCATGGCATAAAGGCATGGGAAAATCCCCCAATGTTTAAGGGAAATAGGATTAGTGTTTACACAGTATTGAATTTACTAAATATGTAGAATGTACATGTTCATATTAGAAAGAGCTCACCTAATGTTAATACATTAACAAACACTAATATGTATATATTTATAAGCATATAATATATCATAATCTGTATCATGTCTCTTCATTCAAACTCAAGTCTAAGAAGACCTATTCTTAAATATTGTAGAGGTCTTGAATTCTAAGATGGTAAGAGAGTTCTCTCCCTCTTGATTAAAAGGAACCTTGAATCTCTGAGCAGTGAGATAGCAGAACATCTCTGAGACCTTCTCTTTTTGGAGTTGGAACAGTTCTGTCTTTATTGAATTTAGTAACAGAAGCTCTTCTACTCAGAATTCTAAAGGGCTAGGCAGCCATAGCACTAGGTATGAACCTAAACGAATTAACCTTGCCACAAGCGTCCTTCAACTATCAGGAGTACTAGGCCCAAACCTTCTTTGAGAAAGTGGTACCTCTTAGACATTTGTCTTTCATACTGTATTGTGGACACAGAACAGCCCTGCTTTGGGAATATTCTGATGCTCTGCCCTTTGTAGTGTCACTGAGCAATGTACCAGACCACATCCAAGATCATTCAGAGGAAGAAAAGTGAAATCATAAAGAAGTCTGCCAACTGCAATACTCTGATGGATAAGGCAAGAGGGAAACATCTTTCAACTCACCCTGAAATGGTGATTGGTTTACTCTCTGAAGCATGAGGACTGAACTCCTTACAATATTATTTCTGCTAGAATTCTGCTGTTGCCTTTTTACATCAAAAAAAAAAAGTTCCCTTTGTTAAGCTTAAAATATTTGTCTTAAAAGAATCTTTCAGCAATGCAGGTTCATTATACAAGAATCCCAGCGTGAGGCTAAAATGATTAAGGTCATGGTTATAAATTATTCAATCTTCAGAAAGTATTTCTTGACCACTTACTTTGTGCCAGACCCTGCACAAGGAATTGAATACAGCAGTGTCTGGGGTGGAAACAGCTCCTAACGTCATGGAGTCTGCAGTCTAATAAAGAGGGAGATAGCTGAATAATTACAACTAAAATGATGGTTATAAAAAATGTATAAGGTACAATAATAACAAAATCTCAGGCACTCTATCTTTGGAGATATCAGGCAAGATGTTTACTCCCAAAGTGACATTTAAGCTGAAATCTGAAGAAGGAGTGGAAATTGGTCATATGAGTATGCAGGGAGGGGTGTTTCAGGGAGAGAAACTCCAGAAAGAGGGATGACGAGCTTGTGCAATTCAAAGACCATTGAGAAGGTCACTGTGCCTGGAGCACTATGAGCAAAGTGTGCTGGCAGAAAATGACCAGTGAACATAAGTCAGACTCTTTATGACCTTGGAGGCTCTTAAAATGTTGATCATTACTTTAGGGGCACTGGGAAGCTTTGAAGGTTTTAAGCAGGAGAATTAAATGACCAGATTTTAATATTTTAAAAGAGTGCTCTGGGGCTTCCCTGGTGGCGCAGTGTTTGAGAATCTGCCTGCCAATGCAGGCCACACGGGTTCGAGCCCTGGTCTGGGAGGATCCCACATGCCGCGGAGCAACTAGGCCCGTGAGCCACAACTACTGAGCCTGTGCGTCGGAGCTTGTGCTCCGCAACAAGAGAGGCCGCGACAGTGAGAGGCCCGCGCACCACAATGAAGAGTGGCCCCCACTCGCCGCAACTAGAGAAAGCCCGTGCACAGAAACAAAGACCCAACACAGCCAAAAATAATAAATTAATTTTTTAAAAAATCACAATTTAGTCTTATATAAATTCAGCCTCTAAATAAATCTAATTTATTAAAAAAAAAAAAAAAGAGTGCTCTGTGTTCAGTCTGAGGTTTGTCCTCAGTGTGTAGAAAGAACACACAAGTCTCTTCTCTGGGCAGAAAATGCAGGACAAATGCCAGCCTACAAGGATAGATTGGGCTTATCGCAGGGCAACCCATCCTCACTGTTAGGAACAACTTCCAAACATGTTCTTCTATGACCGCACACAGACTCATAGCCTGCCACATCTCAGTTTCTCACAAGAACAGAAATATTACTTGCCCTTCATTGACATTGACCAGCACTATGGTATAATAATATTCTCCTTGGAGGTTTTAGTGGCCTGTTCTATAACTCAGGTCACAGCCCAACTTGCAGATAACTTTCTGTCAAAAATCAGACAACAATATATTATTACAGAGACTGTATTCCTCTGCCTCAATATTTGTGCCTGGAAATCAGTTGATCTTTGGTTTGTGTCCCAATCTAGGGTTGCTGATTTCTTCCAACTTCAGAGGTTGGTGTTTGGTTCTAGCATTAATTACGAAGTGTATTTGGGAAGATCATGTTGGGCTATTTAATACACTGTCTAAGGAAGAAGATGATATTCTTTTCCTTTCTTTAACCCCCAGAATCCTCTCTCACCCTTTCTTCTGGAGTCAGTAGTTTAGGAAATGGTCTCAGGCTATTCCAGGTTTGGTAACTATCCCCATGCTCAATCACAATCATCAGTCTCAAATGTGTGGCTCTCAATCTACATTGGCCACATTTGAGCATCTTGGATTCCATCTACAACCAACCAGCACATCTTCCAAAACACCTGAGAACAAAGGGCTGTGCTGTGTCTTCAGAAGCATAAATGTCCTAAAAGAGTCATTCACCAAGCATGAGTTCTACGTGTTCTCTTGGATCCTGAGATCAGGGTGATGAGACAGAGGTTGGCTCAGCTCTGAGTTCAAGGAGTCTGCCTCTGTATTATCAAGGCCCATCGGGAGACCAAGTCTAAAGTCTTTTCTTGCTCCAGGATTCAGCTAGCCTCCCACTTAATACATTTTTATGTTATCAGATAAGAGAGAACTTTGAGTGGTTGGTTTTTGAGACATCAGAGCTTCCAAACTGATCTTCATCAGAGTTTCACATGTTTGAACGGTGAGAAGGCCAATGCATGTGAAGAGGAGTGAACAGAGAGAAGAACAGTAGGATTTGAAGAGAAATTTAGTGAGAAGCCAGATTATCCAGACCTTGGAGGCCATTGTAAGGACTTCAGCTATTACTGAAAATAAACTAAGGAGTCATTGCAGGCACTTGAGCAAAGGAGTGACATGATTAGGATTATGTTAAAATCTGCCACTTGTGGAGAACAGACTGAAAGGGGCAAAGGAAAGAGGTAAAAACCAATTAGAAACAATTGAAATAATCCTGGCGAGAATGGATGGTGACATAGCTCAGAGAAATGGTTGTGAAGGTAATGAGAAATGGCTGATTACTTTTCAGTAATTCTGTGTCTGTCAATCCAGTGTAGCTATTACCTCATGTTAACAAATAATAAAATAAAATTATAAAATAAAACAAAGTAAGATAAAATAGAATAACAAAAAATTTTCTGATAGCCCTAGGCCATGATGATGTACAAATTCTGGATAACATAGTCGAAGGCTCACTTCAGAGGGTATCTAAGATTCCAAACTCAATGGCATGATCACCTGACAGATCCTTTGACCCTCTCAGTTGGGGAAGTAAGAGTTTGGGGAGATTGGGTTTGACCTCAAAGGGCAACAGAGAAAGAGAGAGATGGATATACAAACAGAGAGGCAGACACAAAGACTGTGGAAGTTGTGAGACTTCAGTGCAAGTATGTGTATGGCCATTTGCTTCCCACAATTTGATTGTCTTCTGGGGTCACCAGAGCTCTCTTGGTCCACAGTGATGTTATTGCTCTACATGTAAGTCAGAGACAGGGCAAAGGATAGAGACACAATGTAGGTACCATTAATTTGGACCTAGACATCCTCCACATGGGGTCTGGAATCCTGGGAGAAAATGTAAGATTGGGAAAACCCAGCACCTTATTCTACTCCCTAGAAGAGTGCATTCTCTGGCTCCCTAGAAGAGCCAGGCACATTGTTTTTCAGTTCTTTCTCCTTAGTATGACAAAGGCCTCTGCTCTCTGTGGAGTCAATTTTCTGTATGCTTCATTTTCCTGGAAAACATAATGCTTTAATCATTCCCAGTTTCAAAAAGTCTCTTCTAAAAGCCAAAAGGGTGTTTTTCTCATCTAGCTCAGACACAGAGTTCACACACTGCAGCTCTGACAAGATGGGAGGACTTTCTCCCATGTGCTGGGTCACCGAACACCCTCCCTGGTGGACTTAATCTAATCCAGTCCACCGAGGCCCCTAAACTGGCCAGTTGGTTGTCATCACTAATTAAAGAGAACATTTTAAAGTCATTTCATGAATGATTCACAGACATATCTCAGTGTCCTTTGTATTTGCGATGGCATTCACAGAAGTGAATGTACTTGAAAAATGTCCCACGGCTCCCAGGAACTACTTCATTCAATATTTGCTTTTTTTGCTTGTCCTTAGCCCTATCAGGTCACCTTATCCTTGAATTCTGGAAGATTTTTGCTCCCATTTCTCACAATTTACTTCTAAGTTAATCCTCTCTTCACCAGTTTTCCCCTAAATCCCATGATTTCTGGTCTATTATTTTTATGTTCCTGAATCCTATGGCACATAACTCTAAACCACTTACCTGAGATAACCATGTCATAATTCGCCATCATTAATGCCTTTTACAAAATGATCTCCAAAAATATTTTTAAATTCCCATCACCAACTCTAATGGCAATGAACCAAGCCCATGAGAAGTTATTAAGCAACTGAAGAGACGTTCCTGAAAACCATTACCAACTGGGGTCCCACAAATTTTTCATAGCCATAATTCAGAAGGCAAAACATTTGGCATCATTTGGTGTCAAGGTTAACATTTTATTACGGCACTTTCTCCTAAGAATTGTCTCAAGATTCCAGCCCGCTCATTTTAAATGCTGGAAGACAGTAGCTGTTAGAAAGAAGCTTACATTGCTTGCTTAGCATGCCTCCCAATAGGCAGCTCTACAATGTGAAGAAGAGTGTCATCAGCTCCTTTTGTGATATTTACTCTTGACTCACCCCTGCTTGGGCTGACAGAGGGATCAGTGCCTTTTTCACTGACCTGGTTTTCCCTGCTGCTGCAAAGAAATAGCACAGGGCTTTGGTACCCCAACTGTACCTCAAATAAAGGGGAATATGTGCTTCTAGAATTAAGTCTTTCTGGTTTGCCTCTTGATGTTTGGGGTAGATGCTAAGGCCCGGTACAGAACAGTCCACGCAAGGGAAGCTCAAATACTTTGCTAAGCAGCCGTACCTTATCAGCATCATGTGTGTTGTGGTTATAGAATGTGTGTCTTGACAGTTTCGAAAGCATGGTGGGACAAGCAAGAAAGGAATGAACACATGGAAAGGACTTTACCTTTAGAAGACTGTTTTATTAATGTGTATTAAATACAGAAACTATCTTGAATTGTCTGTTCTTAAACAGAGTATCTGACATCCCTACTTTAGGTTATACTTATGACAAATCTACAAAGTCAGTAAGATAGAACAAAATAATAATAAATGGCTTTTTCCCTGCGTCAGCCAGGGATTTTCTGTCCCAGAATTAGATCTTTAGAATTCTAGAGCTTTGGGCTATGGCTTTATCAACGATACCAATGAGCTTTCCAGGTTCTAAAGAAGGAGCAGGTAGAAAATAAGCCTACTAATAGTTTGTGAAAAATAGGCACCAGATAAAAGACATGGGTTACAGGAGGACAGCCACTAGAGAAAGAGGCAATGGAGGCAAACAAGTGAGGATGGGAAGAATGTAATTAAGGAAGGCAATTTCTTCTTCCATCACTGAGCCAAGAAGACACTTCAAGTTTATTTAAAAAAAAAAAAATCAATGGATCCTGTCCACAAGTTACACATTATTGGCCTTGCTCACCATTCTGACCAATCCCCTTCTCCTGCACTCTACTTCATGTGGAACTGAAGTCTGGAAACTATTTCTTTATGCTGTGGCACCACTGGTCTATGGATTACAGTGCACATGTGTCCAGTTAAAGAACGAATCTTTAGGGCAAGAATCAATCATGTCTCTTTATACTCCCTCCAAATGCATTCTACTGCTGAGAAACTTAAGAGGGTTTAGTAATTGGTCCAAGATCACACAGCTGCTAGGCAGAAGGGTGAGATGTAAGACCAGCTCTAGATGGCTGCAAGTCTCAAATGCAGCACGTCTCATGTAAAAGGTGATCAGCCATTATCCTTTGATGGACTGCATGGTTAGAGAGTAAATAAAGTTAAAAAAAAAAAAAAGAATTTGGGGGGACCTCCCTGGTGGCGCAGTGGATAAGAATCCACCTGCCAATGCAGGGAACACGGGTTTGATCCCTGGTCTGCCAAGATCCCATATACCACGGAGCAACTAAGCCCGTGTGCCACTACTACTGAGCCTGCGCTCTAGAGCCCACGAGCCACAACTACTGAAGCCCACGTGCCTAGAGCCTGTCCTCCGCAACAAGAGAAGCCACCGCAATGAGAAGTCCGCGCACAGCAACGAAGAAGTAGCCCCCGCTCGCCGCAACTAGAGAAAGCCCGCGCGCAGCAACAAAGTCACAATGCAGCCAAAAAAATTAAAATTAAATTAAAAAAAAAAAAGAATTTAAATCTAAAACGCTAGCAATTTGAGAAGAATATTTCCATAACACCCAATTTCATTTTCTAGTTTCCTTAAAAGGACATAGGAAGGGGTCCAGGACTGGATATAAGAGGAGCATTTCTTTCTAATTCATGAAAAACTTAGAAATCTCCTTTAGTAAGTCATTGAACCTCACATGCTTTTGTTTCTCTGAAAAAATGAAGATACAACACTAAACATTAGTTTATGTTTCCCAATTAGTTTAGAACCTTAGATGATTACACTGTACCAAACATGAGAATAGCAACTAGAATTTTAGGGCATGTATTCCAAAATTCTTGATTATTTATTTTAAAAACAGACAAATAAATAGGAAAAACAACCATGGTGTAACCCCTCCCACTTGACCTGACTGCCTTGGGGTTCACTGAAGGGTCTCAGCACAAAGATCCAGAGAAAGATCTAAGAGCCCACCTACAGCCTGCTTCTCCCTCAGTTTCCTCAAGAGATGACATTAGGGCTTATTTAAGTGTGAGCTGACAATCCTGACCCCCACACAAAATCTGAGAGATTAAGGCTGGTAAAAGGAAGAAGTGTGCTCTCTAGACACTGGGCAATTTATTATCGTTAAGTCAATTATACTGAAGAAACACTGATTGATTGCAAACTATGTTCCAGGCACTCTGCTCTGTGTTGTGTATACAATAATGAACAAGATGAGGTTCTGTCCTCAAGAACCTTTCAGAAAACCTAACTGAATCCCAAGCTGACACAATGGTGTTTTTACAGAATAGAGTGAGGGCAGAAATAAGGGAGGAATCAAGGCTACTAGAGAAAAAGAGAGAGTTCTGAGACTTGAAAGATGAGTAGCAAGTAGGAAAAAGGCATAGAAGCAGTGGGGAGAGCATGCACAAAAGGACAGTGGCATGAAACACACAGTAGATGTGAATAAGAACAAATAATTTAGGGAAGATAAAAAGAGCTGGGTAGTGCTGGAGAGGAAGGGAACATGGTAGTGTCTGGGAAGGAGGCAGAGGTTATATCATAAGAGACCTATAAACCTGATAAGAAATTTAGGTTTTAACTTGAAAGCTATGGGGATTAAAGAGAGTTAAGCAGGAAAGTGCATTTTAAAACACTTAGTCTGGTGGAGCTGTAGAAACAAAGAGAGTATAGGAATAATCCATGAGAGTTTTGAGGGCCTAGACTGAGACTTTAATAGAAGAGGTTGAAAAGTATAGGCTAGATATCACGGTGGCAAAATCTACATGATTTGAAAATCAATTCAATGTGTGTAGATAGGGACTTCCCTGGTGGTCCAGTGGTTAAGACTCTGCACTTCCAATGCAGGGATGCAGGGGACGCAGGTTTGATCCCTGGTTGGGGAATTAAATCCCATGCGGCGTGGCCAAAAAAAAAATATATCTATATATGTTTGTGTGTGTGTGTGTGTGTGTGTGTGTGTGTGTAGATAGAAGTAAATTAAACAGGTGAGAATTTAACTCAGATGTCTGGTTTAGATAGCAAAATGATAGGTGATGCCATTCACCATGGTAGGCAAGACATGTGTGCTGGGATAAGGTTAATAAAATGAGTGTTCCATACGTTAAGTTTATGGTATCTGGGGAATGGAAATCTGAGCGAAGTTGTCCAAAGTCTTGAATAGACAGAGATTCGAACCAGGGATCCAGATGATCATGGGTACACAGTTAAAACTTTGAGATCAGATGTCATCATTTAGGGACAAAAATATAAAGTAAAAGAACAAGAATCCGAGGACAGAACTCTCAGAAATAGAGAAGGAAAGGGCAGAAGGAATGAAGCATCAGGGAGGAAGGAAGATAACCATGGGAGAGTGATGTCCTAGAAGTCAAGGAAAGAGAGGGGTCTGCAGGAGGAGG
Source organism: Balaenoptera acutorostrata (assembly GCF_949987535.1). Classification (NCBI taxonomy): domain Eukaryota; kingdom Metazoa; phylum Chordata; class Mammalia; order Artiodactyla; family Balaenopteridae; genus Balaenoptera; species Balaenoptera acutorostrata. Next base: position 20,697,250 of record NC_080077.1, read on the forward strand.
GGGTCATCAACAGTATCAAATCTCACAGGGCAGATGAGAAAATAGCATTATATTTGTCAGACAGAAGATATAAATACCCATTTCTAGGAGCAGAGTGAATGGGTTCTGAAAAAGTGAAGATAGAAAATAGAGACTACTTTTCAGTATGCCTGGTTGTAAAGGGTGCCCTGATATAGGGCTCTAAGAGAAGGAATACAAGGGGCTGACAAGGGGGTTAATTTCTAAGTGAGAATAACTTTAGCATGTTTCCAAGGTGTTGAGAAGCCAGTGAAGAGGATAAGTTTAAAAATACAGAAGAGGGGTAAATATAGAAGAGATGAGAGAGGATGAATGAGCTTAAGATCTGCTGTAAATAGAAGCTTCTTTCCCTAAGGCTGGAGGGGAAGAAGTAAAGATGTGAGTGAGCATGAAGTTTATCCCACTTCAACTTCAATTATCTTTGGGATGCAGACAGCAGCTTTACCAGCTAGAAGGGAAAAGGGTAAGTGCAGAAAAAGGGGCTTGAACAGAGTAGTTAAAATCTTTGATAAACATGTGGTGACTGGGAGAGGAAACTGACCAGAGGCAGACAAAAATCTTGATGAGTAGTGTAAATGGTCCATCTGAGGCTGGAGACCATTAAATGATCCTGGTACCAAGAACTCAGATGTGTGATTTTCTCTAAAGGTTAGAATGATTACAAGATTTGTATGATGCAAAAACAGAGGTAATCATTAAACACACGGGGAAGAATTTGGTCAAAGCAACAAATTGTGGGGTCTGTTCGGAACTGATAAGAATGCTAAATCATAAGAATGAACAGGGAGGAAAAAACTGAAAGGGCTGAGGGACTAGAAATCTCAGTGCTGGTAAAGAACAAGCAAGTGGGGATTTCCCTGGTGGTGCAGTGGTTAAGAATCCGCCTGCCAATGCAGGGGACACGGGTTCGAGCCCTGGTCCAGGAAGATCCCACATGCCGTGGAGCAACTAAGCCCGTACGCCACACTACTGAGCCCACGTGCCACAACTATTGAAGCCCGTGCATCTACAGCCTGTGCTCTGCAACAAGAGAAGCCACTGCAATGAGAAGCCCGCGCACCGCAACGAAGAGTAGCCCCCGCTCGCCACAACTAGAGAAAGCCTGCGCACAGAAACGAAGACCCAAAGCGGCCAAAAATAAATAAATAAATAAATTTATATTAACAAAAAAAGAACAATCAAGCGTGCTAGATATTTAACATGCAGGAAGGATGGGATGAATTCATAAAGGAATGTTACTTTTGGCCTCCACTTCTCCTTTAAACCTGTCAGGTAGGGGCATGGGGTAGAATGTCCTCTGCTCCTAGAAAAGCAGGCTCTCAACTCTTTTGGCCTCTCTTAGGTAGTGAAAAGTTCTACAGATCCTTTAATTCACAAACATTCCAGTAATCAAAAATGTCCATTTCAATATCAATCCACAATTCAATTCTCATTGAAAGATGAGGCTTATCCCCCTCCTCACCTTGAATTAGGGCTAGTTATAGGTGAGCTGACCACCACTTGGGAAGGTAAGTTTGTGGCTGGCTTCTCCTCTCTTTCTCCCCACTGACTAAGCTATTTCAACTCTTGCCAGAATGGAAGCAGAGCCAGGCTGAGGGAGAGTAAGGGGAACTGGAAAGACCTTATTTGACTATGCCTGTTTAAAGAAAGCTTCATGCTCTCTGAATCCAGCAAGTATTTAAAGCTTATTCTTCTCCCAAGTCATGTTTGTGCCTTCTTCACAGCTGTCCCTCCTGAGCCCCCCTGACAGCAATTATCATCATGGACATAATCCTCTCCTTCAGCCAACTGCTTCTGATTCCCTCTGAATTTCTGTCCTGGCTTTTTACTGCTTGACGCCTCACCTGGCAAGGCAATATCTTTATAGAAGAAGAGAGGGAGAAAAAAATAATAAATATATATATATACACACACACACACACACACACACACACACACAATCTTATATATACTCACATATTTATTTCATTTCTTCCTGTGAATTTAAATTACTGTCTGATGTTATTTCATTTCAACCTGAAGGAGTTCCTTTAGTATTTCTAGCAGGACAGGTCTGCCAGCAACAAATTCCCACGGTTTTTGTTTATCTGGGAATAACTTTATTTCGCCTTCACTTTTGAAAGAGACGTTCATTGTATATAAGACTCTTGATGAACAGCTATTTCTTTTTTCGTGTGCTTTCTACAAATGTAATTTTTTTCTTAATTTATTAGTTTTTTAATACACAAAATCAGTTGGAATGGTAAATTTTCACAAACCATGTACAATTAATTATAATCGCCAATAATTAAAATAACACAAGTTCACAGACATATACATGGACACTCACACTTGTTCTAGATTGGATTCCTCAATACATGGGGTTCTCCTGAAACCAAACTTTTCTTGCCAAATTCCAGGTTGAGAGTTCACCTTTTCCAATTTCACATTTTCTCAATTCTTCTTGGAATCCTGTGGGTATTATTTTCCCCTTAGACCAGGATTGTGGGGTCTTTAAAAACTAGAAACCCTAAGAGATTTGTTACTACTGAAGCACCACCAGATTTTGTGGTGTGATGTGATGGACACAGAAGAAACCAGGAGGGTTCTTGATAACGCAGATAGACTGGAAAAGTTAAAAAAAAAGATGAGAAATAAGAGACCTGTTTCTTCTCATCTTCCTCCCTGAGCGGACACCAAGAGCCAGGACGAAGCGCATTTGAGGCTTTTTTTTTTTTTTTTTTTGGCTGTGTTGGGTCTTCATTTCTGTGCGAGGGCTTTCTCTAGTTGCGGCGAGCGGGGGCCACTCTTCATCGCGGTGCGCGGGTCTCTCACTGTCGCGGCCTCTCTTGTTGCGGAGCACAGGCTGCAGACGCGCAGGCTCAGTAGTTATGGCTCACGGGCCTAGTTGCTCCGCGGCATGTGGGATCTTCCCAGACCAGGGCTCGAACCCGTGTCCCCTGCATTGGCAGGCAGACTCTCAACCACTGCACCACCAGGGAAGCCCGAGGCTTTTTAAAAATTAATTTTTATTGGAGTATAGTTGATTTACAATGTTGTGTTAGTTTCAGGTATACAGCAAAGTGAATCAGTTATACATATATGTATATCCACTCTTTTTTAGATTCTATTCCCATATAGGTCATTACAGAGTATTGAGTAGAGTTCTCTGTGCTAGTAGGTTCTTATTAGTTATCTATTTTATATATAGTAGTGTGTATATGTCAATCCCAATCTCCAATTTATCCCTCCTACCCCCCTCTTCTCACTTGGTAACCATAAGTTTTTGTTTTCTACACCTGTGACTCTATTTCTGTTTTGTAAATAGGTTCAATCGTACCATTTTTTTTTTTAAGATGATAGAGAGTTATTTATTTCTTTCAACATTTTGAGTATATCATTCCACTGCCTTCTGGACTCCATTGTTTTGGGTGAGAAGTCAACCATTCATTGTATTGACATTCCCCTATTGTAAATGAGCCACTTTTTTCTTGCCGCCTTCAATATTTTCTCTTTGATTTTGGATTTCGTCAGTTTCACTATGATGGCCTAGAAGGGAGTCTTTTGTTTTTATCTTAATTGGTGTCTATTGAGCTTCTTGGATTTGTAAATTAATGTTTTCATCAAATTTGGGAAGTTTTCAGCCATTATTTTCTTAAGCATTTTTTCTGCCCTTTTTCCTCTTTCCTCTCCTTCTGGGAGTTCCATTACATGTATATTGCTACACTGATGTTATCCCACAGGACTCTGAGACTCTGCTTATTTTTTTCTATCTTTTTTCTCTATGTTCTTAAGACTTCTCTATCTAGGGCTTCCCTGGTAGCACAGTGGTTGAGAATCTGCCTGCCAATGCAGGGGACACGGGTTCGAGCCCTGGTCTGGGAAGATCTCACATGCCGCGGAGCGACTAGGCCCGTGAGCCACAATTGCTGAGCCTGCACGTCTGGAGCCTGTGCTCCACAACAAGAGAGGCCGCGACAGTGAGAGGCCCGCGCACCGCGATGAAGAGTGGCCCCCGCTTGCCGCAACTAGAGAAAGCCCTTGCACAGAAACGAAGACCCAACACAGCCATAAATAAATAAATAAATAAATAATTTTTTAAAAAATGGTACCCATTCTCACAATTTAAAAAAAAAAAAAAAAGACTTCTCTATCTACTAAAGCCTACACTTGAACCTACTCAGAGTCAGTTTCTATTAATTGGTTTCTCCCTTGAGTATATTGTCATACTTCCCTATTTCGCATGTCTCATAATTTTTAGTTAAAAAACTGACATTTTAGATAACTTATTATAGCAACTATGAATTCTGTTTTATTTTTCTGAGAGTTGCTTTCATTTGCCTGGACATAAACTGCAATGCTTATCTGCCCACAATGTGCACTGAACAGAACAGATGTCTCTGTTCAGTTTTCTTATTCTTATTATTATATTATAGTCTGTCTTTTTAGGGGTCATCCTTGTGGTTACATAGCTTTGTGGTCAGCCAATAATTTGTGTTGAGATCTTCTGCCTATTGATCTGTATAAGGACCAGGAAGTACATTCCAAGTTGCAGCAAATTCTCAAGTCTCCCTTGACTTATAATTTATGCTGCAAAAAAACTGGGATACATGTAGCTTCCCAGTAGGCCAAGGGTTATGGAGAGCTTATCTACTCAGCCTTTTTAGAGTTCTCTCTTTTCCAGGACCACCTCATTAAATGTCTTGTTAGTCCACTGCTCACCCTAACCAGGACCACAAACTTGGGCAAGCAAAACTACAAGCTTTCCCCATTTGTTTCCTACCAAGTTCTTCACTTTTAGTTGACAGGGTTATAGATTTTTGCCTCCTACCCCAAATTGATTCTGCCCACTCTGACAATAATGCTACTGAATTTTGCAGCCAGCTCTAAGCTGGTAAAACTATACTTCTTTCCAGTTGTGCTGGGGTGGGAGACAGGCTGAGAGCAGTCCAAGCCAAAAGGCGTTAGACCCCTGCTGTTCTTACCCAAAGCACTCCAGTTTTTTAAAGAATATATGCTTCTCAAGTTGTGGTCTACACAATATGGACTCTGTGGTCCAGAGTCCTGAAATATTTTTTCTTTTTAAAATTTTGCCAGTTTGTCAGAAGATTCACCAACTTCTTCATACTACCCTAATGGAAGTCCCTCTAGGCTGGTCTCTTAAAATTACGTCAAGCTGACATTACCTGTTTGGGTATGACATTTGTTCCCTACAGTTTATGCCCTGTGATCTGCAGCTGGAAGGGAGGCAGTACTTTTCCAGATGCAGCCCACTTCCATGCCCCAAGATGCTTTAGCTTTCTCAAGCATGAATCAAGCCTCATTAATCTGTGTCCTATATCTGTAGAGATTCCATAGCAAGCTCTTAATGTGGTCTCATTGGAGTTCTTCTTATTAGACTTGGAATTAGGAAGCACTTTCCTCCTGTAAATACACACTTCTCTCTTGTGATGGGGTGGACTCAATAGGGTAGCTTTCTCCAAAGAAATCCTCTCCTAATTCTCTTTAGGCCCAATAACTGAACACTTTTTAGACCTTTAATGTGGTTTATGTGTGAATTAAACCATGGTGACTTGACTTAGAATTCACTTTAGAAGGAAGCCTCTACTGTTTATGGCCTCAACTAAAGTTGAGATAGGAAGAGTCCCATTTTAACATCCTGTGTCAAGAGTAATCTGATGAAAGATTTGCAAATTCATAGGTGCGGTTAGATGGCACAAAAAATACTGTAACATCGGGGCTTGCATATTGAGGGCTTACTCAAAACCCCAAAAGTGATTATTTTTCTAATTTAGGAACCTTCAGTTTAGTCCATCTTTAGAAATGGATGACATTCCCTTTTTTGTGGAAGGAGGCAACTCTCTTCATGTACTGCTCATGCAGACAACTAATTAAATGAAACAAAACGGTCCACAAACACAGAAAGTCTCATCAAGAGGTCCCTGTGGATGGTTCAAGTAATTATGCCTGCCAAGGGAAGATACTGTAGGAAGGATGTTATGTTCAGAGAGCACACAGTGTTATTAGTGTTAAACTTTGGCAGGCTGAGACATGATAGCATCCCTTAATGTATCACTGCCCTTAAGAAGATCAAAGGAGAAGAAACCTCTCTGCCTCCCTTTTTCAGAAGTTAAAAGAGATTTAAGAATGGAAGAGCTCAGTTGTAATGCAGTAAGTTAACAATGGATTACAAGAATCTAATAATTCCTGTCTTACTTTTATTTTACTTAATTAAGTAGGCAAAAGGCAAGAGTCATATCTCTTAGAAAGCAGTGCTTCAATACTGCTAATGTTGGTCCAGAAAGATTTGTTGAATGAATGAAATCTCCAGCTTCCCTAGGGATATCTTCAATCAGAAAAGAAGATTTCAAATGAACAATCATCTATATGGGGGGAGGGGGCGGATGTTGAGGATATGGCACTGACGTTCATAATAAGCACATTTATTTTACACATATAGGAATACAGCTGTCTGCTTAGATAGTTTTGGCATCTACTAAAAACATTAAGCACACTGTTAGACAAATTAATTTTCAGGTCTCAGTTTCTCCATCTGTATAATGAGAGGATTTAACTAAAATCACAGATAGGAAATAAAATTTGTCCACTAAAACTGAGTGGTGGTTGTTATATGATTACCATAAAGAAAAGGATTTTTGAGCTCTACAAAGGCCTAGGGGAAAAGTACACTATGATGGATAAGAAATGTTTTCCACGGTCAAAGGATAGAAGAGTAGTGATTTAAGTTGCAATTTTGCCATCCTTGGAAATATATCTAAGGACTCTTTTACTTTAACATCCTATGATTTTATAACTCTATGGTATAGTCTGTATTATACCTTCTAGAACAAGGCAGTCTGGTTTGTAAACAGAAATAGATCCACTCCACAGAGAACTGAGGATGAAACTGGTTTCATTTGTAGGTAGATCAGTTACTCATTTATCTGATGAGATTTGGGGAAGAAGAGTGGACAGAAGTTCTCTTGCATCATTAATTCCAGACATGTTTTTCACGGGTCAAATTTTTCTTTTCTACAGGTTATATGTAATCACCCACAGGAAATTAATTTGCCACACTAAAACATAATTGAATAGTACCAATGGACCCATATATTTTAACTGAAATTTTAACTTTATAAAATGTTTTCACATTTATTTTTATCCTGCATCATTGTTACTTCACAGTAATCCTGTAAGACAGATATACTTATTCTTATTTCAGGGGAGGAGCTTGATGCCAAGTGAGGTTAAGTGAATTGGTTGCCAAGCCTCCCTGGGTGGAGATGGTAAGTGTTAGAGATGGCACATGAATGCAGTGTATTTAACACCATGTCCAAAGATTTTTATACCACAGCTAATCCTTTTCAGAAAGAAGTTTTCAGTAGGAAGATGAGAAATGGCATAAAAGCAGTAAGTACTGGAGAAGGCGGGAAGGGAGGCTGGTGGTGATGGTGGTCAGATGTTTAGGGAAAAAAAGGGAAATCAAAATCTCTGAGCCACACATTACTGACTCCCACATTTGTATCTCAACATCCTTTACTATATACCAACCACCACCTCCACATCTCCATGAAGAGAACTCTTGATTTTCAGCCCACCCTTCCACCCCACCAAATCTACTCCTTCCACAGTTTTCTATATACCATTACATGGTGCATTAGCCTGCTAGGGCTGCCATAACAGAATACCAGACTGAGAGGCTTAAACAACAGAGATTTATATGCTTACAGTTCCGGAGGCCAGAGTCATGATCAAGGTGCCAGCAGGGTTGGTTTTGGTGAGAGTTCTCTTCTCAGCTTGCAAACGGTGGCCTCCTTGCTGTGTCTTCACATGGCCTTTCCCCTGTGGGTGCAGAAAGAGATCTCAGGTGAACACCAGTCCTATCAGATTAGGTCCCTGCTTTTATGGCCTCATTTAACTTTAATGACCACCCCAAAGGCACTGTCTCCAAATACAGTCACATTGGGAGTAAGGACTTCAACATATGAATTTTGGGGGAACACAATTCAGACTATAGCAACAGCATACAACATTTCATCTACTGTTCAAGTCAAAAATACTAGGAGTTATTCTTGATCCCTCTTTTTCTCTCACATCCCACATCCAATCAATGTACCTTTATTTTTTTTTAACACCTTTATTGGAGTATAATTGCTTTACACTGTTGTGTTAGTTTCTACGTATAACAAAGTGAATCAGCTATACGTATACATATATCCCCATATCCCCTCCCTCTTGCGTCAATCTACCTTTAAAACATACCTCTACATCAGTGACATCTCATCACCTCCACAGCTACAGCTGAAGACCAAGCCACTCGATCTCTCACCTGGACCACTGCAATAGCTTCCTAACTGGTCTCCCTGCAAAGTTGTCCTTTAACCCTATAAATCAGATTATTCCTCTTTTGAAAACCATTAATGCTTCCCATATTACTTAGAATTCAATCCAACCCGTTCCTTAGTGTTAGGAAGGTCCTCAACAACCTGGCTCCTGACTATATCTCCAAAGTAACTTCCTCCTTGTTCACTAGGCTCCCCAGCCAGCCTGGTTCTCTTGCTGGCCCTTGAACACTCAAAATTATTCCCATCCCAGGGGCTTGGCCCTTTCTCTTCCTCCTACCTGGAATGCTCTTTTCCAGAACTGCCCGTGACTCACCCTTCATATCAGTCAGGTCTTACTCAACTGTCATCAACGAGGGAGGCCTTCCCTGACCAAACTAACTGAAATAGCCCCCAGCCCTCAAACTGTCAAAACCATACAGCTCACTGTTTGCAGTAACAGGACTTCACCATCCTAGGAAACTCTTGCCCAGGAAAACTGATTTGCAGATAATATTATTGCTTATTTCAGGAACTTCTCAGTATTCATTTATCCAAACAACAATAGACTTCATTCAAGTAAATTAGCTGGGCTCATCAAACGGTTTCCTCTTAAATTCCAAATCCAAACCTCTGGTGTGTTCAGCAATCCCAAGCTGGACTGACACTGAAAAGCCTGCCTTAAACTAGACCTTCCAAAACTCATCAATATCCCACCTTTTCCCTCCCTATCCAAGGCACATCTAAGACTGTCACGGCAGTGCTCTTCCTTTCAGCACTGAAATCACAGTAGTAATTGACTCATCTTTGCTTTATCAGCAGGTTATTTTGATGATTTGGGAGAGGAGCTGGCACTTGACTCTGCCCACCTTCCTTCTACTTATCCTGTTTAATTTGTATTCATATCATTTATTACTAACAGGTACATATACAATCATTTATTTGTTGCTGATTTATTACCTTTTTCCTGGAATAGAACATAAGATCCATAATGGCAGGGATATTTTTTGCCTTATCCTTGGCAAAATTCCTGGAAACTAAGACACTGCCTGGCACATAGTAGGTTCTCATTAAAACTGTTAATAAATGAGTGAGCTCTGTAGGTTGGCTGAGTCAGGATTAAGAAGACAAGGCAGATATAGAAGCCTCTTCATATTCAGTGAGATGAACTGCATTTCTGGGCCCCTGGAAAGATTATAGAGGCTATAGACTCTCCCTTTGATCCTGCACAGCACTGAATCGCCAGGGCACAGATGCCATGGGTTCCACAAGGCTGGTCTCCTGGGGATTCTGTCCATTCTAGTACCCCTGCCCCACCTGAGAAAATACAATCATCACCATTGGTCTGCTCTGCTTTCCTCTATTATCTTTATTCTAACTCTTTCCTTCCATCCAAGGAAAGAGGGACATGACAAAATAGAATATCTAGAAATACTTCTGGTGCCCTCTCTCCTGAAGTTTGAGCCCTATATAAAACCTGGCCAGAGTGAGGCTGTGTACGAAACATACTGACATATTGCGAGAAGCATATATACGAGGACTGCTGGATAAAATTCAGGATACCAACTTAATTTTGAATTTCAGGTAAACAATGAATCACATTTTAGCATATCAGAACCAATATTGCATGGGATATACTTACACAAAAAATTAATTTGTTGGACCTCCCTGGTGGCACAGTGGTTAAGAATCCGCCTGCCAATGTAGGGCACACGGGTTCAAGCCCTGGTCCGGGAAGATCCCACATGCCGCGGAGCAACTAAGCCCGTTCGTCACAACCACTGAGCCTGTGCTCTAGAGCCCACAAGCCACATCTACTGAGCCCGCATGCCACAACTACTGAGCCCACGCGCCTAGAGCCCATGCTCTGCAACAAGAGAAGCCACCACAATGAGAAGCCTGCGCACCACAACGAAGAGTAGACCCCGCTCGCTGCAACTAGAGAAAGCCCACGTGCAGCAACAAAGACCCAATGCAGCCAAAAATAAATAAATAAATTTATTTTTTTTAAAAATTAATTTGTTGTTTATCCGAAATTCAAATTTAACTGGCTGTCCTATGTTTTTGTTTGCTAACTCTGGCAACCCTAATCTATTCACTTATAAATGGGCACAGGTAATAAATATAAGCAGACTGTTGAATGCATGTCCCCATATGCTAAGGATGATCGGGGCTTTTGTCAATTATTTTGTAAAATATAAATCCCTATGAAACAGTGATTTCCCATTAAAATACCATGAATGTATAGCACTAAGGAACACATGCCAAGCCAATTAAGGCATGGTCATCTCTAACCCTTTAGCTTTTCTTGATGTTCATACAGGAATACATTAAGACACATAAATAAATGCTACGGAGAAATAAAGACGACGCAAATGAGAACAAGGAAAGCCTACATTCAGAGTCTCTATAGCACAGGAGTCAGCCACCATCACTTACATTTTGGCAGAGACTCAAATGCAAGCAGTGGAGTGGGAAAGCTTCACAGTGGAAAAAAGGGAAGGCTTCGGGTGTGCCCTGATTGTAGGCTGTCGGCACACAGAAGCTGTAGGAGGCTAACCAGAAGCCGGGCACCTACGTGATTGGCTAGGAATATATATTTGGCTTTCTCCGGTTGGTCCTAAGTTGGAAACAGGGACAAAGATTAGTGAAGCTGTCAGTTATTAATCAAGTCCTGGCCATTTGAGGCTGAATGTTAGGGGTGATTGTTTGGCTTCCTAGTTGTTACCAGATGTAGCAGTCGGGCTTCCTACAAATCTGAGGTATAGTAGGCTGGTCTCCTGGGTTGGTTTCCTGGGCAGCTTACTGCAGGTTGTGGGTTAAGAGTTCTATTTTTTTGTGTGTGGCATGGCCATTGTCTGTTTGTATATTCAGTCTCTCAGTATGAGGCTGCACTATCCAACATGGTAGCCACTAGCCACATGTGGCTATTTAAATTTAAATTAATTAAAACATAAAATTTAAAATTCAGTTGCTCAGTCACATTAGCTACATTCCAAGCTTTCCATAGCCATACGTGGCTGATGGACTACCAAATTGGACTATGCAGATATAGAACGTTTCTGTCACTGCAGAAAGTTTAACAGAATAGATGACAAAACACTTTTATAACTTTGTTAGACTTCCAAACCCCTCTAGGAAAATGCAAGCACCATTATCATCCTACTGGAAAATTTCCACCTTCTCTCTTCTCCCTCTGAGTCTCATTTATTCTGGTTTTCCACAACTTCACATTCTCCATTCTGTTTCTTAATTACCAGACTGTGCCTCTGCCCTCTTTTATGCTTTCCCAGTTTGCTGGGTTGATGCTTTCCTTTATTCACAAATCGTTTTGAAAAGTTACTCTAGTGAGTACTTACTGAATTACCTCACTAACTCTACTTTTCTAGAAATTACCTCCTTCTTCACTAGCCACAAGTTTATTCCAGAAGCTGACACGTTCCTACAGCATGTCACCCCACACCCACATCCTCTGGTCTCATTGATTGGGTACCTGACACAGCTGGGCAATCAGTCTCTTCCCTGGGAATTGGAAAGCAATTCCTTAGCCAGAGCGAGCAAGAGATCTGTTTTCTACTGGGTTACCAGTCTGCAATAAGTAACTGTTACTTGGGAGCAGGAGGTACCAGCCATTTTCTACCAGGCCATGCAGCTAATAAGAAAACAGTGAGAGAGAGTAATGAAACAGATGTACACAGAGAGAGAGGCAGAAATGAGAGATGCAGAGAGGGCTTTCTGGGTTCCCTGCAGCACGGCTATCTATTGTTCCTAGGGTTCGGCTGCTTCATTGCCCTCAAATTCAATGACATAGTCCATTATCCCTCCAACAAATTTTCTTTTTTGCTTAGAGTAGTCTGGATTGATTTCCTGTTATTTGCAAGCAAAGAGTCCTAATCAATATAAACTGTAATCAAGGGAATTTGGAACTTGCCTATTTAGACCCTTTTTCCTTCTCAAAGCATCACACATGATCATCAAGCCTTCCTTTATTGCAAGCTGGTACAGGATGTGTATGGCTAATCTCTTGAGAAGAAATAAAGGAACACAGGACCTAAAGTGCAAAGTAGGATAGGTTTATTTTTAGAATAAAGTAGCTCAATTAATAATGCTTACTTTACAAGTCCTACCAGTAAAAAAATGGAAAAGGGAAGGAAGAGATGGGCATTTTCTATAATTTTATTTAAATCATTAAAATTCCATAATCATTTTTTGAAAATAGAAAGAAATTAAATTCTTACCTTTTATTAATTTATTATTTATTTATTCAATAAATACTTATTGAATATCTTTTATGTACTGGGTACTATGAATGACACTGGGATTCCTAAAGTATAATTTTCAAAAAGCTAAAGTTCTTCCTTTGTGTAATTATAAAATGAATGCATGTCAAAGTTTTCACTCAACTCATTAATGAAGGAACTGTTGGAAGGCAATCCTTCCTCTATCACTCTGTATTCCTACACAGGGTGTGCCTCCGGAGCCCTGAAGCTGACTCGCTAGGATGAGAGGGAATGTCTCCTTCCCCCGCAGGACCACCTGCTCCTCACATTTAAGGGTGTTCCACACGAAGCTGCTTGCCTCCTTCATGGCAGGGGCATCTGCTCCCATTCAGTGATTAATAATATCACTCCTATCTCGCCCGGAACCAAATGTGTACTTTCCAGCGTAGAGATCTTCCCCTCCTTCCAGAGAGGATCTGTTTACATTCTGAGTTAAAAATAATCTCTCTTTCCCTAGAAGGGGGAGGGGCGGGTGTCCCAGCTCCTATGTCAGTTCTGAGATTCATAATTTGGGGGTTTCTCTCCTGCGGTACAACCTCCTACATGCACAGGTGTAACCATCTGGCTCTCATCACATCACCTAGTAAGGTGGTGGGCTTGAGGAACCAGTGCTACACTGTTATTGCCGTGAATAATAGAGGTGTAACATCCTATTCAGAGTCTGGTGTTTCTGCAAACAAAGGAATATCTCAGATACTTCACAGTTTCTGACTTAATAGGAAGTAGTAAAATGTTAAAAATGGTTCAAAGAAGAATTTGAAGAATGAATATAAATATATATTCATTAGGTATATTATTATTCATTATATGTATACAATAAGAATCAAAAATGCTGAAATTAATTGACTAATAGATGTAAAACTGGTTAATATCCTATATGGCAACAAAACGTAATGTCTGAGGTATTATCATTTCAATAAGACATAAGCTATCAGACAAATTCTTTGCATTCCTATAGATGAGAATCATTTGCATAACTATCAGTCATCTGTAACTTCTACGTACAGAGTTCTAAAATAACTTAGTCAATAGAAAGATGAAGATGTAGACCCTTAGAGAGTCAGATAATCTTTGGAGGGTCCATCTAGACAACAAAAGGACATCCAGCAACCTCTTTGCCCATGTTCAAGTCTTAGACAATTTTCCCGATAGTTTAAAAGAGCAAAAACAGAAATGGTCCTGACTTTCTGAAGCTTAGTCTTGTGAAAGACTGACATTAATCAACTAATGACAAAACAGTTGAATAACTGCAAATTGATGAATAAATTGAAGATATACAGTGACATGAGAACATATCATGGGGAACCTGATACGGTTGAGGGTCAGGAAACGGCCCTTAGTAAAAAATATTGTCATGGACCAAGTTTTTATATAAAACAATTATTTTTTAGTTGTGGTTAAATTCAGGTGGCACAAATCAAATGTACTGGGGATATAAGATGAAGAATAATTCTCTCTCCCACTCCTAATCCCCAATCACCCTGTTTCTCTCTGGAAAGAACTAGTGTCAACAGTTTCTGGTGCATTCTTCCATTCTACTCTAAACATATACATATATATAAATGTATGCAAATATATTTACATACATTTTTACACTAAAAACTATATACCAGATGGTGTTCTGTCTTGCTTTTTTTATTTAACAATTATTTTATATCAGTACATATAGAGTGCCTTATTCTTTTTAACAACTGTAAAACTGTCCATTGAAAGGATGTACCATCATTTATTTAACCAATTGGATAAATTTTTAGTTGAAGAAAAATATTTATGAGTATGATCATTTTAACTAGAATGTATGCAGTGTAACTCATTTCATATGTAAGTTTCTTTTTTTTGCCAGGTTTTAATTGCCCATCACGTTTGTGAAAAGACTACTGCGTTCCTTGAATAGATATCATCCCCAGTCTTGGCTCTGTTAATTGCTAGGTGCAAGATCTTGGGCAAATTGCTTAAATTCATTTACCCAGAAAATTTGAATTAAAAACGCCTGCGCAAAATCTGGTTTGAAGGGTTGAGGTAATAATATGTGCCAGTGGTTCTGAAATTTGACCCTTGCAGCCCTAGGAGGCGGAAATCTTCGCACTCTGAGACACACCTTCCCTCCCACGCCCTCCACCACACACGCGTTAACCAGAGCGTCTCAGCTGTTTAATCTGGTTATTTATTTTAAGCTTCTAAGTAAGATTTTATTTGAAGACAGAAGGGAAAAATTTTTTTTTTAATTTGAAAAACACCCTGGAAAATTATTAAATATAAAACAATGCATAAATATAAGGTATTATTGTTATTATCTTTATCAGGATTGAAAAGGAATCATAAAGAAAATGGGCAATGCAATTAGGACACCAGCAAATCCACAGGTGCCGCAGGGATAGGGCAAGTGGTGCAGCAAAACCAGCTCTCCTGCAGTATCCCTCCCTGAGATTAAGTCAGCCTGTCAAAGGCAATCTTCCGAAAATGATAATTTAAGGAAGAAAGCAGGAGTAGGAAACTCAATGCTGGCTTGATTACTTGAGAACAAAAGCTTGAGAGTAGAAGGCTCCAAATGAATAAGTACGCAATTCACGACCAAAGTGTTAAGGGCCTACAGAATCCTGAATGGATGTATTTTCAGTAGCTTGGGGGCCTGATGTTATTTTGAAGTACCACCCTACTCAGCCTTTTCCTGAGAAAAGTGCATTTCATCACAAACATAAACACAGTGTCCTTGGCTTAAAGCTTCTGTAGTCTCTTTTGAGTGCTATAAACTATCTTATTCTAAGATACAATGTTATTATGTGCTATAAATATTATAATATCAACCTTCCACATATGTTTCCACCACACACACACACACACACACACACACCACTTTCAATCTTTAGTGTCAGGTGACCAAGGACATTAAAAAATTATATAAAAACATATACATGGCAAGTCTTTCTCTTCCAAGTGGCAGCCATTCAACACAGGAAGATGTGCTGTGCCCTCTCCTTCATGGCAAACACTGCATTAGGCACCAAAGATACAGAGGTGAATGAGTCACAGTCAGACCTGAAGGGAGCTCAGTGTTGGGCAGAGTAACCCGGCAGATGACTTGGAAGGGCATTCCAATCAGAAGGACCTTCTGGTGAGAATTATGAGAATTAACAGGACTAAACTGCTTCAAACGCAAGAGTCTAGAACATAGACTAATAGCTAAATAAGTAACTGAAAACATTACAGTGTTTGACTCCACTCTCTTCTGGTTCCACTTTCCTCTTATGGTGAAGTTCATCTTTTTAAATGCTCAGCCTAGCCAATACTTCAGACTAGCTCTTGAAAAGGACTTACATATTATTTATAGTTTTAAAACCAGTGTTACTCTTCCTAATACATTTTTCATTTATTAATGGTGTAGTGAACCGTTATTGAATTTTGTATAACATTGAGCTCTCTTTTAGCCTAAAGAGTTTGCCCATTTAGCCTCTCAATCTGTTTCTTAAGAGATGATAATATTCTCAAGCAATGACAGTTCTACCTTTTTCTTTCTGATCTTTATACCTTTCATTTCTTTTCTTTTTCTTATTAGAAGGACCAGGACCTACACTTCGATGGTAATCAATAGTAGGAAGAGCAGGCATCCTGTTTTATTCATGAATTTAATGGGAATACATTCTAACAGCTGATCATTAAACATCGTGTTTACTTCTGATGTTTTATATCCTTTACTGAGTTAAGAAAAGTCCCTTCTGCTCTTAGTTTGCTAAGAGTTTTTATTGCTAACAGATTTATTAGTTGATGTTGAATTTTATCAAATGATTTTTTTCTGCATATGGTTATTAATCTCCAAGTAATGTGGAGCTTTATATTGGTAGATATTCTAATGTTGAACTATCATTTCATCCTGCAATTGACCAACTTGGTTATTATGGTTATTTGTAATATGCTGTTAGATTCAATTTCCTGGCCTACGATTTTATTTTCTTGTACTGTCTTTTTCCAGTTTTTATATCAAGGTAATAAAAATGAGTCAGATAGCTTTAGCTCTTTTTATATTTTCAGATATATTTTTTATAAGATATTGCTTAACTACTCTTAGAAAATTTGCAAAAATTTGCCCATAAACCTGGCCTCCTGTATTTTTTGGTTGAATAGGTAAGAAAAGAATTTTTGTTAGAATTTTATTTCTCTAATGGTTATTAGTTTATGCAGGTTTTTTGTTTCTTTTAAGTCAAGTGTGCTAATTTATCATTTTCCTTAAAAGATGTCCAGTCATTTCATCTGTTTTCAATTTTTTTCATAAACAACATTCTTTCTCTTGACCATAATAAATTTGATGCTTTCTTAATGTTTTGCTCTCAAGCTCTTAGCAGATATTAAACTTTGACAACTAACCTGTCCAGTTTTCTCCTTGCCTAGGCCCAATATTAATCAGTCTGTGTTTACTGCCCCCCACGGGTGGTATGACACACTGGCTCCTTCCAAGACTATCAGTGAATGTTGCATAACCCAACTGTTGTCCCGTGACTTGTGACTAAAAAACAGAGCTTCTTTAAGGAGATTGTTAGTGTCCCAACTACTTAAAGAAGTAATGCAGCTTCAGCCCAAAGAAAAAATTATTTCAATTATTTCTCCCTATTTCAACATTTTGCATTTGCAACGGCTTATTCATTCTTACGAAGCAGGTCAAAGTCACACACTTTACAAATAACAGAAAGATACGCAGCTAGACTATGCCATATATGCCTTATTTTGAATTTTAGTTTGAATTTTATGAAGAACAGGGAGCTCTTAACTACTTTTCAGGAGCTATTTGGGGTCACAAGAAGAGCACTCCTTTGTATGACACAGTTAAAAGAATTGTGAGCCTAAAGAAAATGTAATCAATAAGGAGGCAGTGTAAAAGTTCTAAATGGACCCAGAGAGATGCATTTCATTTATTTTTTTTTTTTAATTGGGGTATAGTTGTTTTACAATGTTGTGTTAGTTTCTACTGTACAGCAAAGTGGAGTTCCCTGAGATGCATTTCATTTAGAATGTTCAGTTCATGGAAGCATTTGACCAAGAACAAACAATAAATGTTTGTTGTCTAGATGTTTTCAGGCAACAATTTTTTTCTTCTTGGAAACAGAAAACAAAACACAAAACTCCACCTGCTTCCTTGAACTGCATGTCAACTGATTTCAAAATCCTTGATTACTCCCATTTGCTTCAAATATGGTCCCTTAATCATTCTCCCTTACTCACCAATGGCTTCAGCAACTGCTTTGCTGTCTAACTGTCCACCATATGCCCTGACATAATTTATTGTGATTTCAACATCCACTTTTGACACTTCTCAGGTTCTTGATGTTTTTAGCTCCAGTTATTCTTAAGCTCTCAACCCCACCTGAGCCATGCAATTGATGGCCATACCTGTCAAGATGAAAGACTGCACTGAACTATTGAAACAGGAGGGAAGGGGGCAGGACACAACTTTTGAAAGAATGACATAGCCTGAGGACATGACATAAACTGAGTAGAACCAAATGGGTCCAAGATGGCAGACAAGTCAACTTCCACTAGACCTTGAGCTTCAGTATATGCTCACTGTAACACATCAGCAAGCTAAATGACACACCCATAGGTGCCATGACAGTTCCAAGACAGACCATAAGGATCAAAAAGTGGGTGGTGGCCCAATTCCTGGAAACCCCCGCCCCTTCCCAAAATAGCTAGAATACTCCTCCCACTCATTAGCCTACGAAATTACCCACCCCTATAAAAACTGACAACCCCATACCCTGGTGCATTTCTCACCTTCTGAGATGGCCCACAATCTGTCTGTGGAGAATGTTTCTCTCTAAATAAACCCATTTCTTACCTATCGCTTTGTCTCTCACTGAATTCTTTCTGCGACGAGACATCAAGAGCTTCATTAAGTCCTGAAACCAGGTGTGTGATCTCAGTTGGAAGACTGGGGGTTTTGGCTGGGTTCCAGTCCCGGCACGTGGGTTCAAGTCCAAATCTGAGGTGCATGGTTTCACTATCATTTTTTAACTTCCCTCTTTCTGATTCTCAGGTTTTGTTTTCCAGTGTACTCTAAAAACTCCATTCCAGTAATATTCTGACCCTTGCTGAGACCTCCAATAATACTACATTTTCAGTAAATAATATGACATTAATGTCCTCACTTCTCCTTGTAGCTATTTAGGATTCACTGTAGAGCAAACACTTTTAATGTCCTTTCCCCTCCCTCCCTCCTCTGAATTCCCTCAACACCACCCAACTCTGGTAGTTCCCCTTCCTCCTCACCTGCACCAAATCAGCTGAATGAGTCTGGCGAAAACCACACAGCTGTGCTGAATGGACTCACCTTAATTAGCTGAGTTAATTTAAATTTAAAATAATTTAAGTTTAATTTAATTAATTAAATGTTGTTTATTTTACCACAAGTTATAAGTGGACAATTAATTTAGCAAAATAGTGCTACTATATATCCTTATTAAGCTTTATCTCCCCCTCTTTAAAATAATTAGAAAGACCCTGTGGGGCCTTCCCAGGTACAAATCCTTTCCATGTCCCCCATTTCTTGTTCATAGGAAACAGGCTTCATTTAGCTTCCTTGACCTTTCCAGAGGTCCTAAGGACAGATTCAAACAGCTGCTTATCAGGGAAGGGAGGGAATGCAGAAACTAAGGAGTAGCAGTCAAGAAACAATAGTGCAGCAGTGGGGCAGGGTCCTGGTTCCTCCTCAAGGAATATACAGAACCATCCTTTTGAGTTCTGTAGAAATTAAGGCCCCACCCAGGCGGAGGATGGTAACTTCAGACTGAGCACAAGATTCCTGGAACACTACCCTGTTACCTCACCACCAACCAGTCAGAAGAAAGTCTGCACAGAGTGGAAGATAATGAAGACTCTGCCCCTCTCTCCAAATGATTCTCCCTTTGAAGCATTTCATGGTCAAGCAGAATCTTTGCTGTTGGTTTTTGGACACAAGTCTGACTTCTCCCCAGATTGCTGGCCTTCCAGCCTGTATTTTGAGAAAATTACCCCTCCTCTAGCTAACACTATCCCTCCACTTAGCATATACACTCACACCTTCTCAAGGATGTCACTTGTCAATTTACTTCTTTCCTTTATTATTAATATTCAGTATATTCTTCTCCACTGTATTATTCCAATTGACATATAAACACACTTTAATATCACCCAATTTAAAAAAAAAGAAAACCTCCATGACTTCAATATTCTTCAAATATTTTCCAACTACACCTTACTATTCTCACATCATATTTCAAGTAATAGGCAAAGGGAAATAATAAGATTTTATTACCCTTAGGATAGCTACACAAATGTAGGCTTATAGAGAGGTTTATTTAATTTTTATATTAACAAAAGACATGTATTTTGGATGTTAAATATAATTTTAGTGAATGTGATTATTGATCCAAGTATTTTAAAGTTTGAGTGTAGCCATGTGAATAATACATATACCATCCACGCTGAAGCTGCAATCTCCACTGTTCTACAATGACAAATCTCTGTGCTATTCCTGTAAGTCATATTGTCATATTTCATATTGTCATAAGTCATACTGTCATTGCTAAGGAGAGATAACATTAGCATGGAGGCCTCAGAGGAGTATTTGGGATCATTTCTTTTTGGCCACACGGCACGGCATGCGGGATCTTAGTATGGAAGTATGGAGTCCTAACCACCGGACTGCCAGGGAATACCCTGGGGAGTATTTGGGATCTGAACAAGATGAGCCTCAGAAGGCATAAAGGAAACTACTCTAAGCCTTGGTGTGAGAATCCTATCAGAGCCTTTAGTGATAGAATCAAGTAGAGGTATCTGTCAGGTAAGAAACTGTTGCTGAGAGAAGAGTGAAGGCCATTCCTCCACAAAATGCAAAATAGGAAATAAACAAGAGACCATGGTTTTGCTCCTTTTCCAGAATTCGCTGGTATCAATACAATGTAGAGGAACGAACAAGGTTTCCTAATTTATCTGATAGAAATTTAAATTCTAGCTCTGTCTGTCACATAGCCTGGGACCTTGAAAGTACTTTATCTCACTGTGCACAGTTCCTGCCTTAGTAAAATGATGATTAGACTCTCTCCCTTTTAGAATGGTTACAGGGATTAGAAATATTACATATAAAGTACTATCACATACTAGTCATACAATATATGGTAGTTGTGATAACTAATTTTTGTTGATACTGTCTTTCCAGTCCCTTTGAAATTGTAAACTCCTCTTTCACTTTGCACTCTATGTGCTAAATCAAATTACATATGGTGCTCCTTAGACAAACAGATACATGAAATATGAGTAGGAGAAATACGATGATGGCTATTGAGGGTTTCCTGTTGGCAATGGTGGTGTCTCCTAGAATACTTGGGGCCAACACCTGCTCCCTGCAGGCAGGTGGTAAGGAGGTCAATGTGTTGTCAAGAGAACTAACCTACAAGTAAGAGAAGTTCATCCTATCCTACATTTTCAAGACTTAGACCCTCAGACCGGTAATTGGATCTTTGCATTTATTCAATGTGGTTGTTTAGTCCAAACACCTTCTACTTCCTGTTTGAAATCTCCAGAGTCATGAAGACAGATCTTCTGATTTATCAATCAATTTCAGAGTCAAGTAACCATTTGGAGACATCTATATTAAGGTAATCAGTTAAAAGTTGAAGCCTAACTATCACTCAGGCACTAAATGAAGAAAAGAAACAAGGGACTTCTGCTTCTGGACATGATGCAGTAACAAATATCCAAAGTTCTGACCATGTTAAACAACTTAAAAACTGGACAAAATATATGAAATAATTACCTCCAAGCACTAGACGGTAGGCCGTATCAGACTGTGATCCCTGAGAAAAGGAATCAAACAAGGTGAGCATTTAATTGTGCTCAGGATTTCTGCTTGGAAAGCACTTTCTGAAGCATAGGCAGAGAAAACAGAGAATAACGTAGTAACTTGCTGTTTGAGAAGATTAAATGCTGTTGAAAATATCAGTGACTTGAAAACAGCAATAGACACTGTGCAAACTAAAGGAGAGAGAGAAAAAAGACAAAATAATTTTAAAAGAACAGCTTCTTAGTGACTTCTGAGACAATGTCTTAGTCTGATATATTGTAATTGAGGTCCCAGAGGGAGGAAATGGCTACAGAAAAACATATGAATAAATGATGGACAAAAACTTTCCATTTGTAATGGAAGTTATAAATTCACAAATTCAAGAAAATTAACAAACCTCAAGCAGAAGAAAGAAAAACTACATCAAGGCACATCATAATAAAACTGTTAAAAGCCAGTGAGAAAGAAAAATTTAAAACATAGGGAAATAGGAAATAGTAAAGACCTCATGTCAGAAAAAGGAAGCTAGAAAATAATGTATAAACTTCTCAGTTTCTGAAAGAAAGCACTGCCCATCTAGAATACTATATTCAACAAAAATATCCTTCAAAAGTGAAGGTGAATTATATGGGATTTATCTCAGAAATGCAAGAGTGGTTCAGTATACAAAATCAATCAATGTAATACGTTACACATTAATAAAACAAAGGGGGATAAAACCACATGATCATCTCAAGTGATGCACAAAAAGCACTGACATGATAAAAACACTAAACAAACTGAGATTAAAAGGGAACTTCCTCAACTTGATAAAAGACATCTGGGAAAAACCCATAGGTGACATCACACCCAATGATGAAAAACTGAAAGCTTTCTTCCTAAGATCAGGAATAAGACAAGCATGCCCACTTTCACCACTTATGTTCAACATTTTACTAGAAGTTTTATAAAACTACAAAACATTTTTGAAAGAAATTAAGGAATACCTAAGTAAATGGAAAGACGTCTGGATTGAAATACTTAATACTGTTAAGATGACAATACTCCCCAAAGCGATCTATAGATTTAATCAATGCAATCCCTATCAAAATGCCAGTGGCTTTTTTTAGCCATTTTAAGTGCAAATCAAAAATACAATGAGATACCACTTCATACCCACTAGAATGGCTATAATTTTTTTTTAAAAAAGGAAACAGGTAGCAAGGCTGTGGAAAAATTAGAACCCTCCTGCATTCCTAGTGGGAATATAAAATGGTGCAACCACTATGGAAAACAGTTTGGTGGTTCCTCAAAAGATTAAACATAGTATTAGCATATGATCCAGCAATTCACTCATAGGTATATATTCAAAAGAATTGAAAATAGGGACTCAGTCAAATACTTGGACATGAATGTTCATAGCAGCACTATGTACAGTAGCCAAAAGGTGGAAACAACCCAAGTTTCCATCAATGGATGCATGAATAAATAAATTCTGATATATCCATACAATAGAATAGTATTCAGCTATAAAAAAGAATGACGTACTGATGTTTGCCACAACATGATTAGCCTCAAAAATGTCATGCTAAGTGGAAGAAGTCAAATACAGAAGGTCACATATTATATGGTTCCATTTATATGAAATATCCAGAACAGGTTAAGTCT
This sequence comes from Balaenoptera acutorostrata, assembly GCF_949987535.1. NCBI lineage: Eukaryota > Metazoa > Chordata > Mammalia > Artiodactyla > Balaenopteridae > Balaenoptera > Balaenoptera acutorostrata. Next base: position 20,720,304 of record NC_080077.1, read on the forward strand.
GTGGACACAGACTAGTGGTTGCTAGGGGCTAGGGCAATAGGGAATGAGGAGTTACTGCTTAACGGGTACAGAGTTTCCTCTGGGGGAGATGAAAATGTTTTGGAACCAGATAGAGGAGATGGTTGGATAACACTGTGACTATACTAAATGCTACTGAACTGTATACTTTTAAATGGTTAATTTTATGTTATGTGAGTTTTACCTCAATAAAGACAAATAAATAAAACTGATTTTCTCCAATTGCAAAAAAGGTGAGAATTTTATCAAACAAAAGCTGAGAGAATTTACATCATTATAAAAACTCTCAGTAACTAGGAATGGAAAACCTGCTCAACCTGATGAAGAGTGTGTGTTTGTGTGTGTGTATGTGTGTGTCAAAAAACCCTACAACTAGTTTCATACTTAAGAGAAAAAGCTTAAACTCTTTCCACTTAAAATCAGGAATGAAGTAAGGCTTCTACTCTCCCCACTTTTAATTCAACATAGTTCTGAAGGGCCTACTAAGTGGAATAAGATAAAAACAATAAGTATATAAAAGAAATAAAAAACATATGGATTGGAAAAAGAAAGAAACTGTCTTTATTTGCAGATACGTAATCATGTATGTAGAAAATCCTAAAGAAACCACAAGTTACAAAAACTAGTAAGTGAATTGAGGAAGGTCCTAGGATATAGGATAAATCAATTATATTTATAAATACTAACAAAATACAAAAAATTAATTATATTTCTAAATACTAACAAAAAACAACTGGGAAATGAAACTTTTTAAATATCAAAGTTTATTTCAGAAAAGTATCAATAATATGAAATAGTTGTGAACAAATTTAACCAACTATGTGCAAGTCCTGTACAATAAAATATCAGAACACTGCTGAGAAAAAAATAATGAAAAAACACAGAGAGATATACCATGCTTATGAATTGGAAGACTCAATATTAAGATATCCATTCTCCCCAAATTAATCTTCAGTATATCACAACCTCATTCAAAACCCCAGCAAACTCTTTTTGTAGAAATTGAAAAATGTATTCTGAAGTTTTATAGAAATGCAAAAGGATTAAGCAAAATAATTCTAAAATGTAAGAACAAAGTTATAGAATTTACCCTACTTGGTTTTTAAGACATTGTAATACAAAAGTCAGCAAGACAATATTGGTGTAAGGATAGAAATATAAATCAAAGTAACAGAATAAAGTCCAGAAATAGGCACACATACACAGTCAATCAATTTTTTTAAAATGCCAACTGAGAAAGAAAAGTCTTTAGTCATCAGGAAAATAAGATTTAAAACTAGAGATAACACTGGAAACTCACAACCACTAAAATTAAAAAGACTGACAATATCAAGTGTTGGTAAGGATATGGAACAACTGGAACTCTCATTCACTGCTGATGGGGATGTAATATGGTGCAATCACTTTGGAAAATAGTTTGCAGTTTCTTATAAAGTTAACTTACTCTTAACATACAACCTAGTAATTCCACTCCTAAGTATTAACCCAAGAAAAAAGAAAACAGAGACTTGTATATAACATCTTTATTCCATTCATTAAAAAGAGATTGCTTGGGCTTCCCTGGTGGCGCAGTGGTTGAGAATCTGCCTGCCAATGCAGGGGACACGGGTTCGAGCCCTGGTCTGGGAAGATCCCACATGCCACGGAGCAACTGGGCCCGTGAGCCATAATTACTGAGCCTGCGCGTCTGGAGCCTGTGCTCCGCAACGAGAGGCCGCGATAGTGAGAGGCCCGCGCATCGCGATGAAGAGTGGCCCCCGCTTGCCACAACTAGAGAAAGCCCTCGCAGAGAAACGAAGACCCAACACAGCCATAAATAAAATAAATAAATAAGCCCTCCTTCCTCCTTGATAGTCTATAAAAAAAAAAAAAAAGATTGCTTTCTGCACTGCTTTCTGTAGTACCAATTATAATAAGTCTGAGTGTGTGCATAAAATATATAATATACAAATAAAAATTTAAATAAATAAAATACTGAAAAAAAAATCTTTATTCAAAATTGCCCCAAACTGGAAACAACCGAAATATTTATTAACATGTAAATGGGTAAGAAGATGGTGGTAATATACACACATACAATGTACTATTACTCCATAATAAAAAGCAATAAACTTTTGTTACATGTAATATCATGGATGAATCACAGATTTAAAAAAAAAAATGCTGAGTGAAAGAATCCAGGCACAAGAGTACATACTGTTTAATTCTACTTACATGAAGTTCTAAAACAGGCAAAACTATAATTACAGAGAGCAGATTAGTTTCTTGAGGCTAGTGCTGGGTATGGAGATTAATTACAAAGGGCAAGAAGAAATCTGGGAGATAATGGAAGGACTCCCTAATTTTACTTTCATGAAGGTTACACAGGTCTACACATCTGTTGAAACTCATTAAACTCTTCCCTTAAAATTATGTATTTTACCTTATGTAACGTATGCTTCCACAAAGTTGTTTTTAGAAAATAAGAAAAACAAAGGGCATACATATTTAACACTATTTATGGAGTTAGGGCCCCCAAGAATGAGTGAGTACTTAACAAAACTGTAGGGGATTTTTTTTTTCCATCCAGTTTTTGCCATTTCAGAAAATCCAGGGCACATTTCTTCCTGACAGACAATCAGGAGCAAGAGGCAGGGAGGCATTCCTTGTCATAAAACCTCACATCACCTGATTCCCAATTACCTCATCAATTAGGCGGAACTTTCAGGAAACCCCCAAGAGCAGAGATCAAAATCAAATCCAAGAGAAACTTCTAATCATCATGAAAGAAAACCTCAAAACCGATTTGGCTGTGAACAAAACAAGGTGCACAGGGCCCTACAGCTTTTAATAATCAGACATACTCAGAGTATCTTTTTTGAACATTACAAATCAAAGGTGAGGGCTGTGGCATTTCTGAAATAAATGCTCTGAATCACCTGTGGAAATAAGAGACTTACAACAAGCTTTGACTTTCACCAAGCCTCAGAAACCTCAATGACTGAACCCCAAGGGGCTTAAAGGACACCATTGGGTCAACAGAATCATAACTATATCAGGATAAAAAAAGAATTCCTCCTTTACACTTCTTCTTAAAGGAGGTGAGGAATTTTTGTCACCAGAAAAATTAGAAATTATTCAGTCACCAATTGACAAATTAGTTGATTTAATAGACTTAGAGTAATGCATACTTATTTAGAGTATGTTTTTTAAGGTCTGATGAAAGTCTTGAGGATTCTAAACAGAGATGCTAGTCATTTCCATTGGCTCCACTCACTGATTGGGGTCTGCATGGGGTAAATAGAGCAGGACAGGACTTGAGTCAGAGGCCAGAATGATGGCTCTGTTGCATGCTGGAGCACGACCCTGAGGGAGTCACTTGACCTCTTGTATTCCATTTTTCTCATTTGCAAAGCAAGTCTTATTGGACCAGGATCTGTAGAAAAGGAACTAGAACCTGCAGGCCTCAGAATGCACAGCATAAGGGAGGGTTGGGTGTGTGGAACCTGAGGTCATGGATGAAAGTTAGGGCTGCAGTACCAGAGGGGTGAAGTAAGGGGTGTAGCTCAGAAACAAGGTCCATTGCCAGGAAATTTCCATAGACAATCCTGTGAGTAATCTATAAATGGGTGTGGCTGGCTTAAAGGATCTGACCAGGCAGACAATCAATACAACTATTCAAGATCATGGTGAGGATTAAACAAAAGCATTAAGTGCCTACCTACCACAGTGGCTGGCACAAAAGAGCACTCAGAAAAAAACCTTAGGTGTTTGTTATGGGTTGAACTGTGTCCTTCCACCCTCACTCCCAGAATTCATATGTTGAAGCCCTAACCCTCGTACCTCAGAATATGACTGCTTTTGGCGATTAGGCCTTTAAAGGGGTATTTAAGTTAAAATGAGACCATTAGGGTTGGCCCTAATCTAATCTGAACGTGTCCTGATAAGAAAAGAGAATTTGGACACACAGAAAAACCAAGGATTTGCATACACAAAGGAAACGCCACATAAGGACACCAGGAGAAGGCAGCTGTACACAAGCCAAGGAGAGAGGCTTCAGAAGAACCAAACCTGCTGAAACCTTGATCTTGGACTTCTCAGCCTCTAGAACTATGAGAAAGTTAATTTCTTTGTTTAAGCCATCCAGTTTGTGGTATTTTGTTATGAGGGCTCTAGCAAACTAATGCAGTATTCAATGTGAACTGAGTCAAAAAAGATGAGCTACATGTTCAAGTAATGGGGAGTATGTATTTGTAAGAAACGTGAGGCACCAAAAACGCCACCTTCTCGTTGGCACTGTGGATTCTGTAACAACAAGCAAACAAAGGAATGTGTGCTGATGTTCCTATCAATAATATGCTAAATGACACATAAAATATCATTCTTTAGAGTGTTTAAAATAATACTTTAAAGTTTGCCTTCTAGGGAGTAGTCTAAGGCACAGAAGAATGCAGGATGAAATCCAAATATTTCTTCATGAAAAACTCATGATGTCCTAGAACCCTCTAGGAGTCAGGGTGCGAGCACGTCCCAAGCCAAACCCCTATGTCCCCCACTGTGCCCCCACTGCTCTGGGCAGGTTTGTCTAGTAGCCCAAAGATACATGCTAGATGGTTTTAGGGGGTAATCTGAATGTCCTTTTCAGCTTAATCAATGGAACAATGAATACAGGTTGTTCTGCCTGACAAATCAAGAAAAAAGAAGGTGGTATCAGAAGAACACAAACCAACAAATGTCCTGCTTTTATTTAGAAGAAAAAGGTGAATTCTGGAATTCAAAAGTGGGTAGATTTCATGTTGGCAGCAACGTAAACAGATTTCTTTCTGCTTTGAATGCCAGGCTTTTAAAAGGGAACAGGAAAAGAAAATGGGACAATTAGGCAGAGAAAGACCCCGCTGAGAAAAGGGAAGATAACCAGCTGGCAGCCTCCTTGCTCCAAGGTTGCAACCCCATCAGGTTTCTCTGCAGGGAGGGCGAGGAGTGGAGAGGACGTCACAGACTGTCCCAGTGCAATGGCAGTGCTAGGTCGCTTGAGACAGCTCTCTTGGGGGAGAAGTGTCTGCTTCCTGCGCTCCTGCCCTGACTGGGCCCCGGCTCTCTAATCATGCGCATCAGTAGCACAGGCGGAACAGCCAAGGCATCTGGCATTTTCCAAACCGAGTGGGGCCAGTGAAAAAGCCACCTATCCATCATCCGTCCAGCCTGTGGGATAACTCATTTCTGTGAACCTGAGGGATGTCCCTTCAGAGTAACGCAGGTGACAGAAGAATACAAATGACCTGTTTACAGATGTCGGTGCCAAGCAGAGCAGCCGGCTCAGTGGACAGCAGGGAACGCTGGCGGGTTTTAATGTCTTGCTGTCCGGCCATGGGAGTGCGTGCACTGACTCACAGACTCACCCACGACCTTGGAGGGGTCTCTTCTGTGTTTCTCAGTCTTCAAACAAAATAAACTTCAGTCTAGCTATGTAGAACAGCATTTATCTATCATTTATTTTTTCATTCTTCCCTTCAATAAATGTTTGTGGCGAGGCAACCGTGCCAAGTGCTGGGCTAGGTGCAAAGGAGTCAACCCTGAATAATTCCAGCTACTCCCCCTACTCTCCCCCCCTGAGGTGGCTAAGAAACAAGCCAACATACTTGATGACCACAGGGTCTCAGACATACAGTAGGAGCATCTTCGCTTGTCTAGGAGGAGAGTGGGGCAGGTTTAATGGATGAGACATTCTAGAAAGGGAGAAATTGTATAATCTTTAAGAGTACCACAAAAGTCACATCATCTGGGAGGAGTAATACATTTCCTTTCATTCTCTTTTCAGTGGGGCAACCTTCAGATTCAAAAGCATCCTGTCATTTGTTGTACCTTGTAACAGGCACTGTTATTTCCCTTATTGGTAAACCAACGCATCTTTCTTCTCACCTCATCCACCAGAATAGTCTCCGGGCAAGGAGGAGCCCAAGGGCGAGGGATCAGGCTGATATAGGGGGAAGCTCATCATTTCTAGCCCTACAGGACAGCACGGGGACAGTGGTGAAACAGAAGAATGTCCCTGCTCCAGGCTCTGTCCAAGAGAGTAGAAGTTGGTACAGATAAACTGAGGGGAATGATGTGAGCCACAGGCTTTTGCATTGGTTCACATTTGGATTCTGGAACAGATCATTTTGGGGCTGCCCTCACTTCATGGGCAGGTAGCAGATATTCCCCCCACCCCAACTTTACTGAAGTATAATTGACAAATAAAATTGTATACATTTAAAGTGTAATACATGGTGATTTGACATATATATGTTTTATGAAATGATTGCTACAAGCTGGTTAATTAACACATCTATTACCTCACATAGTTATCTCTACTGGGGAGTGAGAATGCTTAAGATCTACTCTCTTAGAAAATTGAAGTATACATTTGAAGTATATTATTAAATATAGTCACCATGCTGTATTAGATCCCCAGAACTTATTGCTGTCCTCAAGTGACCTATGAAAATAGCTCAGCTGGGTATCAATGGGCCTGCCACAGGCCTGTTTAGTAGGAGCAAGGGAGCCAAACAGAGGATATGACAGAGGCTCAGAGGGGTCCACAGTCCCAGCAGGAGCTGAGGTGAAACCAATTAAAGCAAGGGCCCTGACCAAACCATGGAAGATGTAGCCATGAATTACATCAGCCTCCAACATCAAACTACAAATGGCAGCAGAGACTGTGGGCAAAAAATAGTACTATAGAGACCAGAGGAGCCAGAAATAAAGAGCCTTTCACTCTGCTGGTGGGAAGTTACAGGGAGCCTCTTACCCAGATGCCATCCTGGGAAAGAGGAGGGAAGGGAGGAGATCTGAAAGACCAAAGCATTCAACCCAAAGGGACTGCTTAAATTACTGAATCAGCAAAAGGATGGTCACCAACATGTTTAGAGTTGGCAGAATTTCAAGATTTTCCCTTCCTTCTTTACTTTTATATTCTGTTTGGATTTTCTACAATGGGCTTGAATTATTTATCTAATCAGAAAAATGCACAGTGTTTATCATCTTAAAATTACTGTACTGGACTAATCAATTCTCTCCCCTCATACATACACACAGCTTATCTCTCCTGCTATCTCAAAATGATCAGTAACATAGGGCGAATGAAAGTTACATTTTCCTTGAAGTCTCAACTTAGGGTGAATAACTTTGCCACCACCGTCTGCATCCCAGAGCCACACCTGAAACTCCAGATCCTGTGCTGTTTCTTTATTGAGTCACCACACCCTTTGTCCCTCAGAGACAAACTAAAGAGGTGGAGCAAATTAAACAAAGAGGGTCCAATTTCACAGTCTCTCCACAGAGGCAAGGGCAGCAGTAAGTCAACCCCCTAAACTGAGTGAAATGATCAGGAGAAAGGAACAAAGTTTAAATAGATCAAAGAGAGTTCTCAAAGTACAAGCAACAAAAGAAGAAATGGAAGAAAAAGATGAACTTTTCCCCTGGGGAGGCGGGGTGGAGTGGGGGATTAGCCCCTGAAAGCTAGTCTTCATTCTTCAGGCAGATTTCTGAATTATATTTTTGAATTATTTGATGTCTATATCTTCCTATACTATAGAAAACACTATTGTCATCCCTTGTATACCTTCATTTAATTGTGTATTACCTTCCAAAGCAACATTTCCACTGGACTGATTCTTGCACACTAAGACATCCAGCGAGGTGGTGTAGCACCGTGTCTTTGAGCTTCAGTTCTGGAGTGACACAAATTTGGATTCAGCATTTTGCCAGTCAATCTCCTCTTCAGTTGTTGTGAGAGAAACTCAGACTACCTTAAACCTAAAAAGGGAATTGTCTGGGGCTTCCCTGGTGGCGCAGTGGTTGAGAATCTGCCTGCTAATGCAGGGGACACGAGTTCGAGCTCTGGTCTGGGAAGATCCCACATGCCGCAGAGCAGCTGGGCCCCTGAGCCACAACTACTGAGCCTGCGCGTCTGGAGCCTGTGCTCCGCAACAAGAGAGGCCGCGATAGTGAGAGGCCCGCGCACCGCGATGAAGAGTGGCCCCTGCTTGCCACAACTAGAGAAAGCCCTCGCACAGAAACGAAGACCCAACACAGCCATAAATAAATAAATAAATAAATAAAATAAAAAGTCTAATTGGAAAGGGCACTGACAATATAGCTAATATTTATAAAAAATAAATAAAAATTTAAAGTCTGAAAATCCAGCAATTACTGAGATACTGACAATTTTGAGCAATACTGATAATACTAAGTTCTTCCAATATAGAAGGCATGGTTCTAAGTGATTTTCATGTACTATCATGGCATCTTATCATCTTTAATCTCTCTTGCTGCAGACTCTTCGGAGTCACGGAGGAGAGTGCAGCAACTGGGCTGCAGAGAGGGCAAAGCAGAGAGACTCCCGCACAGAGGATCGCTGCCCACCAGCACTCACCAGCCCGAGAGGCTTGTTGAAACAAGAGTTCCAGGCCCAATCCCAGAGCTCTGAGTCACTAGGTCTGAAGTGCGTTCCAAGAATTTGTGTTCTAACAGGTTCCCAGGGACAGTGATGCTGATGGCCCGGGGACAACACTCTGAGAACCACTATCTGAAAGTAAGCCTGAATTTACTGATTACATTGCTCGGAAAGATCATCTAATATTGGTCTAAAGATTCCACTTAATCAATAATAGCTCTTTTCTTTCCCATAAAGTTTCCCATTAAAGTTCCCATTAAAGTTTACTGGGACTTCTCTTAAATATCCCACCTCCTTCACTAAAATTTTTTATATCCAAAAGTAAGTCAAACATATTTGTGCATTGTGTTTTTAGTTTGATTTGATAAAATAAGACTACCCTTCCTACCCCTCACACCACCTCTCACCCCTGGCAAAATAAATTACCTATTCTGTTTCTTTCCCTTAACATGAGGCTTTCTTGGACTCAAAATATAAAAATCACAGCGTAATTTTCAATAAATGTTTGTATGATGTGTAAGATAAAGACAGAATGAAGATGTTTACTTAAACCCGATTAACTGTATGCTCACTGGTTGATTTTAATATTGATATTGCTAAGTTTGCAGTCCATTTTTATCAATAATATGACAATCGCATATGCAATTGGGGTAGTGACATTTTGTGTATATGCAATGTTCTAAGAAGTATGAAAATATATCTACATAATCTATGCCTGCGCAGCTTAACTGTTTCTGTTAATGTGATTTTACTATTAGGCCGTCTTCACTAACATAACTTTGGCATTTCGCTGTCTTTATCAACATGGTTTTGCTATTCCAGGAATCTCTTGCCCAGGAAGATAAAAGTTGCAAATAACTTCATTGTTTATTCCAGGAACTTCCCAAACACCAGTTAAATGAATATCAAACTGTTCAACTCTTCAATAAATAGCATCAAACATCTGTTTACTCCTCATAGCTCTTTAAAACCCTTGCCTTAAAATCCTTTCCTTGTTGGGTCTACAAATCCTAAACTATTATATCATGATATTGATACTTATCCAACCCTAATCAAACACCTGTATTAAAAGATCTACCTTAAACCTGACTCCAAACGCTCATATATATCCCCATCCAAGACTCTATTAAGCAGTGCTCTCTTTCACCATAGTAAAAATAAACTCAGCTTTGTCTTATCAATAGGTTATTTTAGTGTTTGTTTGTTTTTTCCAGGGAGCCAGTGATTGACAGTCTTGGAGTTCCTACCAACATCCATTCTAGATCTCCTTACTGTAGTAGCCCAAGACCCTTGACTAGGGCACTGCTACTCTGAGTTCCCTTGACCTCCTGCCAGGGAAACTTGTTAGAAATGCACATTCTTAACCCTGCCCCACCCCCAAAACTACTCAATCAAAAAACTCTGGTGGTGATCTTCCAAAAGGCTGAGATTAACTCCTAGGAAACAGGAACCCATTTTAGGAATTCTTTATTGTCTGCTCATATTTGAAAAATATATATATATTCTTGGTGCAAACTGCCTTATAACAACTACTTGTTTCTATCTGTCCTTGTCATTTTGGTTGTACATCTATAAGAGGAAAGTTCATAGAAAAAAGGAGGAACAGAGGTCCCAATAACTCCCTTCATCAAACTGGCCCTAAGAAACTGAGAAGTTCAGTGGTTTCTTACCAGATCTCATCCTTTGAACAAACTGTCCTGGTCCCTTACCAAATCTAGGAGGACTTTCCTCAGTCTTCATTTGTTTTGCCCATGGGAGTCCAGTTTGGGAAAGATTTCTCCAAGCTCTTCCATCCTCTGTGATTAATCAGAGATGGCCTGGCCATTAGGCTGTGGGGCTAGAGTCATGAGGTTCACAAACCACCCTCTCTGACTAACCGTTTCCAGACTCCTATGGGTTTATCTCCATCCATATATATAACTGCATTCCCTCTGGGCGAGTTATCTAGTTCTCATATTTTTACCACTACAACTGCAAATCATGAGCTTAGCTTTCTAAATGACATAATTCACCAAGGATCATTTAGAATTACAGTAATCACTCTGGGGAAACTTTTTGATATAATCGAAAGTGTTCATTTGAGAGTCACCTTCGAACCAAAAAGGGAACAAAATTTCAAATATCCAATTTTTGCAAATTTTGATTAGCATAAGGAAGTGGTTAAAAGAAATTCAGATCCAAAGTTGTTTCCTTAAAAAAATTCTCCACCAAAGCAAAAGAAAATGTGAAAAACGTAAAACTATCTCCCTTTTTGATTCCCTCAAATTACAAAATGAACCTACTGGCCTTTATCCTATGATTCTTTTCTACCATACTATACACCTTCACTTCTCTCTACTCTTGCTCGCTCTCTGGCACTCTCCCCTCCCTGCCTAGCTGGACAGAAACCCCCAAAGCTCAATTAACTCTTTAAACTGCCCTCAGAACAGGAAAAACCTCTTGTGGTTGGTTTTAAGCTAAGGTCTCACTATCAGTTGAAAGCCACTGTCAAATAGTTTCCAAAGTCTATATAAGATAGAAAGAAATTTGCAGAGAAATGTAGGATAACTTTAGAAACCAATAATCCAGGGCTTCTAGATATACAACAATTAATTAATACATTATGGAAACTCAGGTGCAGAAAATTAAGAGAATAATGCAGAATGGGAAGATCGCAAGGGTAACTGAATAGAGTTCTAATTAAAAAGGGATCTAGAGAGGTTTGGAAAAGCTTGAAATATTGGGCACAGTCTTTTGGTGGCTATCCCCACAGACTTTCCTGTGAAAATAGACTGTTCTATGATATAGTCTTGTAGCAAAGCACGGATAAGTTCATTTGCTATTTCAAGGACAGGCTCTCTACTATTTAAGCAGAATTTAGGAGTAGATCTTGAGGCAGATGTGACCCCAGCTTTCTTCTCACTTTTTATCAATAGTCTTAAGCTACAAAGAGGGAATTTAATACGAAAGCAAAAACTAGAATGGGAAATAGCCTTTTACCAGGCCTCAAATACCTTGCTGAATATTTTGAAAAAGGCTTGAAACAGAAACAGAGTAAGACTCAGGATACATTTATTCCTTTACAGAAAACAAAAAAACCAGCTAGATACTTCTGCCTCAGTCATTCTATATGGGAAAAGGTCATCTTCTGATGAAGTCATGAGTAGTTATTGTAAACAAAAATGCATTGGAAAAACAATTATCTTGTGTTGGTCAAGAAACTACAGGAACAAAATGAAGTGAAACGTCAGTAAGGGTGCTCCAGGGGGGAAGTGAGCACCCAATTTCCTGTTTTACTTTTAAACTTACAAGTAGAAATTTCTCTAAATATTAAAGGGAAAACTTGCAAAATTTTTATTGATACAGGTAATGCAATATCCACCTGAAATCCTACCACTGTTATACAATCTCACTTCTGGAGGGAACTTTTAGAACATATTAAAACGGAGCACAGAACTATTAGAATACTCAGTGGTGGGTGTCTCTAACAATCCTGGCACGCCTTGTATCCCAGCCATAACCATCACCCTCGGATCTTTAACCGAGTAACATGTTTTCCTCCTTAATGATCACACACCTGGTAACTCATATGCAGTGGCTTACTGTGCAAATTGAATTGCCAAACTAAATATGCTAATAGTTCCTTTCTTGAAGTCCCTGAGGGCCTTCTATTCATCATAATGGCATAGCTAATTTGGACACTGACTTACCCATGTCAGTATACCTAAACCAAGCTCACACTGCAAATCTCAGAGGCACCAGACTTATCGTGGGCAACATATTCGAGTAAGCTGACCGGGGCTGGGCCCATCAAGGTTAAGACTGCCCCACCTAACCGTCAAGTCAAATTTTCACAACAGCCTCTTAGAGTTAAAGACGGACTACAAACAACAGCCAAAATAGAGAAAAGACTCCTCATACCTTGCAGCACCCCGGATAACACTCGTATCAGTCCTGTTGATAATCCACCGGAAACGATACGGGTCCCGCCTAGGCCAGTTCCGCCTAGCTCGGCTCCGCCAAGCGCGGGTTCCGCCTAGCCAAGGTTCCGCCTACCCCTGGTAGAAAATATTCGGGGGGCTTCCCTTCCCTGGTGGCGCAGTGGTTGAGAATCTGCCTGCCAATTCAGGGAACACGGGTTCGAGCCCTGGTCTGGGAAGATCCCACATGGCGCGGAGCAACTGGGCCCGTGAGCCACAACTACTGAGCCTGTGTGTCTGGAGCCTGTGCTCCGCAACAGGAGAGGCCGCGATAGTGAAAGGCCCGCGCACCGCGATGAAGAGTGGCCCCTGCTTGCCGCAACTAGAGGAAGCCCTCGCACAGAAACGAAGACCCAACACAGCCAAAAATAAATAAATAAATAAATAAATAATTCCCATTAAAATATATATATATATATATATATATATATATATATATATATATATATATATATATATTCGGAAAAAAAGAAAAAGTCCATAAAGCTCCAAAATCTGAAACTTGAATTTATCACGTGCTGGCAACTATTTATACAGCATTTACATTGCGTTAAGTATTGTCATAATCTAAAGATGATTCAAAGTATACAGGAATATAGTATTTGCAAGCATTATACCATTTTGTGTAAGACACTTGAGCATCCCTGGATTTTGGTATCCACGGGGTCCTGCAGGATTACCCAGTGACAACTGTACGTACTTGTCCAGGACACCAGGATAGCTATTCCCTGCTTCCCTGTAGTACCAAGGCCAAATATTATTTTCTTTTTGGTGGCTCCTGAAGCTAAAATTCTACGGTAGTAAATCCATGTTCTGCTTCTTTTAGTGGTCCTTTAGGTCAAAATAATCAATATTTGTTTACGTTCTCCTGGAAAAATCAACAGTATACCTGGACTACTATGGCCAAAAGTGTTATTGAAGTACCCTCCTATTCTTCATAAGTTTTCAACCACAACCTCAAGGATCTAAACTTCCTTGTGATTGTATTCTTATCTAGTATGTGGATGACCTTTTGTTGTGTTCTTAAGATGGGGCATATACCCTGAGAAAACCATAATTCAAAAAGAGACATGTACCATAATGTTCATTGCAGCACTATGTACAATAGCCAGGACAGGGAAGCAACCTAAATGTCCATCGACAGATGAATGCATAAAGAAGGTGTGGCACATATATACAATGCAATATTACTCAGCCATAAAAAGAAACAAAATTGAGTTATTTGTAGTGAGGTGGATGGACCTAGAGTCTGCCATACAGAGTGAAGTAAGTCAGAAAGAGAAGAACAAATACGATATGATAATGCATATATATGGAATCTAAAAAAAGACAATGGTACTGATGAACCTAGTGGCAGGGCAGGAATAAAGACGTAGACGTAGAGAATGGACTTGAGGACATGGAGGGGGAGAGGGAAGCTGGGGCGAAGTTAGAGTAGCATCGACATATATACACTACCAAATGTAAAATAGATAGCTAGTGGGAAGCAGCAGCATAGCACAGGGAGATCAGCTCGGTGCTTTGCAAAGACCTAGAGGGGTGGGTTAGGGAGGGTGGGAGGGAGGCAAGAGGGAGGGGATATGGGGCTATATGTATGCATATGGCTGATTCACTTTGTCATACAAAAGAAACTAACAGAGTATTGTGATGCAATTATATACCAATAAAGATCTATTAAAAAAAAAATATGGGGTGAGCTCTAAGATTGATTCCATCTATCTGCTTACTGTTTTAGCTCAGGGAGGGCAGGAGGTCTTCAAGAAGTTACAATTTTGTCAAAGTAACAAACTAGGTTTCATGTAGATAACAAACCTAGAACATGACTTATCCCAAGGAGGTAAATTTCTTTCCCTTATCAGATTTGGCTTTTCAAAACTTTATCAGGCCATTAGTTGAGAGACAAATAAGAGAATTCCTGGATCTGACTAGCACTGCAGTTCCTACTTTTTCGCAGTCTCCATGTCACTGTACGACTCAATCAAATCTTCTGTAATCAACCTCTTGGAAAATCTAAGCACAAACACTCCTTTCATGAATTAAAATTAACTCCAAAAACCTCCCAATCTGGGCCTATCTAATTATCATAAGCTTGTCTAATTGTATATAATATGAGAGATTTGAACAAGTCCTGCATGTTCTGACTCAGCTTCTGTGAATCATTAGAGATCAATATCTTACTATAGTTTCTTTCTTGACCTGGTGGCAAAAGTCTACTCATCTCGTTAAGGGCATGAGCCACAACAGCCAAACTAGTGAAGGCTCTGTTAACTTTTATTTTATTTTATTTTATTTTTTATTGGGGTATTGTTGATTTACAATGTTGTGTTAGCTTCTGCTGTATGACAAAGTGAATCAGCTATATGTATACATATATCCCTTCCCTCTTAGATCTCCCTCTCCCCCCGCCCCCAGTCCCACCCATCTAGGTTACCACAGAGCACTGAGCTGAGCTCCCTGTGCTCTACAGCAGGTTCCCACTAGGTATCTCTTTTACACGTGGTAGTGTATATATGTCAATCTCAATCTCCCAATTCATCCCACCTCCCCTCCGCTCACGGTGTCCACACGTCTCTTCTCTATGTCTGCATCTCTATTCCTGCCCTGCAGATAGGTTCATCTGTACCATTTTTCTAGATTCCACATATATGTGTTAATATACAATATTTGTTTTTCTCTTTCTGACTTACTTCACTCTGTATGACAGACTCTAGGTCCATCCACGTCTCTACAAATGACCCAATTTCGTTCCTTTTAATGGCAGAGTAATATTCCTTTTTATGGCAGAGTAATATTCTATTATATATATGTACCACATCTTCTTTAACCATTCCTCTGTTGATGGACACTTAGGTTGCTTCCATGTCTCGGCTATTGTAAATAGTGCTGCAATGCACATTGGGGTGCATATGTCTTTTTGAATTATGGTTTTCTCTGGGTTAACTTGTTTTTTAGGGTCTCATTTAAATTTGTCAGTCCCTCATGTTGCACATTCTTTGTTACTTATTGAAAATAAAAAGTACCTCTCTGAAAGTAGACTTACCTTCTAGGAAATCCTATATTTCTCTCTCTCACATATTTCTATGCATCATTGTAATGCTTTGAATCCTGCTACTCTTCTTACATCACCTTTAAGAAGGAGGCACTTATGACTGTCTAACCTTTGCAAACTATCTAGGCCCTTCAATAGATAGGCTAGAAACTAGTTTAGAAAATCAAGACTTAGTTTTGATTGTTGATACGACATATCTTAACACTGAAACAGGAAAATATCAGGTGGTTCAAAATAGAGCTGCCATGTAATGTGGTCCTCTAAAAGGAACAGGGGCTATTTTAGAAAAAGGGTGTTGCAATTACATCTCTCTAGACCTCTCTGGTACCTAAAATATTACTGAGATCCAGTATGCAAACAAAGAAATTATGAATTTGAAGACTTTTGCTAATAACCCCATAGCTAATTCTGCAGGCTCTTCAGATGGGTGATTGTATTTATTCTCTTGGTTTAGTTCGGGTACTCGTGGCTCCTGAGAAGTGGAATGCAAACTCTGATTTGTCTGCGTTGTGGTTTTCAGATCTGTGATCCCCAGAGTTTTGCATACTGTGTGTAGCTGCTGTCACATTTAATGATCCAACAAATGTCTCCAACAAAAAAAGAACAGGAAAACCTGACACTTATGGCAGTTGAAAAACCACCCCAGAAACATGATACTTGATTGTAATAAACTGACGTGAAGTTGTGGCTTGATCATGCTTCCAGATATTAATGGTCTATCCTTCAGCTCAGGCTGAAGAAGCTGAGAACAGAGAGCATATACACTCTCTCAACTTTGTCTACAATGTCATGAATTTAGAATTCTATTGTCCTCACTAACATAGCTTTGGTATTCCTCTGTCTTCATCATCATTACTTTATTATAACTTCATTGTTCCAGAAACTTCCTGAAAAACTCATGTATATGCACATCAAACTGTTCAGTTCTTTCTTCAACAGATCATATCAGACAACTCCCATTCACATTCACAGTGCTCATTTCCAAAAATTGCTATCTACAACTCCTTTGTTTGTTATCAATAGTATGTGGGAAATGAATTTAGTAATCAGTACATGTTGTCTCAAAACACTGAAGAAATAGATTAGAAAATAATTCAAACAGATTGTGACAATCTAGAACATTGTTTTGCTATTTAAAAAAATATGAATAGATCCGGAAGAAAATATGACGGAGTTTTTACCTGTGTGCAAAAGAGCCAGATTGCAAAAGAAAGGGGCTTTTGGAAGAGAGAAAATATACGGTATTTATAGCTCCATTTAACACAGCAATCATATTGTTTTGTTTGTTTGCTTGTTTTGTTTTTGGCCACATGACATGTGGGATCTTAGTTCCCCAATCAGGGATTGAACCCGTGCCCCCTGCAATGGAAGCACGGAGTCTTAACCACTGGACCACCAGGGAAGTCCCGGCAATCATATTATGATTGGATAATGTTTGGGTCAGTTTTAGCAGACACCAGGAATTCCCATTATTAATTAAGCAAAGAAATAAACAAAAAATGGGATCTCAGGAACAATTTTTGGATACCCCAGCCATTCCTAGACCCTGTGGTTTTTGTAATACATGCCTGGTTTAGTAATGCCTGCTATGCATGGCTTGTTTAGGAAGACATGGATTTTAGAAATAGAAATTATTTTCCTCTAGAAATATAAATGTTTCCTGAACGGAGAACAGAGGGCAAACTGTCTTGATTCTTACCCATGCTTTAGCATATTTCTTTAATGATAGAAATATATTGGTTGTCACACAAGATTACTTTCTGTTTTAAAATCCTGAATTAATACTGATAATTGTTTTACTTTTCACTTGTCACTTTTCTAGACTTCATGGGCTCACCACCTATATATATTTGCAAGATTAAAACCTATGACTAATTCAGCACCTCAAGTGTACATTACCGAATGTTTACAGGTTAAGTGACAAAAGGGTTCTGTTGCTAAATGCTTTAGAAATGCAGAGTGATACACAGTTAGATAGGTTTCTTTACTTCAGGATTTCTCAAAGCTTTTATTATGTTCATGTGCATTGCGAATCTCCAAAGGGCCTTAGAGCATGCACTGTTTCTCAAAATTATTTAGTCAGGGAATCCTTTTAGTGGCGAAATCCTGCTACATCCATTGCATTTTTAGTGATCATCATGATGTCTTCTTTGGATTCTAACATCACAAACAAGCACACTGAAACATCACAGTGAAATTATTGGGATATGGTTCTATAGGTGGTGGTTAATTCTCACATTTTTTTCTTGAGCTGTATCCCTATATTTGGATACACATCCTGTGAGGATCTAGAGCGCACTACAAGTTCTTTTTTTTAATATATAAATTTATTTATTTGTTTATTTATTTATTTTTGGCTGCATTGGGTCTTCGTTACTGCGCTTGGGCTTTTCTCTAGTTGCGGTGAGCGGGGGCTACTCCTCGTTGCGGTGTGTGGGCTTATTGCGGTGGCTTCTCTTGTTGCAGAGCATGGGCTCTAGGCGGACGGGCTTCAGTACTTGAGGCACGTGGGCTCAGTAGTTGTGGCTTGTGGGCTCTAGAGCGCGGGCTCAGTACTTGTGGCTCACGGGCTTAGTTGCTCTGCAGCATGTGGGATCTCCCCGGACCAGGGCTCGAACCTGTGTCTCCTGCATTGGCAGGCGGATTCTTAACCACTGCGCTACCAGGGAAGCCCTACAAGCTCTCATAAGGACCTGCTAATCTTCCTCCCAGCTCCCATTACTACTATCATACCCTCTTGCTTATCATTGGGCTGAACCATTAGATTAGGCAGGTAGGGATTTGTTCCCTAACTCTGTTTTCTGCAACTTGAACAATACCTTGCCCGCCACTTGGATATTTTGTTTCCAATTCAGTTATAGCCACTAAATTTCAAGTCAAGGAAGAATTTTGATCTGTGGTTAACATCCTCCAGTTAATCACAAGATTCCTCTTTACTTTTTAAATTTTATTATTTCATTAATGACATTTTGGGGATATAGCATCCAGCATGCGTTTTGTTTTGTACTAAGCAACCTCTTATATTGGCCATCATTACCAATATTAACCTGCATGGTCGGGGTGGGAGTGGGGAGAGAACAGGATACGTGAGGATTATTTGGGGAAGGGTTGAGCTTTTGAAACTGCCCTCGCAGACATCCCAAGCAGCGTAAATAGTTGTCCTCAGTTTGCTAAGGGGTAAACATGGCTCATGAGATCCATGGAGTGTAATGAACAAGACTATTCTAGATTTTGATAGGCTCACTCGGGTCAGATTTATGCTAGAATGGCTCAATTCTTTCCAACAGTTTTATAATGTTATTTTATTTTACTTTATCTAAATTAAAAGAAAAAAATTGATTCGAAGTAAAAAGTTAAAAATCAGTATATTTTTAATACTTTCGTAAAATGTTTCTTAAGAAAGTATTATCAGGAACTAATTGTAATTACATCCCATGGCAGCCTGGGACCTCTTCTCATTTAATTACAAATTGAACATTTGTGGTTTCTGGACTGACAACAGAGCAAAATGTGGGCAAATTGTCAATTAACTTTTCCTAATTACTCACGTACAAAATTCAGAACAGTACCTAAAAAATAAGCTATCTGTAAAAGAATAGCTGAACCCAAGCATACACTGCAAATATTCCCAAATTATGAAAACTATGTCACCAATTGGAATGCCTGCAAAATGCAAGATTAGTGCCAAGTTGGTAAGTTTAAACAAAGTGCAAATAAATTGCATGTTTCTAGACAAATGCTTGCCAGGGTTTGATATCACATGTATCTATTCATTTGGTCAATGTGAAGAACCTCCTGTGTATTGTGTATTCTTCCAGCTAACAATTTAAACAAAACTTCTGAGCAGTTTATAATAATATCCCTTTTATTCCATTTCTCACCTATGCTTTTTTCTTTCTTTCTTCTTTGTTTTTATTTTTTCTAATTTTAGTGCCAGTCCTTTTCTATCAGGAGGTCTTCTGCTTCTCCTAGGATTTGGGGCAAAGACATGCTAAGTTTTCCTACTTGTGTTTCCTTCTGAAATTGGATTGATAGCCTGGGGAGGAGGGGCTGATCTTCTTGATCTTTGTTTTAAAAGAAGGCCTCCTAAAAAGGCTGCTTCCTTCCCACTCCATTGAGGCAGTGGACATCATACCCAAGGAAATGGACATTATAGTATTCTGGCCCATGTCCTCTGCTTTGCCTCCCTCTAAGTTTATAAGGTGAAACCTGATGGCTCCTCCCCTTAGCTACACCCTTCGTCCTGTGACTCTGCAGTTTGTCTCACAAAAGAGGTGGAATCTACTCCCCATACCTAGCCTTATAACTTGCTTTGACCAACAGAATTCAGTAGAAGTGATGATGCACCAGTTCTCAGCAAAGCCCATCTACAGTCCCACATGTCTGTCATTGCACAAAAACACACCCAGTTAGTTAGGTTGCTAGTGGATGAAAGAACCCCGCCTTGTTGCCACAGTCATCCGAGTCTAGCCATCCCACATCACTCAACAACCTGTCAACTCCAGACATGTGAGCAAGTCCAGCTGGAATCAGAAGAGTCCTGCCCAGATCAGCTGAACCTCACATCCCATGAGCTAAATAAATGATTATGAGGTTTTATGGCTGCTGTGTCACATTACAGTGGCAATAAATAACTAATACCACAGATAGTGAATGTAATGTGATTGTGATTGGCTCCTGGCCTCCATCGAAGTCTCACTCTTGTTAATTAACCTCACAAAAACACAAGCTGATATCATATGTCAGTGAACTGTGGGGAGCCTACTTACAGTGTTAGGTGGTGTGGTATTAGCGGTTTCAACAAATTCTCGAGCGATTTAAAGGCCCCTGAAAAAGTTGGTCTACTGAAACAGTTGAATGGTGGCGGTCCAGAGGCGTGGGGGAATATCCAAAAGCAAACTACATTCTTTAAATATATATATATACATGCTCAATGATAGAAGTAACAAGCTGAAGGCTTAGGCTTAGTATAAAAACAAAACTTTTTCATTTGTTCTCAGCTCCATTTTCAACTACCTACTCAACAGGTTGCTGGAAACCAACAATTGGTTCTTTAGGAATGTTTAATGTGGATATTACTTTGAGGTAGACAGGATGTTTTAAATGTATGTTTATTGAAATGGATCGATTTTTTTTTTTTTTAAATTTTATTTATTTATTTTTGGCTACATTGGGTCTTCGTTGCTGCATGGGGGGCCTTCTCAAGTGGGCTTCTCATGGTGGTGGCTTCTCTTGTTGCGGAGCACGGGCTCTAGGCCTGCGGGCTTCAGTAGTTGTGGCGCACAAGCTCAGTAGTTGTGGCTCACTGGCTCTAGAGCACAGGTTCGATAGTTGAGGCGCACAGGTTTAGTTGCTCCGCGGCATGTGGGATCTTCCCGGACCAGGGCTCGAACCCAAGTCCCCTGCATTGGCAGGTGGATTCTTAACCACTGTGCCACCAGGGAAGCCTGATCGATTTTCTTTAACAAATTATATGTTTGGGGTTTTTTCTGTTCCACAGATAGCTTTTACTTTTAGAATCAAGTAACATGATTCTCAACGCTATTTCCCCTGGGGTAGCTTCCGAAATGTACTAAATCTCCTACCAGAGTGGTAAAATCCAGTGCATATACAAAAAGTGCATTATTTAAGAGCATGAGGCTAAAAGTGGATTTGGAAGGGTAACCAACTAAATACCAATAGCACCTAAGTTATTAAAACAAAAACTCAGACGGTCCTCGCGGAGAGTCGCCGCGGTTTCCTGCTTCAACAGTGCTGGGACGGAAGCAGCGCTCACCCGCCGCTCCGGCCGGCCGCTCCGAGCCAGCCCGCGCCACCACCTCACAGCGCCCCCCGACCGCCCCAAGGTCCCCGCCGCCGCCTCTCCTCCGCCGCCCGCCATGACGACCGCGTCCCCCTCGCAGGTGCGCCAGCACTACCACCAGGGCTCGGAGGCCGCCATCAGCCTCCAGATCCACCTGGGGCTCCACGCCTCCTGCGTCCACCTGTCCGTGTCATACTATCTGGACCGCGATGATGTGGCTTTGAAGAACTTTGCCAAATACTTTCTTCACCAGTCTCGTGAGGAGAGGGAACATGCTGAGAAAGTGATGAAGCTGCAGAACCAGCGGGGTGGCCGAAGCTTCTTGCAGGAGACCAAGAAGCCAGACCGCGATGACTGGGAGAATGGGCTGAATGCAATGGAATGTGCGCTACACTTGGAAAAAAGTGTGAATCCGTCACTACTGCAACTGCACAAACTGGCCACAGACAAAAATGACCCCTATTTGTGTAACTTCATTGAGACTCATTACCTGAATGAGCAGGTGAAATCCATTAAAGAATTGGGTAACCAACTTGCGCAAGATGGGGGCCCCCGAATCTGGCATGGCAGAGTATCTCTTTGACAAGCACACCCTGGGAAACAGTGATAATGAGAGCTAAACCTTAGGCTGGCTTCCCGTAGCCACGGGGATGACTTCCCTGGTCACCAAGGCAGTGCATGCATGTTTGGGTTACCTTTACCTTTTCTATAAGTTGTACCAAAACATCTACAAGTTCTTTCCTTAGTACCATTCCTTCAAATAATGTAATTTGGTACCCCCCCCAAAAAACGAAAAACAAAAAAAACAAAAGCTCAAAAGGTTTCATGTACATGTGTTTAACATCCAACATTATTTTTTCCCTATCAATAAGCCTTCTATCTGTAAAGGAAATTGAGAATTATATATATAAGAAAGAAGAGAGGAACACAGAGAAAGAGTGAGACAGTGAGAGTAAGAGAGAGAATGTATTAGTGTGTATGAGAGAAACTGCAGGAAAACATGTAGATTTATCAGGATATAGGCTCTCTTTATATTTTATTTTCATAAATGTACATTCGAAGTTCAGAGTCTACCAGTGAACACCGCTGAAGAATATCAAAGTCATCTTGTGTTAAAATTACTTTTATTCAGGATGAAAAATACAGATGTAACCAGATTAGATGATAGTCTATGATTAGTTCTTTATACCACATATTTCAAAAGAACTACATACTTATTTCCCCTTGTTGTTACTGCAATATATTTCTTTATATTTATTATTCCTTAGAAGGTTACAATGTAGTGTTTTATGTAGCTTTTCCTTAATAGCAGATGGAGAACATGTTGCACACAATTACAGGCAGAAAAAAATACATAACTTTTCAAAGTAAGGACAAGGAAGACACCAAATCTACAACTTGTAGTTCAGAGTTCAGGGAATTTTTTTTTTTCTTTAAATAGGTACTTTTACTGGGTATGATGTGGTCTGATAAAAGCTTTAGATTTTTCAGACTGCAGTAGCATAAAGCTATTTCCAACACGATGGATGAAGACGGATCTGAGGTAGAAAGGTGGTCATGGCTTTCCTCTTATATAAAACAATTTTCTTCTTCTCAAAATATCTCTGCTGCAAATAGACACCCTGGTCCCCCAACCCACCCAACCTATTCTAAAAGAGTAGGAATTTCTAACTTTAAGCCTCCTTCTGGCCAGATCCCAGTTAAAGAGAACTCCAAGTTAAAATGTCCTGAT
Organism: Balaenoptera acutorostrata; assembly: GCF_949987535.1. Classification (NCBI taxonomy): domain Eukaryota; kingdom Metazoa; phylum Chordata; class Mammalia; order Artiodactyla; family Balaenopteridae; genus Balaenoptera; species Balaenoptera acutorostrata. Next base: position 20,743,281 of record NC_080077.1, read on the forward strand.
GTTTTAAAAGCATATATGCTTGAATCAAAACACATTATTTTCACTTTTTTTGGTTTCTCTACATTTGGTAAATCACATAACATGTTTAAACGGAATCAAATACATGTTAACTCAGAAGCCGAACCAAATACCCAACTGAATGCACTCAAAGGTATAAGGCAGGGTGCCAGCATCGAAGCATTGATTTCATTCTTCTACAGAAGCAGCGATGCGGGCTTTTGATGAACATTGTTCCCAAACGTATTGATCAAATGAAGGGTAATAAAAGGGCTGTTCATTCACTCAAAAGGTAAAATGAGACATTCATTAAATTTGTGTCTGCTTTCAGAAGGAAAATAACTGGGGGCTTCAAGAGTCATAGAGGGCTTGAGTATACACAAACAACTGTAAAACTTTCTTCAAAGGGAACCAAAGACAGCCATGTGTTTTGGTATCACAATTAGGTAAATGTCTGCTGTGTATTGAATGATGAAAATCAAGACCTGGGAACTAGGAAAAGGTGGACCAAGTTTTGCTTCTGCGTCAAAATGAAAATATGCTTAAATGGGCAACCTTTGGTAAAATGATCTTGGAGATTATTATAATCCTGTCATATTGACTGGAACATGAAATAAATAAAGAAATCAAGACCTACTGATACAGAGCAGGGAAATAAAATGCAGGGAAAAAAATCCCAGTAGAAATGCCAGTTAGGCCCACAGGATTTTTATTGTGGTTATCCAAGTGATCGCTAAAGAAATAAGTGTACGATGTCAAATAAAGTTAAACAATATACACAGAGCTGTAGTCTAATCCATAAACATATAATATTTGATTGAAATATATGAACTTATTAATTTGGCCATACCATGGAAACAAATAAAGAAAATCTATTTGGTCATGTGGCTGATGAATTATAAATAACCAAAACATAATGGTAAAAGAGTCAAAGAAACAAATGAAGTTATTGTACAAGGTTAATATGAAGGAATGTAAAAATGTAAAATTGTCTTCTAATTCTTACGCAATTTTTATGGTTATTAAAAAGAAGGTATCATATTAGAAAGCTCCCACCCACTTTCCCAATACTGTATACATTATACAAATCAGTGACAAGTGTATTACTTCCAAATACCACTCTGTTCATTAATTTACAGTTGCATAGAAAGGGAAGAAGAAAACAATAATATATGATTATTATAAAAACAAAATATCCTTTTCTCTTTGGATAGTCAGTATTTTACTCCTTCAGTAGAACACACAGTCAGCGCTCAACAGCATGATTCAAAGAGCCATGGAGCTTCTGATGAAATGGACGTTGAAATTGGCATTTGCTGAAAAGGGCAATACTGTAAGTTAAGAAATGTTGGTTGGCTAGATGAATACTTCACATTGCCTGTGGGAAGGGAAAACAGCACTGTCAGAACAGCATTTACAGAAAACATTACAGGTAGCAGAGATCTGTCAACTCTTAAAAAAAAATTAAAGTGTTTTTTTTCAGAACTAGACAAGCCCTATTTTGCTTTGTTCAATGGGGACTCTTTACTCCCATGTGACTTTTGTTCCTGGGATGAGGTCCTTTGCTCTCATCCTGAAGTTACTTAGTCTGCTTTTTATCCACTCAGCTGATATAGGGGAAGTCTGGAAGACTTTTATTTTGCCCAGGCTGGAAACCAAGTTAAAATTGAGAAGACTTGTCTTTTTTTTTGCAGGAAGGTACCAATGTTCAGTGATTTAGGCTGGTGTAAGCACCCTGTCTCTCCCTGAGGGTCTGTGGGAGGTCTCCTGCAGGGTGGTACCCTTGACAATTCCAACTGGTCTCAGTCCCCAGCTGGGGTCCAGACACCAAGAACTCAAGACAGGAATTACAGTCCAAGGGTGTGCAGTGGTTCCAGTTAAAGGCTCAGGGCCAATGTACATAGGCAAGGGAGGATAGAAATCCAGGCCACACTAAGGGTAGTGGTATCAACCTTTCGAAGAGAAGGCCAAACAGTTCGGTCCATCATCATTAAAACCCATGTCCTCAAATTCTTCTCTGAATGCATCTTTCACTTGCATGCTCTAATGGATATCTGGATCTCCCCTGAAGACACAGCTTCAACACAGGACTGTTTTTCATCCCTCACACTCCTCAGATATTGGATAGGTCCATATTGTGTTTTTCACAGCACTTTCTCCCTCTCCTCCCTAAAAATAACCAGCTTTGACTCTCTTGTCATCAGACTATACCATCCACTATGCAGCCATCTTCTGGCTCCTTGGTTCACGTCCCCTTACCTCTTGAAGAAAAAATGGCTCAATGTCACTCACTATTTTTTTTATTTTATTTTATTTTATTTTATTTATATTTTTTATTTTTGGCTGTGTTGGGTCTTCGTTTCTGTGTGAGGGCTTTCTCTAGTTGTGGCAAGCGGGGGCCACTCTTCATCGCGGTGCGCGGGTCTCTCACTGTCGCGGCCTCTCTTGTTGCGGAGCACAGGCTCCAGACGCGCAGGCTCAGTAATTGTGGCTCACAGGCCTAGTTGCTCCGCGGCATGTGGGATCTTCCCAGACCAGGGCTCGAACCCGTGTCCCCTGCATTGGCAGGCAGATTCTCAACCGCTGCGCCACCAGGGAAGCCCTCACTCACTATTTTTAAATGTTCATGATTTCAGTGCTCACATAGATGATTCTTCCAAAATTCTGGCCTCTTAGTTCCTTGAACTCCTCTCCTCTGAGAATCCGTCCTCACCCTTCTCAGCCACTCATTCGAAGTTGCAAATCTGGACCATCACCAATACCTGCATCCCCTCCAACATTTCAATTTCAATCATCCCACTTTCTGACAACTCACCTGTACCTTTCCAGCTGACTTCCACTAGGACCCCAACTTCACCCACCCTTTGGTGCTACAACCCATTAATATTTGGTCTCCCATACCTAACACACCCTCACTTCTCTTCCTACCAAACTCAGGTGCTTGTTCAATCATTATCATCAACGCTTTGCCTCTTCCCTTGAACTGCTGTACTCTCTTGGCCAAACCACAACTTCAACTTTGGTTAAATGCAATACTTGGCCTACTCTGGTACTGTGCTCATGAACTTGAATGTTGCTGAAGGGCCACACATAGCCCTGCAGACAGGCCTCAGGTTAAATTCATGAGCAAGAAAGCGGTGGCCTTTAATGCCGCCTGGTAGTCACTCTACTTCTCTCTCCATGTGCTCTCCTGAGCTCCAAGCAGCTACTACCCATCCTCCAGTCTCTCCTCACACCTCCGATGCCTCCTCCCCATCCTCACTCTCTGCTGAAGCCCCTGCTTCTGACTCACTAGGACATCAGAAGCAGTCAGAAGGCTTTTACTCTCTGGGATGAGGTTCTTCCTTCTCACGAGCTCTCACAGCACATCCAATAATCTACTTCATATTCCTTTGTTGTCCCTCCCGTTACTGAAGATGAACCATCTGTGCTTCTCCTTAAGATCTCAGCCCCTCTTGCCATTAAGGCAGTGACCCAATCAGAGGATTCACTGTTTCAAAAAGATTCATAAACAAGTTCATGAGAGAAAGTGTTCTCCAAAGATTTACTGTGGTCTTGGGACACATTGTTTCTAAGAGCACCTGATAAAGAAAATACTGAAAGGCACACGGCTATAGCTGCCAACAGTTCTCAGCAGAATTTTAAATGAAAAATCAAAACCTTTTCCCCTCAGAGTAACAAAACCACCTTTGGGTAGTGCTCCAGTCATTGCTTTTAAGTCCATGTTCTGTGATAGCTACCTTAAGTAGATACCTGGGAGAACAATGTCAGTCAAATCTATCCAGGGTAACTTTATATAGTACATATGAGGCCTTTAAAAAGCTGTTTGAACACAAAAGGTCAAGCACTTGGCATTTCGGGCATTTGGAAGGACTGGCTTGGGAGGGGTCCCCCTCCCTGGACTGACAAACTGTTGTATTTAATCAACTAACATGTCAAGCAAGTTTACTTATTTACATGGGGAATAAAGTAGCACTAAAATCGATGGTAGCTAATCACTTACTCTAGGTTATAATCTATAACACCCAAACCAATCAACCCATTAACTCTTACCTGTGGCCTGCTGGGGAGATTTGCTGAAAGAGAAAACAAAAGTAATCAATTGAAGGTGGTACTATGGTTCCCCCTTTCAGCATGCAAAAGTGTGGACTGTACCATTCCCAGCTGTTAAGCGGATGTTAATAAGAAAAGAAGGACAGGTTTGGGGATTTTTTTTTTTTTTTTTTTGCCTAGATGCTTTAACAGGGCTAGTTTCCCTAGTTAGCTTCTCATATCTCATGTGCTGTAAGATACAAAAATTCCACCAAAATATGCAAAAGATATGCCAGCTCTCTCAAATAAGTACACACTAAAGCATTCAGTGAGTAATTAGTCTTGCAAAAAAAATCTCAAAATTTCCTGTTGAAATCAAGCCATATATTTAGTTTATGTATTAGAACAGAGCAAATTCTGTACATTCTACTGAATAGTACAGATTCTGACCAAGAGGTCATTGGGGAAATGAAGGAGCTCGAATCTTTAGTTTCTGCCCCCCTTACCCCAAAGTCTAGGAAGATGGTGGCGATGTGTTTGCGTCAAGGAAAGGTCTGGCCTAGTCCTCAGCACTCAGAAGTCTTCTAGAAACTTGGGCTAATTGTGCCTTCCATGGGCTTAGTTAAGAGCATCAGAGAACTTAGAATATGGTGTCTAATTTGCCTTTGCATCTGAGCAGCTCAATTCCTTCTTGGTTACAGAGGCCATGGGACAGTGTAGCTGATCCGGTGGGACCTGGGAGGGCAGGCACTAGCAAGTCTCTTCTTTAAGGCCTCTGCTTTTTCATCTCTCCCTTTTACTGTGCCATCTCAAAATTATTGGACTGGTACTCAACCCTGGGGGACAGAGGGAGCTCCACCCCCCCAGTGATGGTAACATCTTTTCTGGGTCAAATAAGAATTGTCCCTAATCAAACAGCATGTTACTCCTTTCATCTCTCATTTTTCTTTGCTGAGGGAAAAAAAAGACATCTGTGACCACATAGTGGGTGCTTTGTGAGAAAGAAAGTGAGCAAGAAGGGCAACTTCCTTATGATGCCTGGAGGGAAAGTGTGAGCCCCAGCAGTACTGGGGGGAATGATCAGGTTAAAAAAGCCTAGTCCTACCAGGCATGTAAATTATATCAGGAGAAAAAGAGTGGATCTCCTTACACATATGGGAACTACACCTGTATGGGAACGACACCATCCTAAGGGAAAGCTTAGTTGCATTAGCATGAAGTATGCCATAGGCAGAGTTATGCTTCTCTTCTAAGTAACAAATACCCAAATCCAAACAGAAATCAAATCCATTTTGCTCCAAATCAACATTTTAACCCTATAGTCTTTTAAATCATACTGAACAAATCATACAAGTATATTTTTTAAAGAAATCAGGAAAACATTGCATTGTAGTAGGTCTTGAGATTTTGATGAACGTCAGTAAAGCTGAATAAATATAGGCAGAAGGAGACCTTCAAGATGGTGGAGGAGTAAGACGCAGAGATCACCTTCCTCCACACAAATACATCAAAAATAGATCTACATGTGGAACAACTCCTAGAGAACACCTAGTGAACACTGGCAGAAGACCTCAGACTTCCCAAAAGGCAAGAAACTCCCCACGTACTTGGGTAGGGCAAAAGAAAAAAGAAATAACAGAGACAAAAGAATAGGGACGGGACCTGCACCAGTGGGAGGGAGCTGTGAAGGAGGAAAGGTTTCCACACACTAGGAAGCCCCTTCGTGGGCGGAGACTGCGGGTGGCAGAGGCGGGAGCTTCGGAGCCACGGGGGAGAGCGCAGCCACAGGGGTGCAGAGGGCAAAGTGAGAGATTCCTGCATGGAGGACCGGTGCCGACCAGCACTCACCAGCCTGAGAGGCTTGTCTATCACCCGCCAGGGCGGGCGGGGGCTGGGAGCTGAGGCTCGGGCTTCGGTCGGATCCCAGGGAGGGGACTGGGGTTGGCGGCGTGAACACAGCCTGAAGGGGGCTAGTGCGCCGCAGCTAGCTAAGAGGGAGTCTGGGATAAAGTCTGGACCTGCCAGAGAGGCAAGAGACCTTTGTTTCGGGGTATGTGAGGAGAGGGGATTCCTTCCCAGTGTGCCCACCGAAGGCAGAGCACTGCCTAAGTGAGCTCCAGAGATGGGCGCGAGCCGCAGCTATCAGCTCAGAACCCAGAGAAGGGCATGAACGGCTAATGCTGGTGCCGCTGCCACCAAGAATCCTGTGTGCAAGCACAGGTCACTATCCACACCTCCCCTCCCAGGAGGCTGTGCAGGCTGCCACTGCCAGGGTCCCGTGATCCAGGGACAACTTCCCCAGGAGAACACACAGCGCGCCTCAGGCTGGTGCAACGTCACACCGGCCTCTGCCGCTGCAGGCTCGCCCCGCATTCCAATTATGACTATCATACCCCTCCCGCCCCCCGGCCTGAGCATGGAAGAGTGTCCTAATCAGCTGCTGCTTTAACCCCCTCCTGTCTGGGCAGGTAACAGACTCCTGAGGGCAGTCTACACACAGAGGCAGGGCCAAAACCAAAGCTGAACCCTAGGAGCTGTGGGAACAAGAAAAGAAAGGAAAATTTCTCTGTGCAGCCTCAGGAGCAGCAGATTAAATCCTCACAGTCAATTTGAGGTACCCTGCATCTGAAGAATACCTGAAGAGAAAACAAATGTTCCCAAAATTGAGGCGGTGGACTTTGGGAGCAACTGTAGACTTGGGGTTGGTTTTCTGTGTCTAATTTGTTTCTGATTTTATGTTTATCTTAGTTTAGTATTTACTGCTTATTATCATTGGTGGATTTGATTATTGGTTTGGTTGCTCTCTTCCTTTTATATATATATATATTTCTTTTTTTTTTCCTTTTCCTCTTTTTGTGAGTGTGTATGTCCATGCTTCTTTGTGTGATTTTCTCTGTATAGGTTTGCTTTTACCATTTGTCCTGAGGTTCTGTCTGTTCATCTTTGTTTTTGTTTTTGTTTTTGCTTTTCTCTCTTCCTTTTCTTCTGAGCCATGTGGCTGGCAGGGTCTTGGTGCTCCGGTCGGGTGTCAGGCCTGAGCCTCCGAGATGGGAGGGCCAAGGCCAGGACATTGGACTACCAGAAACCTCCCAGCCCCACGTAATATCAATTGGCGAGAGCTCTCCGAGAGATCTTCGTCTCAACACTAAGACCCAGCTCCAACCAATGGCCAGCATGCTCCAGTGCAGCACGCCCCATGCCAAACAACTAGCAAGACAGGAACACAACCCCACCCATTAGCAGAGAGGCTGCTTAAAGTCATACTAAGTTCACAGACACTCCGAAACACACCACCAGACATGGCCCTGCCCACCAGAAGGACAAGATACAGCCCCATCTACCAGAATACAGGCACCAGTCCCTGCCACCAGGAGGCCTACCCAAGCCACTGAACCAACTGCACCCACTGGGGGCACACACCAAAAATAACAGGAACTATGAACCTGCAGCCTGCAAAAAGGAGACCCCAAACACAGTAAGTTAAACAAAATGAGAAGACAGAGAAATATGCAGCAGATGAAGGAGCAAGGTAAAAACCCAAATAAATGAAGAGGAAATAGGCAGTCCACCTGAAAAAGAATTCAGAGTAATAACAGTAAAGATGTTTCAAAGTCTCGGAAATAGAATGGAGAAAATACAAGAAATGTTTAACAAGGACTTAGAAGAACTAAAGAGCAAACAAACAATGATAAACAACACAATAAATGAAATTAAAAATACTCTAGAAGGAATCAATAGCAGAATAACTGAGGCAGAAGAACGGATAAGTGACCTGGAAGACAGAATGGTGGAAATAACTACTGCAAAGCAGAATAAAGAAAAAAGAATGAAAAGAATTGAGGACAGTCTCAGAGACCTCTGGGACAGCATTAAATGCACCAACATTCAAATTATAGGCATCCCAGAAGAAGAAGAGAAAAAGAAGGGTCTGAGAAAATATTTGAAGAGATTATAGCTGAAAACTTCCCTAACATGGGAAAGGAAATAGTTAATCAAGTCTAGGAAGCACAGAGAGTCCCATACCGGATAAATCCAAGTAGAAACACTCCAAGACACATATTAATCAAACTATCAAAAATTAAATACAAAGAAAAAATATTAAAAGAAGCAAGGGAAAAACAACAAATAACATACAAAGGAATCCCCATAAGGTTAACAGCTGATCTTTCAGCAGAAACTCTGCAAGCCAGAAGGGAGTGGCAGGACATATTTAAAGTGATGAAAGGGAAAAACCTACAACCAAGATTACTCTACCCAGCAAGGACCTCATCTAGATTTGACGGAGAAATTAAAACCTTTACAGACAAGCAAAAGGTAAGAGAATTCAGCACCACCAGACCAGCTTTACAACAAATACTAAAGGAACTTTTCTAGGCAGGAAACACCTACAATAACAAACCCAAAACAATTAAGAAAATGGTAATGGGAACATACATATTGATAATTACCTTAAATATAAATGGATTAAATGCTCCAACCAAAAGACACAGACTGGCTGAAGGGATACAAAAACAAGACCCGTACATATGCTGTCTACAAGAGACCCAAATCAGACCTAGGGACACATACAGACTGAAAGTGAGGGGATGGAAAAAGATATTCCATGCAAATGGAAATCAAAAGAAAGCTGGAGTAGCAATACTCCTATCAGAAAAAATAGACTTTAAAATAAAGACTATTACAAGAGACAAAGAAGGACACTACATAATGATCAAGGGATCAATCCAAGAAGAAGATATAACAATTGTAAATATTTATGCACCCAACATAGGAGCACCTCAATATATAAGACAAATGCTAACAGCCATAAAAGGGGGAATCAACAGTAACACAGTGATAGTAGGGGACTTTAACACCCCACTTTCACCAATGCACAGATCACCCAAAAAGAAAATAAATAAGGAAACACAAGCTTTAAAAGACACATTAGACCAGATAGACTTAATTGATATTTATAGAACATTCCATCCAAAAATAACAGAATACACTTTCTTCTCAAGTGCTCATGGAACATTCTCCAGGATAGATCATATCTTGGGTCACAAATCAAGTCTCAGTAAGTTTAAGAAAATTGAAATCATATCAAGCATCTTTTCCAACCACAACGCTATGAGACTAGATATCAATTACAGGAAAAAAAAATGTAAAAAATACAAACACATGGAGGCTAAACAATATGCTACTAAATGACCAAGAGATCACTGAAGATATCAAAGAGGAAATCAAAAAATACCTAGAAACAAATGACAGTGAAAACACGATGACCTAAAACCTATGTGATGCAGCAAAAACAGTTCTAAGAGGGAAGTTTACTGCCATACAATCCTACCTCAAGAAACAAGAAACATCTCAAATAAACAACCTAACCTTACACCTAAAGCAATTAGAGAAAGAAGAACAAAGAAAACCCCAAGGTTAGCAGAAGGAAAGAACCATAAAGATCAGATCAGAAATAAATGAAACGGAAAGAGAAATTAAGGAAGCAATCCCACTTACCACAGCAACAAAAAGAATAAAATACCTAGGAGTAAAGCTTCCTAAGGAGACAAAAGACCTGTATGCAGAAAATTATAAGACACTGATGAAAGAAATTAAAGATGACACAAACAGATGGAGAGATATACCATGTCCTTGGATTGGAAGAATCAATGTTGTGAAAATGACTATACTACCCAAAGCAATCTACAGATTCAATGCAATCCCTATCAAATTACCAAAGGCATTTTTTACAGAACTAGAATGAAAAATTTTACAATTTGTATGGAAACACAAAAGACCCTGAATAGCCAAAGCAATCTTGAGAAAGAAAAACGGAGTTGGAGGAATCAGGCTCCCGGACTTCAGACTATACTACAAAGCTACAGTAATCAAGACAATATGGTACTGGCACAAAAACAGAAATACAGATCAATGGAACAGGATAGAAAGCCCAGAGATAAACCCATGCACATATGGTCACCTTATCTTTGACAAAGGAGGCAAGAATATACAATGGAGAAAAGACAGCCTCTTCAATAAGTTGTGCTGGGAAACTGGACAGCTACATGTAAAAGAATGAAATTAGAACATTTCTTAACACCATACACAAAAATAAACTCAAAATGGATTAAAGACCTAAATGTAAGGCCAGACACTATCAAACTCTTAGAGGAAAACATAGGCAGAACACTCTATGACATTAATCACAGCAAGATCCTTTTTGACCCACCTCCTAGAGAAATGGAAATAAAAACAAAAATAAACAAATGGGACCTAATGAAATTTAAAAGCTTTTGCACAGCAAAGGAAACCATAAACAAGACGAAAAGACAACCCTCAGAATGGGAGAAAATATTTGCAAACGAAGAAACTGACAAAGCATTAATCTCCAAAACATACAAACAGCTCATGCAACTCAATATCAAAAAAACAAACAACCCAATCCAAAAATGGGCAGAAGACCTAAATAGACATTTCTCCAAAGAAGACGTACAGATGGCCAAGAGGCACATGAAAAGTTGCTCAACATCACCAATTGTTAGAGAAATGCAAATCAAAACTACAATGAGGTATCACCTCACACCAGTTAGAATGGGCATCATCAGAAAATCTACAAACAACAAAACCTGGAGAGGGTGTGGAGAAAAGGAAACCCTCTTGCACTGTTGGTGGGAATGTAAATTGATACAGCCACTATGGAGAACAGTATGGAGGTTCCTTAAAAAACTAAAACTAGAGCTACCATATGACTCAGCAATCCCACTACTGGGTATATACTCTGAGAAAACCATAATTCAAAAAGAGTCATGTACCACAACGTTCACTGCAGCACTATTTACAATAGCCAGGACATGGAAGCAACCTAAGTGTCCATCGACAGATGAATGGATAAAGAAGATGTGGCACATATATATAATGGAATATTACTCAGCCATAAAAAGAAACAAAATTGAGTTATTTGTGGTGAGGTGGATGGACCTAGAGTTTGTCATACAGAGTGAAGTAAGTCAGAAAGAGAAAAACAAATACCATATGCTAACACATATATATGGAATCTAAAAAAAATAAATAAATGGTTCTGAAGAACCCAGGCGCAGGACAGGAATAAAGATGCAGACATAGAGAATGGACTTGAGGACACAGGGAGGGAGAAGGGTAAGCTGGGACGAAGTGGGAGAGTGGCATGGACATATATACACTACCAAATGTAAAACAGATAGCTAGTGGGAAGCAGCCACATAGCACAGGGAGATCAGCTTGGTGCTTTGTGACCACCTAGAGGGGTGGGATAGGGAGGGTGGGAGGGAGATGCAAGAGGGAGGGGACATGGGGATATATGTATACGTATAGCTGATTCACTTTGTTATACAGCAGAAACTAACACAACATGGTAAAGCAATTATACTCCAATAAAGATGTTATAAATAAATAAATATGGCAATTCACAGTGAAAATATGCTTGTAGATAAAAAAATTGAAAAAGCATTTGTTGGTCTATTAGTAAAAAATAATATTCAGGTTACTACTAGTATCATATATATTTCGATGATGCAAATGAAAAAACCAACAAAAGATTTTACACTAAAAAAATTAGTTACAGCAGTCAGTGGAAATTTTAGTATGTTGGTTTATAGGCAACACAATTAAATTCCCTTCATTAACTCCTTGCCAGGAAGAGATGGAAATGCTTGCCTCTCTGCTCTGAAATTCAATGTAAATAATTAAAAGAAAATTTTAAAAGGCCATAATTCAAGGATGCTATCAGGACTAACTGGGATATTAATCCAAGACAGATGAATTCTAAAGCGTTACGTGCAACAATATACAGACACAGTAAAAAAAAAAAAGTCATGTTTAAGTAGGCAATTCATGCAATTAGGATTTAAGAATACAATTTCATTTTAATTCCTAGACTTCCCGGAGTGGAAATTCACTTGTGACCATGCTAATTTTTAATTCACAAAGGATCAAAAGTCAAGATTAACATGCCGATCTCAATTCATTGTATGCTGGTGACAAGCAATTTTAAAGTTCTTGTTAGTTACAGGGGCTCAAGGGATTGGTTTGCCACTAGGAAGATGCCAATCTGATCTGCTTTCAAAAAAATCCTCCAAAGGTGGTCAGTAAGCTTCGGGAATGCGAAGGCTTATTAAAATATTTGCTAGCTTGAGCAACTTGAAAGGGGCAACAAAGCTAAGGAATCCTACAGAATCTTCTAAGTACCATCTGGGGGAAACTTCAACAACTAAACCTTCCTTCCCAGTGGGAATATGTAATCATTCATTCATTCAATTCAGAAATGTATTGAGCACCAAATCTGTGGCAGGTGCTTATTTCTATTCTGTATCCATTTTCTTAAAGAGTTTAATAACTTTAGGCAGAACTTTAAAAATATATATCAATTTTACAAATAAATCAGTTACACCTTTATTTTTCTGGAAAGCTGTCCCTATCTTGGAGAATTTTTATATTATCAAAGCAAAGTATAATATATAAATACCAAGAAGAGCAATCTAAACCCAAATTAATAGCAGAACCTCGGAAACAAAAAATAATAAGATCTAAATTTAAAAGGATTTCTAAAATAATACTATCGTCATTTCCTATATGGGATGTACTTGAGCTCTTCAAAATAACATATGACTAGTAATACTCATCCACAGAAAACTATAAATATTACAAATATTTGTGAATGTGCAAACTTTGACTGTGAGAACACAGGGCCACATCCTGTTAAGGAATCTTGGGTTTCTGCAACTCACCCTCACAATAGAGAATTGCACAGGTGAGAAGGCACCAGTGCAAAGTGGGAGTTTAACCTGTCATGTAGATCCCACTGAAGATATATACTGTTCTCAGGAACCAGTAATAGCTATTAATGGCTAATACGATACCAACCAATGGGAATTTTACACTTGCCTTTAAGGGAAGCCAAAAAATGAAATGAATGCATCCCTCTCTTAAGATTTATTTTTGCCCTATAGTTATATTATTATTTATTTTTAATTATATTCTCTTGTAAAATATGACATAGATTAGCCTTATACAATATCTCCATATAAGAATATACTGTGAAAAAGATTTAAGAGTAACTGCTTTAAAAAAATTAAACTTTTAAAACATATCATAAATTCTTGTATAAAAATTTTAATATGGAAATTATACATTTTATATCCACTAGAAAGCATATATTTAAACATATTTCCCATCCTAGCTCTCATTGCCAATTGACTTTTAACTTGAAAATATCCATTATGATAGTTAAAAAAAAACTTCTAAACAAGACTTACAGAATTTGTTCTTAACTAATTATTAATGTATTTGGATTTAAGCTGAACTAAAAAGTAACTTAATTTTGAAACTCTGGCTTATAAAGACTATGATGAGGTTTCATGTAGACATTAAGTAAAATATAATGCAGAACCAAAATCTCTACGAAATTTAACCTTGAATTATAATTAATACAAAGATTTAATCTGTTCATCTATTATGGCTGTTATAGAGCCTAGTAAATAAGTAACAATCTGATAGCATATGGGCTTCACCTGACCCTCTGAAGCTTCTGTGATACTCTACAGGACCAAAAACCTGTGTGTGTGTGTGTGTGTGTGTGTGTGTGTGTGTGTGTGTGTGTGTGTGTGTGTGTGTGTGTGTGTGTGTGTGTGTGTATGCACCTGCTTTTTGGGGGGGTGAGCACGGAGATTGATATATGGTACATACAATTCTGCAAACTTTGAGAAATGAAATTACAAATAATAACCTGGGAAATTATATGCTCCCAAATATAAATATATTTACGGACTTGTGGAAACTGCCATATGTCCTTTAGGCAATTACTTCTGAAAATTCAGAGACGATTATATTTCAAATAGCTGTTTCCACTTCCCACTAAGGTTGGCATTTTGTAAACTGTAGAGTGGTATAAATTGAAGCATACTTTTTAAACGAAGTCAATATATCATGTTTACCTACACTCCTGATAATGTCTTTTCCCTCATTTAAAATGATATTTTCCGAGGAGAGGATGGAAAAGGGTGTGATGAGAAGCTGTGTTTTATATATACATATACACTACATATACAGGATGTATGATATATAACAGTATATGTATATACTAAAATCTTAGTCTAATAGCTGACTAGATTTAATCACCCTGAAAATTATAAATGTATTTATAAATAATCATATTTATTTAAAAGATTATTTAAAATATAATTGTAGCACTATATACTATGTATATACAGTAAACTGTTTGTTTGAAACAGCAGAAATGTTTTCTGTGAGAGCTCCGCAGAAACTGCAAGGCGGCAAGGTACTGAAATCAAAATGTTTGGGAAAAAAATCAATAAATAGCAATCATTATATAATTTCCTCTGGAATTTGAACTGTTTTTATTTGGTTATTTTCTGGCTCTTAGTTTCCATATGGAAAATTCACAGGGTCATAATCTGTGATGCCTTAAATAGTTTGGCCTTTATACAGTGACTATTTTATTCCATGAGAAAAGAACTCCAAAACCAAAAACAACCCAAACCAAAACAAAAAAAAAAAAGGAAAATTTGAAAATAATCCCTTTCTACACCTGAATTTGATGACATCAGAAGACAAGGTCTGAAGAGAAGAGAGGGAATTACATTAGAAAAAGCTATTTTCAGACCTTGTTTGGTATGTCACTAAAAGCTCTCTTTTGAAGTAATACATGTTTCTTACTATAGCCTGCATTGAAGAGGATAATTTCTCCTTAAAGACAGGCTTGTTTTATTTGCCTCATGTTATCACTCAGAAGGCAGACCAAAGAATCCCAGAGAGCAGGTTCTCACTGGCCCTGCACACAGTGATGTGATGGTATCTAGGCTGGGCTTCATTTGCTTTGCCGACATACGGAATGTTTGATTTATCTTCAAATAATTTACAGTCTTGTTTCTAATATTGGTTTTTGTTATCTTACCAAAGAAGACAAAGGGCCCCCCTCAGGAAAAAAGAAATGGAAGGAAAAAGCGTAGCAGTCGCGTTATGATCTTTCATACTCACGGCAGCAAGATGGAAATGTACTGTTGATCTGCTCCATAACCTCTGTGAGGTCTGTGCTGGTGTCATGAGGGGGGGCCAGCAGGTCCTCTGCCGCTGTGACAGCAGATAGAAAGAACAAGAGACACTCTGAAATTAATGTCTGGTCTTCCACTAAAACGCAACTTCAGGGAGAAAATACTAGTACTGGCCTCTAAATATCAAGGTGAAAATAGTCCTCCTTATAAAGGATAATTTTAGGGGAAAATTCCAAAACCATTTTTGTATTTTTTTGTGGTAACAGAATTTTACATAATTAAAATTTATTAGATGTTTCTAAAGGAAGAATCCACATGTCAGGGGAAAATTCACGAGTGACAAATAATAGTCATATTATTGCAATTTATTAGTCAGAATTCCACTATTGTGCATTACAAGTATTTTTTCATATGAGAAAGATGTTCCATTAATTTCTTTTTCCTTCCTTCTTTTTGGAGACTTCAGCATAGGCTAGCTTATACTGCCACAAAACTAGAGGTAGTTATTTTTTTTTTTGGCCATGCTGCGGGGCATGTGGGATCTTAGTTCCCCGACCAGGGATCGAACCCATGCCCCCTGCAGTGGAAGTGCAGAGTCCTAACCACTGGACCGCCAGGGAATTCCCACTAGAGGTATTTTATAAGGTACTTTTTACTCTGATGTTTTTTAGTCTATAATCGAGAGCAAAATAGTTCTCTTATTTAAAAATTAAAATAATATTAATATTTTAGATTTTCGTCAGATTAATGCAGCAAAAGATAAATTAATTTGCCTAAAGTATGTGGTCCTCAGTAGAGTTTTAGAACTTAATTTCATCAATAACAAAATGTCATTCCAGAATGCCTGGTTGACAGGGCCCTTCCTAGCAGCAGTGACAGGTCCACATTGTGACCAATGACAGGCTGGGTGGGACTTCAGCCTCAGATGGGGGTGGGAGAGGCAGCAATGTCTGTAGGAGCTAGGATGGAGAAAGCAGAGTACTTAGTCTCCACCCCTGGGCAAAGAAAACTATGTTTGATGTAATATTCTTTAGTATTTTATTCTGAATGTGTGCAAGTATGAAATTTTAGAGACAGGAAATTTACTGAAAAAAAGAATTGTTCCTAAGGCAAAGAAAAAAATAAATTGTGCTCATCCCAAAAGGAAAGAGCTCTTTTTCATCTTTCATCAAAATTCAGTCCATTATACACCTTATATAAACAAGCACATTATAGTTTATTATTCTAAAATGTTTGCTTTTTTGGTATAGTTGAAATGGCTTTGTACTCAGCTGAGACCACAGAGAATACAAATTCCTTTATGCCCAAAGGCACCCATGTGTAAGAATGTTATTTAAAATGAAAAGCAAACTAATGGCAAAGCCCAGAGTAGACCAGGGGAGGGAGTAGCCAAGTCTTGGGGACACGGACCTGCTTGATGGAACTGTGGGCCAGGGTCCGGATCCAGGGAGTAGTTCAGTGCGGATTGCTGAGGTGAAGCCCAGGGGGAGACGCCATTGATCTGGGAATCAGATTCAGGCTGGAATCACATTCAGAGGTTAGAAGAGAGGAAAGATTCAAATAACGATCAAAGAAAACATTTCCGTTTCTAACTTCCCCTCCCCAACTACAGATAATTAAATCACATAACATTCTTCACCCTCAGTCATTTTCAAATACATTTTAGCATCAGTTGGTGCGCTCACCAGTATTCACCTGAGGACCAAGTGGTCCTTCCCTTTTGATTTGGGCACCTTGAAGAACTCACTTGGTTATATGGCAAGATTTACCTATCAATGTCAGTGTCATTCCTCAATTGTTCCATTATTTTTATGTCAACCAAGTGAATTTGGAAACATGTTGCATTCATCTTTAAAAAAATTAACACTGTTTCTCATACAGTAAATGTATCTAATTTCAAAATTAGCTCATTTTTTATTCAAATCAATATTTAACAGCAATATTGGAGAGTGGTGAAGAGCACGATTTTGGATTTAGCTGCTTGGATACAAACTCAGTCACTCAGAGCTGAGTAATTCCGAGGAAATTTTTTTTCTTTTTTTTTTTTGTGGCTGCAATGCACTGTGGCATGTGGGATCTTCGTTCCCCGACTAGGGATCGAACCCACACCCCAAGCAGTGGAAGCATGGAGTCTTAACCACTGGACCGCCAGGGAAGTCCCTCCGAGGAAATTTTATAATCGTCTGCTTTTTATTTATAAAAACTGGATTTTTAAATTTATAAACTAGTGGTAAGAGTGCCTGTGTCAGAGGGTTTTGTGAAGAAGGTAATCAATTAGTATTTCTAAAGCGATTAGAACAGAATCTGACCCCTAATAAATACTTCACAAAGGCAGAAAGTTTGAAATTGACAAGTACATGGTCAAATTAGAAAAGTGTGATCCACTGTAAAGGGAATGCAGAAGTTACAATGTTTTTTTTTTTGTTGTTTTTTTAAAATATATTTTTAATAAATTTATTTATTTATTTTTGGCTGCATCGGGTCTTCATCGTTGGGTCTTCATTGCTGCGTGCGGGCTCTCTCTAGTTGTGGCGAGCGGGGGCTACTCTGCGTTGCAGTGCATGGGCTTCTCATTGCAGTGGCTTCTCTTGTTTCAGAGCTCGGGCTCTAGGTGCGTGGGCTTCAGTACTTGTAGCACACGGGCTCAGTAGTTGTGGCTTGCGGGCTCTAGAGCACAGGCTCAGTAGTTGTGGCACACAGGCTTAGTGGCTCTGTGGCATGTGGGATCTTCCCGGACCAGGGCTCGAACCCGTGTCCCCTGCACTGGCAGGCAGATTCTCAACCACTGAGCCACCAGGAAAGTCCCAGTTACAAGGTTTTTGATGCTGATTTTTCCATTACATCTATATTAGCTGAAGTCTGGTAGTTTTGCTAGTTTTTACTATCAGAGTTGAATTTTCCATCAACGTAGCATGGCATTCATCCTAAGTCATTAAGAAGGGATAAGAGCTCCACAGTCTGGAATATACAGAGCCATTTAGATAGCCGATATCTCGAGAAGCATTACTGTGCAATTCTGAAGGCTCACGAGCCATTAGGCAGCTCTGTCTAACAGGAGGAGGTGAGTAGGGGGAGGTGAGGGTGAGCAGAAGAGCCTTCGGGTCTCTGAAGAGCATCAACAGACTACAGCAAACACAGCTTTCAAGCACAGCTTCCTTCTACAACAATTCTACCTATGCAGTAAGTCCTTAATACTCACACTCCATATTCTAAACAAGAGAGTTCCAGAGAAAAGTCATCCCTTACCCAGGCACCATTCAGAAACATCAAATTCACATTACTAACAATGTAGCTTTTCCAATGTACAGCAGTGGCGCCAAGATAAGCTTCAAACATTCAAAGTACCTAGGGAAAACCAGCCAGGCCTTGGGGAAGGTCTAATGATGCACAATTCCAAAGTAAACCTTCCCCCAAGCAGTCTCACAAAAAGTCTGAAACAGTGACAGACATTCAGAAAGTATAAGGGGTATTCTGTGGCCCGCTGTGCAGGTAATGCAAAAATTACACTGTTTTGAATGATTCTGACATGTTAAAAGATACTGATAGCAACTGTGAAAAGATGGTTTTCTAAAATTTGAGAAAATCACTGGAGAGAGAGTTGTTTCTGCCTTTGACTCAACAAATCATTTCTGGGGAAAGTCATTCCTATTCACTGTGTAGGGGCCCCATACTGCATAGGCCAGAGAAAAAGGCAAAAGATGACATGAATTACCATGTCAGGGATTCTTCAAGAGAGAAAAGTTCCAGGCCCATTTGCTGGGATTCTATACGATAGACACCTGCTGCAAAGACATCTTCACTACCAGTTCTGTGACATGATGCCTATCCTTTAACTGCTAGATGTAATCAGGTACTTAATTCTCTATAGTGTGTTGTGTCTTTATAGATGATACTACCTTATATATCATACTATTTTGTTATGGTCCCTAACAAGATTGCAGGTAAAAAGGCAGAAGCTGTATCTGATGCTTCTTTTATATCCCAAAGAACAGTGTTTTTCAAAATTGCAGGCTATTACCCGTTGATGAGTTATAAAACCAGCACTAAGAAAGGAAGACAGAAGAAAAATAAGAGGGAGGGAGGGAGGAAGGAAGGAAGGAAGGGAAGAAGGAAAGAAGGAAGGAAAAAAATAGAAAGTAAGAGACAGCATTTTTTGATAACAGCAATTAGCATTTTGTATTCATCATACATGTATGCATTCATCATAATGCAAATTGTATTTTTTATTGTCAAGAAAGTCTGCAAACAACTGCCATAAAACATGTTATGGCAGGAAATAATAGCTATGTTAGGAAATAATAACTGCAAATTAATAAACATCTGTTACTTAATTTCTTGAAAATAGCTCATTGGAAGTAGGTTTTACCATGAAGAGTTCAGGTCACTTCCTTTCCCTTCATGTCCACAGATGTTTCCCAAATGTAATTTATGCAGATATATGTTATAGGATCTTTTGCCTTAAACTATTCAGAGCTGAGACAGATTTCAGCGTTAAAGAAGAACGGGCAATTCCATCTTAAGCTGGGAAAATGCACTTTTTGGCGCCAGTGAGCATTCAATGCTTATGTTTGAAGAGGGATTTCTAAGCCAGTCTAAATCCACTATGGAGAGGAGAAACCGGAAGTGAACCTCTCTACCAACTCTGGGACTGAGTCCCATGGGACATGGGACTGGGGCAGATGGTGTGGGGACAGGTGACATCAAGTTCTGCGCACTCTACCTGCTCTAGCAGCTGCCGAAGCCGGTGGAGCTGAGACTCCAGCTGCTTGTTGTGATCTTCCAAAATCTGCATCCTAGCCTCCAGCCGACCTTTATGCTGCCTGAGGAGTTTTGCTTCTGCTATAAGTTCTGAGTCCTCCGACGTGTGATGAGGAGACACAACAGAGTCTGGAGGGGAGCCAACAGGGAGGCCCCTTCTCAAGTGTTGCTCTTTCAGCTGCTCGTATTCCACTTGCAGACTTCTAGTGTAGAGAAGGGAAAACCGGAATTAGTACTGCATACCTCACCTTCTCACCAGAATTGTCCATGAGCTCCACATGTAGCCCACGCTACTTACTTCCTCATAGGCAAAAACACGTACAACAATGATCTAAGCAAGCACGAATAAAACCGTGCTTTTAAATAAACAAGTGCTCTAACAGACACCACCCCTGAACCCTGAAATGCAGCTGTAATCTGCAGCCAGCTGCCCAGCGTGTTAATGTCCTCTAAAACTTTGCCTCCACGGTACTTCCTGGACAATAGTCCTGAAAAAAGAATGGGTTAAGGGTCATGTTGAAGTGACTATGAAAGAATTCCCCATCAGAAGTTTTCCCAGGGTGACACATCTTCTCCTCCCAGGTCTAGCACACCTTTGTTCTTCCTCAAGGTCAGCAATGATCCGCTCCAGTTCTCCACGTTCTTCCCTCTCTACCGACTTCAGGATCTGAGCGGGACTCTGGGGCTGGCTCACAGGGGACTCCCCGCCGAGCGTCTGGCAGTACTGCTGGATGAGGGCATGCTCGTCTTCCCTATGGAGGCAAAGGAGACCACAAAAAGGCTCACATCTGGACATGGATGTCTCCGGAGGTAAAGGAAGTAGAAACAATGATGGTCAGGATGGCTACTGAGCCATGACTGCCTTAAAGCTCAATGTCCCAATGACCTCACTTTAAAACTCTGGGAAGATATTTTACCTAATAGTGTATGTATACTATACACACATACCAACATTTCATGCTTTGCTTTGGTCTAACATGTATATCTCGCAAACCTTAGAAGAGATATTTTACTCAGCAGAGGATATAAAATAAAGTACAACACTTAAATAGTTAATATAAAAGACTTTATAGGCAAAATCAATAACTGAATGCCAAAAGAGTAGGTTAAAAGACTGTTAATTAAAAATAAACTGCTATAGACTGTTTCCCCTCCCCGAAATTATGTTGAAACCTAATCCCCAGTGTAAAGGTGTGTGGAGGTAGGGTCTCTGGGAGGTGATTAGGTCATGAGGGTGGAGCCTCCAAGATTAGGATTAGTATCCTTATGAAAGAGGCCCCAGAGAGCTCCCTTCCTGCTTCTGCCATGTGAGGGAACTACAAAATGACAGCTATGAACCAGGAAGGGGGTCCTCATCAGGTACCAAATCCGCTGGCTCCTTGATCTTGGACTTCTCCGTCTCCAGAACTATGAGAAAAAAATGTTAGTCATTTATAAGCCGCCCAGTTTGTAGTCTTTTGCTATAGCAGTCCCAATCAACTAGTTGATTTCACTGTCTTTAGCATGTGGTTAAAAGCAATTTTATAATGCTTTGTAACCCAAAGCGCGGGAGAAGCAAATCCTTATATTCTTTCATTTAAATAACTTAGCATAAATTATAATTGTAGATATTTATAAAATAGCTACAGATATCTTACTTGATATTATCAGCATGTCACTTCTAGGATCAATCATTCTGCATTAAACAAGGAACTCCATTTAATTGACTTGGGTTCTCCCACTTTTCTAACTACTTGTCTAATGAACTAGACATATTAATAATGTGGTCAGATCTAATGACTGACAGAAACAGAAGTATAACAAAGTAGATAAAGTTGATATGTTTATGTGAAGGAAATGCTTATCAGCAAGACTTGAATCCCTTCCCTTCTTTTACCAGAGATCCAGTCAGATCTCCTTGTAAATGTGCAAATGACAGACTTCCTGGCTAATACTAGCAGGAGAGTCCTGCTATAGAATACCTTTGGCAGATTGTACCCTGATCTGTTTTGATGGCTTTTGGTAAACAAATCCTGGAATCTATGGATTTACAGGATAGGGCTTCAGAAAGACATCTTGTAAGTTATGTAGCTATCAGAGTATAAAATGGAGCTATTCCATGACTGAACCAGCTCCCTACTGTGTAAGTGATGTGATTGCAAATATCCCTTAAAGACCTCATCTGTTACCCTGCGGTCAGAGCACCTCCTAACGCAGAAGTAACCTGGTGAGTGGCACGGGCAGTCCTGGACCTTTTGCTTATGAGTAATGCTTGATACTAGGTGAGATCTTTGATTCTGTGAGTCACATTTGAAAATCCAACCCTGTGCTATCACACTTTACTCTGATAAAGAGGGGACATGAAATTGCATCTGAGAGGTAGTGAGTTCTTAGAAAAGGTATCTCCTGAGCACTGAGATCAGAGCAATATAAAGAAGGAACTGAAAATAATGACTGTTAGGCCTGCAAAACAGCCAAAGCACAGGTTCAAATGAGCCACTTGCTGATTTACTTTGCTTCCTTTATCAGTAAACCTCCCTAATCTCACCTTCTTTCTACTATCAAATGAATAAAAAAGGAGTGGGACTCTTTCAACACAGTTAGAAACTGGAAATAAGAAACATAGATGGGAAGGACTGAAATAAGCTATGGCATCATCCTTTGATACCTGTCCTGCAAAATAAATAAGGGAGACTCTTAGAAGAATCTCAGGCTTTCTTCTAAATTTAGAAGGGTGAGGATAAGAGGAAGGAATGGGTCCTGCACCAATGCAGAGCAGCAGTGTCTGAAAGCAGAAATCCAGGGACTTTCCTGGCGGTACAGTGGTTAAGACTCTGCACTTCCACTGCAGGGGGCGTTGGTTTGATCCCTGGTTGGGGAACTAAGATCTCACAAGCTGTGCAGTGCGGTCAGAAAAATAAATTAAAAAAGAAAGAAAGAAAGAAAGCAGAACCCAAAGCTCCTAGGATGCCCATGTAGCAAAATCAAACAAAAACCTGGCAAGGAGGTATGTGCGTGTGTGTTTGGAGGTGGGGGAGGGTATTTTCCTGAGAGGGAGTAAATGGGTAATTTATTATTATACCCTAAACATAACTGTATTATGAAGGAGCAGAGAAGGCTGTGAGGCTAATGTATCAACACCACAGGGATACCAATTAGCTGCTAAGGGTAACAAGACTCTAAGTCAGTGATGCTTGGAGGCACTGCACTCAATTTAAGTGAAGAGAGAGGCCATAATAAGAGAGGATTAAAAAGTACAGATCTAATAAATGGACAAAGCATAAAAATACAGTGCATATAAACTAAATGATAAAATGAAATAATAAAGTAATAAAAAAGTAAGAGTAGAGGAGAACATTTGTAAATATTTCTCAGGCAAAAAAGAGGAGTATAGAAACTAAAAAGACTGAGTATGCAAAAAAGAAATAATAACAAAAGAAAAATGTTCATATATATCCCAGTGAAAATGTTATCTATTCAGGATAAAGCATCTCAAGAAATCAGCCAGAAATCAAAACAAAACAGGAAATCACTTGTAAAGAAAGAAAAATGTTTAGCCTCCAACTCTCCATAATATTCAATGTCCAAAGTCAATGGACAAGGTCTCGAGTCCTAACCTAGCCATTCATATGGCCAACCAGGTCAAGTAAATGTACAGCAAAGCGCTTTGTCTGCAATTTCCTTCCTTTAAAGATTTTTTCTGTTCCAGGCTTCAGAGTTGCAAACAGCAATGCCAGTGCCAATCAGGCCAGCCCCCCAATTTGATCCTTCCACAAACAACAGTGTCGCTCATGGGCAGATGGAGTGAGACATCCTGATGGCAATGGCCTAAGGAGATGTCCTTGAGTTCCAGCTACTCAGATTCCCCAGGACTATCCTGAGTCCTGTCTCTTTTTGAGACATGGTTGCTCAATTCCTCCTTGAAAGAAAATCAGTATCCTTAAAATTAATGCCTTTAAATTGTCCACAGTCAGACTTTCAAGAGAAAAGGGAATATTGGGAATTGGGTTTATGTGGGGGTAAAAAGCCACGAGATTGATTCAGGTCTAGGCTGGGGAGGTAGCAGCCCATGATGCATGGAGGTACAATGACGAATTAACCAGCTTCACAGAAGATGAACATTGTGAGGAGCCAGGGAGCTGGTTTCATAGACCAGTCTGAAGGACAAAGAAAGGCTCAAACTGCAGATACAAATGACTAAAGGGCCTTGGGCAACTTAGAGAGAATTACAGGTTCAAGTCTCAAAATTCATATCTCAAGGCATAGGGCTTTCTTTGATTGCCTATGGCTGAGATCACCCAAAACCAAATTTGGGAGATTGGGCCCAGCAGATGTTGAATTACAAATTTATTATTGTAATACTTATTCATCTTGTCAAGTCAATAGTACTGATTAAAATGAAAATATTTTAAAGGTAAATATTATACATTTAAGGGAGAAAAAATGACCATTTCATGTCAAACCACTGGATTTTAGGTCCAGAGTAGGGTTTCGAGGGTTGAGTCCTTGTTAGCGTTCTTTCTTGATGGAACCCCTGCATGTTCACAGGAAAAGAACCCCAGAATACTCAGTAGTTCAAACTGTGAAAGAGCAAAGAAATTCCAGATTGGCTTTATCAAAGTAAGATTTATTAACATATTCATTAAGAAAATATTAATGTACCAGTAACTGGAAAACAATTTCTCTTTAGTGATTTATACATTCTTACACTATTAATTTAATCTCCCATAGAAGGGAGAATTTGGTTCCTTGCCTTTTCCAGCACCTCGAGGCCACCACATTCCTCCATTTTCAAAGCCAGCAGCGTAGCACCTGTAAAATCTCTGTATCTCACCTCTGCTTCTATGGTTACCTCCCCTTCCCTAACTGACTCTCCTCCCTCTTTCAAAGACCCTTGCAACCACACTGGACCCACCTAGGTAATCCAGGATGATCTTCCCATCTCAAGATCCTTAATTTAATCACTTGTGCAAAGTCCCTTTTGCCATGTAAAGTGACACATTCATAGGTTTCAGGGATTAGGATGTCGACTTCTTTTGGGGCCCATTATTTTGTCTACTTCAATGCCCTCATCATGTTCCTCCCCTGTGGGAACACTTATCCATCTCCCCTCTAGCCTGTAAGATTCCTGAAGACAGATGGACCTTTATCTACACAGTATTGGGCGCATGGCAGTGGTGTGCTGCTAAGTGTTTACCAGCAGGTTCTCTACAAGATAAGTAAATAAAAAGGCCCTGATTTGTAGCATTTTTAATTCTATGGTTTAAATACCTTCCTCACGGCCAATTTAAGCTAATGACTTCACAGAACATAGAGCTGCGAAAAGATACACAGTTGCACACCACCTGACACCCCAAGAGCATAAATAGTAAAGTGAAGTAAAATAATTAGGATGTGATGAGTTTTGAGTATTACTTTTGTTTTTATTTTAACCTAATCTATTGAACTGCAAGTGTATACAAACGAACTGGAATAACCGCTCTGTTTAACAAGAAGCTTACAAACTTCTTGAAAATTTAACAACCAGCTTTCACAATTGCCTCCAGCACGCTACTGCAAGGTAGGGTTACAATAAATATTTGCTGGATGGAAGAATGAGTTAAGATATCTGCTGATAGTATATTAAAATGTATTCAGCTGTTAGTCATCTGATTATTGTCTTTTCTCAGGCATTGGTGCTAAACTTAAAAATAAATAGTGCTTATTCTAATTTGAAAATAGGAGAAACTAACTTTGAGCATTGCCTTTACTCTGTTCACAAGATGCAAAAAACACATTTTAAAGAATTTAAGTTTGGTTTTAATTATTTTGGTTTTAATGATTATTTTTTAATTTTGTTTAATTCTTTAGCTATTTGTCAAACGTGGTGGAAGTCATGTGGATTCAGGATATTCAAGATACTTAACTGCTTTATAAGAAATACATACTAGGGCCTTCCCTGGTGGCGCAGTGGTTGAGAATCTGCCTGCCAATGCAGGGGACACGGGTTCGTGCCCCGGTCCGGGAAGATCCCACATGCCGCGGAGCAACGAGGCCCGTGAGCCACAATTACTGAACCTGTGCATCTGGAGCCTGTGCTCCGCAACAAGAGAGGCCGTGATAATGAGAGGCCCGCGCACCGCGATGAAGAGTGGCCCCCGCTTGCCGCAACTGGAGAAAGCCCTCGCACAGAAACGAAGACCCAACACAACCATAAATAAATAAATAAAATAAAATTTAAAAAAAGAAAAAAAAATCTACATTAAAAAAAAAAAAAGAAATACATATTAGGAGGTTAAATATGAAACAAGCATTATGAATATGCTATTATCTTGCTTTGGGAATTGTTCCAAACTCACAGTACATTAATAATAAGGTAAATCACTACTGTATTATTATATAGTATTAACTTGCTAATCTTTGAAATTTAAAATTGAACAATCTCCTGAGAGCTTTTATTTATAAGCTTAATGATAGTAAAACAATTTTTAAAAAATATTGACCAGAAGACATTCCATGTTAGAGTGTCCTAAGGTATTTCAACTTGGCTCTCTCCATGATCTTTTTTAGTATAAAACACCTAAGAACCATGTTCTACAACTTTCCTGGCTACTTTACAGCTTCCCACCAGATCCAGACCACAATGGATCTGTGTGAGTCAAGTGAACTTGACACCATTGAAATCTTTTAGACATCATTCGGAATTTAAAATGTTAATTCCAAGGTGGTGGAGGGTGGGAAAAATTCTGGCACACAACAGTGGGATAATCAGAGATAAAATACCTGTCTAGAAAGGTTTTTAAAAAGTATTTTTAAGTTAAGGAGGCTTTTCCTACTTGCTAATAAAATCAGATATTGGCAGAGGAGTTAACACTTTTCAATGAAGGGTGGGGAAGAGATGTCCAAGCCTGTGTGGGTTATAATTATTAAATGGCAGAGATTATGGAGAAAATGGGAGCACACAGAAGGAAGAGAGTTTTACAGAATGGCACATATCCTGTAGAATTACATTTGTTAAATTAACAAGAAATATCAGACAAATGGAATGAATATCTATACCTGTATTTATAAATAAAACAATCTGATTTTCCTGAG
Organism: Balaenoptera acutorostrata; assembly: GCF_949987535.1. Lineage (NCBI taxonomy): Eukaryota > Metazoa > Chordata > Mammalia > Artiodactyla > Balaenopteridae > Balaenoptera > Balaenoptera acutorostrata. The sequence goes on from NC_080077.1 coordinate 20,770,145, forward strand.
GCAGATGAGTGGCCAAATGTAGGATTTTTTTCAGTAACTTATATGAAACTAAATAAATAAACATATCCAATTTATACTATCATGCCTTGAAAGCATAAAATCTATGTAGACATTTTTATAACCACACTTAGCGATTTTGATTGGGATCAAAATTCAGGGCTGCAATCAATGAAGATTATATCCGACAGCCATAATACAAGAACTAGCTTTCCCAGGCAGCGCTAATTTCATGATTTACTTACACACTTCCTGTGGTAGAGCTGCTATCAGTGAGGAAAGACCCATTAGTCCTTTCCATCTGGGCCAGTCTGAAAAATGAAAATAAGGAGGTTAGAGAATGTGGCCATATAGGGCATAGTCGATTGGTACATCCTCAGTGTTCCTTAAACTGTCCTAATTCTCACAAAATACAGAACGGCCCAAATCCCCTAGCAAGACTTTGAAATTAAAACAACATCTAATGTTGAGCTATATTTCTATCACCACTGCCTTAAGGCCTGGAGACCTTTATTTTATATCATGTTACTTAGTCTCCTAATAGACCTAGTCTCGGAATTGAGCTCCAGGACCCTTAAGTCAGTCTTCATTCTCACACAAATCTGATTATGTTCCTCTCGTGTTTAAAGACTCTCCATGACTCCCCTTTACCAAAGGACAGAATCCTACTCCTTAGCAAGTGGACCCCCCATTATTGGACTTCAGCTTCTGTCCCTTCATTCCTTCTCATCCTTTCCCCTTTCTCTACCTGCAATCCTTTAAATAAACCATGTTCTTTCCTAGCTCAATGCTTTTGAGTATGTTTTTCCAATGGTCCAAGCCTGACTTTCTCCCAAAATTTCTACTTGGCCTAGACTCAGTTCAAATGTTACTATTTTATGGTGCTTGAACTAACCTTTTAAGGCATAGGTAGTAACTAGCACTGCCAATGCTTAGTGTATTTTTTTTCCTGAAAGTTGGTACATACCATCAAGACCAGCCTATACTCTATATTGTTTGGTGACTCTAAAATAAACCCCTATAATAAAGCTTTAGCATACATTTAATTACATATTTTAATTCATATGTGCACCCTCTCCTGAGAACACTTTCAATCCCTACTTTCATTCACTGAAACTGGGTTACATTATCTAAACCCTGCTTGTACAGTGTTTGGATTCTCATGAGCTCAGTAATCACATTCCATGGAGATTTAGTCCATAGAATGTATAGCAGGTGTTTGGTAAAGTGCAAATTACAACATGGAGAGATGAAAGCCCAGATTTCAAATATGATGGAATCACGACTTCTGCAAAACTACCTCCCTTAAATCAAGGCATGTTAATGACATAAGATTAATACAGAAAGAGATACATTCTGGGTGGCAGTGCAGTGGAGGGCTCCTATCAAAGTTTCTTACCGTGTAGCATACTGTTCTATTCTTGAATGGGTATCATCATGAAACAGCTGAGGAGACTGTGAAGGGCTGTAAGAGAGAAAGCAAATAAACAGTTTTACACACAAATGTTGATAGACGTTACTTTAGGAATGTTAGCTTAGTTAAATAATGAATTTGACATGCAAACAAACCATTAGGATTGTTACCCAGGAGGCAGAACTATTATTTTAGAACAAGAGTTTAGTAATCACCCCATGCTAATAAAGCTGATCAGAACATCAGTCTTGTGCATATGAAGCTGTGAATACTCACTCATAGTGCTCTGGCCACATACTGATGAGTGTGATAGGACTGCAAAGAGGGCAGAGGGAGACAAAAGTCATAGAACAAACACTTTAGAGCAATTTAATACAAAAGCAGTGGGGCGGGGTTTCCCTGGTGGCGCAGTGGTTTGGAATCCGCCTGCCAATGCAGGGGACATGGGTTCGAGCCCTGGTCCTGGGGGATCCCACATGCCACGGAGCAACTAAGCCCCTGTGTCACAACTGCTGAGCCCGCGAGCCTCAACTACTGGGGCCCGCGTGACTGGAGCCCGTGCTTCACAGCAGGAGAGGCCACCGCGGTGAGAGGCCTGCACACCGCAATGAAGAGTGGCCCCCGCTCGCCACAACTAGAGAAGGCCCACGTGCAGCAATGAAGACCCAACGCAGTCAAAAATAAAATAAATAAAATAAATAAATTTATATAAAAAAAAAAGCAGTGGGGCGTAGGGGTGGGGGACATTCTCAATTGTCTTCTACTCCCATGTTTGGTTGCCCTGAGGTCCACCAGTGACAAAATCAAAACTAACAGAAATGACTGTTTATTCTAGAAGAGATACTGTGTATTCAAGTGCCTGCAGGGGCCTTTTCACAGACATTACAGGATATTTGTAATAGATAGCAAACACATCTCTAAATAATCTGATTGAAAAAAGAAACAGAACGCTCTAAAATAGCTCAAAATTATGGAATAATTTAAACAATAATGTTCCATAACATACCGAAGGGAGATGCAATCATATTTTTGTTTTTCCTGGAGAAGAAACTTGATCAGAACGGTAAAGTTAAATACCAAAGACTACATTGTATATTGACGGCAGAGTTGCGATAAGACGAGAATGTTCTGAATCTTTGCTCAATTTTAAACGTAAAAATCCAAATCCAGGTGTACACAAAGTATCTCAACCTCACAGATTCACTGAAAAAAGATACAACCTAGATGCCACGCTTTCCTCTACACCCGGCCAAAATTCTCAATTATCCATAAAACTGAAAGCAACTTTTCTAGATCATGATACACTCACTCTCTTCAAACAAAATTTTATCCAGAAGTTCTATCTAAGAAACTGACAAAAAGAACATTGCTTGAATCAGAGCTTGAGACTGGAACTTGATTATTCAGTATCCCTCCCAGCCCTGGGGGTACACTCCAACCTCCCAGCACTGCTTAGAAATCCCGAGGTCTCCATGTATCATTTGAAAACAAATGATCCTAATTAAAAGCTAGTTCAGGGGGCTTCCCTGGTGGCGCAGTGGTTGAGAGTCTGCCTGCTAATGCAGGGGACACGGGTTCGAGCTCTGGTCTGGGAAGATCCCACATGCTGCGGAGCAACTAGGCCCGTGAGCCACAACTACTGAGCCTGCGCGTCTGGAGCCTGTGCTCCGCAACAAGAGAAGCCGAGATAGTGAGAGGCCCGCGCACCGCGATGAAGAGTGGCCCCCGCTTGCCACAACTAGAGAAAGCCCTCGCACAGAAACGAAGACCCAACACAGCCAAAAAAAAAAAAAAAAAAAAAGCTAGTTCAAACCCTAACCTTTTTTACTGGAGGGGAAGGAAGAGGAGGGAATACTGATGAATGTGGAAATTTAAAATTCTAAAGAAAATTAGTTTTCTAATTAAGTAAAGTCTCCTGCAAAAGCTAATGCTGATTGAAACAAAGAGGAAGGAAAGTTTAAATTATTCTAGATCTACTTGATTCTCCTATTTCTATTACAGATACATACTCAAGAACAAGTTAATGATCTCATTATCTCCTACTGGGAAGCAAAAGTTGATGTCTGAATAGCAAAGATTAAAAGAAGATGGAAGGTCATCTTATTGGGATGGAAAACTGAGACTCTTTGGACCTACTTTCAAAAACAGGCATTTATCCAGTCTGTGTTTGTCAGAACATCTATACTGTATATAGACTTAATTACCCATGTATAAAATAGATACAACAACAATGAAACAAAACAGTATTATTCAATAGTCTTTTTACATCACTTTTCATTAACTCTGAAATATGGATGGTGTCAGGTAAATGATTTGCTATACACTTTCTAAAAAATAGGAACTGCTTGAGAGACCATTTCTAAAATTCAAGTGTGCCACAACATTCGCTGGGAGCTTTAAATGTAAGAAACGTATTTTTTGATCTTAATTGAACTCAGGAAAGCTTTGTGAAACTGCTTGACTGGTTCCTGTAAGGTTAATTCAGTTAGCACAATAAGTGATTCACTGAACTAAGATAAGAATGGCAGAGGTAAAAAGATGAATTGAAGTTTCTCAAGAGAAAGTTTTTTATATATTGTGAAAATTTCTAAGAAAAGAAATAAAGATTAAAAAAACCCCCAGAAGTTTAGGCTTTACTGACTTCAAAGTACCTTGATGTGCAGAAAAAAAATGTTACGTGATAAGCTTTTTCATTTAATTCTAGAAGAGGAAAACTGGGCAATATTCTCCCTGCATTGTTAGAATCTATGATTAAAGGGGGTTAAAAATAAGACCAATCTATGTGTTAGCCCAGACTTCATAATGCAGCCTATCCCTGCTTTCCAAAGTGGTGTTTGAACAGAGTTTGGTTAATCACACACTAATATGGAAGGAATCAGACTCTACTAAATATACTTAATGTTAACCCAGACTTTCTTTGAAGAACTTCGTGACTCCTTTGGTGCCTTAAATTCTCAGCAGACTGTTCCTCATGCTTCCAATCTTTTTGCCTTCTGAAGTCCATTTCTCCCCAAGCGGAGTAAGTGCAGTCCCAGTGTGCTCTAACATACAAATCTTCAATAGCTCCCCACGGCTCTCAGGTAACCTACAAACACCGTGGCATGGCTTACAAGGTCCTTCATTATCTGGTTCTTGCTTTTCTCTCCATTTTCATTTCTTGTCACGATTTCCAGCTTCCCATCCCAGTTTCTGAAACAATCTTGTCTTCAGGCTTTTGAAAATGTTTGCCTTGGCTTGAAACTCTCCCTCTCCTCCCCAGGCACCAAACACTGAGCGTTTGGCCCTATTACTCTTTCAGTTCTCAGGTTAGCTATCACTTCCTGCCAGTGCAATGCTCCCACAACCATAATTCCACATACTATGAGTTGGTTCTTGCTACAGTAAGAACTTAAAAAAACATGAAACTCATCTACTCCACCTTAACCAATACCAGGGAGAGGTGTCTATTTTACTCCTTTTAATCTTCAGGGAAACCTTTTTGGCCAGTAAATCTCACTCAATTCTCAAATTACTTTGTCACTCTTTGAGCCTGTTTCTCAGGTTTATTTTCAACGGTAACTCTTTCATCAAACTCTACTCATTTATTTTGATTTATTTTTTGAAAAAAAAATTTTGCATAGTTATAAAATTAATCAAATAAGCCTAATCATGGATTTGTTTACCTTCTTTTACTAATATCTAATTTTCTCATAAATCCGCTCCACGCATGCATGTATAATTACTGGATAGGGGATAAGACCTTACATTTTGCAGAGATGAAAGAGAAAGAAGCAAAAGAAAATTCTAATCAGCTTCATATATAACTTCAACACATTTACCACTTTGCTGGTTTTTCTCCAATGTTCTCTTCCCGCAAATAGGAGAATAAATGAAATCAAATTTTTTACTACCCACTCATGTAAATTGTTACACCAGAAGATTAAGTGGCCTTGTACTGGAAAGGGCTCAGTAGATAAATGAACTATACCAACTACAAGAATGCATCCTAGGAGTGAAGAAAGAAGAAAACCTGCCCAATGTATCCAGTAGCTCATAAATCTTTTTCAAAAATGATCTTGTGGGCTTCCCTGGTGGCGCAGTGGTTGAGAATCTGCCTGCCAATGCAGGGGACACGGGTTCGAGCCCTGGTCTGGGAAGATCCCACATGCCACGGAGCAACTGGGCCCGTGAGCCACAATTACTGAGCCTGCGCGTCTGGAGCCTGTGCTCCGCAACAAGAGAGGCCGCGATGGTGAGAGGCCCGCACACCGCGATGAAGAGTGGTCCCCACTTGCCGCAACTAGAGAAAGCCCTCGCACAGAAACGAAGACTCAACACAGCCATAAATAAATAAATAAATAAATAAATAAAAGACCGTGAATTTCTAAAAAAAAAAAAAACCAAAAAACCTTGCTATAAAAAAAAAAAATGATCTTGTGACATCTGACTTAATCTTACACTCCTTCTTTTCTTTCTCTTGTTTTCCTCTCACTGACAATGCTGGTAAATTCATGTTAGCTAAAATGAAGCGTCTTCAGAGTTACAGCCAAAAATCGTAGCACAACATTATTTGGCATACTTTTCTGTTCTTTTTTACTTTCACCGAGTCACCCAGAATAGAATGATTGATGTCAGTGATTATTTTGACAGTGAAAGGCAAATTATCAAAATTGCTTAAAAGGAGTTTAAAAGACCTATCTATCTGTATGACTCATATGAAGATGCATATATCTGGGACATAAATGGTCCCAAATGGTTTATCCAAGAGTGAAAGGTACATCACTACTTCAAACCTATCAAATTGTCCTATAAATAAAAGCACTGTGTGATAATTCTATGCTTCAGGCAGTTACTCCAAAGGTTATTTAGATCTGATACCAAGATAAGTAAAATTTTGTCTTTATTAGAAGGTGTTCAGCATAGTTAAGCTATATATTAGATACTAAAACAAATAATGTATTATCATACACTTTTGAAAAAAAAGAAAAAAAATCTACCCACAAAACAGAGGACCAAAGATATACCTTTCCTTATAGATTTTAAGTATTTGAGTAGTGTCCTTTAAATTGAAATCGTTTCAAAAACATTTCTTCTAAAATGTACTGTGGAAAAAATGACTGGGAGGTATATATCTTAAATTGTACAGAATTTGAAATCAATCAAGGTTATCAGAAAGTTTGAATTTCTTGGTATGCTTTAAATGAGTATGTGGTATTTTTATCTACATATACAGCTGCTTTATATTTCTTTCTGCCTGCTCACCCATAATGTTACCTATAGAGGGATAAAAATACCTACTATGCTTTGGCTGTGGTCTTTCTTCTACTTCTTAGCAGTTCAACAAATTAAAAAAAAAAGACTGAACGTAAATGTAGCAAAGTCCCTGGTCTATAGGGTTTTATCTGGAAAAAAAAATGGACTAAATAGTCTATCCCTCTATTTTGACATCTTTGAGACACGGACTGTCATAATATACTGGACGATTACTATTCTCTGATTCTCTCTCATGTACACAGTAAAATGAATTATGAGTTTTGAAGGTTAAATGTCAACACATTTTTATACTTCTTATTACAATTTTCTCTACTGTATAATGTAGGAAACTCCAGACTTCACACTTCGGAGCTTCTCTTCTGTAGTTATTTGAGAGGGCATATTTCTGTAACTAGAATTTCACTATTCTTTACAACTAGGCACTCTGGTGATGATTAGCAATAAAAGTTAATTTCCCCCAAGATTCAAGCACAAGAAAATTGCCTTGGCCGGCATATTTATGCTGATATTTTTAAAAAGTGATTCAAAGATTTAAAATTTTATTTATTTTGATCTTGATGTATAATTGTTTAGTAATTTAAAATTTGCTCTTGCATTTCTTCAGGCTCACTTTAAAATTTCTTTTTCTTTTCATTTCAGGCTATAAATTGCTCTTCTCTGCTTTATAATCCCAAAGTAGTTTTGTTACTTGAAGCTTTGTTTCATTTATGTTTGTAAACTCAAATTACATACTTTTAAGAAATTCTGTCTATTTCATGTACAATATAAAGCTGTCTCATTTCGCTGTCTTCATGTTCAAGAAAAAAAGAAATTAGAAATGTAATGTGAGATTTTGATGAGATTTAGTATAGGTAGATATCTGAAGCAAGAGATTAAGTATTATTAATAAACTTAAATTAAAAATATGTAAAGGGGGACTTCCCTGATGGCTCAGTGGTTAAGAATCCACCTGCCAATGCAGGGCACACAGGTTCGAGCCCTGGTCCGGGAGGATCCCACATGCCACGGAGCAACTAAGCCCGTGTGCCACAACTACTGAAGACCTCGTGCCTAGAGCCCGTGCTCCGCAACAAGAGAAGCCACTGCAATGAGAAGCACGCTCACCGCAACCAAGAGTAGACCCCGCTCGCCACAACTAGAGGAAGCCCGCGCACAGCAACAAAGACCGAACATAGCCAAAAATAAATAAATAAATAAATTTATTTAAAAAAAAAAAAGTAAAATGAGTGGAAAACATACTACAAGAAATAGTAAAAACATCCCACAAGGAGAGAAAAATGGAAAATAAATAAAATAATGAAAGAGCATATAATACCACAATTTACTTTAAGTATTTTTAAGAATAAAAGAGATGACTAATGCAAAGGCTGACACATTATTACATATTTTAAAAGTTTAGGAACACAGGCAAAATTAAACCTGGAAGTTTTGCTGTGCTGTCAAAAGCAAACAGTCAAAATTCATGTTGTGAAGACTGGTTCCAAGTTTATTTTACCTCTTTTAAAATGAAACATTTTACCAAAACACAAATTCTTTTTTGGTATCAGATTTCTCTTTTGTCACTAACATAAAAATAGCAGGTATAAGAGCATATACAAATACAAGTTTTAATAGTAAAATTAAACTTACGTCTCTAAGTTGTCACCTTCAAGAACTGTCTGGACAGGCAGGTAGCCAAGCCGAGGATGTTTGGCAAAGTATTTCTTTGATCTGAACTTATTCTTCAGCACCTTTGTGAAGTCCCGTACATCTTCCCCAGATGTTGTCTATGAGGTTGAAAAAATTACACTTTTCTCATTAAAATGGAAGGAGACAACTATCTACAATCAAATTAGAGTAGATGTAAACTGATGCAATTACATGACCACAGTTTCAGTAGCTTTATGTATTTTTGGAATAGTATACAAGGTCATAACACATGGCAATCAGGACTCATCATTAAATATATCCAGCCATTAGTTTACAATTTTAAATTTTCTGTTGAGCATAAACCATAAGTAGATAATTTCCCCAATATGTTAAAAATCGGGCCTAAAAGTAAAATTAGTTTTGGCAATGTTATTGGTTGATTCCTTTCACTAAAAAAGCAGCAAAATGTTATTAAACATTTGGTGATGACGAAGTATTCTGGATATTATATGGTTTTAACTAAGGTGAATAAATCAGGGTGAGCTATATATACAGCCTGTACAAGTCAACATAAATTGTAATCTGGAAAAAGAGAAATACACAAGAGAGAAAGAGCAGGGCCACACTGGTTCTCTATATTGCAAGAAATACTGTCAGATTCTTTGTTCTTTTCCAACCATACAAACATACAATTATTCGACACGGACTAAATTACTAATGGCGATATAAAACGTGACTTTTTTAAGAAGCAGTTCAAGATGATTAGTTACTAATCATTTAGGGTGAGGTGGGCTGAAATCTACCCCAACCCCCAAGCCCTCATCCACTCAATGAACTGTTCTCTGAGCCCCAGTTTTCTACTCTGTATCATCAATTCTAGTTTTTTTTGGAAAATGTTAAACAGACATCAACTTTAGTCCTTCTGAAAGTGTATTTAAAATATTGATGTGTGCAGAACTGAACTGAAACCTTGGTCATCTGACTCCTAGCTGGCTATCCCTTCTACAACTAGACAGACCTCACGCCAACCTCTTTACAAAGCGAAACCAGAGGACTTTTCTACAATAACAAACTGAGTACTAAATATATTGACTTACCTGCCACCTGCTCCCCTCCAGGCCTTGCACCCTCCCCAGTCTGTCTTTTCCCTCATGACAAGCATGCCCAAGACTCATACAAACTTGTTTTGCAAACAGAAGTTTAACAAAATGTAATTATTTTTTAAAACAACTGAATTGAGTCAACCTTTATGTGGTTTTGTTACTTTCCATTTGCTCCCATTCCACCTAAATATGTCTTCTTCTAGTAAACAGTTAGGGAAACTTCTGATTCTCTAAGCTTGCAGAGCAGAGAGAAAACATAAATCAGCCCAAGCTATTTATACATCAATTTTCACCTTATTTAAAAGGATATGTATAGCAAGCAAAGCCCACATTATCAGTAGGCCTTGCTATCAGACCCACAATGTCAAATCTTCTCCTGAATAATAAAGAAAAAACTATATAATACCTGCAGTTATATAGATACAGACCTTCCCAAATATAAGTGTAGAAAATGAGCTATTAATGGGGAAAAAAAAAAAAAACCAAGGCACTCTGTAGAGGAAAAAGGGTTGCTATAAGATGATGGTTTGGGGGTATTAAAATCTAACCAGGCAGAACAGGAGAGAGAAGCAGAACACAGTTGGGAGTAAAGAAGGCAATATTTAGAGACACAATGCCTGGTACAGAGAAAAAGCCAAAAGGATATATCACTACTATAAAGGACATTTGGGGCTTCCCTGGTGGCGCAGTGGTTGAGAATCTGCCTGCCAATGCAGGGGACACAGGTTCGAGCCCTGGTCTGGGAAGATCCCACATGCCAGGGAGCAACTGGGCCCGTGAGCCACAATTGCTGAGCCTGCGCGTCTGGAGCCTGTGCTCCACAACAAGAGAGGCCGCGATGGTGAGAGGCCCGCGCACCGTGATGAAGAGTGGTCCCCACTTGCCGCAACTGGAGAAAGCCCTCGCACAGAAACGAAGACTCAACACAGTCATAAATAAATAAATAAATAAATAAATAAATAAATAAAAGAACGTGAATTTCTTTAACAAAAAAAAAAAAAAAAAAAAAGGACATTTGGACTTTTAGCAATGGGCATCACAACCACATATCATTAAGTTTATACATATGTTTATCCTGAATGTTTTGGTAAAGAGAAAAAAAAGGAAGAAGTTTTCCATGATAGAAATACAAAAAGAAGGCCCCATGCAATAATAAGCATTTATGACCCAATTTATTTCTATGTCTGCTCTTAACACACTGTTAATATACAAGGAGATAAAGAAGTAACGGCCTCCAGCTTTTACTTGGTCCATTTCCATCTGGCAATAAGAAGGTTTTTATTGCTCGGGCCAGTGATTTTCAAGCCATATCCAGGTCTTTAACTCAGGCAGCCCTGAGTGGGGCGGGTGGGAGAAAAGGCCAGGTGGGCAAGGCACCGGGCCACTTCCCCAGTCTGCCTCAGCCAGGACAGCGTACAATACAGTGCCCTTTAGTATATTCATGCCGTTGTGCAACCATCACCACGATCTAATTCTAGAACACCATCATCACCTCAAAAAGAAAGAAAGCCTGTACCGATCAGCAATCATTCCCACCCCTCTCCCGATCCCCATCTCCTCCCCTCAGCCTCTGGCAACCACTAATCTACTTTCTGTTTCTGTGGAGTTGTCTACTCTGGACATTTCTTACAAATGGAATCAAATAACATGTGGTCTTTTGTGACTGGCTTCTTTTACTTAGTATAATGTTCTTCTAGCTTATCTCTATTTTGGTTTCAATGTGAACTCTTGCTTGGGAAAAAACTGACACATCATTAAAAGTACAAGTCCAATTCCGCATCACACATTCTTTAGCTAAATACATTCAGGACATGGAAGAACAAAGCAAAACCAACCGACCAACAAAAAACCCTTCTCGCTCCCACAAAAAACAAACAAAAAACACCTACCTGCCTCCCAAAAAGTTATAGCAGGGGTTTCAGATAATGCTCAAATTTGATATTTAGAAAAAAATGAGTGCATTCTCATATATGCTAATGAGGAAAAGAAACTACCACCAGCAGTTGTAATCTAAGGGCACTAAATTCACTAACGCCATAAACTTTATGCAATATTAAAAGGAAAAGTGAAAAGTAATTCATCCCACAGGAATGTGATTCTTTAGCTGGGATAGAGCCAAGAAAGTGAATTATGCCTATTTTCTCACCAAAAAAGGTTAAAATAGGGTATTCCCTGGCAGTCCAGTGGTGAGGACACTGCACTTCCAATGTTGGAGATGCAGGTTCGATCCCTGGTCAGGGAACTAAGATACTGCACGCCGCGTGGCGTGGCCAAAAAAAAAAAAAAAAAAAAAAAAAGGCTTAAATATATTTGTACATATTTGGTCTAATTTCCTATCTAATAACAGTACCTAATATTTCTCTGTTTGAAGGTGCTAGAGCAACAGTTTGGTAAAAAGCTAAACAGAGGACTACCCACCTAGCATAATGAATATCATCAAACTCAACTCTGTCTCCATGCTAGTATGAAGACAGAGTTATTCTTGTTCTTTTTAAAGCAAACAACTATTGATATTATGATATGAAGATGAAATCGAAAGGATCATTCATTACTACAGAAATCATCCAGCATGGTAAGTTATCCACACATTTCTCGAAAGACTAGGTTTTCACTTATTGCTGTAAGAAAAGAAATAAAAAGAACAAAAGACTTTGTAGATCTCATTAGATGTAACGAGGGTAATATATTAGCACACAAGTCTCACCTTATAAATAGCTTTCCTTTAATCTTTTTTTTTACTATCAACGGCAGTGAGAGTATCATCACTATTTTGACCCAAAAGAAAACTGACACTAAGGCTTTCAGGGATTCAGATTGACAAGGTGAGTAAGGCAAGAGCTGCTCTTGCAAACCTGGGTCTTTTCACCACACCAGAGCTATATCACCTCTCCAAGAAAAACGGAACAGTCTTAAGTTTTGTAAGAAAAAGAAGCCATAGCCATTGACTAAACTATTATTACAGTCTGAATTTTGCCTTTATTTTAAATAAAGTACTACTAATATACCCTGTGGCTGATTTTTACAAAATTTATATTGACATGTCATTTTATAACTTTTAAATTGCATATATAAGAAATGCTCAGTGCAAGTACAATTAGAAAAAAAATACACATGGAAGAGAAAAAAGAGAAAAATTAAAATTGCCAGCTCTTCTGTCACCCAGAGATAACCACTCTTAAAATGGTTGTAACTGGACTGTTTTATTTTTTAATCCTTTTTATTGCAAAATAAAATACAGATATATAAAACTATATGCAACAGGCACTTGGTTTAATAAAATACATTATATGGTGAATACGATCCAGTCAGGAAATTGAACTTTGTTGGACATTTCAGAAGCCTCATTCCAGTCCTAACCCCTTCCCACCTCCCTAAAACCAGCATCCTCACTTTTATAATAATAACTTCCTCGTGTTTTCAAAATAGTTTCATCACTCCAATGTCTGTCCTTAGATACTAGAGTTTAGTCTAGCTCATTTTTTAAAATCAGATATATTTTAAGTCACTTTTAATCTAACAGATTTCTTCTTCATACTTGCCATTTCATTACAATTTATCTGTTGGAAACTCAGGCAATTCATCCTGTAAAGTTTTCAAGAGTAGGATTTTGCTGGTTGCATATTTTTGGTGCAGTTTAGCATGTTCCTTTGGATATCCTGCAAATTTGCAGCTGGATCCAGAGAATGCAAGAGGCTCAATGAGACTCAGGTTTGCTCTTTCGGCAAGATTATCGGTGGTGTTTGGTAGGATTATAGCAAACACATGATGTGTGGTCATCTCTCTTACATAATCCTAGTAGCTTTCATGCTAAATGCCTATATCCATCCAATGAGGGCTTTAAAATGGTGATACTCTAATTCTACCGTTCATTTTTAGTTGAAAACAAATTTTAAGGACATCCCCTTCATCCATTTAGTCACTCAATAGTACAGCTCATTCAGGAAAGGCAGGATTACATGTTTGATTTTTCTCTTTTATTGACCAATTTTCCCTGTGATGAACTGGTTTCCTACCATCTTCCAAAGAAGACCAATTTTTAAATTATTTTAAGATATCATTATGAATTCATAGATTAACATATTTGATGAGTTTTGATCTATTGCAATTACTGTTGACCCTTGAACAACATGGGTTTGAATGACGCGGGTCCACTCATACACAGATTTTTTTCACTAAATATGTACTATAGCACTACACAAACCGTGGATGTGGAGGGCCCACTGTAAAGTTATACGTGGATTTTCCACTCTCCAGGGGGTTGGTGCTCCTAACCCCCGAGTTGTTCAAGGGTCAACTATATTATCATTATTGAAGCTCAAACTGTCCCATCTTTGACCAGTAGGAGCCTCTTCCTTGTTGTCCCATTTAGTCTAAGTGCTACTGGTTAACAATATAGTTAATGCTCTCCATCAGTCCGTAGGATGTTATGTCTCTAGTTACTTTGGTTGCCTAAGCCTGGTCTCTAATAAATTCCCCAAGAAGTGCTCATAGGGCCAATATTATCTGAGCTCTTACATGTTGATGATGCATTTCCTGTGTCCTTTGCTAGTTACTAGAAAGTTGGTTTTTCTGGATATGAAATTCTTGGCTCATATATTTTTCCCTTGAGTTGCTTAAGTATGTTCCTCCATTTTCTTTTGGTATAAAGTATTGCAGTTGAAAAGTCTGATAGTTATTTAATTTTCTTTCCTTTTTAAGTCATTTTTTCCTTTTGTTTAAATGACCAAAGGATTTTTTTTTTATTTTAAAGTCCATTAATTTTACCAGAATATGCCATAGTGTTGATCATTCTGAGTTAGTGTTCTCAGGCATAATATACTCTTTCAGTATACAGATTCACTTTTTCTTGTTCTTCCGGGTTTTTTTTTTTTTTTTTGAGGGAGGAAAGATTTTCTTCAAAAAAATTTTTTGGAAGTAGAATTGATTAGTTTTCCTTCTTTTTAAATTTTATTTTATTTTATTTTATTGTTTTATTTTTTATTTTTGGCCCCCCCCATGAGGCATGCAGGATCTTAGTTCCCCAACCAAAGACCAAACCCACGCCCCCTGCGGGGGAAGCACCGAGTCTTAGCCACTGGAACGCCAGGGAGGTCCCTTTAATTTTTATTTTTAGGGTTTGTTCTACCTTATCTTGGGTTTCTTCTTCAGGGACTCATATTATCCATACTTTCAGTCCTTTTTTTTTTTTGCCTATCTTCAGTATTTGTCATTTTCTCTTGAATCCCTTATATTGCTTTCTTCACTTCTTTTTTTAAAAAATTAATTAATTAATTTATTTATTTATATTTTTGGCTGTGTTGGGTCTTCGTTTCTGTGCGAGGGCCTTTTCCAGCTGCAGCAAGCGGGGGCCACTCTTCATCGCGGTGCGCAGGCCTCTTACTATCGCGGCCTCTCTTGTTGCGGAGCACAGGCTCCAGACGCGCAGGCTCAGTAGTTGTAGCTCATGGGCCTAGTTGCTCCGCGGCATGTGGGATCTTCCCAGACCAGGGCTCGAACACATGTCCCCTGCATTAGCAGGCAGATTCTCAACCACTGGGCAACCAGGGAAGCCCTTTCTTCACTTCTTTTTAAGTTTTAAGATTTGCCTCTTATTCACCTTCTACTTCTTTTATGGTATTTATCTGTTCTGTTTATTAAGACTAAAATTAGTCTTAATTTCTGAAATTATTTTTCTTTTATTTCTAACTCTTTCCTATGTTCTGTCACCCCAAAATATGCCAAAGGGGCATACTGATTAGTTTAAATTAAACTTAATTGAGAAACAGCCAGGGCAAGAACAGTCTGACCCCTACTCTTTGTCCCCCTGAAAGCAGGAAATAATCTCCCATGTAAAAGGTACCCTCCCTGCACCAGGACACAGAGAAACATCCTTATCGCTAGAAATAGGGAATTCAAGGCTGAGAAAGCTGCGTGAACCATCTGCTTAGATTCTTCAGTAATTGGTAGCCAAGCCTAAGTTTCTTTGTCTTGTCGGTTCTTCACAAAGTTATTGGGGGTTTTTTTTGCCTAAAAGGTACAAAACTGCCTGCTTTGGTCATTTCTTTGAGTCTCTCGTATGCACAAAATTAAACTTTGATTTTCTCTTGTTAGTCTGTCTCACGTCAATTTAATTATTAGACCAGTCAGAGGAACCTAGACGGGTAGAGGTAAATTTTTTCCTCCCAAACAATATGTTGCAAGTTTTGTGACTGGTGGTGGTTTGTTACCACCTAGATTTATTTGGGGGATATCCCATTACCTAGTTTTGTTGTAAATATTATCCAGAGGTTCGGTTTTGCTGTCTAGATCTCTGTCTCTTTTTATGTAACTACTTTACAAATGGGAAGAAAATGGCAAAAAGGCAGAAGAGATTGAAAACTCTGAAGCCACTGCTACCACCATCTCCCCCAAGTCCTTCTGGACTCATTTTTAACAAGCACATAAGAACTCTCACATCCAAATGAGGCCTGTCCTTCAAATTGTCATTTCTGGAAATCAAATGAAGGTGACTCACTGTGAAAAACATTTAAAAACTGAACCTACACAGACAAGTGGGTATGTGACTACTTTAAAATATACTTTCCTCTGTTATGCTGCTATTAAGAAGCAGTGAGATAATAACGAAAACTTATTTGGATAATGCTAAGTAGTTAGTTCTTGACTTGCTCCCCACCAACTAGTACAAATCAATTATTTAAAAAGTGTTGCTGAATTATAAAATGTAGCCTGGGGTAAGTCTGTCCATGTAACTCTCTACCCAAATCCCCAAAACTCCTGTGTAAGCTGATATGAGATGATTTTTCACTCTTGAGTTCTATTTTGCCAACCAAAGTTGGGGGTATTTTAAATTTTCCTCTGTTTTACTCCTTGATTGGGAACAAATATAGACTTCATATAGAGCAAAATTTAGAGTTAGAGAACTACAAATAAAAAAACAAAACCATATTCATTTTAAATCTCCTCAAAATTTCTTTGGTCAATTCATGACTTGGGATGGCACTATTACCTAATTCCTTAACAAATACTCCCAACATTAGACTTTTAACTTAACTACAAATATGCATAAGTTATAGACAGAGGAAAACAAGGAAGAACAAGCAGGAAAACCAAGATTACACAAGAAACAACACAGTCTTTGGCACATGAGTAGAATAATTATTATTATTTGGATCATACACAAATACAAAAATCACTGTTGAACAACACCCTCATTAGTAGGAATTACGTCTTACATATAGAAGTCCATAGTCCCAAACGATAGATGCATACTTCTAAAGAGAACATTTCATTATCATAGGGCTTATCTTAAAGATGTTCCGATAGTTTTTTAAAAATTGCAAAACAATCTCTCAGTTTTGCTTTAAGTTTCCTAGATTTCAACAAGTTGAAATTCAGACACACTGAATTCTATAGGTAGGATGAAATTAGTAAGATAAGCTCAGAGTGTTTCCAGTTCTAATGGAAAAATATGAAACTAAAATATTCGCATTAACAGAATCATCAAAGGGTCAAGAATAAGTAATGAGTCATCCAAAGTAAAATGGATTTTGCTCAAATGTCACCTTAAAAGCTAACAACAGGGCTTCCCTGGTGGCACAGTGGTTAAGAATCCACCTGCCAATGCTGGGGACACAGGTTCGAGCCCTGGTCCAGGAAGATCCCACATGCCACGGAGCAACTAAGCCCGTGTGCCACAACTACTGAGCCTGCACTCCAGAGCCCGTGAGCCACAACTACTGAGCCCGTGTGCCACAACTACTGAAGCCCGCGTGCCTAGAGCCCGTGCTCCACAACAAGAGAAGCCACCTCAATGAGAAGCCTGCGCACCGCAACGAAGAGTAGCCCCCACTCACCGCAACCAGAGAAAAAAGACCCCAAGCAGCATCGAAGACCCAATGCAGCCAAAAATAATAAAATAAAATAAAATAAAATAATTTTTAAAAAAGCTAACAACAATCTAAATGCACTCAACTTACTGGGAAAATAATGTAAAGTGGGCAAGAACCGAAAACCCACCTTAGGATGCTGAGATCAGAGAAAGAGCAATGAGGCTGTGCTTTCAGCATACTGGCAAACATCCCAAGTCTCATCTGAAGAAGTAAGACTGCCAGAAACAAACTACACTAACTCAATGGAGAGCTTTCCAAAGAATGAATCAGCATTTTAGATATTTGATGTTTATAGTCTTATTAACACATTGATGCTGGCAGGGGTGGAGAGGGGTGGACAAAACAACTATTTCTAGTTTTTTCCTTTGTTCTTTTTGTTTTTGTTTGTTTCTTGCCAACCATATACAGTTGTAAAGAAAAGATGTTATTTCACTTTTAACTTTAAAAAGAAAACTTTTTCTATTTTTTCAGTAGAAAACTGATTTTTCTACATTTTCTAAAAATACTGAAAATATGAAATCTAGGGGTTTTTCTATTTTATTTCTTTTTTTATACAGCAGGTTCTTATTAGTTATCTATTTTATACATATTAGTGTATATATACCAATCCCAATCTCCCAATTCATCCTACCACCCCCCCACCCCGGCTTTCCCCCGTTGGTGTCCATACGTTTGTTCTCTACAGCTGTGTCTCTATTTCTGCCTTGCAAACCGGTTCATCTGTACCATTTTTCTAAATTCCACATACATGCGTTAATGTACGACATTTGTTTTTCTCTTTCTGGCTTACTTCACTCTGTATGACAGTCTCTAGGTCCATCCACGCCTCTGCAAATGACCCAATTTCGTTCCTTTTTATGGCTGAGTAATATTCCATTGTGTATATGTATATATATAGATATATATACATATACACACACACACACACACACACACACACACACACACACACACACACACACACACATATATATATATATATATATATATATATATATATATACACACACACCCCACATCTTCTTTATCCATTCGGCTCTCAATGGGCATTTAGGTTGCTTCCATGACCTGGCTATTGTAAATAGTGCTTCAATGAACACCGGGGTGCATATGTCTTTGAATTATGGTTTTCTCAGGGTATATGCCCAATAGTGGGATTGCTGGGTCATGCGGTAATTCTATTTTTAGTTTTTTAAGGAACCTCCATACTGTTCTCCATAGTGGCTGTATCAATATACATTCCCACCAACAGTGCAAGAGGGTTCCCTTTTCTCCACACCCTCTCCAGGATTTGTTGTTTGTAGATTTTCTGATGATGCCCATTCTAACCTGTGTGAGGTGATACCTCATTGTAGTTTTGATTTGCATTTCTCTAACAATTAGTGGTGTTGAGCAGCTTTTCAGGTGCCTCTTGGTCATCTGTAAGTCTTCTTTGCAGAAATGTCTGTTTAGGTCTTCTGCCCATTTTTTGATTGGGTTGTTTGTTTTTCAAATATTGAGCTGCATGAGTTGTTTATATATTTTGGAGATTAATTCTTTGTCCATTGATTCGTTTGCAAATATTTTCTCCCATTCTGAGGGTTGTCTTTTCATCTTGTTTATAGTTTCCTCTGCTGTGCAAAAGCTTTTAAGTTTCATTAGGTCCCTTTTGTTTATTTTTATTTTTATTTCCATTACTCTAGGAGGTGGCTCAGAAAAGATCTTGCTGTGATTTATGTCATAGAGTGTTCTGCCTATGTTTTCCTCTAAGAGTTTTATAGTGTCTGGCCTTACATTTAGGTCTTTAATGCATTTTGAGTTTACTTTTGTGTATGGTGTTAGGGAGTGTTCTAATTTCATTCTTTTACATGTAGCTCCCCAGTTTTCCCAGCACAATTTATTGAAGAGACTGTCTTTTCTCCATATATCCTCTCCTCCTTTGTCATAGATTAGTTGAACACAGGTGCGTGGGTTTATCTCTGGGCTTTCTATCCTGTTCCATTGATCTATACTTCTTTGTTTGTGCCAGTACCATAGTGTCTTGATTACTGTAGCTTTGTAGTATAGTCTGAAGTCAGGGAGTTTGATTCCTCCAGCTCCGTTTTTTTCCCTCAAGATTGCTTTGGCTATTCGGGGTCTTTTGTTTCTCTGTACAAATTTTAAGATTTTTTGTTCTAGTTCTGTAAAAAATGCCTTTGGTAATTTGATAGTCTTTCTTATACCTTCTTATACCTTTCTAAGAATTCGTCCATTTCTTCCAGGTTGTCCATTTTTTGGGCATAGAGTTGCTTGTAGTAGTCTCTTATGATGCTTTGTATTTCTGTGGTATCCATTGTAACTTCTCCTTTTTCATTTCTAATTTTAGTTTTATTGCTCTTTGCTATTGTTTTCTTTGTTTCTGTTTCATTTATTTCTGCTCTGATCTTTATGATTTCTTTCCTTCTACTATGGGTTTTGTTTATTCTTCTTTCTCTAGTTCCTTTAGGTGTAAGGTTAGATTGTTTATTTGAGATTTTTTTTTGTTTCTTGAGGGAGGATTGTATTGCTATAAACCTCCCTCCTAACACTGCTTTTGCTGCATCCCATAGGTTTTGGATTATTGTGTTTCTGTTGTCATTTGTCTGTAGGTATTTTCTGATTTCCTTTTTCATTTCTTCAGTGATTTCTTGGTTATTTAGTAACGTATTGTTTAGCCTCCATGTGTTTATGTTTTTTACTTTTTTTTCCTTGTAATTGATTTCTACTCTCATAGTGTTGTGGTCAGAAAAGATGCTTGATATGATTTCAGTTTTCTTAAATTTACTGAGGCTTGATTTGTGACCCAAGATGTGATCTATCCTGGAGAGTGTTCCATGTGCACTTGAGAAGAAAGTGTAATCTCCTGTTTTTGGATGGAATGTCCTATAAATATCAATTAAGTCTATCTCGTCTATTGTGCCATTTAAAGCTTGTGTTTCCTTATTAATTTTCTGTCTGGATGATCTGTCCATTGGTGTAAGTGAGGTGTTAAAGTCCCCCACTATTATTGTGTTACTGTCGATTTTCTCTTTTATAGCTGTTAGCAGTTGCCTTATGTATTGAGGTGCTTCTATGTTGGGTGCATATATGTTTATAATTGTTATATCTCCTTCTTGGATTGACCCCTTGATCATTATGTAGTGTCCTTCCTTGTCTCTTGTAACATTCTTTATTTTAAAGTCTATTTTATCTGATATGAGTATTGTTACTCCAGCTTTCTTTTGATTTCCATTTGCATGGAATATCTTTTTCCATCCCCTCACTTTCAGTCTGTATGTGTCCCTAGGTCTGAAGTGGGTCTCCTGTAGACAGCATATATATGGGTCTTGTTTTTGTATCCATTCAGCAAGCCTGTGTCTTTTGGTTGGAGCATTTAATCCATTCATGTTTAAGGTAATTATCGATATGTATGGTCATATAACCATTTTCTTAATTGTTTTGGGTTTGTTTTCATAGGTCCTTTTCTTCTCTTGTGTTTCCCACTTAGAGAAGTTCCTTTAGCATTTGTTGTAGAGCTGGTTTGGTGGTGCTGAATTTTCTTATCTTTTGCTTGTCTGTAAAGCTTTTGGTTTCTCCATCGAATCTGAATGAGATCCTTGCCAGGTAGAGTAATCTTGGTTGTAGGTTCTTCCCTTTCATCACTTTAAGTATATCATGCCACTCCCTTCTGGCTTGTAGAGTTTCTGCTGAGAAATCAGCTCTTAACCTTATGGGAGTTCCATTGTAAGATATTTGTTGTTTTTCCCTTGTTGTTTTTAATAATTTTTCTTTGTCTTTAATTTTTGTCAATTTGATTACTATGTGTCTTGACGTGTTTCTCCTTGGGTTTATCCTGTATGGGACTCTCTGCGTTTCCTGGACTTGGGTGGCTATTTCCTTTCCCATGTTAGGGAATTTTTCGACTATAATCTCTTCAAATATTTTCTTGGGTCCTTTCTCTCTCTCTTCTCCTTCTGGGACCCCTATAATGCGAACGTTGATGTATTTAATGTTCCAGAAGTTGAAATTTTGTTTTATATCCCTATATATTAACCAGTATTGACAAGAACATAATTGAACCTGATACTTTAAAAGTAACATGCACTTGTTTAAAAACTGCAAAAATGCAATACAAATCTGTTTTAAGTGTTGTTAACTTTTAATAAGCTGTTTCCGGTCCTCCTCTCTTCTCACCAAAATCTCAACAAAACTATCAGAACAAACTAGTCCTGTCCAAACTCAGTTCATAAGCAGAGAATTTTGCAATGATTCCATCCCCAACAATTTGAATGCTGGGAGTAGCTGATATTGCTGACCTTTCTAGCAACAAAATTTTACAAACATCTCGTCCCTTCTACCTGAGCTAACATGACTCTCAAACCATCTTCCTATCTGGGCTAATGCTTCAGTTCCTGATAGCTATATTTACCAATGGGTAAGTATTCTCTCTATTGACTTTCCCCACTTCCCCACTTTTCCTACATGGATTGGGCCACTGCCCCTCAGCAGATGCATACAGCCTCTAATTACTTTTCTTTCCTGTTAGCTGTTAGCATGAGTCTGTATTCTACTTATGAACACATTCCCCTACATGTTGTTCTTAACTGCAATTTCATATTGCAGTTATGAACGAGATGAGTACTGTTGCTCCTATGATAACACCATCTCCCCTACAATCCTCTCCATCATGGGCTGTAAAATCAAAGGCCAAGAATAAAGGAGGTTTACACTATTTCCCCCTTAGCCTCAGCTTTAACATCTACTAAAACCGATATGCCTATCTGTTCCCCTTTGACAGCACTTGGCCAGATGCCGCTATCATCTGTCACTTCTAAAGACAAACTGATGATCTTCTAAACACCATCTCATCTCCAAAACCTCCTATGTCCCACTTCTATCACATACTGGGGTCTGGCCACACGTCAGGCTTCATCATAACTCAAAACATCTTTCAATCCCAAATCTTTAACTTGGAAAAAACTTTCACTAACTCAAACCTTCTGACTCTTACTCCTAAATCTTGCCCCCATCATCTTGATCTCTAGCCCCTCAACCCCCTTTGGTTTCTTCAACATGAGGATAGCCCAAATCAATCCCAGTACCATTACACCTTTGAATCGTGCAGCCCATGGCCTTCAATTCTACCTACCATCTTTTAATTCCAAAGCCATTGAGCAATGATGGAGTCACGGACTGCAAATCCTTGCCAACCAACTTCAGCTGCACTCTTGTGGCAATGGAGCTGTCAATTTACTCACTTCTTGGTGACTCATGCTTGCCCCCAGTAGCATTTCCAAGTGGTTCCCCTTTTCATTCATATTTAACCCTATCCAGCTCTCTTTCACTGTCAGCAACTGCATGAACTCTTATAAGTCATATGTGAAATTCATCACCCTCGCTCTCTAATTTAAAGAACTATCTACTTTATGCCCTAACATATAAAAACGCTT
This sequence comes from Balaenoptera acutorostrata, assembly GCF_949987535.1. Classification (NCBI taxonomy): domain Eukaryota; kingdom Metazoa; phylum Chordata; class Mammalia; order Artiodactyla; family Balaenopteridae; genus Balaenoptera; species Balaenoptera acutorostrata. The sequence continues at coordinate 20,792,835 of NC_080077.1, forward strand.
CTAATTTGAATTAAATTTGGTTATTTACAACAGAGAATATAGACTTTTTAAAAAAAGATCCAATTATGGTAATTTTCACTGTGAAATTAAATGATCATAAACTCTTATTCCAATAAAAAAGAAACTTAAAATTTGATATAAAATGTAACTATTTTTAGAGTAAATGTTAATCCCAGAATTCAAACATACAGTGCACGGGTAACAAGAAAAAAATTTGAATATTATCTTGATCCATAAGCTTACTTATTTTTCAAAAAATATATATAGTCCTGTTGAATCTGTCCACATAAAGACCTCTTTTTCTCCTTCATTATATTTTTTCTGTATCTCTAGTCCCCAGCAAAATGCCTGGTATATAGCAGGTACTCAACAAATATAATATTCCAGCAAGCATACAGAAAATTCCCCAAATGGAGTTAAACCACTAAATCCATGCCACTAACTTTGAACAAATCACTTACCTTCTCTAAGACTTAGTCTTTTTTTAAAAAATAAGGATGAGTTAATTTCTTAGACTCTTTCCAGCTTTAATATTCTATAAATAGTATTTATAATGTCATATATGAGCACATTTAGCTTTTATGTACCAGAATTAACTAAGCATAGTAAGAAAAGTATGAGTCATCCTTGTCCCAAGGAATTAAAAAGATAGTTGAGGAGGCAAAAACACCAACACAGAAAACAATACAAGATAACACAGAATCAAATACTAACTGGTAAAGTAGGGGCTACTGTTAGAGGCCACAGAATGATGTGTTTTGGTGAGGGGAAGCTGGAAGAATTTGGGAAGATTTCACACACAAAGTAAGAGTCAAGCTGTTTTTGTCAAAGAGTGGGATTTGAATGAATGGAGAGACAATGGTAACAAGCATTAAATATAGTCTATGTCATGTTGTCTGTTTTAGATGAACTCTTTTTGGGCCTAATGAAAGAATTTTAAATGTACAAATTTGGATTATAGAGTGGTAAGGGGAAAATAAGAGTTTTTAAAAAATCATTTCCTAGCAAAAGAAAAATTCTACTTCGTGTCTGTAGATAAATGTTTTATTATCAATTTCATAAAATACTTTCATAAATTATGATAGCTAATTCATACACCATTAGTCTTTCTACATCTAAAGACAAACACCATCATAGATAATAAGCTGATATGTTTCAAGAAATATTTCTTGAGCTTTGAGGGTTTAAAATAAGACTTCTAAACTTCAGAAAGTTTTTAACGATAGAAACATTCAGAATCAGCTGGAAAACAAAATTGAACAGGAAAGAAATCAAGTCAGTAATATGACTAGAGCATTTTCCTAACCACAAACGGAGATGCACTATGAGAAATGCCAACATCAGGATTTATACAGAAAGGTCTAATCCATTTAACACTTAAGCAGTGCTTACTATGACTGCCTTGAAAAATTCATATTTGAGTTCATTTTTTAAGGCAGACACCAGATGAGTTTAGGGAACGTTGAGTAAAAGATGAAGGCACCGTAAATAAAGCTCACTTAAGAAAGTAATTTTGGAAAGCAGTAAAATCAAGTAATTCATTACAATTTGAATTTAACAGTATGCCTTTCAAAGATTCAATTTATACATATTTCTAGTCATTTTATCAAAAGTTCTGGGATCAAATGCAGAAAATAACCTGTCCTAAGATGATTTATGAGTAGGCTGCTGATTAAGATCACTACACAGGGCTGTCCTGGTGGCTCAGTGGTTAAGAATCCGCCTGCTAATGCAGGGGACTCGGGTTCGAGCCCTGGTCAGGGAAGATCCCACATGCCGCAGAGCGACTAAACCTGTGCACCACAACTACTGAGCCTGCACTCTAGAGCCCAAGAGCCACAACTACTGAAGCCCACGTGCCTAGAGCCCACGCTCTGCAACAAGAGAAGCCACCGCGATGAGAAGCCCGCGCACTGCAACGAAGAGTAGCCCCTGCTCACTGCAACTAGAGAAAGCCCGTGTGCAGCAATGAAGACCCAACGCAGCCAAAAATAAAATAAAAATAAATTAATTAATTAAAGAAAAAAAAAAAAGATCACTACACAAACCCCAGAAAGGGGCAAAAAACCTCCCAAAGCACATCTGCAAAAAGGAAGCCATCCTGTACAATGCAGGGTAAGCTGTAATCTTAGATATGATAATGGTGACTTTGCAAAGACTAGGTAACAAGAAGAGCTTTGGGTAACTTACAGATTTTATTTTAAAATGATAGCTGGGGAGTGAAATTCATCAGCATATCAGTGATTCTCAAGCTCACCCCCACTGACCATAGATTGATGTTGAAGAGATGTAGATTTCAAATTGTGTGGGTACTTTGAAAGATCATTTTCAATTATTGTATTTAAGACCAAGGAAAATAGTAATTTTATACACCTTTACTGACGTTATACATCTTTAAATATGTAGTCATTTTTTTATACATCTTTAATGTATACTTACCTTATGATTTTTCCCATTTTGACATTAGTTCTTTATCATCAGTTTCCTAAATTTCTAGCTCTGATCATGCAAATTTCAGTACTATATTTCTCCCCAATTCAAACACCTTACAGTGACCAGCAGAGTCTGCACAGCTTGATATCTGCAATTCTCTTTCATTCCATCTCTTACCAATCTCATTCTCCCTTTTGTGAAGGGAGAAATCCACTCTTTGTGAAATCCACTCTAGTTTCTTTCTGTTCCCTAGCCATTCTCACCTCTTCCCCACCCCCAGCTCTGTGGTTGTGTGACCTGTGCAGCTGCACAGGGTCCCACACTCAGAGGTTTCCTGAGCTTGGCTTAATGCTCTGTTGTTGCCATCTTGAAAGTCACAATAAATTTTTAGCAAGGGGGCCCACAAGTTCATTTTGCTCTGGCTTTTCAAATAGCCAGTGCTACCTACCACACCCCCCTTGGGGAATAATAAGCTCCACTTTCTTCTGTGCCCTAATCATGCCAACCTCTTCTTCACCTCCAGACCACCGTGCTGGATCCTCTTTCCGAAATACCCTTCTATACCAGTACTTTACACAGCTGATTCTTTCTCATCCTTCAAGCTCAACTAAAATGTTAATTTCTCTGAAAGACCTTTCCGGATTTCTTTATCTAAAGTGCCTCCTCTAATATTCTACCTCACTATCCATTTATTTCTTTAGAGGCACTTACTACAATCTGTAATGATGTCGTTTATTTGTTTCCTTGTTCTCTGTCATACATCTCCTCCTCTTAAACAGAGTAGCAGGAGAGTCAGTAATCTTGTCTATCTTAGTAGTACACTGATGAATTATCAGAGCCCAAAACATCACCCGACACATGGTAAGTCCTCAATATTTTTGTTGAGTGAATGAATATGTTAATCATAGTAATAAATGGTGCTTCACAAATTTTCTTGGGATATTTTTTCCTAGTTAAAGTTATTATGCGCTATGAGTATTTCATCTATTATAATTCAGCAACATTCTAGAGATTTTTTTCTCCACATATACGGTACCTATTTATTTGAGATAAGATACCTAAGAATGTGAGTGAGATTTATATGTGTATATTTTGTAAGTATTGCTGCCTTTCCGCCAATTTATGGCCCAAAAAGCAACTCAATTCCCTAAACCAAAGAAAAGGTACAGCTCTATGAATAAATTTTGGTTCACTATTTGGAAAGAAGCTAAAAAATAGCGATCAACAGAAAATGAAGATAACTTCAGAAAAAAATATTTTAGATCGACAGAACAACAGGAATCAATATCCAATACTAGTGAGGCATTAACAAAGTATGATAATAATGTAAAGTGGTATAAACCTCTTTTGGAAAATAACTTGACATGAGGTATTTTGGCCATTGACCCAGATCATCTACTTCTAAGTGCTTTGACCCAGATCATTTCCATCTATGGAAATGTAATTTATGTAATATATGGAAAGAGCTATTTTCACAATAATATTTATGAGTGTTGCTTATAAAATCAGAAAATTGAAAATAAACTAAATGTCCAAATTTAACAGAATGGTTAGATAAATTATAGTAATTCACTCAATTAAACATTCTATAACACAGAAAGATTATATTGCAGGACAACATGGGGGAATACTTACTATACAACATGTTTAGTGAAAAAAGCAGTATTAAAATTATAGAAATATGAAAATAAAATCTTAAAATCACTGATATGGAAGAATATTGCTAGGTAGTTTATTGAGGAGCTAGATTTATGAATTTTTTACTTTCTCCAATTTTCTACATTTTTGTTAATGTAAATACAATAAACATATTTTAAGTATGTCTAAAGAAACAATTTCTCATCACATAGTATTATTTTCAATGTAGGTCAGTGTGAGCTCTTAAAAGAGTTTGCAAAAAAAAAAAAAAAAAAAGAGTTTGCTACCAAGAATGTGAAGTTTAATATTAAAACACAGATGTAAATAAAATTTAATAAATTAATTTTTCTGAAAAAAGTATAATTGTTCTGTGCTAATAAATTCAACATAATATATTTGCTTAAAAGAAAACAAAACAACAAAAAATATATGGTTAAGTGATCTTGAAAGGGATTTTTTTCCAAATAAAGTTAAGTCTAAATAAACTGAATACTTTTAGACACTAGTTAATTCAAAAGCAGTATGTTAAAGCAAAACCAAATAAACAAACACTGGCTCAGTACTCACAGGTATACAGTATTCCACCATTGGGTAATGTAATTTGTGACCTTTTGCTGTTCGACCCGAAAAAAAGCAACTCTGGCAGACATCATAGTTAAAATGCTTTAGGCTTCTATACCTAGAGAGAAGAAAGGAAAATTCATTGGCTTGAAAGCCTATTATATAGTCCAAAACACTCACTTGTGGTAAGGAATTTCATTCGTCCAAATCACCATGAAAATAAAAGTTATATTGGCTACAAATGTGGAATTTGCTTATTTAGTATTTTAGCTACAAATTAGAACAAAGAGAATCTTAAATTTCACAAAGGAAATTAAGGAAACCATCTCCCAAGTGAGAAAAAAAGCTAATTTTTGTAGTTGAAGTCTCTAAAACATGTTTTCATCTGTTTCAACATAATGAGAAGACAAATATCCACGCAAAACGAAAGAAGAAAAAAGAGATGTTTATTAGCTTGACACATCAAAATTTAAATTATCACTTATAAATAAAAAATGAGTTTCAGGGCTTCCCTGGTGGCGCAGTGGTTGAGAATCTGCCTGCCAATGCAGGAAACACGGGTTTGAGCCCTGGTCCGGGAAGATCCCACATGCCGCGGAGCAAATGGGTCCGTGAACCACAACTACTGAGCCTGCGCGTCTGGAGCCTGTGCTCCGCAACAAGAGAGGCCGCGATAGTGAGAGGCCCGCGCATCGCTGAAAAGTGGCCCCCACTTGCCGCAACTAGACAAAGCCCTCGCACAGAAACGAAGATCCAACACAGCCATAAATAAATAAATAAATTAATTAATTAAAAAAAAATTGAGTTTCAAAATTCCCTGACAAAGGCTTCTTGTGTGAAAGTCGGGTTAATGTACTTCATGCCAAACTTGGCCGAAGTAACATGAAGTCATTTGATTACTTCTCAGTTAGTATTTAAATGCTAAACTCCTGCTTACCAAGTTTGACCCCAAAGTCTTAGAAAATCACCAATTTCCATCAGGGTCATATATGTATAATGAGTCATGCAATTATTATGCATGAACACTTCTGTAACCTATGTAAATAGAAACTCAGAAAGATCTCTGGTTCTGGAGCAAAACAGTATAAATAACAATAAGAAAATAAGCTTGACGTATTGGCTATTTGAGGGAATGCCATTTTCAGATGGACTGAATGTGCTAAGAGCATCCCATTTCTTCAGGAGGCAAACCCCCAAATGAGAATAAGTGGGAAGGAATGATGGACATACACTGCAACTATACAAACAGAACAGAAAATAGCCTCCTACCACCACTGGTAGAAAATCAGCCTACCTGAAGCCTACAATTGGACATTCTTTACAGATGTTGCATTTGGCCTGATGCTTTGCAGTCTCAGCTGCTGCCACTCGATGTAGAACCGGCAGCCAAACCATGGACTGTGGTTCTAGACGCATCCAGTCTACAAACTCTTTCACACTTATCTCTGGCTTGTTGTTATTCTGGTGAAGAAACAAAAATGTTAAAAGTGAAGAAAATGCCTTCCTTTAAATTGCAGCAGGTGTTGTTGCTTCAAAATCTTCTGAAAATCTGTATAAAAGTAAAAAGAGAGCTTATATAACTCTTTCTAGGTCAGTTAAATCACTAAATAGTTAAGGTTCTTCAAGGAAAAAAAAATTCTAAAATTTAAAAAGAGAAAAAGAAGAAATTGCCATATACGAAGAAGAAAAAAATCGCAACACCTTAATAGACTTAGATTTAAAAAACAAAATCAAAACCCACACAATTCTAGGTACTCTTCACATAGATATTTTAAAACTATAAAACTCATTCATCTAAAACAGTAAACGTTTGAGAAAGTAAAGTCTCACTGATAACTTCCTAAACTTGAAGGCCATTATAAATGCCAATAAAAACGGTTATCTCTTTGTCCTGCTCCAGTCCTGTTACATCATACCAGGAGCACATTGCGATGAATATACTTTGCAGGATTTCCAAATGTATCAATGATAAATTGTATGAAATGTCTTGGTCTCTCTTTAAATCTTAATACTAAGTAATTTTCACTTGTGCAAAGTTAAATTCGTACCAATGTCCTTCTCCTGCTGTTGTCAAGGTCATTCTATGAACCAGAACATATGAGAATCATATTTAGAATTTTCACTTGGTATTTTTTGTATCTCTAAAACAAGAAAAAGGGCCATTATAAAATGTAATAAACCATAACATCAGTTCTTCTTAAAGAGATGGTGTGAGCATTTTTTTTCCTCAGCAATGATAAATCACTAGACATGCCTTGGCAAAATATCTGTAGCCTTGTACTTTATGCATACTTATAACATCGGTAGAAGCATTTCTAAAATGCTTTTCTACACAGTAAGCATCAAAAAAGAAACTAACGTGCTTTTCCAGTTTAATGTCAGTAACTTAGATCAGTATAAAACTTGTGTACATCATTCTCCTTTTGTATATATGTTCTCAAAGAAAAGAGTGCAATTTCAATAACGTCTTTAATTTACATTTTTAAAAAATCTTGCCTACAAGGAGGTCAGGGCATTTTTATTCATTTATTTAGCAAACATCTATTAAGTAGCTATGATGTTCAAGGCACTGTACATAGGGATACAATAGTAAAAAGATAGAAACAGTCCTTGTTCATGGAGCTTAGGTTTATATAAAAGAAAAAAACCACTAAACAAGTAATTATATAATTCAGTATGTTTTTATTATCAATTTTAATGAGCATGATAAGAAGGCAGAGGAGATTCAGGTGAATATAGTAGGGACACATAACCTCATCTGAAGGAGTCAGAGAAGGATTTTCAGAGGATGTGAGATTTAAGGGAAGATCTAAAGAATGAATAAGGATTAGCAATGTCAAGGGAGTTTGTGGGTGGAGGGTAAGGAAGACCATTCTAAACAGAGGGCACATGTCCAAAGGCACAAGGGCCGGAATGAAGGAACTAAGACAGCACGGCTGGAAAGCTCAAGGGGACCAGTGGTACAAGATGAGGCTGGGGCAAAAGCAGGGCCAAATCATAGCAATCTAATGGCACTTGTTAAAGATTTGAGGTTTTAACCCTTGAGGAACCGTAAGTCTCCTTGAGGGGGTTGCTGTTGCTTGAATCAGATGTGCCTTAAGAAATAAAATCAACTTACTGGGATGGTACCAGCGTCTTCTGCCACCTGGTTCCAGCCCAAGTCCCCTGTTCCATTTCTCAGAATATCCTCAATACCATTCCCCACACATTCTATACACCAGTGATCCTTCATGAACGTTTACCTGTTGGAAGCAGCTGCGAACACTGGGTTCAATATTACTGCCCCCAAAAGCTGCTACTTCCCCCAGTTGCCGAGGGATCTGGATGGCATCGTGAAGTAACAGGCCAAGCTGTCTCTGGTCACACATTTCCGTGGGCCCAGCCACTTCCTTAAAGAGATCTACAAGGAGGAGAGGCAAGAGGTTAACCTCCATCTGCCTATTCTGGAATTTTAAGTAAAATATACCTTTGGTTATGTGGAATGAACGACGTAGATTAAAAAAAAACTTATGGGGACACGAATTACATTAGTTGTCGCCTGAATTCTGACAACCTTAACATTCTGCATATTTGTAATCAGGAACTGGTTAACTACATGTTTCCTAAAACGATCTACTGCAGTATGTAAATACATATAAACAGACCAATAAATACAAATTTTCTTTTTAAATGGTCCAGCGTATGCATGTGGGTTCGTTCAGTGGTCTCAATAAGGTTTCCCTTCTTATTGAAAAAGACAGACAGCTAAAAAGAAGCTTTCTTTATGACTTGTTAAAGGAATGAATGTATCTTAAGTAGCAAATTTTAAAAGATTTGTTTATCAACTTTTTGTATTCACTCCTAAATTCAATATTCATTAAACATATATATTTTAATTTCTTTTAAAGATTTCTATACTCAAATCTATTTTGCATAAGAAACATTAAACAGTATAAGGAGGTGTCTTTTATTGTTAGGGGTTATTTTTTTAGGCCCAATCAGTCTCTCGTCCTTATTAGTGATAAAAATTATTTTTGTTTTACATCATTTCATGTAATAAAATACATTAATTCAAATGTAAAGGACTTAATGAAAACTCATGCATACTTTCACACAGTTCTTAGGCTTTTCTACTCATTAAAAAAAAGATGTTTTAAAATTTTTTTGATTCAGTAAAATAAAAACTCTTTTCTTCCTTCTAGAATTGGCTTATCTTCTTTTCATCACTTGCAGTATTTTGAAGATGAAAATTATTACCATATTTCCAGCAACAAAGCTAATATATTCAAATAAGTTACTTTTGGAGTAGGGAGAAATTTCATGTAAAAACAATCCACTTCATTATAGAAACTAATACTTTTTGGAAAGAAATTTCCAAGTTCTAAAAATTCAAAATCACACAAATTCTAAACGGTTTTCATGTGAAGTTTTCCAAGAAAAAAAGAATGGCGAGTAAATATTTATTGGATCCTAAAAACCAATTTCAAACAATACCTGATAAATGAATATCAGATCGAAAGGTATCATTCCTTTTTTTTTAAGGAAATAAGGCTAGATCTAACACTGTCAACAGTAAATTTTCAAACAACTAAACCAAGCTCAGTGATACTGACACAGTAATTATAATGAAGTATGACTTTAATTATAAGCACACATAGGGAAAGCAAATTCAACAAAAATACATTTAATTTTTATTATCATTTGTTCTCTTAGATTTGGTTAGAGTTCTACTTGCTTCATTTGTCAAAAATAAGACTATCATAGCCAGAAAGTATTTATCCAGGATTCTTATTATGATTCTCATTGTAAACCCGTTCCTGAGAAGAGGCCTCCTAAGTCAATACAAAGTTGATGCATATGAATAATAATAATCTGTAGAGAGAAGTGCACATGTTCAGCAACATCAATCATGCCCAGCTTTCCTCTTTTGAGGAAGATAGCTATACTACTATGCCACTATTTAGGTAAAACTACACACAAAACATAAGAGAAAAGACTCCTTAACATTCTGACATATTTCTGAATTCTTATGAAAGTTCACAGGTTGATGTTACAGTCAGATACGAAAAGGAGTATCAGGATGTGGGGATGGATCAGAGGAATGTTCCAATCTAAAACCCAAGTCCCAATAAGTAATCACAGAAGAGATGCAAAAGGCCATTCAAAAGGATCTTTGTAAATGTGTTGTTGATGGGGCAAGGAAGCCACTGAGTTACAAGCAGGAAGGCCAGAGTGTTGTTAGAACCTAATCAAGGGACATTCTCAAAAAGGCACAAAGAGAAAAGAAGGTGTCACCGGGGTAAAGACACTGACGTAAGCCATTGCAAAATCAGCGTTCAGATGGATACCCATTGACCCAGAATAGCACCTCTGCCATTGAGTTTGGAGAGCAAAGTGTCTTGAATATTAATTCCAACAAAGAAAATAATAATGAGGAAGTGTTCTGATACCACTGGGGAAATCAAAACTGGAATCAGAGTTGCTAAGGACCTCAAGGTAAAAAACAAAACAAAATCCCAGAATATTTCCAGAGTCTCAGTACTCTGAGGAAAGATTTAAAGATTTCAACCCAAAGATTTCTTATTTAATTAAGTTCTAAATGGCATACTTCATGGATTAAATTAAATATCAGAAATTTTCATTGCAGGGCTTCTGCTTCCCCTGCTATAATCTGAAAGTTCAATGTGGAATTATACAGAGTATTGTTTCCCAACAATTGTAGAAAGTGTGTCCACTGTAGTACGAGTGTATGAGTACATGTATGCTGAAATACCTCTTCATTTGAAAAATTATATGCTTCAGAAATACGTGTGAAGGTATGTGTGCAGATAAAAGACATTTTCTGTAGAATTTTGCATAGAATTTGGTTTTTGCTCTAAAACTACAGCCATCATGTTGTAACTCTTTCTTTTGGCCTCAGATTACTCCAATAATCAGCTTGAAAAATACAGGGAAGAGGAATCGTTGATCTAGAAAAACAGATGACCCTTGCATTTTAATAAGATTCATGATAAACTTTGAGGTTGGATTCGCACTCTTTTCAGAGTAAGTTGAGCACCGTAACGTAATTGTTACTTTCAGAGAACCCTAAAGTCTCTTAGGAACACATGAAAACCCCAAATCACAGCTGATTTTTTTTAAAATCCTTTTCTAATTTGATACACTGATGTTTTCATTAACATTTTTCTTTCCCACTCATTATAGAAATAACTTTTTTAGCTTTGAAAATTATATCTTCTGACAATTATAATGCTGAAGACAATTTAAATTCTAGATAAAGTGCCACCAAACAGAAGCCTGTGCAAAGCCTTTTTCTGCATGGCTTACTAGGTTCTGACTCCATCAAGGCACCTCGCCTCCTCATCCTACAGTCAGCTTTTCGTTTCATTTTCGCTGACATTCTTGTCAAACTATCTAAAAAAAAACAAGCCACCATGATCTAGCCCTGGAATTCAAAAACAATTGCTTCACAGCCATCCCAGAAAATAAAAGTATTTTAAAATGTATGTTCACAGAAGATGAAGAACCTAAAATTTATCGGACCTGGGATCAAATACCTTCCTGTTTTTGGTATCTCTCTATTCATGAAATATCTCTCTCCCTCTCCCTCGAAGGTATGGATATATCTGTACAGAATCATATGAGGCTATGCATGGCAGGATCCATTTACTCACATTTTATGGATAAAATTAAATCAAAAAAATTTACAGTAATTAAGAGTTTGGAGACATAGCAGCAATTGCTACCATTTATTCAACAACTGCTATTTCTAGGTACTTTTCACATATGATCTCTAGTTGCTTTCAAAGCAAGAATTACTAGCTTCATTCTTTGTTGAAGAAAATTCACTGAATTTCAGCTCCCTGGAATGTGAAGTGGGAATCTTATTACTACCTCTTAGCTGTCGGTATTCAGTGGAATCATGCATGTAACCTGCCCAGAGTCATCCAGCAGCCACTAAGTGATAGAGCTGAGATTCAAAGGCAGGTCTCCCTGGCTCCCGAACCTGTCCCTTTCCAAATGTCAGGTGCCCTTCATTAACTGACAGCTAAAAGGTCACCAGTGATTTATCTGGTGAATAAGAACAAATATAATGAAATTAAAAAATACATCACTTTATTTTCTTATACTATAAAATATAATTATTTGTCTCACTGTGACTGTAACAGTTCTAGTACATGCTGATTTTCCTAAGCATTGGAAACATACGGAAATAGAAAAGGTTTGGGCTTTAGAGTCAGAAATATCTACGATCTAATTCTAGCCCCACGATTCACTGTCTCTACAGCCTTGACTAGATTTCTAACCTATCCCAAGAATTATTTTTTTCAGCTGGAAAATGGAAATCACAATGCCTACATTATGGGGCAATTATGAATTAAATGAGATATAATCTGCAGTCAGTTCTTACTCCATCAATGCACCTCACATCTTGATCCTATAATCAGCTTTCCATTTCACACAAATTCACATCACTTTGCACTGACACCCTTTGTCTAGCCTCGTACATGTATGATCAGAGTTAAAAAAAAAAAAGGGAGCTATTATTACTAGCAAATCATATAAAGTAAGTCTCTAATAAGTTGTTATTATCATTATTATTACTAAAAACATTATTGGTATAAGAAAGGTCTTACATACATCTGTATTTTTCTTCTAAGAGACCTTTGGAGAGAGAGATCAATCCAATCTTCAGACTCTGCACTCTTATTTTTCCAGTCCGACCCCTGAAATTATAAGAATCTCAGTGTGTTAGATGCATTTAAAACTGTATACAGTATGCTAATTATTTCTGAATATCTATTTCCTTGAGGCTAAACGGAAAAAAAAATTGCATCTTAAAAATGCAACTTTCGGGCTTCCCTGGTGGCGCAGTGGTTGAGAATCTGCCTGCCAATGCAGGGGACACAGGTTCGAGCCCTGGTCTGGGAGGATCCCACATGCCACGGAGCAACTGGGCCCGTGAGCCACAATTACTGAGCCTGCGCGTCTGGAGCCTGTGCTCCGCAACAAGAGAGGCCGCGATGGTGAGAGGCCTGCGCACCGCGATGAAGAGTGGCCCCCACTTGCCGCAGCTAGGGAGGGCCCTCGCACGGAGGCGAAGACCCAACACAGCCATAAATAAATAAATAAATAAAAATGCAACTTTCTATTCACTTTTATTAATTAATGTTAAACCCATACCATAAGTTCATGACATATTTTAATAGTATATTTGACTTAGTCTGGAAGAATATACAGCCTTAAGTCACTTTACGTACAACATATGAACTAGGAAGAACAAAAGAAAGTAAAATGAAAATGCTAATTATAAAGCTAAAAATATTTCATTTTTATAAACACTATGAATTAAAATCTGTTAATAATTATAAATGCAAGATTCAAAATAATAGCTAGAGATATATATAATATGCATGACAATACAGCAAGAAAGGTATAATGATATATCTAAAAACAGATGTAAGGAAACTGACTGGAAAATTAACTATAGGTTGAGGGCTTATAACTTGTTGAATACTTAAAAACTTCTCATCTTCATTGATTTTGATCTGTCAATGCAGTTTCTATAAATTACTACTGCAATTATAATAGTCAATGATCTTAAACACACAGGTGTGCAATCTTTATTTGGGGAAGTATCAAATTATAATTAAATACAAAACATATTAATTAATTAACACTAGAAAATAGCTTCATATTATGCCAATGAGAGACCATTTCAATTTCACTTATAGTTTGACTGGAAGAATAATTTTATCTTTAAAAGCATAGAGTTATATTTATTCTTTTATCAAAGAATAAATGAGTTGTTTACCAAATGTCACACTGTACTAGATCCTGGGGCTGGGGAAAGGGAAATGCAGAAGCTACAAAAATTAATCCATGATCCTTGCTATGAAATAACACACAGTCCAGAAAATAATCAAGATATAAAGATTTCTATCTTTATTATTTCATATAAACAGGATCAGTTTTCAGTTTCAGTTTTTACTGTTAATTTTCTTATGGTATGTTTTCAATACACAAGTACAACACATTCAAAACCTATAACTAAATGTTTACATAATTACATGAATACTTAAAATTTAGTAATTCATACTATTTAAAAACATATAAATATTTGTACCATGTAACTTTAATTTTAAGTATCCTTATTGTCAAACTGTATTTAATTCTGGCTTGTTGATATTTTTACTATTACGACTAATTGATATCTTTCATTCTCAAATTATAAATACTCAATTAAGTTTCTGTAAACATACAATGACATATAAAGTATGAAATAAATAAAAAAGGAAAACATGCTTAGGGATTGGTAAAATGTATTTTCAAAATAGTCCCTCAATAGCCTAGAGTTTATAATCTATACTAAATCATACCCAACAAACATATTGAACCCTTGCTATGTACGTGTACAACATTCAGAATTGACCTATAAAATAACTAATACTTAAATTTTAAAATAAATATAGCCATTATAAGCAGAGACCTAAAGTTTATATACTCATTCCAGTGTCCCACAATTATAGAAATACTAGTTCCAAATTAACCTTCAACTGAGCCATGCTGTGAAGTGTGTTTCTACTTCATATTTTTTAGGTGTTTCCTAATTATCACACGAAAATAGACTATGTTTTCTTCCCTCCAAAAATCAGGAAATTTTATTCTCTGTACACAATCAGACAATAGACTTGAAGAAAATAACAAAAGGCTGTGCAAATAGACTAGTACATGACTGTGGCTAAGGACTAAGTAATCCTTTAAGGGAAAAAAAGATCAAACTGGTACGTATTGGAGGCTGATCTCCAGTCTTTGGTGACAACACCAGAAAGGAACATCATCAGGAAGACTAGTGAAAATGTCAAAATGTCAACCATCCATTCATGGCACCATCAACGATTATGAAGGCTTACTGTGATCCCAGCATTGGTCTATGTTCCACGGGGACCAAGAGAAAAGTGTAAGACATGATTCCTACCCATGACTAGCTGGAGAGGTGAGACAAGGAAACAACTAGAGAATCATAAGAAAATATTAGACCAATCTTACGCATGGACATAAATGAGGTAATTGTGGCTGACTAGTCATGAATGACTGGTGGTTAGTCTGAGTAGTTATTAGTCTCACAACATTTGATAGAGAAGATAAGTCTAAAATCAGACACTGAAGGCACGACACAGCTGGACTGTCCTGACTAAGCGAAAGCAGATTATCATAGGAAAAGCCCAGACAAGGGGACAGAGGAAGGGGATGTGAGCACCAGAGGCAGGATTCATCAGGTACAGTGAGAACTTGCATCAAGAGTAAATGGTTGCGAAAGTTGTCCAGGTTATAGGGAGCCAGATGATAGAGGGCTTTGATGTTAAATAAGATATCAGAATTTGAAAGGTAAGAGGGAGTCAATGAAATTTATAGTGAGTGACATAACACAATATTTAAGTATTTGATTCCCTGATAGTTTTCATAAGTAACTCTTGAAATTAATTCAACCAGAAAGATATGTACCTTATAAATAAAATTATATCCACCTTGGAATAGTGGGAAAAATGACTTAACATTGTATCAAATGAGGTTAATATTCTCTGCAGGGACAAAAATATTTAAACCAAGAAATCCAGACTACCGCTTTAAATCTTGATTTAAACAAATTTAATTTCCACTAAATTTAGAAGGAAGATTGTGGAATTAAGACTTTTTAGCCCAGGAAGATGAAGACTGAGAGAGGCTGTGAACTTATAAATGGAATCAATTTTATCTTTATAGTTTATAAAGTCCTTTCTATATATTTATTAGTTCATTTGCCCTTCACAATCACTTATGTATGTGAAGCAGAGCAGATATTTTTATCTCAATTTTTCAGATGAGAAATTGAGATGCCAAAAGTTAAGCTGCTGCCAAGTTTTAAAGCAACCAGAACCAAAAATTTGGATTCTTGTCCTCTACAACAGAAGAAAATAGACTATCTTTTCAGACAATTCAGAATATTAGGAGTTGGGTACATGTTAAAAGCTGAAAGAAATAGTAAACAATATAATTTATAAAGTACTATCTTTCTTAGATATGGCAGTATGGTAGGAATAATCAAGTGATTATCAAAAAAGCTGAATACAGTTCCATATCTACTACTAATATGCAGTAGGTGGCTATGGATAAGTTGTCTTATCTCACTGGGTCAATTTCTCAATCAGTAAAATGAAGAGGGCAGAATGGAAGATCCTCAAAGTCCTGCTGCTTCTAGAATTCTAGGATCTCCTGTGTGTGCATCACTCATTATTTCAAGAGCTGGTTGAATATATTTCAAGGGCTGAAAATACCAGGTCTGGCTGCAACCAAAGCAGTGCAGTAAAAAATACTGCACAAAGCAATGCAGTAAAAAATATATGGTTAATAGATGAATGTCAGATTAACTGAATGAATGGACGGGTTAGATCATGGTACCACTTCCAAGGTTCAGAGACTTCTTAGGGGTCCATAACATCCTGATGCATTGGATGGAGTAGATCATAATTCCATCAGATTCTCAAAGGAAACTAATGACTTGAAAACAGTTAATAACTTGTTTGGATAAAGGAATAAATCATAGTTGCTACAGAAATTTAGGTAATCAACTCTGCCCCTCTGAGACTACCATCATATGAGTAACTGTACTTCTTCCTTAGGTTAATTCATGATATTCCTCTCCAAGGTGGAAAACTCGACTGAACGGACACTGTCCTAACCTAGCATGGTCTTTGCTATATTTCTTTGGCATGGAAGGGAGATAAATCCTAAAAGCTTTTTGTCCTTTAAAAAGGAAAATTTCAAGATACTGTCTTTCTAAATAAGAAACAGTATCTCTGTGTTGCATTTCTCATGTGTTCACATTTGATGGTAGAAAGTGAAAATATGCCAACATTTAACTCCCTAGAATATGAATTACGATGTTTCACATACTGCTTCCTTCCCAACTAAGTGGCACTATTCCCTTTGGGCTGTCCAGCGAAAACAGCATATGGATGTGTTATGGGCTGAGTTACATCCACCTAAAATTCATGTGTTGAAGTCCTAACTCCCAGTACCTCAGGATGCAACTATATATGGAGAAAGTCTTTAAATAGGTAATTAAGTTGAAATGAAGTCATTAGGGTGGGGACTAATCCAATATGACTGGTGTTCTTATAGAACATTAGGACACAGACACACACAGAAGAAAGACCATGTGGGAACACAGGGAGAAGACAGCCATCTATAAGCCAAGGAGAGAGGCCTCAGAAGAAACCAACCCTGCTGACATCTTGACTTTGGACTTCCGGTCTCCAGGACTATGAGAAATAAATTTCTGTTGTTTAAGCCAACTAGTCTGTGACACTTTGTTAAGGCAGCCCAAGTAGAGTGCTAGAGCCACAGATAATGCCGAAGCAGGGTGATTTAACATCTTCTCCAGTTCTTCCTTAAAACATGGCTCAAAATACACACCTCTGGCTCTACCATACTCCATAGAGCTTAATGAAGTCCTTAACTAAGTATCCCATGACTTTAGCATTCTTCCTGGGACATAAAATTAAGTTATAGGCTTTGTAGTTAAAACACCTAATTGACCGGTTATTTTAGTGAATTTACTATAGAAAATGTCTCTTAGAGGGTTAAAAAATTGAAGATCAACTTAACAGTGAATTAATGTTAACAGCCATATTTTACCCTAGGAGTACAAAAATTTGCGTTAAAATGAAATGTACTGAAAGATATCACACAGGGAGATAGTAAAGCCCACATTCATCATGGTAACAGAGATCCATGCTATCTGTTCTTCAGTAAGTTTATTAAGAGCCTCAGGCACACAATGGCTATTTGATTATTTTTAAAAAAGACATTGTTATGATATTTGTCAGTATTGAAAGATAAAAGACTTTTCTAATCAAAAGAATAAATGAAGTTTTAATTAACTGAAAGCTCTTGAAAGCTCTTGTATCTATCATTTACTTCTTATACAGAATCAGTCAGCTGCTAAACCATGCGTGCATTTATGAACTATCATCCATCTTCTTTCTAAATCAATAAAAAACTGATAAGCACAAATTTTCATACAGCTAATTAACAGAAAATAAAATTTAGAGTCTGACAGAAAAACAACAGTTCTAATTTTCTTATTTCATCTTTGCATACTTTAACCCCCTACCAGAAGAATGAATAATTCTTAATGTTTCAGAAATGTCAGCCCACAGCAGGTCCTTCTAGAATTGATTATTTTACAAACGCATTGTCACATTTTAAAAAGCCAAATTAATGGCAAATGAGTTTTGCTGAAAGCTGGGAATGCTCTTTATGTAACAGTGAGCATCTAATTAAATTACAGATATTGGAGTGTCCTATAGTATAAATTATTTAAAACACCATATATGGGGCTTCCCTGGTGGCGCAGTGGTTGAGAATCTGCCTGCTAATGCAGGAGACACGGGTTCGAGCCCTGGTCTGGGAAGATCCCACATGCCACGGAGCGGCTGGGCCCGTGAGCCACAGCTGCTGAGCCTGCGCGTCTGGAGCCTGTGCCCCGCAACGGGAGGGGCCGCGATAGTGAAAGGCCCGCGCACCGCGATGAAGAGCGGTCCCCGCACCGCGATGAAGAGTGGCCCCCACTTGCCGCAACTAGAGAAAGCCCTCGCACGAACCGAAGACCCAGCACAGCCAAAAATAAATAAATACATTAAATAAATAAATTAAAAAAATTAAAAAAAAAACACCATATATACACATAACCACCACTGTAATAAATAAAGCTAATACCAAAAGAGAAATTAAATCCTTTTAATTGCCAAATTGCTCTCAAGTTGTCATACAAGAAATGCAGAGTGGATTATTACGAGCCAACAAATTTTAAAATTAATAACAATAACTACAAAATTTTGTCTTTTGAAAAAAGAAATATTATAAAACATTATGGAGGAAGGAAATCGGACTTCTTTCCATTAGGTTTCCCCTAGCATGGTGACTAAAAACACTACAAATTTGACAGGCTTTATAAATTGAAGCAAAATCTTAAAATCATAGATGGACATTCTTTTTTGTTCTATTGTTGGTTAAGAGCTCAATTTTTGGAAAGTCGTTCCTTTTCAACAATTAACATAAATATTTCCACTGGGAAAAGGACTTTGAAAGAAAGTATTTTCTTAAAAATTCGCTTTAAAAATTTAGACATTTTGCACTATCAACATATTTCACCCAATGACTGTATTTTAATGGGAAAAAATGCACTTACGTATCATATACATTGAGTAGCCAGTTGAGACACATATCGACACAGAGAGGAACGTTGACCAGATTTTTATGCATTTGTTCAAGGCCATCATAAATTGTTGTCAGGCAGTTGACGACATCTGGAACACTAAGAAGCTGATCGTTTTGGTTCAGCTTGTGCTGTTTGAAAACTTCATTTGTTGTATTCAACTCTAAGAGATCCACTAATCAGGTGAGAAAAAGGAATATGCACAGTCATTACATTATAGAACAACACTGAAACAAAACCACTGCCAGTCCTGAGTTTTTAGCTTGATTCTTCAATTTAAGAATCTATCCTTTTTAGCTAATTTCAATTTTTAAAGAAATAAATAGCATTTCCATTCTTACATCTCTAAACTCTTCTTTTATCCACATCTCTTATGTTTATGCTTTTGAATCTAAACTCTGCCACTTTTCAATATGACCTCACTTTTCACTCTTTGGAATATAAATTTTTCCTACTTTACTTTTCTGGCTTTCCTCTCTTCAGCTTCTTTGTACTTTTAAATGTAGGAAAGCATAAATCTCTAAGTCTAATCCTAACGGTAGAACATCTAAAATACGACATTGCTCTTTCTCCTAACTTTTGAGAGCAGCCAGCTCACCACTCTCTCATTCATCCTTTATACCACTGTGTAACTGATCATTCTTAAACAGTTTCTCCACATGTACATCATGAGATACAAAGTTCACTGAAGATATTCTGTTAATAAAACAGGTTTGGAGAAAAATAATAGTTCTCCACCACCTACTGAATCAAGCCTGGTCTGTAAGTCCCTCAAAATCTGGCTCTAACCTGGGTTGCTTCCCATGATCCTTTGGCACATAGGCAACTTGTAGCTAGGTAGGATTATAGGAGGTTCACAGTACAGGTCCACCCATCCACGGCTCTTCATGTATTTGCTCCCATTCCTTACCCTTCATGGACAGAACCTCTACAGTGGGCATGGCTGGTGCTAGACTATGCACGGTGGGCACATAAGGATAAAGTGGAGCCCTGCTCTCGAAGATGGCCAGTCTGAGAAGCAGGATAAGCATACTGATAACTTCACTAAAAGGGGTGGAAATGCCCTAAAAGAAGAAGACATAAATTTCTATGAGAACTATTACTGCTAGGGAAGTGGAAGGAGAATAGAAAAAGCTCCCTGGGAAGGTGGGATTTGAAATGGACCTTAAAAAATAGCTAAGATACAAGAGATCCATATAAAGCAAGGAAAGAATTCCAGGAAGAGAGAACTGCTTGAAAAAAGACAAGAATTCAAGGAAGTCTAGGCAGCTCTGAGAACCGATGATGGCAGTGTGGATGGTGTGTGGTCACACATGGGTGGCACATAGTTACCGTGAGGTAAACGCACGGAGCTCAGGGGGCAGGCCATGTTGGCCTAGGGGGCGCCCTCCAAGGCCAGGAGGAAGAGTTTAGACAAAGAGAAGAACATTACATAATCTTTCCTTTCAATCAACTTTGAGTCCTTCATTAGCTAACTGAAAACAGGAAAACATATTAGATTATCAAACTGCCATGTATCTATACATTTACTGAGTGTGGAGATGACTCTTCTAAATCTAAACATGTAGGTTTGGAAAATTACAGAACCACATGAACTTAAGGTCTGCTCATGGAAATGACTGCTTTATAAAATTCTTCCCCATCTCCATACTTAACTTTTTTTTCTTTTTTTTAATTGATTTATTGATTTATTGATTTATTTATTTATGGCTGTGTTGGGTCTTCGTTTCTGTGCGAGGGCTTTCTCTAGTTGTGGCAAGCAGGGGCCACTCTTCATCGCGGTGCGCGGGCCTCTCACTATCGCGGCCTCTCTTGTTGCGGAGCACAGGCTCCAGACGCGCAGGCTCAGTAATTGTGGCTCAGGGGCCCAGCTGCTCTGCGGCATGTGGGATCTTCCCAGACCAGAGCTCGAACTCGTGTCCCCTGCATTAGCAGGCAGATTCTC
Organism: Balaenoptera acutorostrata; assembly: GCF_949987535.1. Taxonomy (NCBI): domain Eukaryota; kingdom Metazoa; phylum Chordata; class Mammalia; order Artiodactyla; family Balaenopteridae; genus Balaenoptera; species Balaenoptera acutorostrata. The sequence goes on from NC_080077.1 coordinate 20,813,651, forward strand.
AACCACTGCGCCACCAGGGAAGCAAGCCCTCCATACTTAACTTTTTAACGTTAAAAAAATAAACTTGGGAAAACTTTTTTAATATATAAACAACTACTTTCTCTTTGCATGATACACAACTGTTCCCTCAAAAGTATGACATCTTTTGACAGTTAAGTAAAATGAACAAATAGCTTCCTTTGTATTCTTCTATTTTTAACCACTGAATAACCACTAATTTTGAATTTTTTAAAGACATTTATGAAATGTGTCTAGCTGCTTAAATACCACAGAATGATTTTTTCCCCCCAAGTTATCTACAATGGAAAAGAACTGCTTTAAAATTATGCAGATTAAAATTATTTTTAAAACAACTCAACAGAGAAGTCATTTTTTTTAAAAGAGAGAAAGACACAAATATAGAACACACAAGTCTGGACAAAAGATCAGTCCATTTCCTTTAGATGTCAAATACATCACTGGTAAAATTTCAGCTAATTACAAAAGTAACCTGTGTAAGCTTCACGTGAGTTCGAGATGGTGTCAGAAAAAAAAAAAAAAAGAACCATCTGGAATTTTCATTGTCATTTTTACCTCATTTCTTGGCACTGTACACTATTTTCAATTATAAACTTCCAGAGGGCAGGAGTAAAATTCAAATTCATTCTTCACAGTACTTGACAAAGAGAAGTGCTTAACAAATGACAGTGGCCACAGAACTATAATTCCTCACAGATATAAAGAAACATATTCAAATACTGCCAAAATGCTCTAAGTTTTCTGAATTTCAACACTAATTATCCCAGCAACACAGCACTATTACATCCCTACATGGCCTAAAGGTGACAAAAGACCAAATTCCAAAAAGACCATTTCCTGAATCAGGCTGTTCTTGTATTTCTGCTGGAAAAGCCTCCTTTGTGATACACTTTGTAGCTGTGACAGTAATTTGCCACATCCCACAGACTATCATGTCTTCAATTTTTAGTGATTTACTCTGACACTTTGCCTTCGTGCTTAAGCCAGGAATACATCTCCCTGAAGTGTGTCACATTTAGGTACCTTTAAAGACTGACTACATTTAAGTCACAGAAAATTACAATTTTTCTCTTTTCAAAGGGAGACAAATGACAGCTCAGTCATGCAGCAAATGAAACAAATAGCAGAATCACTTTCTACCAACTTTCAGGCTTTTCTTTAAGCCCACAATGAGGCAAAGGGGGTTGAATGGAATTGGATCATCATTCTCCTGTTCTGCAAAAACACACACTGTTTAGCATCCGACCTTGGGCTTCTATGACTCTCCTCCTCTCTGTCTGACTGTCCCTTCTTAGCACATTTCCTATCTCCTCTTCCCCGGACAGCTCAGAAAAGTCATTGGCACTCAAGGTCTCATGTCTGCCCTTTCCCTCTATAAACCTGATGCTCTCATTCACTTTCATTACTACAGTTATTACTTCTCTCTGGATGACTCCAGGTTCTGTTTTCTCATCCTGATCTCCTGCTTGAATACCTGATCCACATTCCCGCTGCTTTGTTCCCAACCAGAGCTATATTAGCGTCTTCAGGAATCTCCACCTTAATATGTCCAAATAAAGGTCTTGCCTTTTTGTTATGCAGAAATCCAGTAATGCTGTTACTACACAGACCATGAGTCTGCAAATCGCAAGATATCCTACCACTCTCCTTCTTGCACACTCTGCAGTCTATCAAGTACCAAATCCCCCCGATTATTAGCTCTCCTTCCTCCTTACAAATCCATGCCCTCATCTCCCCTCCTATGCTCAGCCTCCATCACCTTTCACCTGAACTCTTTACTTGTCCTCTCTTCCCTTGGTCCTTTGATCTTAGATATTGTCTAACGCATACATCCACGACTGGCCCTATGTCCTAACTTACACAAAACAGAAAACTGTTCTATAGCACCCCAATCTATAAAGAAAATATCCAAACATTAAACACAACATTGTGAGAGCCTGAGGAACAAAAAACTGAGGGAATCAGAGAAGATTTCATTAAAAATGACCTTGGGGGGCTTCCCTGGTGGCGCAGTGGTTGGGAGTCTGCCTGCCGATGCGGGGGACACGGGTTCGAGCCCTGGTCTGGGAGGATCCCACATGCCGCGGAGCAACTGGGCCCGTGAGCCACAATTACTGAGCCTGCGCGTCTGGAGCCTGTGCTCCGCAACAAGAGAGGCCACGATGGTGAGAGGCCCGCGCACCACGATGAAGAGTGGTCCCCACTTGCCGCAACTAGAGAAAGCCCTCGCACAGAAACGAAGACTCAACACAGTCATAAATAAATAAATAAATAAATAAATAAATAAATAAATAAAAGAATGTGAATTTCTTTTAAAAAAAAAAAATGACCTTGGGGCTTCCTTGGTGGCGCGGTGGTTGAGAATCTGCCTGCCAATGCAGGGGACACGGGTTCGAGCCCTGGTCTGGGAAGATCCCACGTGCCGCGGAGAAACTGGGCCCGTGAGCCACAACTACTGAGCTTGCACGTCTGGAGCCTGTGCTCCGCAACGAGAGAGGCCGCGATAGTGAGAGGCCCACGCACCACGATGAAGAGTGGCCCCCGCTTGCCGCAACTAGAAAGAAAAGCCCTCGCACAGAAACGAAGACCCAACACAGCCAAAATTAAATAAATAAATAAATAATTTTAAAAAAAGCGATGCCCACTTAAAAAAAAAAAATAAATAAAATAACCAGCTCAAAAAAAAAAAAGACCTTGAAACTGGACCTAAACCGATTTTAAGGACATTTCAGAATACTGGACAAACTAGCTCATAAGCTACTCCATTTAGACTCCATTATTACATGATGTTCCCTGAACTCCATCCAAGCCTTTGATTCTCATGAATATAACTCCCTTCCTTCTTACCCTTGATTACAGCCATGTGCCTAAATCCTGTGTGGCTTTTAGATCCTGGCTGATATGCTTCCTACTCAAGGAAGCTTTGCCTTACTCTTCACAATGAAGGGAATCTCTGCCAGTATTTCCCTTTGACTTCTCTGTTGCTGCCTAGCACATAAAGTTTTTAAATCAAAACACAAAAGAATATGTATAATACATATGTGTGGTCTAAAGAAAAATAATAGAACAAGCTCCCATTAATTCATTACACAGCTATAGAAACAGGCTATCACTGTATGTTGGAAGCTCGTTGGAAAAATCTCCTTAATTACATCCCCTCACAATCACAGGGAGAACCACTAATCTTTGTATTTCACTTTTAATTTCTGAAAGTATATATGTGTCCCTAAATAACAGAGCACTTAGTTCTGCCTGGTTTTGAACTATATAAATAAATGAAATCAAATTGTACAAATTTCTTCTGCTACTTGATTTTTTTCACGCAACTTTATAATTCTAAGATTCAACCATGTTGATGCTGATTACTAGTTTATTTATTTTTGCTGCTGTATATCATATTTATGAATATGCCAAAATGAAACAAATGTTACTATTAATAAGTGCTGCTATAAATCCTATACATATTTCCTGGAGTACTCCGATAATTTTCAAACTCAAAGCATTTACTCATGGGGACTTCCTTGGTGGCACAGTGGTTAAGAATCCGCTTGCCAACGCAGGGGACATGGGTTCGATCCCTGGTCCAGAAGGATCCCACGTGCCGCAGGGCAACTAAGCCCGTGTGCCACAACTACTGAGCCTGTGCTCTAAAGCCCGCAAGCCACAACTACTGAGCCTGCGTGCCACAACTACTGAAGCCCGTGCACCTAGAGCCCGTGCTCCACAACAAAGAGAAGCCACCGCAATGAGAAGCCCGTGCACTGCAACAAAGAGTAGCCCCCGCTTGCTGCAACTAGAGAAAGCCCGTGCGTAGCAACGAAGACCCAACGCAGCCAAAAATAAATAAATGAATAAATAAATTTATAAAAAATAAAAAATCATTCACTTGTGTCCTAGGAGACTGCTCTGTGCCAGAGATTGTATGAGGCCTGAAGTGGAGAAGAAAGCAGACTCAGCCCTCACATGAAAGCTTAGCTCATTTGGAGAGACAGATGGTAAGTAAGTAAATACACAGAATATGAAATATTATGACAAGTGCCACATAAGGAAAGAACGGAATCTATGACATGGAAAATCAGGAGTGACCTAGTTTGGAGTAGAGTAGCCAAGAAAGACTCATTAGAGATGGGTGAGTTAAACTAGGACCTAAAAAGGAAAAGAACGCGCCAGCCACAAAGAGCTAAGACAGGAGCTCTTCAGGCAAGAGGAACAAAATACAGAGGTCGCCATTTCAATGTCCACTAGAACTGTGAGAGCCCACCGGGGGCTGTGGTGAACGAGGTGAATGGAGAGACCGGCCAAGGCAAAGGCCGTTCTGTGCCGAGGGCAGCAGGATCTGTTGTAAGCAGGGGGGTTGTGTCCACGTGTAACGTGCTATCTCCGAATTTACGTTCCTTGAGTGTGGGAACCAAGTCTTTTTATATTGTTTTATCTCTTGCACAGTCTTGGAGTCCAATACATAAATGAACAATGACAGTAAAAACAGTGTGCCCTCTTTGTTAGGACACTGTGCTGGGGGGAGATTTACATGAAATGAGAGGCAACCGTTGACCTAAGGCAGGTGTCAACACAGATGGGGCAATCCTCCTCACATTATCTGTCACACAAAGCCACGCAAGAGGTGCTGATGGGAGAAAAAGTCGTTACAGGCCATCATAAAGTTCTGGAAAAACTGGAGGCAGGTGGGATTAGCTTGTAAATGTTTCCAAAAGAAGTAAATTTTTAACAGAATTGGGGAGGACTAAAGGGTTACAGACGATTGCAGAGGAAGAAGGGTCAGGGCACTTCGAGTAAACAGAAAGGATGGGAGAGGAGGAAGCAGATTAATCATAAACAGGTAGCTGGATCAGTGGTGCCAAGGCCCCGCTAGGAGGGCAGTGGGGTCAGGAGGCAGCGGGGAAAGTGGTAGCCAGGTGGCCCTAAGGACATCACCGCGAACGTTTACAATCGAACACAACCCAGCATATTTCTAAGTGTGCGTTACTAAATGTCGTTTAGTTTAGAGGTGGGAGGCATCTCTCTTCTGCTCCCCTCTGGTTTGGAGGGATGAGCTGAAGGATGGAGTTTTTTCTTTAGGACTCGAAAAAACCCACAGAAGAAAACAGCAAATGCGTTAATATGTTTATCTGCCCAGAAGTATTACTAAAAACTGGGCCCATGTTCACAGTGATAAAAGCAGTCTCCCATCAATGGAGATTTTGTGGCTGAGTCATTTGTCCTCATTTTATAGCTCATCAGGCCTGAGAAGCCCTTCCAGGTCTGTCAGCTGGATTCTGGACATGCAGCTGAGCCTCTTTCAAAACTGCTGTCACCCTGGCCCGACTGAGCTCACTGAAATCCCTTCTGAGTGCTCCTAATTCACTTCCTATTCCCTTATGGCTCAACATACAGATCACTAGCCAGAGTGTGCTGGCTTTATATTTTGGGACTGGTCATTCTGCCATACTTGCTGTGACCACTACAACCTGCCAATGATCTTTGGGTCTCTGAGGATTATGGGCTTCCAGGCCATCTCAGCCTCTCGTCCATCGCCTAATCTGGAGGTGTTCTTCAGCCCTTCAGACAGCTCTTCCACACGTAGCTTGTTTTTCTTATTCTAAAGCTTTGCATTACTATATTTTCTCGGAATGATTCTACACTTCTCTTTCCTCAGCTCTCCTCATGTGACCAGCTTAAAATGTACTTCTAATTTCTACTGACTTAACAGAGCACGTCTTTAACCTTAATATATCATTTTTCTAAGGGTATTCTGCAAAGCTTCACTGAACAGCCTAGACGTACAACAACTGTTAACAAAAGGCAGCAAACAAGACTATTTGGAATTATTCAAATTATGCTGTTGTAAACGTATAGGCAAATGTTACTTTCCATATTAACTACCTGACAAAGCCTAAATGTTCTTTGAGTAGACTCTATCATTAAAACTGCAACCACAAGTAGAATGCAGACAGCTTAAATCTATACTCTATTACAAGCATTCATATATATACTTAAATTTAGATTATGGGGAAAGGCATAATCCTTTAGTAAAACTATCACAGACTATCACTCTGAACATACTCTCTACAGGTTAAAGTTCATGTTGACAACATTAAATGTCTCAAGACATGTTTAAATGAACACAGAGCCCTTTATCTAATATTCTAGGTACCAGTTCAAATTTGGATCAGGAATGCCATTTTTCAGTGTTTCTTTATCATATGATTGCATTGATTCAAACTGTTTGGAATCCTACACTTCCAAATGAATCCAAAGTACTAAAAAGGCAATGATCTACTACTTTGATTCCTTGATTTAATCCTTTTAAATTGGGTGGCAGCATAATTTTTGAAAAAGCTTTTAATGTGACTCCTGTATTTTGGTTAATTTCGTTCTCCAACTGAGAATGGCATATGTTCATTGATTTTACTACTGCACGCATGCTGATGGGGCAAATAATAAGGCATTCACAGAAACACAGCCAACTCCTTGAGTGAAGTACACTGAAAATCAGATTAACTCCACAAACACATCACCCTCTTCATTTATCTTTGTCTTAAAAAAAAAAAAAACAAGAAAGGCAATCCAAATAACAGAGTGATTAACTTTGGCAGAATAAACTCACAACATAGTGCTTTTTGTAGTCTTCGGATTTTGATGGCTGTACGGTAGGCAGAGAAACGTACATTATTCAGGTCAGCTGAAATGGAAAATGGAACACATTCAAAAGCATGCTTATGATTTAACTTACATTGCATGGCAAGAATATATTTGTTTACTTCAGTGATGGAAAAGTATTATGTCTGTTCACATGAAAAGGTCTATTCCTAAAATCTACAACATTTAAGAAAATAATTAAATGTTCATTAGCACCATGGTGAGATACTTTCCAAAGCAGTGCTACACCGATTTCAAGAAAGCATTTTCAAATAGGAAACAGAGGGAAATGAGGAAAAGGAAACACAGCCTGTTGACTTTCCATGGCCTAATAAATACATCCCACTGTAGGCTGAGGGCCCTGCCTTCTCTACAGCTAAGAGGGATCCTCCTCCAGGGCATTTTCCCCAAGGACAATCAGTTTTCTGTCAACTAGGCTGTCCATCTCACTACTCACAAAGCTAGTCTTATTTCTATGCTCCTTCTGTCCTGATCTATTTGCTTCTTCTGCCCTTTTATCAATCTGGTTAAAATTATACTATAATCAATACTCAAATCTTTAGAAACAATAGATTAACTCCAGTTAATAATACTGTATTGTATATTTAAAAGTTGCTAGAAGAGTAGATCTTAAAAGTTCTCATCACAAGAAAAAAAGATATGTAACTATGTTTGATGATGGATGTTAATTAGACTTAACTGTGGTGATCATTTCACATATATACAAATAACAAACAATTACATTGTACACCTGAAACTAATATAATGTCATATGTCAATTTTATACTAATTTTAAAAAAATCTTAAAGATTTAGCATCAAGTTGAGAAAGAAAAGACACTGGAATTTCTTTCTCTGTCTCCTTAAAGACAGAGTATCTGTATGAGAGACTAGAAGAGTTAGAAGAAAACTCAGAAATCATCAACATTGGCCCCTTCGTTTTACCAACTAAACAATCCAGTGGCTTTTCTCTTGCTTGATAACCTTTGCAGCTGTCCTCACCTACCCAAACAGAAGCTCACACAGAAGCCTGATATTTAAGGAGATGAAAAGGAGTGCCCCCTCCTTGCTGAAATGGGAGTGGGCATGAGAGCTTTGGGGTGCCACTCTCCCTCTCCAGCAGCAACTTAGCCCCCCCCAAAAGAAAACTCTTTCAAAGCCACTGGAATGACCTAAGGGAAGCAGCTAAATAATCAGTTCAAAGTCACATTCTACTAGAAATCTACAAGGTCCTAATTCTCATTTCACGTGTTTTCATGTATTTTTATATTAAAATGAATTTAGCTTTTAATGACAACTTAGACAAAATGAAACTAGGCAAGCTAATTTAATAATATTTACTAAATATAAAGTGAGTGAAAAGCACATTTAAAGCAGTGGATTAGAGGCTGCTGTACTCTAATTGTTTTTGTTTTCACTCAAAGCTGAAGTTTAAGACGACTCAATATGAGAGAGGTAAAACAAATTACACTACTTTTAAAATCAACCTTCTTTGGCTCACACCATTTCAAACCCTGCATTCTCTTAAGAAGAAAGGTAAAATCTGTTTATTGCATTGACCTTAGAAATTCAACTGCTTTCACATGCCCATGACATGATCCTTTAAACATAACATGCCACGTAAGGAAAGATGGTGACTAGTGTCCATTTAAGAATATACAACTCTCAGTTGTTTAGGTTAATTCATTACGATTAACTAAAATAACACTCACCAAGAGATTGAAAGAGTTCAGTCATTTTAGGATGATCCCAACAGGTTGTCTGTGTTTGATGACTGGAAAAAAATAGTAATATATTTAAATAAAGGAATGTATAAAATAATAACTGTCACACAGAAAATATGTAAATAGGATTTTTATTCACATTTTTAAGATACATGCAAAATTATCCCCCGATGGATCACTCAGAAACCTGATGCCCAGTTATTACTTAATATTTGAAACAATAGATTTTTATTTGAGCAATTATATCATGAAACTATAGATGAAATAATTTGCTTTATCTATTTCAAAAAGCATTACAGCTAAAGATTAAAACCTAGATATAAAATGTGACTGTCATGGACCCTGGAACCTCAGCCTTGATGTAGCCAGATCAGTGTAGGCTCCAGAATAATTCTACTCATGTTCGGTAGATATAGATGCTCATTCAGAATAAATCCTCTGAGAGCAGAAGTGCTCTGAAGAGGTGCTAAACTTTAGAAGTCCTAATCAGATTTCCAAAGAACAGAGAAATAGTTTAACTGTGAATAACATCTCCACCTCACAATCTACTGAGTCTTCCCCCTCTTTAACCTTGAGTCTTTCTTTCTTCAGTGTAAATTTGCCCTTTTTCCCCATGGGGACTCACTCAGAAACCTAGAGTCGGTACAAAGCTTATCTTAAGCTGAAGACATCTGAGAGTCAACAAATGCAGAAAGAAGCCTTGTCAGAGCTCCCTTTATCTGACTTAAAAGTAGCATCTTCTTGGAAGTGAGGCTACCATAAATCCTCTTAGGAGAGTTTCAGGGCTATGAAGAAGACAGAAAAACCACTAGCACCTGCACAAACAAACATTATCACAAACTTTCTTATCTCATGTTTGTTCTCCTAAAGAAACACATATCTTTCCTAAAGAAACCTACTGGTTCTTCTCATAGGAGCCTTTTCTCTCCAGTTCCTTTCCCCTGCTAAATTGAATATATAAGCCCCAAATTCCAACCTCCTTTTTGAGTTACTCATCACTGTATGCAGATTGCATCCATAAATAAACTCTTTTCTCTGCTAATTTGCCTTTTGTCAGTTTAATTCAGAGGCCACCAGAAACTGAACCTAAGAGGGTAGAGAAAAAAAATGGTTTCTCCTCCCTGATATGCTCTTCATGAGTATCTGGATTCTCCACTCCCCTTACATATGTGTTTCTCTTTTGTCATTTTAACTTCACACTCCTCTTTCAGCTCTCAGACTCCCCTGGTTAACCAGTATTTTTTACAGGTATTGGAACAGTTTTCCTCATGATCTTATTCTTCACTTTAGAAGCAAGTTTTTATACTTTCTCTTTTTTTGTAAATTCCAAAACTAATCAGAAGTTTTTGGGAATAAGGTAAGGGTAATAATACAGATCAATGTAGTTCTTACATTAGGTTCCTTCTTTGTATGTGTGTGTGTGTATGTGTGAACACCTCTTCGGTGGGTCAGTGGCCTTTTTAAAAAATAGTTTACTGTCCATTATCTAGGTCAGAATAGAGTAATAACATTTAATAGTACTCCAAAGACTTCTTGGATGACACTCAGTTTTTATAAAACTGTTTAGTAAGCTAAGTGAAATTGCACAGTACACAAGAGACAGTGATATTAAAATATTCATACAATCAAATTTCAGGGAAATTATTGTTTAAAACCTATGTAATATATCAAGAAGTGGGGCATGTAACTGCGAAAAGAACATAATCGATGTTATTGTACACAGGTAACAGAACCCCCAAACAACTCATAATTTGCTTTGAAAAATACTTCAAGTTTAGATTTGAAATTAGGTATGTAAAATGTCCTGGAAATTCCAAAATCTCAAACAAAATAACATATGTTCAATGTGAAGGTCTGTCTCTGGAAGAGTTGGAAAGTTGTCTGATTCCTCTACCGGGTTCCTGACACCAATGCGAAGGCAAATATTTCCAAATATTTTGCTACCAAACACCAACCAAATCATCATTCTACCCTTTGACTATCTAAATTGCTCCAAAGACCACAGAGAAAGCACCAAAGCTGTGTGCCCTGATATTTTTACTGTTCATAGTGTGGCCCAAAGCTTGACAGAAATGCAGAATCTCAGACCCCTAACTGTACTGAACCAGAATCTTCATCTCATCAAAATCTCAAGTGATTCATATGCACATTCAAGTTTGAGAAGTGCTGACCTAAAAGGCTCCTAATACATGAATGAAAGTACAAAATAAAAATAGAAAAGAAATCTCCAAGTTTTGCTAATAAAACAACCTCCTCCCTACTATTAGTAAGAATTAAAGAAAAAAAAGAATTAAAGAAGGATTTGCTGAAAATACAGTATAATGGAAAGAAATTCATTACAGGCTCCCAGTTTTAAGAGAGCCTACCAGTATTCACTTGATCTCTTGTCTCTTCTCTGGAGTAATTTCAATCCCCATGGCAACACTGCTGCTCAGAGATAGGCATCCCATCGTGAAGGACCAAACCAGGCTCAAGGACCAAACCAAGGCTCAAGAACCAAACTAAAACTATGAGTAATGCAGAGCCAAACTTTATACTGAAACAACAAATATAAGTACACTTTCTCTAGAATCACAAGTGTTGTGCTTTGGCAAACAACCTCTATGCTACCACAAGGGACAAACACCGCCAAGCAGTCAGACAGAGGACTGAGAATTCCATGAGAACACCCGCTTGCTAATGGCTCTTTTTAGTGAAACCACCACTAGGAGCTGAGGGAACACACACATTTGGCAAACAGATGGAAGGAGGGAAGCGGCACCTCCCTTTGTGAATTCAATACCAGTTGATTCATTAGGCAGAACTGCCAACGCTGAAAATAAACACAGCCTCTCGTTACAAAAGTACAACTGCAGCTTACCAAACAGCAGTTAAAAAAAAAAAGTAGTAGATGCAGTTGGCTGTTGGATTTTCTTTCTTTCATTCTTTCTTTTTTTTTAAGTTGGGGGAGGGTTTTAAAGCAAAATCCACACTCAATCCAAAGGCTCCAAGTATTTGAACAGCTGCAGATTGGTCAGCTCATCCTGCCAAAATGCTTCCAGCCCTCCCAGAGGAGGCAACCAAAACAGAATAAAAGAAGCATTTTCCCCCCAAAATAACGACAGTTTAGGTTCTGGCCAATCTCAAATATGAAAGAGGAGTAGAACTTAACATTGTACAGCTTGATAAACTATAAAATAAAGTTGCAATTTTGTTACTAAAGATCCTCTTTGTAAGAGGGAACAGACACAGGAATCTGTCCAAGAATAAAACGAAAAATTAAAAATCTAACCAAGCATCAATTAGGAGTTAAGTACAAATCACATGAGGCAAACAACAGAGAGAATATGTAACATATAACTAACTAGGGTGCCCAGCCAGACCAGTTTTGCTTGCATGGGGAAAAATGGTGAAGCCTTTGATGTGGGCCAGAAATTAGTGAGTGATACACCTGTGTAGCTGAGTTTATCTTTGGGCTATTTTAAACTCTGCAAAATGAAGAAAACTGATAGTAATGCAAATGGTATTTTGTCCACAGAAATGCAAATTGTGTCCACTCAAATGCAGTTGATTATTCTCCTGATGGATACTGACCAATTTGTCAGCTTTGCATCCATCGTTAATTCATTTTAGCATCCCTAACTTGACTCTGAAGACTAGTACTTAGTATTCTCCTTGGAACCTGTTATAACTTCTTACCCATTCCCTTATTAATTAGTGAGTTGAATGAAATCTTTGACACATGCTCTTTTAGTATTTGTACAAGTCAAGATTTTACGTAGTTTAAATTTTATTAAAATTAAAAAAATTTTTATTTTTAATTGAGATACAATTGGCATATAACATTGTGTAAGTTTAAGGCGTACAACATGTTGGTTTGATATATTTGTATATTGCAATACGATCACCACTGCAGCATTAGCTAACACCTCTATCACATCACATAATCATCATTTCCTTTTTTGTGGTAAGAACATTTAAGGTCTAGTCTCTTAGCAACTTTGAAGTTTATCATACAGCATTGGTGTCTATAAATCACTGTGCTGTGTATTAGATCTCCATTACCTAATTTTTAAAATTATCCTTCAACACCTAGGACAGTTCTGGTTTATACCTGCTGTCACATATAATTATTAAAGTGCCCCCGTACTCTTAAGTGTCCCAGTTGGGATAACACATGACCCTAGAGTTTATGGACTTTGAGGAAATATTAAATCAGTAAGGTTAATAAGTAGCATATGCTTCTACCTATTCTTATTCATAATGTATTCTCACAAATCACAGAAAGTTAAACACAAATAAGATTGTACACCAATGAATAGAACACAAAGAATGTTGTGTCACAACACTGCCCAGTATATAAGACAATGAACCAACAGCAATTTACATGTAACGTTGATAAGATACTAATGTCTGGGCAAAGGCTGCTCTGGGGAAGGTACTTTTTAAACGCATTTGTTCTCATTAGAGTGGTCTCATTTTTTCCATTAAAAGATGTTGAGATGGGATCCTGGTTATCCAAAAACTGACACTTTGCCAGACACACTTACTTGTTACTTATCTATCCAATTTTATGTTTGAAACTGGATTTTGTGGGTTTTGCCATTTATCATTCCATTCCAATTTTAAAGGTGTATAAGAGAAAAAAATTGTAGGTGAGTGAGTTAATTAAAAATACAAGTGTGAGAAAAAGAATAGGTATAATGCTCTGGATAAGACAATCACAGAAAGAGAAATATTTCTTCTTTGCTGTACATAGTGAAAGATAACACACTAGGTGAGGATGTATATAATATTAATTACAGTAATAGTCTATTATTTGAGTGCTCAATTTGTACCAGGTACTCTTCTAAACTCTTTCTATGTGTAACCTCAAATCCAAACAATAATTCTGAGTTTGGTGCCAACATTATCCCCACTTTACAAATGAAGGAAACTAGGGCAAACTTAGATAACCTGCTCAAGGTCACAGTAAAGAGTGGAAATGGAATTTGAACACAGATGGTCTGATTTAAAGCCTGAGTTCTTAATATGGAAGTGTACTTGCACGATTGGGGTTTTAAAATATTTCTGATGAATCTGTCTAAATTTGAGTCTGAGGTCCATCATTATAATCATTACAAACAACCTCGTCTCTCTTGCTTCTCTCACTCCTGGCAAAACCCAAGCATGGATCAGCTCAATTACTTGCCTTCTCTGGACGGGAGCAGCTGTGCATGAATACAGCTGGAGAAAATCACTCAACAGACAGACTGATTTTACTTTAAGCATTTGACTTCAAACCTCAAATGTCCAAGTGCTGGCAAATGAACTACATTCCCTAATAAATGTGCCTCCAGAGACCAAAACAACAATTTACTACAGCCATTTCTTTCCCCAAACCTAAGTGTGTTTCCTGGCCTGCCTAAGTATCATTTAACTGGATCTCACACTTCATTGTAAAAACTAAAAACCATCAGACTAGAATTCCTTCATCTTCCCACCACTGAATCAATAAACTTCCCTCCATCTGCCAGATTGCCTTTTTCCCCCTTTTTAAAATGAGGAGTGATCCCCTCTCCTATCAAAGGTTCTTCCCAAAGATTTCTAAACAACTCTTGTGTAGTTAATCCACCCCTCTCAATAAGACTAGTCTCAGAATGTAAATGTTGAAGGGTCTGCCATCCTTAATATCTCTCTCTCTCTCTCTCACCACCCCCCGACAACAACACACCCCCTATCTTGCATCTATATTTCCTGCTAGCTAGCACCCCTTTTCTCTTCTTTACAGACAAAATTCTCAAATGAACAGTCCACATCCTCATGTCCCATTCAGGACTCAACCCACTTCTATTTGATTTCTAACCTCACTCCTCCACCCAAACTGGTCCTGTCAAAATTATCAGTAAACTCCATGTTGTCAAGTGGAATGCCTGCTTTTCTGTCTTCAGCTCGCTAGACCTCTCCTCACAAGTGGGGGGAAATAAGGAAGAGACAATAAACTTCACAAGTAAGTTACACAGTATAGTAGAAGCTGAGAGGTGCTGTGTAAAAAATAGAATCTCCAGAATGAAGTTGACACAGGCGAAATGTAGGCTCTTCAAACACCCTCTTTACATATACTTATACAAGTTATATATAGGAATCAAGCAGGGCTCCCAAGTAATCAAATTTGCATTCAGGTGACTAAAGCATAAAGACTGAAAACACATTCTGGCAACCTGATGTGATGTCATTTATCTGAGTAATATCTTTTTAAAGACCTAAGAGGTAACATTTTGGAATTTTTAATCCCCTCAATCTTGGTTTCATCGTGCATGAATATATGAAGAATATGGAATACTCCTATCAGTAATATTGATTCTTTCTCTGTGTGTGTGCTTGTGTGTTTGTGTGTGCTTGTGTGTGTGACTAGGGTTGAGGGGCCTCTGGGGAGGGGGCAGGGGCAGCACATGAGGATGCTGTGTGAGGGTAAACGTGTATGTTCCTCAGGTTATATGTAACTTCTTGAACCCTCACAAACACTTTCTACCATTCTCTAGTCTTTTAAAGGCAGAAAATCCAAGGTTATACTTTTGGAAACATAAGAATAAATCTAAGGGAAAACTTAAAGTTTGAATGTCAACATTTCAAGAAAAAAAAAAAAACCCTTCTGTTCAAGATCCAAATAAGATAGATGATCCCACTTGACAATGGATATCATAAAAGCACAATATCTTCCTTAAGAAAATGCCATTAGTTTGTCATCATAATGAAGACACAAATCAGGAAGACTAAATTGTAAACAATGGATAATTCCAAATCTGTTGGATTCAATTATAAAACTGCTGTTAAAAAGAAACAATAAGCCCAAAATGGAGTCACTTGTGCTACACCCCACCAAGACTTAATACCTAACCTCACCGCAGTTTCAGCCTCTCCCAGGAGTGGAATAAACCAGTCAGGAATGTCCTGGTCAGCACTAGTGAGGGAATCTATATAAGAAGACTCTTGCATTCCCTTTCCCACAAAAGATGACCTGGCCTGAACCAGTCCTTTCTTTTATTTTGCTAATAACCTTCTTGTTATCAGCCTCAGCCCCACAGTTTCTACAAAAGCCTTCCATTTTGTACAATTCCTTGAAGCTCCTTTCTCTTTACTAGATGGGCTTCTGTCCAATTCATAGATCGTTGAATAAAGCCAATGAGATCTTTAAATTTACTCAGTTGAATTTTGCTTTTTAACAATGTACTTAAAATTATTTCATATGTAGGATACAAAATAGAAATTGTATCTATTTCAAAGATACAATCATGTAAAGGGTTATAAAGAAACACACCCCCAAAATGCAAGTGTCAATACCCCAGGCATGAATGATAGAACAATAAGGCAAGGTTTGTTTGAGTTTGTTTTTAAGTAAAGTAGTAGGATTAACGACCAAAACGGATATGCCTGGGTGTGAGAGGAGATTCAGGTGACACTTGTTTTGAAGGCACTGGAAGACTGAAAGAATAAACACTTAATAAATGCTGGGGAGCCGCTCCTCTGGTAATATCTCTACTTGGACCCAGAACTCAGAGGGAGTCCCAATCCCACCCAACTCTACCCTCCTGTCTCTTTAAACACTCAAACTAGGGAGAATCCGACCATCAACCAACACTCCTGCAGGTCGTCTGTTGTTGCACTGGGGAGTCCTGTACACTCCTGCCTGGGGGTGTTAACCCCAGGATTATGTTCCCACCAGAGTTCAGTTTATCATTGTATCCTTAAAGTTTGTTTTTCAAAGCTGAATTTATATCATTTAGTTTTTTTTTTAAATTTAACTACTTTATATCTTTCACATATATTTTTAAATGAGAAATTAATTCTAATTTTTACTATAGAGTTGTATTGAATCTTCTACTGTATCATTTCAGCTAATAATCAGTACAGAAAAAGATATTCTATTTATTTCACAATTTTCACATTATTACTTCTGTACTGTTGCTAACTGTAATGACTATTTAAAAATTTAATCAGTACTAATTCAAGTACAGATATCTTTTATTTTTCCTTCCCTTAATGACCTCTCAGTGATCTTTCCTGCACCGTATGGTAGACCTTTATTAATGGCATCCCTGACTCTAAAATCACACTGTGTAGTAAGGCTGATGGTGCTGTTATAATTCAATGTAACTGAGTAATCTAGAAGATTCCAAGCCAAAATTCCACTTCATAGTTATAATAACTCTGGCACCAGCAACGTATGGATGAATGGCAGGAAAGATGGTATCTTCTTAAGTCCTGAACTAGTCAATGTATTTCTAAGACAGTGTCAACTCCACCTAAATTATCTCAACAAACTAGGACGCTGGTAAATACTCTAGTAGTTGCCCATTTGCTGCGCAGCAGGCGGTCTCCTGCTTAGTTTTCTAGTCAGCCAAGGTATGCTCCTCGTTTGTCTGAAGCTGCCTCTGGCTCCAGAAGGTTGAGTGATCCCAAGGTGCTTACATTCTTTCATAAAGCAATTTCATTCTTACCTCCTCATCAGCAGAGTTGGCCCAGTGAGTTTTAAACATTTATTTTCAATAAAAATAAAGTCACAGACCATTTCTTGGAAAAACAGACTCGCCAGTACATTCTCTTATATTTCTATTTCATTTATTTATTTATCATTAAAACCAAAAACACAAGCCCCATTTCTGGAAAGAGACTCAAAGTGTGTCCCAAGACTTCTCCACTTAAAATTCTAGAACCGAAAAGATGCCCTCTCCCATCTTGATTAAGGAAGAGGAGAGTGATGAAGGCTGCTATAGGAAACCTTTCAGAGAGAACTATCTTCCATTATTAGAAATATCTTTGTTATGGATTTATTTTGTTTTGGGATGAGTTTCCTTAACATTTAAAGATAAACTGCTTTATGTTAATTTCTCTTTTGGTGTTGTTATACCTATACATTTGTTAGCTTTGATTTTCCAGTGAGGCTGGATATTTGAATTTCCCATTGCTGCCACTCCTCTCTGCTCTTATTTAGGGAAGAAATATTTCACCTACATCATCTAAGCAGGGTTTGCAATTCCTTTAAAGAAATAAGCATTAATTCTCTCCTTTAGACTGTACATACTTGAGACAAGTATATGCAGTTTATGCAAATAAATTGCATGACTGCTATAAAGAACAACTACTTGCTCTCCAAGATTTCATTTTTAACTATAAACTTCATTTTTTTTTTTTTTTCTAGCAATTGATGGATTAGGGCAATAGAGGGTACCCTTGGAAGGCAAGACAGGGGTCTAAAACAGTACTGCAGGATTACCCATATTGAACACAAGGACAGAAAAGGAAATGTAAAAGAGATGTAATAAATTGAGGAAAATCTTGATTTAGACCTATTCATAAGGGGGAGTTAGAACAAGGTAGAGACTGCAAGGTAGCGGCATTTGTAGATACAGATTAGTTTATTCTGGTTAATACATTGTAATATTGAGGAATGTCAGTTGTAGAGAATGTGATAGGTATTATCTATATAATCAGAGCTGACTCAAGTGTTCATGTTAAAGCTGGGTGTGTGTGACTGCATTAAAAAGAATTAAGCTTTGTACTTCAGATTCTAGTGGGAAGAACAAAGCTATAGAACTGGTGAGCTGTGAGCGTGAGCAGAATTGTCATTTGTACCAACACAAAGTCACGCACTTGGGGTTTAGAGAAGACACTGTAGAGGGAGAGAGGAAAACCATATTTCCTAATTATCCTTTACTAAATTCTATGAAGCAGGATGGCTTACTAACAGGCTGAATAAGTAGAGCGTCACCTATGCTAAAAGCCCCTATAAGGGGACCTATAAGCCAGCTTTGTTGGCCAGGCTCCTCTCAGATGGAAATCTCCCCAGTGCCAGAAAACTCCAGACCTTGTGAATGAGCAAAGGTAGAGGAGGACCAGACAGTTTGCTCCCCCACCTCAAAACTCCTGTCATGATCCCACTGGCAGGACTGTGGAGAATGACATCTGCTATCGATAGAAAAGCACCTTTGTCCATTATCAGACCACAGTGTGAACCTTCCTTAATCACATATTCGGCCTACAGGAATTAGCTTATTGTGAACCCTACAGAAAAGGCAGTGTGCAGTGCTGGAGAAAGCATGGTCTTGCTCTTAGACAGCTCTGCACTTAAGTGTTGGCACATAGCAGGTGCACAGTAGATGGTAACCAGTCTATAGTATGAAAGAAAGGATGTCTGCTCATACTTTCTCCACCTGACTGCACTTTCCTAAATATAATCCTTTATCTTACCCAAATTTTCCATGGGACTAAAAATTTCTGTCCTCTACCTCCTCTAACACAGAGAACAGGAGGCAGTAGGTGCATAGTGGTCAAGGGTTCAGGCACTGGAGTCAGTCCCTGGGTTTGAATGCCAGCTCTTAGATTTCCTGGCTGTGTGATCTCAAGCAAGCTGTGTGTGTTCTTATTACCTAAGCCTTGCCTATAAATGGGGGTAATGATACTACCTATACTTCACTGGGCTACTGTGAGAATTAAAAGAGATAACCCCTGCACAGGATTAGCACAGTGGCTGACAAATGAATATTCAAAACATATAATTTATTACAATGACCATTATTATCACCCACTATGACTATTTATTATTATTATTATTATTATTATTATTATTATTTCTGGATCAAAAAGAGAAGCAATGAGTTTTATATGACTAATATGACATATTAAGAAAATTCAACCCGACTTCCCTGGTGGCACAGTGGTTAAGAATCTGCCTGCCAATGCAGGGGACACGGGTTCGAGCCCTGGTCCAGGAAGATCCCACATGCCGCGGAGCAACTAAGCCTGTGCGCCACAACTACTTAGCCTGCGCTCTAGAGCCCGCGTGCCACAACTACTGAGCCTGTGCTCTAGAGCCCGTGTGCCACAACTATTGAAGCCCGCGTGCCTAGAGCCCGTGCTCCGCAACAAGAGAAGCCACCGCAATGAGAAACCCATGCACCGCAACAAAGAGTAGCCCCCGCTCTCCGCAACTAGAGAAAGCCCGCGCGCAGCAATGAAGACCCACGCAGCCAAAAAAGAAATGAAATTAAAAAAAAAAAAAAAAAAGAGAAAATTCAACCCAAGGCTTTTATTCATCATTCCCTTTACACCTGAAACTCCCTGGATGTTAAGTTTTAGTTGAGGAAACGAACAACCTGTAGAAAGCCCAACATATGACCAAAAATTTACAGAGAAAGAGATCGTGTTTTACGGTAGATTTTTGTACATTGTGAAGGCAGCAAGAGCCATTTCAAATTTTCTTAAATTGATGGAACAATGAGCTGTCATTGGACTATACTAGAAAAGAAAAATAATTAGATCAGCTTTGGGAAGTCCACCTTAGAAGCAGCAAATATCATTTAAAGATATGAGTTTCAACTTAAGATATTAACATAGAGGGATTTACACTACATAGACTCTTACGGTTCAGATCTATATTATATCATTTTCTAGAAACAAATGAGTCATGGAGCCATGGCAGTACACCTCAAAATATTAATAATGAATTACCTAGAGAGAAAGAAATACATTGGGGAGCCATCCAAGTATGTTTTAACTATCCTATAAAATTAAAATACAAAATAAAAACAATTTGTCCTTCCCATTCTCTGCCATCTTTCTTGCTATATTCTGGCATTAGAGTATATAAAACTACATACTTAAATATTGAAAGTATCTAATATTTCTACCTGAAGATTATTTTTTTGTTGGCCATATTAATACATCCTAATACGCTCCAGGAAACTCTAGTTGCATGACAATCATGAGAAATTTGTTTCTAACATTTTTCTTCTACTTACTTGTACAGCCATGCAAAGGCAAGTGTATATTAAAAGCCTTTTCATTCATCATTTACTTGCTTATTAATTTATTTGGGAATTAAATTTTGTTTTCATAATGATTTTTCATCTGGAAATACTGGCCTGTATAATCTTATCTCTAGTGACTGATGTTCCTTCTTTATGAGGAAATAAACTGTTAGGTTACACAACAAAGCAAATAATGAAAGAATCTGGATAAACAAGTTTTCTAAAAATAAGAGAATTCACTCTATATACATGGGCAGATTTCTAAATATTTGACAATCCTACAGCATTTAACACTAAAATTTTAAAATATTTAAGAAAATCCAATCTTTCACTAATGATGTTGAAAATATTTCAGGATGCTACAATCCTATAGGTCACATTAAAATTATTGGTCATCAATGTATTATATATATTTTGAAATGCTGATTATAGTGCTCTAGCCAATAAGATGCCAGATAAACCAGCTTTCACTCTACCTGTCTGCCCCATAAGAACTTTGTAGACTGAGCAAGGATACAATTCTGCTAGATCCTCTCAAAATTATAAAAACACTGAATTAGTGAAATTCTAACTTAGACAATGTAATTCTCAGTCACGTATAACCGACCTGGACATATAGAAATTCCTTTTAATAGTAATGCTGAAATGACAGATGGATTTTTTAAAGTACCAAATCAAATAGATAACCATTGCATAAACATAATCAAGTAACAGATTTAAAATTTGTTTTTCTTTTTTTTTGGCTGTACCACACAGCTTGTGGGATTTTAGTTCCCCAACCAGGGATCAAACCCACGCCCTCCACAGTGATGACAAGGAGTCCTAAGCACTGGACCGCCAGGGAATTCCCATATTTAGTATTTTCTTTACCTAGTAAGAACAAAAATATGCCTCCTGGATCCAATTTACATTGTTTAAAAATCAGATGATACAGAAGCCTAGGTCAATTCAGTAAATTAATTAATTTGATTAATTTGCATGGACTTCTAGATTTTGTATAATACATGTATTAGTTTTCTATTGCTGCTGTAACAAATTACCACAAAATAAATGTCTCCCTGAGCTAAAAACAAGGTTTGCAGGGCTGTGTTTCTTTCTGGAGGTTCCAAGAGCACATCCCTTTTCCTTGCCTTTTCCAGCTTCTAGAGGCTGCCTGCATTCCCGGGCTCATACCCCCGTCTGCAACTTCATATAACCTAACCTATTCACATCCAAGGCTCAGGATGTGGGCATCTTTGTATGGCCAGATTCTGCCTATTGCAGCACATCAGATTTATACCAAAACCTGTAATATTCAATTCAAGTCAATATTCACCCAGCAAATTGAAACTCTCTAATACTATAACTATTATTATTATGTAGAATATAAATTAAAATGTTTTAAATTTGGATCAGATGATCGCATCTTTTCTTAATAAAGACGTCAATTTGCCGAGCCTCTGACTCCTTTCCCTTCATGCCTGCGCAAATTTGATACTAATCAACTGCTTTGCTACCTTATACCTAAATTGATCACAACTCAGTACATGGTAGATTATACACTGATAAAAGTATTAAATTCTCTTAAGACAATGTAACATATATTGCTTATTATA
Organism: Balaenoptera acutorostrata; assembly: GCF_949987535.1. Lineage (NCBI taxonomy): Eukaryota > Metazoa > Chordata > Mammalia > Artiodactyla > Balaenopteridae > Balaenoptera > Balaenoptera acutorostrata. The sequence goes on from NC_080077.1 coordinate 20,835,388, forward strand.
TTTATTATGTATTATGGCAAAATTATTTATTTTTTTTAATCTGAGGATAGATTTCAGACCACAATAAAAGCTTCATAGGAAAATACTATTTCTAAACATTTTGATTTCACACACAAAGAGGGATACTGGAAGAGCAGATTATTAGTGTTGGCATGGATTTTGGAGATACCACATGCCATTTTAGGAAGGATATAAAGGACACTTGGCCCAGAGATCTTCACTTGACCCGTGTGAGGTCACAGGACTAATCTGAAACAGCGCTGACTCCTGATAACAGGAACGTTCTTCTCATAACTAGGCCACCGTTCAACTTATACATAAAATAGATCCAACTACAACTCTTATCACCTTTATCACAGTGTAAATCAATAATTTACATCTCAAGGGATTTCACAAGATGAATTTTATCATTCTGTCCAATGACAACACACAGACTAAGCCAAGGATCAAATCCTATGCAGACCTTATGTAAATTATACAAAATTTATAAAATGCTACATAATAAGGAGAAACTTACTATGTACAAAAGGAGAAACTGTCAAGTTGACAACAAAAATGCTGGATAATAAACCTAATGTTGTAGATAATTTCCATAAGTCTAAAAGAACTTGAAAATATTGAACGTTTTAATGATAAAATACTTTCTTTTTGGTGGATTAAAATGAGAAGAGTACAAGTACTTTTTAAATGCATTTTCTGGGAGACACAAAAATGGCTTAGAATCAACACAGTTTGAGAAACATCACTATGTCAAGAATATTTAGGAATTTTGTCATTTTCCCCAAATATTTTAATACCTGCTTTATAAAAATATCAGCTAAATATACCTGTAGCCTCATCTAATGAATTACAAATATCACTCTTGAGTTTTAAACTAATTTTTTTCAAATAGTAAATATATATTCTTTATATCTTTATAAACATAGATACATAATTTCCTTCATATAATAGGACTGAAATCCATTTTTTAAAGTTAATTCATAACTTTGATACTTAACAATGGTTACTTAAAGCCTCTTAAGTTATCAACATAACTTTATTTTCTTGGTATCATAAAGGAGAATTAAAATCAACTTACTTGATGTAATAGGGCACTTTATTATGTGAAATGGATCTTTGCCATGGCAGCTGCACTGAAGCTGAAGAAACAAAGGGAGGTTATTGGAAACACTGCTAACCCAAAAGCCTTATGCCTTAATGCAAAACAACTGAACACGTTTTACAGCAAATTCAATGAGAACTGCTGGATTCTTATAATTATGAAATCTGCTAGGCCAAACAAAGAGTGGCTTTAAAGATTCATTTGAAGCAAGGAAAGAAACAACACAGTCTCAATTTCTAATGCCAACTCTAATTGAACCTGTTGATACAAATATTTTTAAATATCAAGTTTTACGGTTTACAACAATCAAAAGTTAAAATTTAGTGCTATCTGGAAATTGTACTCTGTATATATTTTGATTAAGCTAAAACCAAAGTTAATTTTACCTGGTATACCCAGATTGTAAACTAGATTTCTTAACACTGAATTTTCCAGATCATTAATAACACTCTTCACTTTGCTTCATAGTCACAGGAATAACTATTGAGGACAAATGGCATTTAAAGAAACTCAATTATATGAATTTTAAAAAGGGAAAATTAAAATAAACATAGCCAAAGGGTTGTAAAGAACCAAGGCAATTATCTAGATAGAAGAATTCCAAATACTTATTTTTACCTGAAATGCACAGAACATATAGTTCCCTACTTTTACACTAGACATCACTATGATTGAGATTTTATGTTTTGTTTTATTGAGGTACTAATTTTTTACAAATCCATTTACTCCTTTTTTATAAAAATATTCTTTTCCTACATTAAACCAATTATTTTAAGACTTATTAAGAAGAATTGTACATATGTAACTAGAACTATTAAGGAATTTTGGTAAATGAACTAATAAGCAAATTCAAATAAAACTTTGCAAATATCACTAGATTCTCATACAACCAGTTGTCACCAATTTTTCTTTCCTGAATATGGTATCATAATACTATCTTACTAATGTGTAGCATTCTAAACTTTGCAGAGCATTTTCAAATACATCTATTGATAAGGAAGTCAACTATGAGGAACTAAATATTAGAGGTGAAATTACTTGCCCAATAAATAAATGGCTGAGCCAAGACGTGATTTCAGGATTTCTGACCACTAGTTCAGCAATATTTCTATTCAACAATTCTTCCTCTCTTTATAAAGTATGAGCACTCCCTTCTGCAACTATGTCCATGAAAGTAGAAAAGGCAGATGAAAATGTGGAACTAGGCATATTAAATTTCTCATTAGAGCCAACCTCGTTTCAGCACTGGCACCAGGCTAATAGGTCAGTTTTTATTTTGTGCCTAACTAAACAGCCTCCTTTTGTAACTATGGCTAAAATCCAAGAAATACAAGAAAGCCAAAGGTTCTGAGCAGCAATGGATAACAATTATTAAATTTATTAATTGGGATTTTGTTTACACTTCTCCATTCATTTTTTTTTTTTTTTAAGAAATTCACGTTCTTTTATTTATTTATTTATGACTGTGTTGAGTCTTCGTTTCTGTGCGAGGGCTTTCTCTAGTTACGGCAAGTGGGGACCACTCTTCATCACTGTGCGCGGGCCTCTCACCATCGCGGCCTCTCTTGTTGCGGAGCACAGGCTCCAGACGCGCAGGCTCAGTAGTTGTGGCTCACGGGCCCAGTTGCTCCGCGGCATGTGGGATCTTCCCAGACCAGGGCTCGAACCCGTGTCCCCTGCATTGGCAGGCAGATTCTCAACCACTGCGCCACCAGGGAAGCCCTCCATTCATTTTAATAATTGTTTTGATTTGAATAACTTTGACCTCCTTGGACTGCCAGTGCTAGGCAATGAAAGGCAATGTGCTTGAGTTTCACAGTTTTTACAAGTTTCATTTCCTAATGAACAAGAGTTTGATTTTTATTATGAAAGAATGGTTGTGAGGTGAAAGTGTTCAGTTTCATCAATACTAATAAATACATATGCCTTAGAACTATAGAATCTCAATTATTTGTTAAATTTCTCTTTAATTTGGTCTTAGCATATAGCTTTACATTCTATAAAATTAAGTGTAAGCAATCTGGAGTTAATTCATACCTAATGAGTATTCTGCAAGCCCATTTATTTCATCAACATTGATAGTATCCAAATGGAAATGCATCCTGACACCCAGGTAGACAGTACATTCCAGGAAGGACTAAACATCACTCAAAGATAGGCTACCTAAGAGCTCAGGGGTGTGAAACAGGTGTGTGTGTGTGTGTGTGTGTGAGCGGGGGGGGGGGGGGGGGGGGGCGGGGGGGGTGGAGTAAGGGAGGGTGGAGGGGAGAGAGGGAGAGAGAGAGACAGACAGACAGACAGAGAGACAGAGACAGAGAGAGAAAGGAACACTGGCGAGAGCTAGCTTGAGCTCTAGAAAGGCATAGGACAGAAAAGTCAGGAAATGACTGATTAGGATTCTTGAAATTGTGAGAGTAAGAAAAGCCTGACCTTGAATTGAGGTAAAGCAGATTACCAACCGTGACAAAGATTAAGAGAAAATATAAATGTAAGCAATTTAGTTAGAAGACACGATATTATTACTTCAGTTTTCTCTATGGCTATAGATCCAAAGGTACCATAATTGGGAAAATAAGCTTTGCATTAAGTTTCAACCTTCACTTAAATTGAATTAAACAAAGTGCTTGCTTACATATGTTTGCCAGAGAAAAGGAAAGGAAAGGAATTAACATTTAGTGAAAGCATTTGTGCGAAGAACTGTGTTAAGTGCTTTGTGTAACTTGATCTGTTTTCTTATTTAAACCTCAAGGCAATCAGAGGAAATAAGTATTATTATAGTAATTTTAAGATAAAGAAATTAACTTTCAGGGATTCACAGGCCTGGTAAAAGGCAGAATTAATATTTTAATCTCAATCTGGGTGACTCTGAATTCTACATTCTTTAGTTTCCTTAGCAGTGAGTGATAAACAAAGTAGGAGTTCAAATTACTTATTTAAGATCTCAGGAACAGTCCATAAAATGAAAAATTTCAGTTGGAGACTACTGCATAAAAATCTACATATGTGGGTTTGGCTAAATCTGCAATACTTAACCAGAAGAAAAGCCAAGTATGATTGCAGTGAGCCTAATAAACCAAAATCTTCTCAAAGATTTGTGGTAAGTAATTTTTTTTTTTTTACTTTTTAAATTTCCAGGTGCATTTTAAACAAATATGCACTTTTTAAGGAGGAAAATTAATTAAAAATTTTAAAATATAAAAATGATTTCTTTATTGTGAAAAAGTTCATAATCTTTGCATACGGCATAGCAATGCTATGATACTATATTAGTTATTATAACAGATGGTCCAGTGAAAAACCCTAGCTAAGATGAATTAATTTTTACTTCACTTCAAAGAATTAGCACGACCAGATTATAGAAACAATAACCAATAAGCAATCTTGTCACTGATGTTGACATCTTCTTTTACATATTCATCTGATAAATATATTTATAGCAAAGAATACAGCTTCTTGAGTGAGAGTGAAATAATATGCTGATTCATTCAATTAATGAGATCAGTCAAGTTTATTGGTACTTACTAGAGAGAAAATGCTGTGAGGATGGTCCAAAATCTCTATGGGCTTCCTGAAGCTGTTTAAGGCGATCGTCCACAGAAACCTGCACATACACACACAAGAAATAATTGGATTTCAAAACAATAACCTTAATAATATCCTTGATTTAAGTATTATAATAAATGATGCTACTGCCCAAGATATGACTGCTGGTACAGACTCCTCTGTATCTGGAATCAAAATATTGGTATGAAAATAGACCCCTTCTGACCTCAAGTAACAGTAAATAGTGCCAGGTACTCTTCCAAGTAGTTTAAATGAATTAATTCTTTTAACCCTCACAAAAATCATATTGGGTATTACTCATTATTATCATTGTTTTATACATGAAGATATTGAGATAGAAAGAGGTGTCCAAGGGCATAAAGTTTGTATGTGGCAATGCTAGTATTCATACCCAGCCCATCTGATGCCAGAATCTATGCCTTAGTCAAGGCATAGATTGTTATTAGTCAAGGCAAGTTAAGTTATTCCACACTTAACTCAAAAGCGTAACATTCTAAAGTATCTAAAGTCAGGATGTGGTCATGGGGTCAGTGGCTACTCATCTCTCTTTTGTAAGGAAGGTGGTAAAAAGGGTTATGGGGAGCAAATGAAAAAGAAGTCTAAAATATTCCAAGGGAAAAAACAGACAGATGAATAGATAGATGATAATGATGATGATGAAGATTGATAGATAGACAGATAGATAGATAGATAGATAGAGATGGAGAGTGAAAGGACATATGAATATGGACATATGAATTCCTCCAAATTCATGTCCATCATCTTGATTTGGAAGTATTCAAGTAGATACCAGCTGAATGATATACTCTCTATATTTTTTAACCACATTCTTAGCTCTCTATATTTTGAAAATGCAGAGTTGGTACCCTGAGAAACTAATTGCAAATCAATAACAATTGCACACAGCCTTACTGACATTTCCGTTTCCTTTTCCTGGTCTTTGTCTAGTAATGCTAGTCAGGTGTTTTGCTTAGATTGCCAATCTTATTTTCAGCTGCCTTTAAATGGAACGTGTGTCTCTGGCTCACTGGGCACCTCTAGTTTCTCCTGGTTAGCTATTTAAATTACATTAGCAGGTACATTGTTTGTTATGGCCAAAAAGCATTCAAACCCCACACTTTTACATTCCAGAGGAGAACACAAGATGCTGCTCTTGAAATTTAACACTGTTGTCTTCCAGCGTAAATTGTGCTCCTCTTGTTCAATCAGCAGCTAACATCTGAGCTCGAGTGGTTACCAGGCTCAGAGATCAGGATGAAAGAATACACATCCTTTTTCACGCATAACGTATTCCCTGACTTCCAATCTTTGCAGATAGTAATAACAGAAGCAGAGTGGGAAGGGAATCAAGATGGACCACAGGAATACCTACGTGAAGATAATGAATTAGAGAAAGGGAGCAGAAGAAATAAGGAGTACAAATCAAATGCTTTTGTGTTCTACTCACTAGAAAAGCATGTATGAGTTTAACAGATCCTGCTTTACTAATCCTAGATTATTAATATTCTTTTCAAAGACAGAAAAGACTGTCTAATACTATACACTCATTTATTACCTCTTCAATTTCATGAAGAAAATATATAAACCATTGGGTGGTTCAACATTTGAATTAATTCAGCACCTATCATGCTATAAAATATTATACCTTTAAACTAAAATGATTTTATGTGCTACCTCAAAATTACATATTTATCTTGTTATATATCACATCATTTTAGGTACAAAATATAGAGAAAGATTAGTAAGAATTATTTTTTCAATCTTCCACTTAAACTATCCCACTACTTTTCAGGGGGAAAAAATGATTATTATGACTCCTAGAAACTGGCCACTAAATGTGACACAGCTCCACAAAGACTGAGACAAAAACTACTGACTGGCACATGTGGTGACTTGCAAATGCTGATACTTAGTAACACTCAGGAGGACTCTTCTTGGTTTGGCTCTTTTAAATCTGAGATGCACAAGTTAGGCCTAGTCATTAGAACAACTGCATTAGAGCAACTAAGATCTAAGGGCTAAAGGTAAACACCACTGCAGTAAAGTATGCTAGCTGGAAAAAATGAGCAAGATACCTAAATAGCAGGCAGAGGAAGAAGAAGGATGCGGACTTTCTTAACTTTTCAAAAGAAAAAAAAAAAAATACAGGATTAAAGTAAGAAAAATGACTGCTTTATGAGCCATTATGGAAAAAATGTTTCTGTGACCTACAATAGGTTTCAATTACTGTGATTTATTTGACCTTTTGCAATTTTCTAAAAATATCATATGAAGAGAACATCATAAAATTACATTAAAATCTATATTCATAAATAAATGAGGCCTTTGGGTTCAAGATACTGAAAGACAACTGATGTCATCTCAGGCTAGAAATCCATTATCGAATGCAACCCATAAAGAAAGAGAAAAGGATCACAGGTGGTAGAACAGAGAGGGAGGGCTTAAAGACCAAAGTGTAAGCCTGCATTATGAAGAGGAATCAGCTGACACCTGCAAAAGTTTCCATCGCATATTAAGGTCATCCAACTGGCGAGACATCTTTAGAGATGGGTGCAGGTCAAGTGGAGACAACTGACTGGATAAATCATTCACTGTTTTAACTTTTAAGTTGATTGGTGCAATTTCTTCTCTAAATGCCTGGAAGAAAAGGACAAGAATAATGTCATCAGAAAAGAATATAACAAAAGCTAGTATTCCATATTTCCTTAAAAAAAAACCCAAAACACCAAGACCAGCTAAGAGGCCATAACTATAGCTGCCCACTCAATAATAGCTGACTCAATTCAGGTCTTGAGCAACCAGGACCACCAGCCAAAGAATCACCCTTTATAAGCCAGAGAATCTAAATAGATGCACGAAGAGAAAAATTATAATGCAAACTCATTTAAATGATTATGTATTTCTTTCAAATTTTTCATGATATGCAATTTAATCTGGAAAATGTTTCCCACTTTTATCCATTTTACTAATTTCTAGTCTTGATTTTATCTTTAATTTTCTTTCATATTTTCCTTTTTTAATATGGATACCTTAATATTTTTTCACCTGATGCAACACCTTGATTTGAACTCTTTCCATTTAAAATTACGTTAGAAAGTGGCCGGTAAAAAAAAAGCTTTCCTAACCACAAAATCTATGCATATTATATACTCATAGATTTATATATTTATATATCTCTTTCAAAGTCATTTATGACCTCTCTTTGCAGTTAAAGGTAGGCCAGGAAGAGCAGGGTCTGTCAGAAAAGAGGTAGATGAAGCTTAGAACTGACAAATTACAGTTCCGAGCACAGTAAGAGAGCTGTTATAAGTGGGGATTGAAGGGGTGTATGTGAAGAGGGGGAAAAAAACCAAAAAATATTTCAGGTCAATGACAGTGATATGCCCTGTGAGAATGAACAACAAAATAATGAAAACACTAAGTTTTCTCCTTTCTCCACATAATTCCAACCCCCTCTATTTTCATGTATCCTTTTCCCCACAAAGTCTTTGCTTAGATCCGACCCATCCCTTAAAAAACTCACTGGAGTGCCTGACCCATTGGGAAGATTTCCCAGAGGTCTTTCCCTCCCCAGCCCTAGCTGCAGGCCCCGCCCATGTGCTCCTCAGCATTCTACCTGCCACCTCCAACCCAGCCAGGATTTCCAGGCTGCACATCTCTGGACACACAAATCAGGTTTTACGGTGGGAGGCATTCTTGATTGTTTGGTGCCATGTGAACCACTCATTATAGATTTTAAACATCATTTCTTATCAGAGCTCTCAGTTCTTGGTATTGTAAGCATTCATATTTTAATGCCCCCCCATCCCCCATAGAATGGAAGCTTCTTGAGGATGGACAATCTCCAGTACTCAGCACAAAGTTTGCAATACAAGAAGGGCAGAGTCCATTTCTAATGATGAAGGCTCAAAAAATGGTACTTGAGGCAAGATTAAGCCAATATGGAATTGGGAACAGAACTGGGATATTAAAAGAGAACAGCATAGTTTTAACTCTTTGGTGTGTCAAAAATTAATCATGTACCAAACTTACAGGTATTAGGTGTTATCAACATACTGTTAGCATCAGCTCTCAAGTTTCAGCATTTCTATCATCTCCACCCCTTAAGAGACTAGGCCTATGTCTATGAGTTCCCTTTCTTCTCTTTCATCACTCCAAGTTTAGCTAATGAATAATAGGTATCAAAGTGCTTTGAAGGCTATAAAGTTTTATTAAAACACTACAATATTAATTTGACTTCCTCCTTATGCTTATAAAAAGAAAACCTCTCTAACCACTTCCCAGTTCCCCCTTTTATAACATGTAAAGGCTAGAAATAATCATTATGGTTGGTAAACATCAAAATAATATTAAGAATATGACCTTATTTTAAAAAAGAAAATTAATTTTAGGTAAACCTGAGAATATGTTTCGGCATTTCAAAATTCTTGAATATGTCCAAAAACCACGAGGAAGGTCAAGCTGGAGAGTCAGAAGAATAGATCTGGAGCCCAGAGACAGAGTGAAAGATATGGACTTTGGGGGTAACTGTGTAAATGACACCCGAAACAGTGAGCATGGAAGTCAATGTACAGAAAGAAATATCACTAGAACCCTGAAGACACCAGCATTTCAAAGGCAGGCCTGGAGATGGACATTTGGGATTCAGCTGTAAATAAATGATGCCTGAGGTTGTGGGGTTAGGTAAATTACTCTGTAATATAGCATAAAGCAAAAAAAAAAAAAAAATTAAGAATCAGGTAGAAGAAGGGAAGCCCATGAAGATGTGAAAATTGCTACAGCATGGAAGGAATTCAGAGTTGTAATAGTTTTTCTCCATGACTGCAGACGCTGGCCTTTCATGGATGACAGAATGTGTACAAATAAACGGATTCACAAATACAGTTCAACGAGAAAAGCAGATATATGATAACAGGGACGTTATAGGTCTAAAGAATTCATAATTAATATAGAAGCATGGGACAGAGAGAGGGGTGGGAAAAGAGAATTTTTCAGTCTGGACTTTGAAAAGACCTGAATGCCCTCAGATTCAGTTTGAGACCAATTACAGAACTCAAATCTTTCAAGGTTTCTTCAGTTATGACTTTACATCATACACTAATAATCAGCTTTTAAAATCAATATCTTTGTATTTTGAAGGTATTAACGATTAAAAATGAAATGCTAGAAAATATTCTCAGATTTATATAATTTTAAATAATAACCAGTTTTATTTCAAAAGATGGGGACAGTTTTTTAAAAATTATAACTTCAAGACAGATTTTTTTTAATCTTATAGAAGAAATTTTTTTTCCCCCTCTATAAAAATAATGCTTTTTCTCTTACAAGCCACAGGTAAAAACATTAAAAGTCCTTAGACAGGGCTTCCCTGGTGGTTCGGTGGTTAAGAATCTGCCTGCCAATGCAGAGGACACGGGATAGAGCCCTGGTCCGGGAAGATCCCACATGCCGCGCCACAACTACTGAGCCTGCGCTCTATAGCCCGTGCGCCACAACTACTGAAGCCCGCATGCCCAGAGCCCGTGCTCCGCAACAAGAGAAGCCACCGCAATGAGAAGCCCGCGCACGGCAACGAAGAGTAGCCCTCGCTCATTGCAACCAGAGAAAAGCCTGCGCGCAGCAACAAAGACCCAACGCAGGCAAAAATAAAATTAATTAAATAAATAAATAAATAATAAAATAAAAGTCCTTAGACAAACAATGCATTTTAGGTTTAATTTTGTTTTTGTGGTCCAGTGTTTTATGGTAATGAGGAATCTTTCTATTAAGAAAGTTTATCTTTTGGTTTTTAAGAGCTCCAAATTAAGGGGCTTTCTAAAATAAAGCAAATTTTAAAATTGTTTCAGATCTGTTGTATGTTCTGGTATAAAGAACCAATTTATCATGTTTTGGCTGCACTTTCCTATAGGAGAATAAAAATCTATGTGGTTTTCTTTGCTATGAAAGCAGAAACATCTGTTAGTGTTAAAGGTGCTGACCGGCAGCCCGTTGGCAGATGTGAATCCCAGCCCTTCTCCTGTCAGAGGTGTGTATTCTGCAAATAAGAATGATTAAGGATAATTTTAGGAAGTTAAAATTATTGGATTACCCTAAAAGATTTTGTTTTCCAGTTGCTTTGGTATATTTAATAATATTTGGCAATAATCAGAACTTATTTTCACCTGCCTATAGCTTCACTGGGATTGGGGTATACTTTAGAGCACGTGTAAAACACCCCGGACTTTGCATCAATTTTACTTGGTTTAAAGAGACTTGGGTTTTATTTTCTTTTTTCCTAATAAGATGTTAAAATATCTTAATCCACAGTTTATTACTTTGTCTTAAATATTAGCTGTATTTTTCCTAGCTTTCCCACATAAGCAGAAATTTAAACAGAAGGATTTGGATGCAGAGATGGGTAATTTCTTCAATCAAATGGGATTAACAACTCCCAAATTTTTAGTCCAGATATAACTTCATTTCTCCCTCAACCCTAGTCATCCTGTATTAAAAACTGATGCTTTCAAATTCAAATGGGTAAATTCTTGCTCCAACCAAGAGGCATTTTTGCAAACCAATAGAACATACTTTTCGTAAACCATTGGCTTAAAGATTTTCAGTGTTGAAAAATCATCTTTTAAAATACAAGAAGTGTGCAACTTCCAAAGAACCTATCCTAAAAGGTTTTATTTTCAGTTTGTTATTTTAACTCAGATTCAATTATGGAAAAGCTTTTTGGATACTACAGTCACAGGAAGAAGCCTACTTAATTCACAGGGTCACTGGAAACATGCATATTTACAATGAAAGATGGTACCCCAATACTCTTTCAGTAATAAACATTTTTGGTTGAAAATTTAATACGTAGCTTTTAAAGATTCAAATTCAAGTAGCTGATCAAAGTTAAGCTTAATTACATTATTATGAATGAGGTCTCTACAATGAAAGAGAAGAGCAAGAAAGAAATCATGAAAACTCCACCACTTCCTAGCTGTGTGGGCTTGAGCAGTATCTGCAATGTCATCATTTGTAAAATGGACATAATAATAATACTTATCTTGATGGGTTGCTGGGAGGATTAAAAGAGATACCAATGTAAACTGGCTAAGAACAGTTCTTGGCACACAGTAAGCATCAGTAAATGCTATCTATTATTATTATTCCTATGTCTACACATATATTTATTTACTGATGTAATTTGCCTGAGTAGAATTCAGTTAATTTCCTAGACCTTTCTTCTCTTTTCCTATTCAGCCACAGGCGAAACAAAGGGATAGTATTATCCAATATCTGTGCACAAAAGATGTATATCTTTTGCAATAAAAATTCCGTTCATGATATTGATATTGTCAGCCTGATTTTTCATCCGTTTATCCTTTGATTTGATTCATGACTACCTAGTATATAGTTTACTATGCTACTAAAAACCTAATACACTCTAAATCTGTTATTTGTGTCTTTTATCACCTAAACTCCATTAACTGCTTTTCTGGATATGTTCTACAATACGGGAGCCAAAGGGAATCTAGACCAGAGGTCTAACATCTTTAACTTTGGGCAATACCTGATTACAAACAGAATTTATAGCTAAACTAATTCTTCATTACATACTCAGACAATAAGATATAATTAGCAGATAAGAACTCCCAGGAAAACAGTATACTTTTGATTAAACTTCTAAATCCAACCACTGATTTAAAAAGGAACCTGCCAGACTACACCATGTGGATGCCATTCTGTAAGATCCAGGCTGTGAGAAACACTGTCAAAGAAACAATTCAGTTTCTTCAACAAATACATTGCAAAGAAAACAAACAAAAGATAAATGGGAAATCTGGAGATTAAAAGGGACTTTAAAATATTCTTACAGGGACTTCCCTGGTGACGCAGTGGTTAAGAATCTGCCTGCCAATGCAGGGGACACGGGTTCGAGCCCTGGTCCAGAAGATCCCACATGCCGTGGAGCAACTAAGCCCCTGTGCAACAACTACTGGGCCTGTGTTCTAGAGCCCACGAGCCACAACTACTGAGCCCATGGGCCACAACTACTGAAGCCCACGCGCCCAGAGCCCGTGCTCCGCAACAAGAGAAGCCATTGCAACGAGAAGCACGCGCACCGCAAGGAAGAGTAGCCCCCCCTCGCCACAACTAGAGGAAGCCCGCGCGCAGCAACAAAGACCCAACGCAGCCAAAAAAAAAAAAAAAAAAAACCCAACCTCAGTAATATAATTAAAGGTCCTCTGCTGTATTATTTAAAAAAAAAAAAAACTCAACGAAAACAGGTAAAACTAACCTATATTGTTTAGGGATGCACAGCTGGGTGAAAACGTATAAAGAAAAGTAAAAGTAAATTATTGTAGAAGTCACCTTAGTCGTTAGTTTGGCGGGGATGGGGGTTCTGATGGTGAGGGGCATATGGAAAACATCTATTATGTCTGGAAAAGCTCTATATTCTGATTTTGGTGGAGGTCGTAACAGTGTTGGCATTATAACAATCCCTCATAACAGTTTATATATGTGGCTCTCCTTATTTGTGTTATATTTAACAATAAAGGATTTCTTAAATCCTTTATCTGAGGCAGGGATGCTGACCATGGTTTTCTCAATGTGGTCCTGCAGCGAGTCGATGAGCAAGTCTCCCACAGGCTTCCAGCCATTCCGCACGGCCTCCGCCTCCTTCAGGTCAGCATCGAGCTCATCCATCGCTCCCTGCAGGTCTCTGAGCTTCTCCAACGCCTTGTCCACTTGCTTTTGCCAATTGCTAGTAACAGCATTTAGACTTTCCCACTTCCCTTTGACTTCAGACGACTGCTTACGCATGGCTTTGGCAATCTTTTGGGCTCTCTCCTCAGGAGTCAATTCTGTGATTAAAAAAAAAAAAACAAAGAATATTTGGACGCTTGATCAACTCTACATTCTTAGAGCCAAGTGTGAATCACCTTTTGAAGGGTTGCTACCAGCGTACGCTAGCCAGGGTAAGAAAAACTGTTTCCATACTTCCTCCACTGATCCCTACTACTTCTCCAAAGAAGAAAAGAGCTACTCAGAGTAAAAGTGGCCCAGTGGTTTTGGTGACTTCTGAATTTTAATGTATTTGCAAACCTTGAAATGTAACAAGATAACTCAAGAAATAAAACAATTTTTCTTTAACATAAATTAATTACATAAAATCCAGAGACAGCTTTTCATTAGTTTTTCTCTGTCCTCAGAGAAATGGGAATGATAATTGGGAGAGAAATAGCTTTAAGTCATGAGGAAAAACTCTGAAAAAATAAGATTAATTTATCGTGTTACAAAAAAATACAACTGAAGACAAATAACATATCTTAGGTACTTCATCATCGCTGAATCTTTAATACAAGGCATTCTTTGTAGCCCAGAAGTGTAGCACGTCCACAAATATTTCAACAAGAAGACAGCAAGGTTTCAAGGACCACCCTAAATATTTAATAGAGCAAGATGGCCTCCAGAATGTCTGAAATAAAGTAGACTTTTCAGACAGGAAAGGGCAGGCATAACGCAAGATGCTGCCACAGGACAGGGGCAGGAAGAAAGAGTAAGAGTCTAGAAGACAAGCAAAGGGAACGGACAGAAGTCAAAGTCAAGTTGAAAGCCAAGGGTCAGAAATATAGTGATGAGAAGCTGGCAAGACAAGGGCAGGGGAACTTGATGGTCATAGAGCAGACACTCTCAAAACAGGTTAAATAGATCCCCAGCTAAACACTCCTGGGCCTCACTACCCTCAACACCGCAGGATGCCTCCTTTCCTCTCTAGCTGGTTTGATGGTTGTCCTAAGTGTCCCCTGGACAACAGAGAGGCAAGTCAGAAACATACAGTCAAGGTAAACTGTACATTAATTTAAGATAGAAGTGCATATTCTTCTTTGTGATAACATCCCATCTTTTAGTATCAATCACATTAGCAACATCCACTTCCTCTCAAAACATTCCAAACCATTCATAAAATGCACTGAAGTTCATCAAACTTCTGGTAAGATGAAATTCATGGTAAGATGAACTGAAGCAAGCTCTCCTAAACTGTAACTTTCCTACGCAACATAAATTTGTCTGCCTGTCTTTATTTAAATATTATTTAAAAGTCAAAGGGACAGAACATTTATTTTTATCTAAGTTTCCAGAAATTTCGAGACCTCAATATTTAGATGAAAGCAGCTTTTTTAAATCTCTGGGAACTACATGCATGATGAAGAGTTTAGCAACCACAGAACTCCGAGTGTGCTGCTGAAAGGCTGTGAGGCTACACAGAAACATGACCAATCCCGTCAGCTGAATTGATTACAAGAAGAGACAATGTTATGATAAGTAGACAGGCTGAGCATACCAGTAAAAGATAAATAAGGAAAAGAAGTGAGTTAGAGACCCAGCTTCAAGGAATGTTTAGGCTCAGATACAGTCCAGTACAACGGTGATGGGAGGGAGTCGAGAATCCTGGAAAAAAGCCCTAAAACTTATAACATGTCAGGATTTCAAGTTTAGGAAACTTAGAAAAAGCTTTGTAAGGAAAGGTACATCATTAAAAGGGCAACTTTATTTAAATCCTTAAGCCTTCAAGATTTTTTTATAAAATGAAAAATATGTAATATTAATACGATCCATATTTTATATACATATACCATGCTCTGTGTAAGGTGAAAAAAATCATCCTTAGCCTGATAAGAAAGGGAGTTGATAATTTTTATGATGGTAACACCCGTGTTTGTTAATTAGTCACTTCGGCTTTTTCAAAGATATATTTTAAGCACTCATGTTTTACTGACTTTTGTAAAAAAGAAATACAGTGCCAATTTCAGAAGAGACAACTTAATTATGATGATTTTCCTCTGGATAAAGTAAAAACTGTTTCTAAGTCAGTCACTGAATAACCTGGCAGGGAGACATACGGCTTCTTTGTCCTGTGACAAAATACCCAACACTGGCTGTGACTTTTTGTCTTCACTTAATGTAAAATCTTTTGATTGAGCAGTCCTTTTGTACTATTTATAATATAATCCCCACTCAAGCAGCTACTCAGAAGAAAAGTTCTACGTTCAATTCACCATCTGTTTGCCAGAAAGGAAGCATATTAACTAATCACAGAGTCAGAATAAAAGTGCTTCCTGTTGCAGCAGCAATCTCAGTTTAATGCATACTTTAAACCAAGAACAGAGCGAAGTAAAAAGCCAAACACAAACTTTCCAGGATGTTTGTGAAACAGGTAATAAGTAGCAACATGTGAAATCCCAAGTTATCCCAAGTTATGAGTTTGGGGTAAGAAAATTAAAAAAAGGAATTAAAACAGCAAGAGAGCATAAAAGATGAAAATAATAAAGGGATATCCCAACATTAAAAAAAAAAATCCTCCTGTTACTTGAAAATCAAAGGACAAAGTTTGCTTCAAATTTTCTGAATGGATACTTTGCAATAAATTTTAAGACCCTCATGCAAGAGTGGAGAATCTTCTGGACCAGTGGTTCTGAATTCTGGTGACATATTAGAAACCACCCTGACGGTTTGACTGTTTGCTTGCTTGTTTGTTTTTAAATGCTGATCCCCAAGGACGAAGTATTAAAAGATCCTGGTTTAGTTGGTCAAAGGTGAAGGGCGGCATGGATAAATTTTAAAAAGCTCCCCAGGTGACTGTAACGTGTTGCCAGAACGGAACACCGCCAGCCTACTGGCTTATAAATTGATTTCTCTGGTCAGTGCTGTTGAAGCTGGACAGTGTTTCCAATCCAGTGAGCTGCTCTGTCATTCCCACGTAGAGCAGGGCACTAACTACTGAAGGTGGGAGAGCAAATGAAGCTCCATGATAAGAGGGTAATCTAATTTGCATTTGAAAAGGCAGTAATAGAGGCTAATCAAGAGACAGGAAACAGCAGGATAAAACCAAGTAAATTCAGTGACAGTTCACAGACCAGAAGCACTTTTCCTAGGTCACTTTCCTACTCCCTGGGGTGTGTGTGTGTGTGTGTGTGTGTGTGTGTGTGTGTGTGTGTGTGTGTGTGTGTGTGTGTGTGTTTCTGAGAGAGTACTTTGTTTCACTCTTCATTCTCCCATTCTTCTCCCATCACACCTTCTCACTTATCTGGCCAAACTCTGAGGATGGAATTGTATTTAATTTTTATATTTATATTTAGATTACATAGTATATATAGTATAATGTGATATGATGTATTATAAATATTAACATATTTACTTTATATTTATATAATTAAAATAGCAATTTTTTTATTGTGTTACAAAACATTTAAGGAAGAGTAGATAATTATCTTTAGGAAGAAGGAAGAAGAGGGAGGAACAAGGAATGACCAATCCTGAAGTTTTCTTTCTCGGCTGGTGGTTTTTAGTCTTCAAATATGCAAATTAATTGCATGGCATTTACACCACTCTCTCCTTTCTACCCTGGGCAGAAAGACTCACATGCTTCAGTGGAATACAGGTGGAACACGAACCTGGACCAGAAGCAGAGACTAAGACTTGCAATCAGCACTGCTCCCATCCTGCCCTTGGCTCCTAGGTGAGCTAGATGACCTGCTCGTCCCAGCTTTATCAAGTGGGAACACTATTTTCCATCTGGGGAAACATTTTACACTAAGGGCCTCTTTTCCCTCTGAAATTCAATTATATAAGAAAGGCAAAGCCGCTGTATGTCTCCAAGAAATCTTATAATAGAGGAGAAAAAAAACCCTCCTTTTGTGTGCCTATAATTTTTTTTTTACATTTAAAAACATTAAAGTATATGTTCCTCCTATGAAATAATGTACAAATCGATTAGAATCAGCCCAGTTATTTTAAATAAAGATTTTCCATATTTATCATATTTCCTTTCTCTATTACAGAATAGACACATAATCTCCATAGTGACTTTTTAGAGTCCAAAGCCTTATGTCATGCATGTTTGTTCTTTTCATCTTGGTTTTGCAGTACTCAGTCTAGAGACTAGTATGTCCTCAATATATATAATTACTGAATTGAAATTTTCAATTTTCTGAATGGAATTTCCAGCTTTACTCTTTATTGAGAATATTCAACTTCATAATTTTAAGTGGAAATCTTCCCACTTGTTTTTTCTTCCTCCTTTCCAAACCCATGACAGCATTTATATTAAAAACAACAACAACAAAAAAAACCACTTTTTTTTTTTTAACTGTGAAAGAAAAGGATAAACCTTACAAAGTCATTTCAAGTATGGTAATTCCATCTTATTTGTACTGTTTGCTTATTTTTTACATGTATCTATAATCTTATTGTATTTCATCAAGAGAGGAAGAGGAGATATTAAGACAAACAAGTATAGGAAAAAATTCTCCAGAGTAGCATTTTCACCCCATGGACAATATGGTGCAAGGAAAGATTTGTTCATAGGCCGATTCCAATACTAATTAGTTATATAATCATAGATATATTCCTTATCTCCTTGAACTTCAGTTAATATCTATAAAGCTACCGATACATGCCTGGCACACAGAAAAGCTTCAACAGAGGTTAATTTCTTTCATTTTTAAAATGATTTTGTTACTAAGTCTGGGCGGTTTAGATATCTCTAGAGATTTTCACATAAGCAAACCAAGTTGATTAGCCAACAAGAATTCACAGGAAAAAACAAAGCATTCCTGTAGATCTAGAGACTAGACGTGACTTACTCTCACTCTCCGTCTTCATCCCCATTCCATTTTTCTCTCTCTTCTTCGTGACCAAAAGATGCTCCTGATTCAGATAATGCAAAACATATTCTCCTCAAATTTTCTGATTACATGATTAAGATCAACTTAATCTGTCTGAAATGATCAGTGTTGAAGAGGACCCTGCCCGCTTCCTATACTGTATGATAACTGGTGACAATTCATTAGGAACCAGATTAAAAGTACACCATCAAGTGCCATCAGCTGATTACTACAATATTTCTAATTATTTTCATCTAATAAATTATAAAGATGACAATAGTAAGAGGCTACCCAAAGTAGATTAACCTGATAATGTGTAGCCTAAATCTTTCAGTAGGAATATGATAAAGATGATACGGATCCATCCATGCTGCCAACGAACTTGTCAAACCCTTAAGGGGAAAAAAAAGATCGTGGACAGATACATTTAGGGAAAAGCAAGAACTCCAAAGTAAAGAGGTTTAGGGAACATATTCCACAGATACCAAAATATAAGGTATTAATGGCGGTATGGGTGGAGGTGGGATGGATGGAGATAATAGGAATATAGACCACACCATGGAGAGAGATAACCAGCACTTCTGACCAGAAGTCAATCAAGGTTCAGCTAGAGTCTGAATACTTTAATGTTTCACTCTTCCTATAAAGTGGGCCAAAGTAAGTAAACCCAGCACTGAGCTAAGGATGAAGCATGAAGAGACCATTAAGAAGGTTAACCTCCAAGGAAAAAGGTAGGAACAGCAGAAAGACCATGGAACAGAACTAGCTAAGCCACATGAGATCCATTTGCTGTAATGGAATATTCCCTGAATTTCCTCACACTAATGGCAGTTTTATAATTTATTCAAGTCAGTTTTGAGTGCTGGACAGCAGCAGACAGGTCACTGATGGTCCTGAGAGGGGAGAATAGAAATTGGGAATGTAAGTGCCAGGTGGGCAAGGATATGTTTTGTTCACTGCTGTCTCCCCATATCTAGAATACTACCTGGCACATGGTAGGCATTCAATAAGTACTGGTCAAAGATCTATGTTCAATATCTTTGTTTTGATAAAAAAAATTTACCTTTAAGATCAAAGGACAGGGCTCTTCAATTAAAAGTCTCGCATTTCTGGCCACACCACTGCCCATCTCTCCCCAGGCTGCTTCCCTGAGGAACATAGCCGCTAATGATCCATCAACGTACAAAAGAAGACCTGGGCTTTCTATTCAAGCTTAGCCATTCTTACGAAAGAAGTTAGGCATGTCTTAGGTTTATGTATTGCCAAAATAAGTGAGAAGTTTAAAGTGGAGAATTTATGCCTTGGCTAGGATTATACTTTTTAAAAGATAGCAAACCCTCCAATTCACTCGTGAAGACTCCAGCTCTCAAGAGGAACAGCAACAACAGGAAAAGAGGAACACACCACACTGAAAGCGTTTAGTCTCCTCCTATGCTTTATGTTTAAATCAGAGTGACACTCCAGATGTTGATTTCAATAAAATACATACATGTAAATTATTGCCATCTTTTTTAACGAGGCACGTGTGATTTATGGATGGCTGTAATGGTGATTAGAGACCATAACAGATAGTAAACAATTAATTTAAAATGCTGTGTCCATCAAACTAACCTTTGTTATCATATAATTCTTCATCAAGAATGTTGATTTATTTAAATTGAATTTCACTATGATGGTATTCATTAGCATGCAAACAAGTTTGTGAAATTTTTATCCAATCAATACGCTTACTCAGCCGGCTCATTATATTTTAGGAAAGTTGAAGACTGCATTCATTACATCCATTCATACATTATGGAACCTTAAAATGGGAAGGATCACACTGGATCTCTGTAGTTAACACTGGAAATGAAAGTAACATTATATTTTTCTGTGTCTTTTCATGCATTATAACTTTACTAATCTAATTTGGACTTAACAAAGCTAATTAAATTATTGCCTTGGTCTATAGGCCTGAAAGCAATTATTATTCCTTCAAGTTTTTTAATGAAAATTAAAAAGACAAAGTCTAATATTGCCTAAACACCTTCTCCCTTGGTGCTAGGAAATCAGTGAACTGGTATGTCATTCCATTAAGCAGCCTAATATTTCACAAAAGGAAAAGTAAGAATGAAGGGAAAAGCATATTAATTATTGCATGAAATTTTTATAAGTAGAAGAATATAGAAAGCAAAATCTTATTTTTACTGATTATCTAGAAGTGCTTTGATTATTGGGGTAGTTAAGATAGTATGCTATGATGGTTCAGGGCATCAAGGGTTGTGACAAGCCTGAGTTGGTGTTTCAGCTCTGTCACATGGGTGACAGTAGGCATCCAAACATCTCAAAGTCTCAGTTTCCTCATCTGTCAAATGGGTGGTAACAGTACTCATACCTCAAAGAGTTGTTATGAGAATTAAAGGAAACGGTACCTGGAACACTGTAGGACGCTGATAAATGTTGATTTGTTGTGAACATCTATTTTGACTAACATTTCTCTCTTCTCCCTTCCTTTTTAGGCATTGATTCCTCCTCCATCTAACATGATGCTTATAAAGGGGGTCTGCCAATCCCAGAAGACCCTGAGCTCCATGTTACTCAAGCTGAGTGAGTGTTGCTCTCTCTTGGAATGTGCTGGATCTAAAGAAGGGTTTTCCCTCCCTGGTATGTGGTTGTGAGATATAAGGTCATAGGAAAGCAAAGAAAAGAAAACTTGTGGAGAGAAGCAGAAAGGAAGACATGGAGAAAGGTTCTGACTGCCATTTCGATTCCTGTGGCCAGCTGTGTCCTTGCCCTCACTGTAATTTGGTTATGGGGGCTAATACATTCGTCCATGTGCCTACACTTATGGAAGCTGGCTGTCTGTCATCTACAATGAATGGGGTTCTAATTAATAAAGCGGTTATTAGGGAAACAAAAAATGCCCTGGGGAAAAACACCCATGAGTTTTACTACCTAATTACTCAGGTTAGGTTATGTGTAATTTGGCCTCATTTTATGAGATGCAAGGAAATAATTATTGCCATCTTTTTTATGTAACCTTATGTTATACTGAGAATCAATATAAAAGTAATTTCTAAACTCTATGATAATTTCACCTTTTCACTCATTTAATGATCATGAAATTTTATTTGCACAAGTTTGCTAATACTGGCACAAAATGGACTGACATAGTAGACTGAAAAATGTCATTTATTACTTCTTTGTTGTATCATAAAATATATGAGATTTCACATAGGTGAAAAATACTCCTAACTGGCTTTCTAAAATATTATGAAGCATTTAATAATTAAAAGAAAACAGTATATTCTGAGTTAAAATATTAACTACTACTAAATACACACACAGCTGTCAAAGACCAAAGAGGAAGAACACTAATCCATACATACTTTTTTATCTGAAAGGTTTACTATTAGCCATTAATCACAGGTACAATCGTATACAACTATAAAAAGCTGTGTATGAATAAACAACACACATACACAACTATAGACACTACATACAACTACGAACACACTAAAGCAATAGCTGCTTTTTTTTTCCTCTATCATTTAAATGAAACAAAATAAATTAAGTAACTTCACCAGGCTGAAAAAGAAATAATGTTCAGACAGCCTGCAGTAAAATAATAGTTGTAGTAATAGTAACGCCTTGACTGGAATAAATTTTAAAGAAGACTCAAGGGGAAATTTATAAACAAAAAAAAGCAATCTTTTTTTGTCTTAAAATTAAAACCTGAGCAGAGGAAAACAGCTTTTCTACACCCACATATACAATCATTTGTATAATTTTCTAAACACTGTTAGAGGTGAAATACCCTATTAAAGTGTTAATTTAGTAATCGATACCATAGCCTCAACTCATAAAATGTGTGTGTGTGTGCACATCTGCATACACACCTGCCTGCATCTGTCTGTGTGGTAGAGAGGGGGACGTAGACATAAGGCTCTAACTCCCCTGTGCAATTTTGACTTTTAACCTAAGCTGCAGGTAACGAACATGTGAGAAGGCACGTGTATTCCCTGACTACCTCAAGAGGTGTTCGGGTTGTCTTGGACATCTACTTTCACTATGCAGCTGTGTGGTTTTCAGAGGAATTGAAATCTGGGACTGAGAACAGCAGGGAGGTTGGGTGAACAAGGAAGAAGCCAAGAAACATTCATGCAGGGTTAAGAGGCTCTAGACACTGAAAGTCAAGAAGGAGCTAGGAGGTCAGTGGCCAGTGAGCAGAGAGAAAGAGAGAGGAGATAAAAATGAAAGGATGAGTTGAAAGCCAGACAAAAAACCAGGGGTTACGGAGAGTCACCAACATAGAAGCTTAGTGCTCTGTCCCTCGATCTACCCTACATTAGCTGATGACCTTGGTCAGCACCACAATATTTTCTTAGCCTTTGTATTTTTATTTAAATTTTTTTAAAAAAGGCATACTGTATGATCTGCTCAACTCATTGAGATAGTTAGGAGAATACAAAAGTGGTTTGAGAAGTACAAATACAAAGAACAATGTGAATAATGATGAGACATTTGTTGTTCCACTGTTCTACTTTTTAACAGATATAAACCAGGTGGTTAAAATCAAATGAGAAACAATTCAACTTCACTAAGAGGAAATATTATACACTGACATGACACAATTGAAATCCAATTAAGTAGTTCCATATCACTCAAGATAAGGGAACTATTGACAAAGTTGTGAACTGTGTAAAATTTCTGTAATTATTCAGGTAATTTTAGTCCAATTAAAAATTATATTGACTTAATAACCATTTATAAGCGGAATGAGTAATTCTGGGTAGCTGAGTGATCCAGAGAGCTACATTTCATTCATTTAACCTAATTTTTTTTTTTTTACGGTTGCCATTTTGGAAGGCAATTTACTAAAATATAGTATAAACTCCTACGTCTTCTCTTAACTGATTTATATTCTGTCTTCAAAAATAAACAAACCACAATTCATAGCTTCAGCTTTTCTTTTGTTGTAAAAGGCCCCAAATACTCCTCTGTTTTATTTTAGAATCCCCATGTATCCTTTTTATAATTTTCTTTCTCCTCATTGTTGTCAGACTTCTTGAAGTCATTTCTCACTGTCATCCTTTTCCCCTGTCCTGTCATTTCCACCTTGCTACATACCCATAATTCACTGGAAAACAAGTTAAACTAGTTACAACAGTGTCTAAAGTAAGAGTTAATACCTCTGAGAGGGTAGTTTTTCTATGAGCTAATAAGATCTTCACTATATTTTCTACATAATATCTATCTTGGCTGCTCAGACAATTGTTCACATTCTTTCAGATTCTCAGTAACTGAGAAAGGTCACTAAGCAAGGGGAGGGCTGAGCTTCAGATACAGATATTAATAATATAGTCAGAGAGATGACAGGGTACCAGGGAGGCAAGGAGGAGAGCTGGGAGAGGAATGGGTCCAGTAAGAAACAAAGCCTGCAGTGAGTGGGACAGAATGAGCAGGGGCTGGACAGGCAAAGGAGGAAGGAGTTGGAGATCAGGTAGGAGGGACCTATGGGCAGAAAAAAACCAGAATGGACAACAGAATAAAGTTAAGAAGACCATTACCTGCAGGACATCATGAGAAGCTGGTGGGTGTCAAATGGACATTAGTTTGGAGCAGAGAGAGGCATGAGATGCTGCCACACTGGAAAACTGAGGCCAAATCACTGTGCAGCCTTGTATGGCAGGTAAAGGAGCTCAGATCCCAAGTCAGTGACTACCAGTGGTTTTTAAATGCCAGTTTTGTGTTTTAGATGTATCACTGTAGCATCTATTTATGTTGATGCAGGGATACCAGTTAAGAAAGTACTGCGAAGCAACCTAAATGCCCATCGACAGATGAACGGATAAAGAAGATGTGGCACATATATACAATGGAATATTACTCAGCCATAACAAGGAACGAAATTGGGTCATTTGTAGAGACGTGGATGGATCTAGAGACTGTCATACAGAGTGAAGTAAGTCAGAGAAAAAGAAATATCGTATATTAACGCATATATGTGGAACCTAAAAAAAATGGTACGGATGAACCCGTTTGCAGGGCAGAAACAGAGACACAGATGTACAGAACAAACGTATGGACACCAAGGGGCGAAAGTGGCAGGGGATGATGGTGGTGGTGTGATGAATTGGGAGATTGGGATTGACATATATACACTAATATGTATAAAATGGATAACTAATAAGAACCTGCTGTATAAAAAAATAAATAAAATTAAAAATTAAAAAAAAAAGATGTACACACACACACACACACAAAGTACTGCGGGAACTCTCTGATGGTCCAGTGGTTAGGACTCCACACTTTCACTGCCAAGGGCGTGAGTAGTTCAATCACTAGTCAGGGAACTAAGATCCCACAAGTCACGCAGCGTGGCCAAAAAAAAAAAGAAAGCACTGAAAAGTCCTAGCAAAAGATGGTAAGGGGCTGAAATAGGACAGTTAATATTAGTAATGATTTTTAAATGTTTAAAATATACATACTTGAAAGTTGCTAGGAGAGTAGACCTTAAAAGTTCTCATCACAAGGAAAAAAAATTGTAATTATGTGAGGTGACAGATGTTAACTAGACTTACTGTGGTGATCATTTCACAATATATACAAGTATCAAATTATTATGTTGTACACCTTAAACTTGTACAATGTTATGTCAATTATATCTCAGTAAAACTGGGGGAAAAAAGAAAATATCTAGCAGAGCATACCTGATAAAATTCTTTGTCAGCAACTGATCACTTGGTTGAAATAATTAGTTTGCTTGTTTTCAACAGCATTTATTAATTAAAAGATGCCTGAGAGCAACTCATCCTGTGCTATGCAGTAATAAAATAAAACTCCATAAGCTATCATAAAATGCATATATACACATATGACACTGTAAGATAATTGATAACAGAAAAAAAAGGAGCCAGGAGAAAAGGCTTTGGGAGAGAAAAATCATGGCAAGAAGTATTTTCTGGAATAGTTACTTAAAAACAAAGAGATGGATTCACCTTTGTGTGTCCTTTGGCACATTACACATAGCATACTCCATAAATGCTTATTAAATAGAACCAAAAAATCATTATACAATTTCTCCCTGCTCTAGTCCCTCCAACATTGAGTACTTTGAGTAGCATCACACAAGATAACTAATGTTCAAACACTATTACTGATAGCAGTTGTTCGTAAGTCATGGTAAACAACAAAGTATAAAAGCTATTATGGATAATTTTCTTTTATTTACTTTTAACAAGAGGTAAAGTCAGCCAACATTACACAAAATAGTATCAGGAAAGGAGAAAGCGTGAAAGTTGCTAATTGTAAAAAAACAAGCAAGAAAAACCACTCCAAAACAAAAAAATCATAAAGTTAAACTGACATGACTTTTTTTCTTGCCTCCCAAATATAGTATATGAAAATAGGTCTTAAAAATGTCCTGATGTAACAGCAAAATAAGGACTCAAAAGCAATATGTTTTTACCCTTTAAACTGACTAACCACTGAGGAAGAAAATTTATAGCAAAGTGAAACTCTAGTGATATAACACTTTTTTACTGCTATGAAATAGCTTATTATAAAAACGTTTCCTCCATTCTCTGAAAAGTACTGGGGAAGCAAGGAGATGAGACAAGCAGATTTAAGGTAGACTTTAAATTGGATAAGGTGAGACAGGTGAACTTCTTATTTTTCTTCCAAGCTTAGAAAACAAAAACCCAGGGAAATAGCGCCTTCTTCTTGCTGTATTTAAGTCGAAATGCTCTGTCCAACTTTTCCAGGGCCTTGTAATCTGCACCAGACAGCACGTACAAGCTCCTCACTCCTACGTGCTGTCCAGGCACAGCCCCTGACCCCACCTCCCCCGCCCCAGCTCTGCTGACTTCCCCTGACACACAGCCGCTCTGCTCCCCACTCTGGGCTGCTGCTTCCAACGATCCTGTCCCAGCTAATCGCTTCCTACCCACACCCGAGTGTGCTCAGCATACAAGTCGTTCAACCACCTGCTATGTAGCTGTGTGCATGTTGTGGGCATATGTATGTCCGTGTGTGTATATAATACATATATAATTCAGAAGGCATAATTCTCCAAAGATAGAAGTAACAATCATGAGTGATGTGCAGACTGAGAGAGGCAGAGACTCAACAATGACTTAGGTCCCCAGTAGGCTGACTAGAAAAACAGTGATACTGCCAGCAGAAAATAAAAACCAACGCTGGAAGAGATAAGTATGCTGTGTGTGTCTCTGTACACACACACACACAACAGGTCAAGAAAATCATGATCCTGATGGGAAATTTATTCCGATTGAAGTAGAGCTTCCCTGAGAAAGGCTGAGGAGGAAGATGGCTACTTCCCAAATGTCTGATCCAGTTCCAGCTACAGTCAAAGCATTTTCCAACTGTACTTCCCTTACAAGTAATAAATGCTCATGAATTACACTGCTGGACATAGCATGAGGCAGTCTTTCAGGTCTGCTTTTACTATGGAAAGTGAATGACGAGAAAATATTTTGAATGGCATGTTTATTTTTTAAAATGCATCAGAATGCTTTTATGCCAAAAGTGAAAAATCAAAATAAAGATATGTGCTGGCCCCCAAATTCATCTCTTAAATCTACTATGTGATTTATTACTATCTGCTAGTAAGGTAGATACTGTTTCAGTTTTAAGCCAAAGTACATAAATAATATAGGTTGTTATGTTTAAATTAAAGAAATTCTGTTGTCTGCTTGTAAAAGAAAGGGGCTTTCATGTCTTATTTAAAAAAGTAATCTTGAAAAAGAGAAGTTAATAATCTTACTTTCTAGATATTTAAATAATTTATGTTTACTCTTGTATTTTAAATATTCTTCTACTTACAATTATTTATCATGTAGTTTAAATATAAGAAATATAAATTTTTATTTCTTAAAGAAATTATTTTTAGTTACACTATGCTTTTTAACAAAGTATTTTTCTGCAGTTAATTCCCCTTTAAAATAATGATACTGAAGTATACAGCCATTTTATTTTTTAATTTAAGAATCTAAATATTTGTTAAAAATGACATATTTGACTAAAGTAATACTTAAAAGAGAAATTTTAATACTAGATCCTGAAATTCTGTAAGAAATTTTAAAATATCAGGTCCTGATATGCTGTAAGAAAATTCTCTTGTTGATTCTGGTGTTTTGTTCTCACCTGTGTTTTTATGATGTACTAAAGAAATCAGTCTCACCTGTTTTTGATTGTAGGTTTCTTCTTGGTTCTTCAGGGGCCTCAATTGGTTGATCAGCCAGGAAAACTCGAGCTTGGTCTATAGCATTCAGGACAGAATACTCTTTCTCCTTTAACTCACGTCTCAGTGCCTTTGCAAAGAGAAGCAAAAGTTGAATTTGTAACGTTATGTGTTCAAGTCATGGAACATCTTCAATTAGACCACTTCTGATCACACTTGTCAAGGGAATGTCTAATCACCAGCATGTTAGCGAGATCAGAAGTAAAAATGTAAATTTTACACATATGAATGATGAAACATGAATAAAAGCAAAAAGATGATTCCTGTAGAACTTATATGAAAAAAAAAAATCAGAACCTCCAAAATTTACAATATTCACCTAAGGGAAATTGCTACAGTATATCTGATCTTACACAAAATGTACTTTTAGGGTTATCACTACCATCAGACTGCTAAATCTAAGATAGTTTTTTCTTGTAAGACTGACTGACCAAAAAATTACATCCAGTGGTAGAGATAGAGGCGATTTCACAAGTAGTAATGAGATCCTCAGAAGTGTTTTACATTCTTTGGAATATATTAAGAAAAAAATTAAGAGATAGAAACAAATTAAAGTACATGAAATCAAAACTAAACCAAAGAGAACACATAAAAGACATTCTCCAATTATCTTAAAATATATTCCATCGCTCATGCTGAGGCAATTACAATTTTTCCCTTGTGAGGTTTTTCATGCAAATATATGTCTCAGAATAGTTTGTCTTTAGCACTTCTGTGGTTTTAAGTAGGGTCAAACTTTCACCTCTGCTCCTATAAAATGTTTGGTGATTAAAACTTAATTGACTAGGGTTTAAAAACAACAAAACTCGTCCAGTGACTACTGCAAGATAAGAGTAAATGAAGACTTTCTCATGTGCTATTTTAATACTGTAGCTAAGTCAAAATTACTCAATATTGTTACCTCTTAAATTATGTACATAAACACCTACTGGCTCTAATATTTTGCTTTTAATACAGTTCCTCGGCAATGCATTATGAAAACTCAACTTTTCATTTTCTAAAATATTACACTCTAATAGTATTTTAGAATCAACAAAATCCTTCTGAACATAAGTATTTTTTTAACAGCATTTGATATATGTTGGGATGACGGGGTATTTGGAGGCCATATCCTCATCTTCCACAGTAAATAAAAAGCAAAAATTTTTAATTTCTAGAAATATCAGAATAATCTTACATAAAAAAACTGAAACTGAACAACAGAAAAACACTGGTAATGAAGTTGAAAGAGACCATCACAGGTGGGGAGGGATGAGAAGGGCAGGCAAGGAGTAGAGAGAAAGGGCGTGACAGTGACTGTGTCCTGCGCACCTGAGACTTAACAAATACTGGGTGCTGGAAAGTCATTGAAGAGCTGGACAAGACAGTGGTGATGGTGGGGGGCTGTCAGATATATATTTTTGTTTGTCTATAGTATCATTGTCAGATCTCTGATAGTCATTAAAAAAACAAGTCTGGGGACTTCCCCAGCCATCCAGTAATTGGAACTCAGAGCTTCCACTGAAGGGGTCACGGGTTCGAACCCTGGTCAGGGAACTAAGATCCTGCGTGCCACGTGGCATGGCCACAAAAAAAGTCTGAGTCTGAGAGAAAGTCCCACAGGTCTGGAGAACCTGTTTTCCTTCCTGACCACTAAACTCCAGCGCTTCATAAAACAATCCTCTCTGCATGGAGTGTTGGCGGGGGAATGTCTCCTGAACTCCTTGGAGACGCCGAGGTAGGGAAGTAGAGGAGGCAAGCGTGGGCAGGTGGGAACTACGCAGAGAAAGTAAAAATATGGGGCTCGAGCTCTAATGCCAACTCACCACCCAAATATCCTAGAGGACAGCATACATTTAATATCTGTTCATACTCTACTTTGCAAATTTAATTTTGTTATTCAATTTGTTCTATTTCAATTATATTTAATTGCATGTCAGAAATGGGTTTAACTTTCAACAGCGCTACACATATAATCATTTCACTGCCCTTTACCTCTCAATTAGACAAAAAAGAAAACCAGCATTTCCTAACCACCTGGTGAACATTAATGATAAGATAATTAGACTTCAACAGAGTTGTTTTGTACACAGAGCTACAAAGTGTCATTCAGATTTAGGTTCTAATATCACGACATATTTGGGCAGTCTTAAATGAGTATAACATAATCTAATTGGAATTTTTTCTATTTTAATGACTTTTTATTTTCATTCAAAACAATTCTGTTCTCAGGCAATAACAAGTATTGGCAAGGATGTGAAGAAGTTGGAACCTTCCTACACCGTTGTTGGAATGCTTAAAATGGTGCATCCACTTTGAAAAACAATTTGGAAATGCCTAAAAATGTTAAACATAGTTATCATATGACCCAGCAATACCACTCTTAGGTATATATCTAAGAGAACTAAAAGCATATGTTCACATAAAAACTTGTACATGAATGTTCATAGCAATATTATTCATAAGAGCCAAAATGTGGACACAACCCAAACACATCCATCAACTGGTGAATGGGGACTTCCCTGGTGGTCCAGTGGTTAAGACTCCACGCTTCCGTTGCAGGGGGCATGGGTTCCATCCCTGGTCAGGGAACTAAGATCCCGCATGCCACACAGTGCGGCCAAAAAAAAAAACCAAAAAAAGTCACCATCAACTGGTGAATGGATAAACAAAATGTTGTATATCCACACAATGGAATCTAACTCAGCAACAAAAATGAATGAAATAGTGATACATGTTACAACATGGTTGAATCTTGAAAACATTATGCTAAGTGAAAGAAGCCACACACAAAAACCCATTACTATGAAATGTCCAAATAGGTAAGTGTCTAGAGACAGAAAGTAGATTGGTGACTGCTTAGGGATGGGAGGTTGAGGAAAGAATGTGTACCTGCTCATGGGTCAGGCTTCTTTGGGGGGTAATGAAAATGTTCCAAAACTATCATAGATAGTGATGATGGTGGTACAACTCCGAAAACACTAAAAGCCACTGAACTGATCACTTTAACAGAGTGAATTTCATGTTATGTGAATAGTATCTCAATAAAGTTATTAAAATAAAATAATTCTGCTCTTTTTCCCAAAAATGTCCTCTAGGCATTCTGTTTATTTACTAACCTCTCTCCCCCCTCATCTGCAAGGTAAAAGCTCATCTTGTATATGTAGTATGTTCCCACCTCAGTGTTCCCAGAGCACATCTATTTCTTTAACACAGTTCATCCTGATATATTGTGACCATGCCTCTGTCCCCTCCATTACACCGTCAGTTCTTCCAGGTAGGCTCACCTCTTAATCACTCAAAATTCTCAGTGCCTGTCTAGACATATACAGAAAGTACTCAATAAACGCTTGAGGAACAATGAATAAAAGAAGACATGCTTTCAGAATTAAATACTATGTATGATTTTAAATTATGACCAAGCAAAATATACCAAAGTCTCCCAAATCTGATTACCCTAAAATGGAATAATTATTGGATTCCAGTTAGCTCTGGATTATTTGAACTAGTTTGAAAATTTTTGGTAAATAATTTTTTTTAAAATTTATTTATTTTATTTCTTTTTGGCTGTGTCGGATCTTCGTTGCTGTGTGCGGGCTTTCTCTAGTTGCAGCAAGCGGGGGCTACTCTTCGTTGCAGTGCACGGGCTACTCATTGTGGTGGCTTCTCTTGTGGAGCACGGGCTCTAGGCACATGGGCTTCAGTAGTAGTGGCACATGGGCTCAGTAGTTGTGGCTCCTGGGCTCTAGAGCACAGGCTCAGTAGTTGTGGCGCACGGGCTTCACTGCTCCGCGGCATGTGGGATCTTCCCGATCTAGGGCTCGAACCCGTGTCCCCTGCATTAGCAGGCGGATTCCTAACCACTGCGCCAGTAGGGAAGCCCGGTAAATAATTTTTGATGCAAAGTTAATTTTCCCCTATAATCTAACTCAGCTAGTAAGTACGAAGTATTTCAGTTTGCTGTGGGTCATTATTTTATTAATAGCAAATATCCTTTTCTCTCCCTAAACAAGGAACTGATCTCACTGAAAGGGGTGATACTTCATCTTCCCTTGTTTTTCCATATCCTAATTCATGAGGTAACTGCATAGGGCATTGTTTCAAAATGAATGCAGTCATTAGATTGAAGGTAGTAACTGTTATTACTATTGTGTCAAATCCATCTAAAACATATTGGCTTAAAACAATGACAACTTATTTTTCATGATTCTGTGGACTGGCAATTTGACCAGCTCTTCTGCTACTGCCATGGGGGATTACTCCTAAGGCTGTAATCATCTGTGACTTGAATGGAAATAGAAGTCCAAGATGGTCTCACTCACATGTCTGGAAATTACTGCTGGCTATTAGCTAGAGCACCTCGGTTTCCCTCTATATGGTCTCGAATTGTCCAATAGGCTGGACTGGGTTTCTTCCACATGATGATTGGTGTTCCCAAAGGGCAGAGTGAAAACTGCAAGATCTTTTGAGGCATTAGCTCTACAATAGCTCTGTCCAAAAAAAACTTTCTATAATGATGGAAATGTTCTACAACTATGCAGGTCAATATGGCAACACTAGTTGTGTGTTGCTATTTGGTATGTACCTGAAATATGACTGGTACAACTAAGGAACTGAATTTTAAATTTTATCTAATTGTAATTGATTTAAATTAAATAGAAATGGTCATATGTGGCAAGGGTTCGCGTATTAGACCGCACAGCTCTAAGAATCTGCACATCACTTCCACCACATTCTATCATTTGAAGCAAGTCATAAGGCCAGCACAGATTCAAGAGAATGGAAAAATATAGTTCATCTCTTGATGAAGGGAACCACAATGTCCCTTTGCATGGAGTTTTGGACATAGAGAGCAAGTTTCATTATTTTAGCAATTGGCCACACAGGATAAGGGAGAAAGGGAGGGTTGGGTGGGTAATATTGCCCCATGGACTTGGTAATATTTTATATAAGTTCTCATGAAGGCATCTCAAAACAGTGATCTTTGAAGAAAGATCTGAAGGAAGTGAGGGAGCCAGCCATAAGAGGGAGGGAGGCAAAAGAGAGGGAGCTATAATTGCAAAGGTCCTGAGGGAAGTGTTTGCCAGGCTTAGCAGGCTGGCACTGTCAGAGCTGAATGAGTGGATGTTAAGGGTAACTACTTCTGTAAAAATATTTTATATCATGAAAGTTAGAGGGGAAAAAATGCTTTATGGTTGTTAGGAGAGGTACCTGGTAACCACATTCTTCTTCATACAGCAGTTATCTGGCTACCTTGCTGACTCAAGCTTGGCCATCAACCTAAAAGTTCTCCGTGTGGCAACCTGTCACAAAGCTTATGCATTTTCTATTCTACTACACAGGTGGAAAGATCCTAATCCCCCTCCCAGACAAACACACATAAATGAAGCTTGGGCCTAAAAGACCCACGATCAGCTGTAACAAGAAAAAGATACAGAATAATTTCAAAAAATAAAATTGAAAATTGTATTTTAAAAGTTGCGTGCTCTAAGGTGTTTAATATAAAGGGATAGAGACTCAGCTACCTCAAGAGTCAAGAATAATAAATGGAGGGCACAATGATTGTCCCATGGCCGTAATATTTGACTTCCCTGCCATCCCAAGGTGGCATGAGAGTGTATGATAGAATTTTCCAACAAACGTTTCCACCAAAATTAGAATTTCAAAACTCATATTAAATTCATACAGTCTACAAAGAAGTACGCCAGGCACAAGAGAAGACAGCAATTAATAAGCCTGTGATTCGAACTCTTAAGGAACTTATAAAGAGAGAGAATAGTGCTAGTGAGAACGTGGTAAGTGCCACCCGTCTTTGAGAGCCGTATAAATAGGGCACTGAGGAAACACACAGAGGAGGGAGGGAGGTGGAGGGGATAGCAAGCAACGGTCTCAAAAATGCGTGAAGTGTGTTTTGAAAAAGAACTTGGAATCAGATTAAAGGTAATTAGGGGAAAAGCAATTCAAGAAAACAGAATAACAGGTAAGGTAATTTAGTCCCTCATTGTTTTCCCTATTAGGTAGCTTCTGCATGCTCATTTAAATGAAATGAAGCCCCGGAACGTCAGACTGATGAAGACCTGATGCGCATATCAGAATTTAACTAGTGAAATCACAGAGTTTTCATTCTCAATCATTTCTATGAACCCAACAAGCCCTTCAGCAGAGCCTGCCTTCCCTCCCACTTCTCTTCAGTGGCTCCTGCTGTTCCCATGAGTGTCAGGCAGCAGAGTAAATTGCTTCTTAGTCAACTTCAAATGCCTAAAGGGAGATTCTCAGTGATCCTCCTGAATGGTCGGGGAACATTTCTCCCCACCCACTATTAGTTCATGGGAAGGCAGGGGATTAAGGGATAAGGCGGTATAAAGAAGTGACGGGCATGGCTTAAGTAAGAAAGTCTTATCAGTCAATCATTTCCTCTTCATTTGCATCATGAACGTGACATCGCTCACTGTGATGGCTGAATTGCTGCCAAGGAGACAGCAGTTCTATCCGTTGCTCCTGGAAGCACTGACATGGAGATGCACAGGATCCTGCAAGCCCCTTAGAATGAACACAGGGTCTGAGAGAACCTGGAGGGAGCAGGGGAATCCCTGCCATCCCCTCTGTCCTCAGTTGGCAACTTGTCACACTGGACTGAGACAGGGGGAGAAGAATGACAAACACGTGGGTGTGCACTAAATCCCGGTGTCATCCCCTCTTCTTTAAATCACAACTGTCCCCTCGCCTCTCTTTAATCTAAAGCCATTATCCGCATTGTCTGTATATCAAGTGGCAAAGGTCACTGGTATGCACTTTTCTTTAAACTTTCTAGATCATATTAAAATTATATGATTTTTTTGTTAAATTAGATCTTTTTGTTCTTCTGCTAAAAACCCTCCAATGGCTTCCTGCTGCACTTAGAAAAAATTCTCAACTTCCTACCAAGATCCAGAGCTTCCCTACTCTCTGAACCTCAACTACTGATACACCCTAAATTCCAGTCTCAAAGTCTTTATTTCTGTTTCTAGAATATGTCAAGCTTTTCCCGCCTCGTGGCCTTTGCAATCCAGAAGGCTTTTGCTTCACATCTCCAAAGACTGGCTCCTTCTCATTATTTAAACTCCACATTCGGTATGTCTGTTGGGTGAATGAATAAAGAAATGAGTAAACTGACATGAAAGAAAATGTGGGATTCAAGGAAGGAAAACTCCTGGGAAACGGGAGTAGCTCATACAAAGTTGGTCTGCAGAAGAAAAAAGCATAGCAGCAGGGGAGGAAAGTAGTCATCTCCTTAGAGCTCTTCACAGAAAAAGTTATTTCTCAAGACATAATATCTGTGGGCTTTCTTAGCAATCTCACTGATCCTCACTGGTCAAAGTCAAAGAGATCCACAAGGGTCACCCTTCCTGACCCTTTAGGGACCCAGCTCTAATACCAAACTCACCATCAGTATAAACATCCCCTGCCCGGCAGAGCCAGCCCACTCTCCTCTTTGCCACTCCAGTGCTTGGCATCCACTTTGCTGGAGCGTTCACCATACATTTCTGTCCTGGCTTCTTTGCAGACCTGACTCCTACACCAGAATGTTCTGAAGGTTCACATCTATGTCCCAGAGGACAGAGTAGAAACTCAATGAATTTGTGTATGAAAGAATCAGGAGGCATTTTTAAAAAGTGTTTTGTGGTGTAGTAAAACCAGATAAAGATTTGCAGCCAACAGCCTTGTGTCAACAGTCCAGTGCACACCATTTAGGCACACCTTTACCCACCACGAGCCCTTGAATTTGTCCCGTAACTTCTCTGCAGCTTAATAACAAAATCACTCTACTAACTTCACAGGTGAGATACTGAATGCGAACATACCTTGAAACTATTCAGTGCTGTAGAATAACTAGTTACTACAAAAATGATGCTAATTGAAAGTCTTACCATCAGTCTCAGCTCTTCTCCGAGACCGAGTTTCTTTCCTCGGACTTTATTCACTGTTATTGTGGGGGAAAGTTCTAGCTGTTTTATCTACAATAAACAAAACCAGTACCCAAACCTCCATTAGCAGGAACAATTGAATTTAACTTTTGTAAGAGGTAAATTATTTAATTATGAGCAAAGCAGAATTATGTGGTCCTCCAAGATGAAGTCAAAATGTTTGGTAAGCATCAAACTGTGTTGTAAGACTATTAAGTCACTTCAGATTCTCAGAAGGCAAACAAATAAATGTAGTGTCTTTTCGTGAACCACTTTGTTCCAGAATAAAACGTCAATGTAAACCTCTGTGGTGGTAAAAAGGGTTAGCCAGATTACATCACTCACACTAATTTGGTATAAATATCATATTTCTTCAACTGATCAGTCCAACAAACAGTGGACTTTTTTCCTATCCTTCTAGGCACAGCTAAATCAAACACAGCCACCCGTTTTCCCTCTTTCTTCTTTTTGGGAGAGAACTTAAACTGGGCATCCTAAAACTGTTTTCTAAACTCCCATGCTGACATGGAATACTGGCGTTTTCATGCTAACAATACAAGGTCCAAAGGAAGAAGGGACAAAAATGAGAAATCGTAAGCAAGGTTGCAGTGAAACTTTACTTTCATGCGTTGCTGGAAGCAGAAAACTGGTTCAATCATTTGGGAAAGTAAGTTGGCAATATACCAAGAGTCATTACTATGTTCATATTGTGTGAAACAAGAATTTCGCCTTTGGGATTATATCCTAAAAAAATGATCCAAAAAGAGCTACAAACACAAAAGTTTTCATTATAACATTATTTTTGATTAAAAAAATGAAAGCAACTTAAACACCTAACACCTGGAAAATATTTAGGTTCACTACAATACAGTTACACTAGGGATCATTAAATAACCTTGAAAAATTATTGTGAAAATGACTGCATAGCAACATGAAGAAATAGATATGACATGTATCTAAGTGGAAAAGACAGGAAAAAAACTATGTACCCTATTAAAACTGTGTGAAAGGTGAATATGCGAAAAGAAAATAACCCAAAATGAAAATGGATGTTTTAGAGTGGTAAAATTATGGCTAGTATTTTGCTCTTTATTTTATAAAATCTGTAATAAATTATTTTCACAATTAAAAATTATGCTTTTAAGAAAAGAATGCCAAATGGAATCAAGTTCATTTATAACTGAACAAATTACTACTTTTAAAGAACAGCATTATTAAGAATTACAAATGTGTTTTAGAAGCATACTTTTTATAACAATCATAAAACTTTTGCATTATGTTTTTCTTCAATTACCTCTCTGAAGTTAGATTTATTTATAAATGCAATACATGACAACGTAGTTACTAAATGAGAGACTCCATATGTTTAAGTCACTCCCTATGTTTGTTAGGGATCTTAACTCATCTAGCTTTTAAGGTGTCAAATTTAGACACAAGAGGGAATCTCAAACACTGGGAGAATAAGCTATATTTTAAAACCTACCTCAACAATCAAAAATATGCCTATTCTTTTCTCCCATAAAAAAATCCTTCCAACTCTAGTTTTGAATAATTTAGGCAGTATTAAGACAGGAAAAAGGTAACCTCTTGGGTAACCTCTTACCTGACTACAATATTAAGGCATAAAGTATAATGGTGTTGATAAATTTTCTTACAACTTCAAGTACGTTATTTCCAGCTCTTGGGGAAAGATTGTTGCTTACATTTCTGCCAGCTATTATCTTTATTAAAGATTCAGCTATTTAAAAGTAGAAATATTTTCAAAATGTAATATTTTTTCATACAAATCAAAAAGGATTATAGAGAGACAAAGAGGAAAAAGGAACATTCATACCAAAGGACCTGTTATCTCTGGGTCTATTTCATTCACTCAACGTTCAACAATAATTAACTGAGCATCTAGAATGCCAGAAGTAGACAAAGATACGATAGAAAATAATTATCTTAGATGATGATAAATGCTATGGAAAAAAGAGAAAAGCAGAAGAAAATAAGAGAGCTTAGGAGTACTGGGATGGGAATTACAATTCAAGGAGAGAAGTCTAGGTAGGCTTCACTAGGAAGGTTCCATACAGCAAACATTTGAAAGCAATGGATAGTTATCCATGTGGATACCAGGGAAAGAGCATTCCAGGCATAGAAGACAGCACGGTACTGTGACCGAAGGCACAGTGTGGCTGAAACCAGCATATAGGAGAGAAAATAGTAGGAATAAGATGAGCAAGGTGTCAGTGCGAGGTAGGTCAGATGATGTAGGTTTTGCAGACCGTTATGAGAACTGTAGCCTTTATTCTGAATTACATAGGAAGTCACTACAGACTTCTGATTTATCTGAATAGGAACACTCTGGCTGTTGTGCTGAGAATAACAGAGACGTAATTGTAGCTCTGAACATCTGGTAAGAGGTAGACAGACTCAAATTCTGTGTTCTGAATGTAGAACCAACAAGATTTCCTAACAGACTGAATGTGCAAGAAAGACAAGATTGAAGGTGATTATTTTTTACCTA
Source organism: Balaenoptera acutorostrata (assembly GCF_949987535.1). Taxonomy (NCBI): domain Eukaryota; kingdom Metazoa; phylum Chordata; class Mammalia; order Artiodactyla; family Balaenopteridae; genus Balaenoptera; species Balaenoptera acutorostrata. The sequence goes on from NC_080077.1 coordinate 20,873,372, forward strand.
GCAATCAGAATAGGATTCTATCAGTTGAAATGAGGGAGACTGGGTAGAACAAGTTTTGAAGGGCAGGTTCAGGAATTTAGTTCAGACATACACTAAGCTGGAGATTCCCAGGTGGAGATAGTATGTAAACATATAAATTTGGGAGTGATTGAGAGATGACATGTAAAATTCATCAGAAGGTCAGATGAGTTCAGGAAGGAATAAGTACAATAGAAAGAATCTGGCATGGCCTGACCCCTGAGGCGTCCCAATTTTAGGAGGCTGAGGAAAGAAGGAGGAATTAACAAAGGAAACTGAGAAGGAGCTACCAGTGAGGTGAGAAGAAAATCAGGATAGAGTAGTATCCCAGAAGTCAGGTAAAGAGACAGAACAGAAGTACACTTAGTGAGTCAACAGGAAAGGGAGGACAAATAATGGTCACAACTCAGCCAACATCAACAAACAGAGACATGACAAGTTACAATGAGGGACATATAACTCAGAGTGGGGACTCAGGACAGCTTACTTACTTGAGGAGAAAAGAGATGCTTGCAGTAAGTTTTAAGAGGCTTTTGCTATTGTAAAAGTGTTGCTTTATGTATGTCAAAACATACATTAATGTTTTTCTTTTTGATGCGAGCAGCTCTGGCTATATAATTTGCAGAACGCTGTGTAAAGTGAAATTGCAGGGCCCCTTGTCCAAATATTACTAAGAATTTCATGATGGTGGCAGTAGAGCATTAAATCAAGTGCAGGGCCCTTCAAAGAACAGAACCTTGTGTGATCGTGACCGCATGGGACGCACATCCATTATGCAAGGCATCTGAACTGTAACAAATAGGTATTGCTGGTACGGCAGGATTTCTTAGCTTCTGGTTTCAAAAAGGCACTTAACTCATTATTGGAGAACGCAAGCAGAAAAAAAAACGATACAAACGTAAGGAGAATATGTTAGAATGTAATTTACTTTTTTCCCCAACTTGCTTGCAAGGCTAAATCAGCATATACAGATCTGAAGTCATTATAGTATGACAGCAAAAAAGGGCAGCAGAGTCGTTAAATTTGATAGCACTAATAAAGCTACATGAAAAAAGGGAAAGAAAACAGGCTTACTTTTCATTGGTATGCAGACAAAATTTTTTAAATCTCCGTAGTGTTTTAAAAGTTTTGGTTAATGTCCCTGAATGAACATTTAATATATAAATTCATTTTGGTTCCACCCCATTGACATAAAAAATGATGCCTGAATCAGAATACTAAGTATGAATGCTAAAACTAAGATGGGAATCCTCTAGCTTCTCACAGTAATAAAACGGTATTCTTCCCTACACTTTAAAAAATATGTGCACACATAAATGTATTCCTTCATCTAGCAAATATATTCAGTGTTTCCTATCATCAGGCGCTGTATTAGGTCCTGAACTTACATTTTCTCTCTCCTTCAGCCTTGTTCTACATATAACCAAAGAGGGAGGGAAGCAACATCTCTTGCTCTACTGCATACGCCAAGTCACACCATGGCTCATTTGGAGCCGTGGCTAATTTGGAGAATTTTCCCTCCAGGAGTTTTGGTAACACTCTTTAGTGAATTCTTATTCCAAGGTCTCTTCCCAGCTAGAAGGCTACACACTTGCACTATGGAGCTTTTCCAACCTTCCCAAGTACAAACAATCATGATTTATCTGTGTCTCCCTGGCTGTGTGTTCATACTCACATTACAGTGCTTTTGATATCTACTTTAGTCACTTGTTTTCGAGCCTGTCTCTGCCATTAGGTGGTGAAATCTGTGACAACAAAAACAATCTTAGGAACTGATGTATGCTCAGCCCCTAGCAAAGTATGCAGCAAACATTGGGTGCAACTCAAAAGTTTCCTGAATGAATAAATAAACTGTTAGATAAATGAAACTGTCTCTGGGCTAAATATGCCCAGAGGCAGTTCATTAGCAAGGGGCTGTATTGCTTGGTTTTACAGACCTCTACTTGCCTACATCTGTTGTCTACTCTTTAATTTCACCACTAGGGACCGACAATTATTAGGATGCCTTGCCTCTCCCTCTAAACTCGGATATTCTATGACCCTTTGGGGTGAGGTTCCAATTACCCACATCAGGCTTGGGAGACAAATGCAGTTAACTGAATGAGGTGTGGCAGGTAGGTGCAGGCTCACATAGAGAACTGCCGCTTCAGGTCTTCACACAGACTTTGCTAACAGACCTTAGGGGGCTGTGCTTTTAATAAGAAGGCAGTCAACATAGGTGGCAGAGGCTGAAGGGGAACTTGGGAAATAATTTAATCAATTTTAGAAGAAGGTCAATTTTTCATTAGGTAACTTCATAACACAGCAAGACACTGAAATTTCAGGTTTGCAGACAGAGTGTCAGATAACTTTAGTAGGGAGAATAACCATACACACACACACACACACACACACACACACACACACACACACACACACAAACAGACTAAATTTAATGGTGGAGTGTTGCTGTTTTAAAGACAATGTTATTTTAATGAGTAAGCTTGCAAATGTATCTTGGCAATTCAGTTTAAGGCCCAAATGTCCTGATTCTTATATAATGAGGTTTGAATATAGGAATTCAATTGGGTTAAGCAAAGGACAGAATAGCCCTGAAGGAATGGAAAAGCCCCTAAGATATTGTACCTGAATCATACACTTTCAATTATTCTTGGTGATTTCCTTTTCTAAAGTCAAACATGAATTATACAGCAGAAAGGGTGTTAGAGCTCTGATAACTGCTCCTACCTAAGTTAATAGGTACATTGTTATGAAAATGAAGTGCAAATTGAATAGCAAAAACTGAATCTGCAATTTTATCCAATCTACAAGTATCTGACAAGTAAATTCATAACATTACAAATGAACGCTACATACATCATAGGTGCTTTCTAAGTAATTGTTGATTGAATGATAATCTCACACTTTTGAAAGTGAAGCTACAAATAAGTGACCTCACTTTCCAAAACACTTTTTAAATGATACTACAAATTTAAGTCAATAAGTGGGAAAATTCAACTTTATCAATTTATTCTAGAAGTCATTAGAAATATTATATATTTTAAAGTAGTAATTTATTTTGACATTTGACGGGATGAAATTTGTATCTACGTGAGAAAAAAAATAATGTGATTGTGTTGTTTACCAAGCAGATACCTAAAAAGTTTGGAAGATGATTCCTGTTTAATTTAACAGGTTGACCCTAGATTTTAATGGGGGGCTAGTTCTGCTGGACAATAAATAGCAGATATTAATATGGTTTTGTTTAATTAAAACAACCCATATAGCCTAGACAGTTTTAAACAAAACAAAAATGATCAAAACTGTCAAGACAAATTCTCAGCAATTATGTGAGATGAGATTAGCCACCATTTACTGAGTATTTACTGTGGACCAGGTCTCACGCCAAACACTTAACCATCAAGGCACTTTGACTTATGATTATGATTATGATTTAACAAGTCTGCCTATGTGATGGGTTGTTAAAACATTGAACAAAGTATTTATTATGGTTGTTGCTGAAAATCTATTAATGTTCTGAGTCACTGGTTTAAATATCCAAGAAAGTAGAGGTATTTAATTAAGGGTCCAAAATATATTGATGTTTCATAATATCAGTTCCTGGAACATTTACATAACAGAAGGGAAAGATGCCAGTCAGTGAGTCACGCACTTCAATGTATAAGATAGATTTTTGAGCTGAGCCTTTGCTGTGGGGCTTTCTGCTTGCTCATTGCCTAGGACTGCTACATTTTTCAAGAAGCATCAACCCTACTAACTACTTTGCTTTTCTGATTTGTTTCTGGTCTATGGAATGTTTGCTGTATTTTGGAGCCCAATTTTGCCATGCTTGATTTTCTGTTTTTTACATTTTATCTATAATTATTAGGTGTTTGAGCGGATGAGGTGCTTTGAAGTATGACCTTACAGTACCTCTGACCTTGAAGTCTCAGAGCCATCACCTAAACATTTAAATGTATAATATTCCTTCTGGATACAGTCACAAGCACAGAGCGTTTAGGTATAGGAATGACTAAAATATGTCACTGGAGTAGAGGCTGTGCCTTATTGCCCTCTGTATATTCAGCATCAATTCAACATATAAGTCATTCCGTGAACAGTGGGGGTGGATGGATGGATGGATGGATGATGAAGTGACTTGCACTGCCATTATCAAAGAAAGGTTATGAAAAAGTGTCATTAAATCACTGATGTACATATAAAGGACTAGAGTATAGAAATATATGTGGGACTCAGAAAACTTTGAGAATATATGAGTTCCCATAAACCAACCCTTTTGTATCTGAGGTGACTGAACACCTGTATCTGAGATACCAGAGTCTCTTAACCCTCTGTAGATGGTGCAAGCAGACTGGATCCAGGGTAAAGAGATGCAAATGTAAGATAATGTATACTATTTCTGTTCTTTTACTTATAAACACTCAAATATTGCCTTTCAAGGTAATTAGATTCATGGTTAAACATATATAATTTGCCTATTAGCCTTTAATAAGTTAACTAAAGGCAGTGCATGCAGAAGTGTCTTATGGGCTTGGCCTTTCCATGATAAGCTGTTTTCTTTTATTAAGAACAAGAAATAATAAATCACCTTCCAGTCTCTAGGCTCATATCTAATCCCATATAAATTCTCAAAAATATTGTTGCTTCAATGGCTTCATCCAATTATTTGAGGAGTCTAAGTTTTTTTAAGGCACCAATAGGCTAACACAACAAGTGTATGTTATGATGTCAAAACTTATAGTGCCCAAACATAGTGAATCTAAGGAAAAATACAAAATGTAGACACAGAGCAACTAAAATTTAAAATATACTATAAAATAAGTCCTAGTTTAAAGAATAACCCCAAACAGCTATTGCTTATTGAACACTTACTATTTGTACTCTGCTAAGTGGTTTATACATAGTGATGGTCAGAACAGGATAGCAGAGATTGGAGAATATGCCCCAAAACCTAGTTTATAGGGTTAGTGTGGGAATTGAAATCAGATCTACCTAAGCCCACGTGCTAGGTTCAATCACTCTGTACAGACAGGGCCAACATAAGGTGCCTAGAATAGAGAATAATACACCACTATCCAAGTGAGAAGAGCCAAAGAAAAGTTTTCAGTGAACTTGAATACATATACTGCTGAGGATATGCGTTAAATAGTCAGATGTCTACCTATAATTATTTTCTTCAAATTCTTCATATGACTCCTTGACATCAGATTTTGACATCACTGGAAGCAACTTTTGAGTCGCCTAACAGTTTTCCAGCATGTAGTAACCCCACATCCACCTAAGGTTCTGAGACATAGACTTGTTTTTTAGTTTGTATATAACAACATCACTGAAAATTTTAATGTAAAACTTAAGTGTTAATTAAGTGTAACATCAGCACAGGTGGTTTTCAGATGTATCCGGTAGATGTGTATTTGTCTTGTCCATAGCAGAAGAACATATGGTATCTCTTTCTAAATTGATCTTTAAAAGATTTGTGTACAACGATATTCAAGACTTGCATTTATGTGATCACATCTCCTGGAATAATTAACAAATCAGAGTTAAACTTCTTTGCCTCGTATTTAAAAAGAAATCCATCTAGTAATCTCAAGATATTCTACTTGAGCTTGGAGAGATTATGTCAAATTAATTCAACTTCCCTAAATAGTACTGTGTGGTTCAAAATAAAGTAATTCAGACAGCCACCTGTAAAATGAGAGAATGAGTTTGAAATCAAATACAAGGTCCCCTCTTTCTATGGGAAAATTTTAGAGAACAAAATATCTTGCCTAATATTATTATCAAACCACTTAAGGGTTGATTTTGATTGTTCTCACTAGGTATATACTTTTAAGTCATAAGGCAAGAGTTCTTTGAAGTTAAAAAGATTTTTTAAAATTTATTATGACAGAGACTTAAATACCAAGAAGTTAGAAAAAAATGACAAAGTTTGTAATAATAGAAAAAATGGAAAGAAAAAGACTAAATGCTACATTTAATGCTAAACATATCGGTGAAAAAATTAGTTTAAAAATTATTTTATGTTCTGTTTAAAGCTACATCATACTGTTATAATTGAATTCTACAATCCCTTAAGGAAAAAAGATTGGTAATAAATGTGCACACGAACTGAAAACGTGCCTGAATTATAACCAAGGGACCAAAGTAGGGGGTTAGAGAAATGGGTGGTTAGACAGACAACCAGAGATTTAGGACAGCAACGTGCAGTTCACAGCTCAGCCACGAACCTTGTTGGCAATGACTTCTCATAGCACAGAGAAGACATAGGAACTGTAAGTCTGAGAGCTACAAATATAGGCTCTCCCTGAGTGGAAGCTCCATGCGGACAGGGACTGTGTCTGTTTTCTGTACCTCTGTCCTTCTGGTGTCTTAGAAACTGCCAGACACACTAAGTAAATGATAAGTATTTGCTGGAAGTGAAGGAAGGAGGGAGGAAAACTCAGATCTCATTAAATCATATGCCTCTCATTTGCTTCCACTATAAATAAGGGGATTGGACTGAATTATTTCTTGGGTTCCTTTCAATCCTAATAATTGACAATTCTAAGTTGTACACACTCACTCGCACACACACAGACACACACAAGATTTTCCCTGATAAAAAAAATCTGAAGACCAGGGGAAAAGATATCTCCAAGGACATGGGAAAGAAAAATCTTGCCTGAAACATAGAGCAACCACATGTACACCCAAATGGATTTTGATTTTAAGAAAAGACCGAGGATAAATTAGAGACTTAGGTTAGAACATAGGCAAGGCTGAGGTTCCACTACAGCTGGCGAAGTTCAGTAAGAAAGGTAAACTACTACAGGTAGGTGTCACATCTTTAAATATTACCCTAATTGTACGAACTATAGTGATTGGCCCTCCTTGTAATAATTTATAGCAATTAGAAACATTACTCTTGGCAGTTGGGAAAGAAGGTTACTTTTGACAGAATGTAACTGTATTTGGAGACAGGGTTTTTAAAGAGGTAATCAAGTTAAAATGAGGACATTCATTAGGGTAGGCCCTAATCCGATATGACTGGGGTCTTAATAAAAAGAAGGTATTTTGAGCAGTTTTAAGACACAGATACCCACACAGGGTACACCATGTGAAGACACAGGGAGAAGACGGCCATCTACAAGCCAAGGAGAGGGCCCTTACAAGAAACCAACTCTGCTTACATCTTGATTTCAAACTTCTAGCCTCCAGAATTATGAGAAAATAAATTTCTGTTGTTTGAACCACCTGTTTATGAGCTTTATTATGGTGGCCTTAGGAAACTAATACACATCTCCACAAACTTACTCTGAACACTATTCCATAATTTATATCTCCTAGCATCTTAGCCTGCCTAGTTCTCAGAGTTAAATATGAAGTTTTTGGCAAACATTAATAATATATAATATTAAGAACACTTATAATTTTGGATCATTGATAAATTGAAAGGCAGACTATGATAAAAAAAAGTTCTAGAATCTAGAATCAACACAAACCTCTACAAAGGACTATTTCCAGTGAGGATATAACAGTGAGTGAGAACACATACTCAGAAAATCTGGGCTATTCATATAAACCATCTAATGCATAACTCAGAAAGTTAAAGAAGTACAGACTGTTAAATGGAAACTCTTGACTTACTGATAAGAAAAATCCCTCAACAGTAGTCTGGATCATGCACAATGTGCTAAATGATAGCTACTGTGATAAAGAAGTAACCTGAGAAAGTCTAGAACCAGGCACCAAGAAATCTAGAAAGCAGGGACAATCTATATCCAACTTACACTATTCCCCTCCTCCATCCCCAACCAAGGGGATTTTGAGTAGTTTTAAGACTCAAAGGATTAATGGAATATGAAAACATCATCTTTATATTAGAATTCTAAACTATATCACCATTACCCTTCCTTCTTTCATCATCATTTTGACATCTGGCTCTCTCTCATGGTCATGGTGATTTTATTATCCACATAGACAATCCTTCCACTACCCAGCCTCTCAGCTCCTCAACTTGCTCTCCTCTATGACCTTATTCTCCACCCAACTCACACAGCTCATTTTAGCAAAAAGACACTGGATGTTGTCATAAACCATAAATGCACCCCTCCATAAATTCGACTTCAGCGTCCCTTCTCTGACAACCACCTGTTTTCTTTATAGAACGTGCTCCCAGTTTCCCAATTTGAACAATTCCTCAGCCCCCCGAAGCGCTGACTTTGAACACCATTTTACTTCCCCTCATATGTCCCATATCCTCACATCTCCCCTTAGCCAGCTTCAAACCCATGAGCACTCATTATACAACTCCCTTGTATTTCTGTAACTCCCTGGCCCCTGTCTTACTCCATCACATTTGCTTGTTCCAGTTCAGCTCTCCAATTAATTCCTCACCTTCACTGGAGCAACTAAACATGGATGAAGAAAAACATTCACACTGGCTGTTCTCACGTTAAGTTCATGAGCACTGACTCCAGGTCGGCCTGTTATGCTGCCCTGCAGTCTTGGTATATTTCCTAGTTTATTGATGCATCCACTTTTACACTACATTTTCTACCTCCTCTCTCCTCAGATGTCCACATCTTCTTCCCTCTTCTTATATTCAGTTGTTGACCTTTCATCTTATTTCACTGAGAAAACAGAGACAATAGAAAGAGAACATCTATATGTTCCCACACCCACATGTACCAATCTACCTTCATCTGTACCCATATATTCCACATTTCTTCCTGTTAAACTGGATGAGCTCTTCTACCTAATACAAACGGTTCCACTTGTGCACTAGATCCCACCCTATCACTGTTCCTACATGGTACCCTCCCTCCTGCATCACTGACTTTTCCTGCTTTACAGGATCATTCCCATCATCATAGAAGCATGTTGAATTATTCTCCATCTTTACAAAACCATTACTTGACCTCACGTTCTCCCTCCAGCTACTGTTTCATTTCTTTGTTTCCTTTGTTGTAAAAATCCTTGAAAGGGTTCTCTATACTTCTTCTGCTCATATTCTTTCTTGAATCTACACCAATCAGGTTTCCAACTTCACCACACCACTGAAATGACTCTTGTCAAGGTCAACAAGACTGTCTACAGATGGTCACTTTTCTGTTCTCATCTTATTCTGCCTCTCAGCAATATTTGATGCTCGTGATTACACCCTCCTTTATGAAATACTTTCTGCCTTTGGTATCCTAGACTCTGTTCTCTCTTGGCTCTTCTACCCTCTGGCTCTGCCTTCTCAGTCTCCTCATCTTCCCAACCTTTAAAGGTAGGGTGCCTCAGGGCTCATGTCTTGGAATTCTTGACTCCCTGGATCATCTCATCCAATTCCACGGCTAATATATATGCTGATAATTTTGATTTGTTGACCTTTCCCTCAACATCAGACTTGTATATCTAACTGCCTAATAAGCACCTTAAGCTTAAAATGTCAAAAAACGAACTCTTAAATTTCCTCCCCAGACTGCTAATCCAGCAGTTTCCCACATCTCTCTGAATGATACTTCCATTCTTCCATTTGCTTTGTCCAAAAATCTTTGACTCCTGACACTACATCTCTTCTCTTTTTCTCCCAGCCCATGCATCTAATCCATAAGCAAATCCTGTTGTTATTTCCAAATATATTCAGAAACCAGTTACTTCTTACTATCTCCACTGGGATATCCTTGTCCAAGTCATTACCATCCCCCACTTGGATTACTGAATTACATTCCTGAACTCCTGAACTTCAGGTCTCTATTTGAAAATCACCCCACTTACGGCACTTTCCTAAGCTTCTCCACATAAAATAACACTTCTGCTGCCTATACTATCCCCTCCCTCTCTCTCCTTGACCTTGCTTTACTTTTTCCATGGCACTTACTACCATGGGACATATTATATATTTATTGCTTATTGGTATGATGTCTGTATCGCTCAGAACCAGGCAAAAACTTATGTTCATTTGTTGATTCACCAGTGCCTAGAATAGTGCCTGATGCATATTAGGCACTCAGATACTTGCTGAATGAATGAATTGACATTACCATCAGCATCATTATCAATATTACCTTTATTATCTAAATGCCTGGGTCCAAAGGGTTGAAGCAGAGCAACTGCACCCTAAGACAGAACAAAACACAATCTAAAACAGGGTAACCTTGGTGGGAGCAGGGGTTAGAACATAGCCAGCACATACTGGAAATGTCGATGTGCACTTTACTTGTTAAAGCTAGAAGTGGACAATCACTTCCTACCTCAAGATTTCAGTTTTAATCAAAATGGTAGCATATGGTCACAAGTGCGTTTTGTTCCTTAACAAAGCACTTCCATTAGAAGAGCTTTGTATTATTCTACTTCATCACTAATACCTGAATCCTCAAAAAGGGTATATATAATTAATAGAAGGGAAAACTGAAAAAAGTAAGGAGAAATTGATTTTCTTACATCAGTAATTTTAAATCTTCTATCATCATTATTATTTTTTGCATATTATATACCAACAGTGTCTTCCTTTTTTATTTTAATCTTAGAGCTATTTCTCTATCATATTCTCTTTTCAAGTACAAAGAGAAAATTTACCCAAATGGTAACTTGAATAACCTGGTCACAAGCGTTCAAAATAAGATAAATTTCTAGGTCTTATCATTCTGTATTGAAGCAACTTATAATATAGAGGATGTCTTCCTTTAGAAGAAGCATGTGTTTGTCAGTTTTTAAATGAGAACAGAGTTCTAACATCACATTAAAATGTACAGATTTAGAATAAGAACTTGCGTTGCATGTGAAGAGGAAAAACTATAACAGAACAAGGTGATAGCATTTGTTTAGTTGAAATAATATATTTTTGTCATTAACACAGTTCTAGTGTGGAGAAAACTATTCATAAATGTTAGGTACTATTATAATTCTCTTAGTGACATTTAAATTCTAAGCATGCAGACTTCGAAGTGAATTCAACAGAAATTGCAACGAGAAAAAGGAAAAGGTTCACTAGGAACAGTAAAACAATAAAACCAAAAAAATTACAGTCAAAAAGCAAATAGAAAATATTTGTGGTTCTCTTAAGGTCATTATTAGAATTAACTCAGAAAGTAAGTCTCTTGTAATAGAAAATAATTTTGTAATGTACAGAATTGTATATCTGGGAAGTTCATTTTATAGAAATAGGCAGCTAGGAGGTAAAAGGGTTCCATATAGAATGAAATAATTAATCATTGCATCCTAATGCATTGAAAAGTCATACTTTAACATCTAACTGGTTGAGAGATTTGGTTTAAACTGGTTTTAAAGCTTTCGGTAATAGCGTGGTCACATTATTGTTTTGTTGGTATTTTACTTATATATGCAAGGCATATTAGTTTGCCACCTGCTTGGTGATAATATAAATAAATTGCAAAGAATTGTCCAATAAGATATGTGAATTTTCACCATGAATGTGATTGATTAGGGAAAAAGATACTTGAGGATGAACACAGTTTTGGCTTTACCTATTGTGTGTAAAATTATGGAAGTGAAAACCTTTATAAAAGGCTACTGTGGAAAAAAAAAAAAAAAGGCTACTGCACACCCAGAGCACATCAACAGCTGTTGCACAATTTTGTGGGACCTTCTTGTCTTAAACTTTTGCCATTTGTGCTCCTTAGTTTGGTTCTGATGGTCCTAAAAAGGTAAATTTTGTTTGTTTTTAAAAATAAGTTTATAGTGGAATATGTTATGATTCTGCAAGTTTATCTACTAGATTATATGCTAGCTTAGCTGTGTGTGTATTTGCTGTTCAGAAATTTCACAGTTGACTTTGTTTTTTCTCTCCACGAAGAAAAATATAAATTATGATAATGGATAAAAATTTACATTAAAACAAAGAACAAAAAACAAGGTGATATGTGATATATGAGAAAATGGGTATGAAGATATATAAACGAATGAAAAGTTAATGAGGCAAAGAATTTAAATAATACAAGGTTATAAGAATTAACACGTCAGTTGATAACATTCAGTATATCTGCTTTTCAGAGTAAAAGTACAATTTTGCATAGAGATAGATATTTGAGCAGAATAAAAATGTGACAAAAAAGGGTCTAAGTTCAGACAAAAGAAACCAAAAACCCATAGAATGATCTTAAATACAATGGTCTTCATTTGCTTTCAGATTTATATCTATTCTATTTTCTTACTACTACAAGTCCTTATTTTTTCTACTTTCATTTAATAAAACAAGATAGTATGTAATTCTTTATGACTCTGTAACTTCTGAATTTAAGATTAACTTATAGTAAAATTTCCCCCAATATAATATATTAATATTTTAAAATCTATTAGAAATAGATAAATTTCATGATCAGCTAAAAGCAATATAGTGCTTTAGATACCTGCAATGTTTGAAAAAACCTTCAGTTAAATATGAAGAGAAAACTTAATTTGAAACTAAAGGGAGCAATGCATGCAATTTGAATAAAATGCCTAAATACTGATAATTAGGAACAGAGGGGGGGAAAAACCTGTCATAATTGGTTCCATTCACATATTTATTTTATTTTGAGTACTTATTTCACCAAAATCAAAATGAATGACTAAAAGGAACCCACCGTATGTGATCAACTTACTTTACAATGATCATACTGGAGTTGTAGGGCTGGGACATCCCCTCCAATAGGCATTTGTTTTCTAAGCTCTTCATCTTTCATATTCAGCCATTTGATCAGTTCTTCTAAAGACGTCAGCAACCTGTTCCACTTCTCAGCACTGGCCTCCAAATGAGCCCTGTGAAGAGATAACGTTGACCACATTTAGACATTTGAAACGCATCCAAAAAATTATGTACCTTCCTTTAGCCTAATAATCATGTACAACCAACTAATGCTCACGTCTAAGAAGGAGGCTGAAACTTTGTAAAAAGAATATATATTTCTTGTAAGAAACAGTTATTTCGAATAAGCTAGAATATTAAGGATATGTTGGTAATACCTGTCAAAAGTTAAAACATACACCTCCACACCACAAAGGCATCAATATGAGGCTCTCAAGAAGAATGTCCATGATATAATGTAAAATTATTTAAGCAAGTTTCAGTAGTTTATGTATAGTATATATGCACATTCAAATGTAACTTTTTTCTCATTTCATCTATATATACAAAGAGAGGGATAGAGAGAAGAAATCATATGCATATAAAATTTTTAGAAAGATACATACCAGATGTAGTTACTACTGAGAACACAATAAACGCTTAATTTTTATATATTTTTGTACTAATTGAGTATATGCAACAGGCTCGTACGATTTTTCTTTCCAAACAAGCTAATTTGAGGGGGGAAAATTACTAATGTCTTGATTTCTCTTGTATTCAAATAAATTACTGAAAGCAGAACATCACCAACATTTATCTCAAAAAGTTGAAAAACAATAAAGCATTACTTGGACAGAACACTATTTGGCTTATGGCTGACTGATGTCCAGTGACAAATGTTATGAATAGAAAACAACTGGGCAGAAATCACTGCAGTACTTTATACTCTGATTTAAAGATGAGATCTTTGTTTCAATAATAATTTCTGTTTTCAGCACAGAAAAGTATCTTCAGGTTCTTAAATTATGAACTTCATAATTAGGGAACTATGTTTAGGAAAAACATTTTTTATGTGATGAAGGCTTCAATAAGAATAAAGCCTTTGAAAACAGAAAAGTAAATAAAAGACAAATTTGCTAGTTGCTCCTGCTAGAGCCTTGGAGAAAGCCCAAAGCCTTGGAGAAAGCCCTGCCTCAAGCCCACACCACATGAGTTGGATTTAAAAAGATAAGTCAGTCAAAAACAAGTCGAGAGACTCAAGGAATCAGTGTTTCCTCAATCTTGCATCACCCCAGTGGACAGACCATGAATGTGGACTTACATGCTAAACTGCATGAAATGGAATTATCTTGACTGTCCATGACCTTTCAGAATGAAAGGGGCAAGGCTGATGGAGACAGACATAAGCCTTGTTACACAACAGCTTCCAAAGACTAAAGATTTATGATAGCAAAAGATGATTCACTTGGGGCAACCCCAGGTACAAGAAATCTCTGTTGACCATGTTTTACATCCTCTCATACCACAACGTCCACCGTAACATTGGCTTATGATCCCTGCTTCCACAAAATTGCTCCTTTACTGAGTGATATGAAACAAATCAACCAAGCACAGCAACTACTGTCCCTCAGATCTATCAGTAATTTCCTTTTTGGACATCTGACCTACTTGAATCTTTGTCTCAAAGCTAATAGCTCTGCTATAGTTCATTCAAACAAATATTTCCCCATTGATCACATTACGTGGTATTCCCAGCAGTGGATATTCAACAATATCATAAGTCTTGTTTAAAAGTTCATTATGTTTTTCAGAAAAACAACTATGTATCTCTGATCTCTAGTTCATCTCTAATTCCTAAAACAATGACTGTAGTCTATCAGCCAATATTCTTGGCTGAAAGAAAAAAATGGGAGTTCTGCATATCTCTAAAATACCATGAACCTGCATTCTGTCACACACAAAAGACCAACTTTCCTGCAACCCATTTATAGTTCCATTGTCAGCTGGTTAATATAAAACAAACTATTCAAACTATAAAATTCTATGTCTTATTCAAAAAAGCTAGGTACGAAATAATTTTTTTAAAGTTAGGAGTACAGAAAAAAGTTTGAGGTATCATAATTATAATTTGAAGTTCTATTTTATTCTCCTGTATTTACAGTCTTTTCTGTTCATTCTACAGGTGCTATGATTGACCTCACATTACAAACTTATGCTTTAATGAGATCCTGATTCTGTTTGAGGGCCAGCTTTTCTGTGTTCATATTGATTAATTTTAGGCCAAATATGTCCCTGATAAACCTATCCCTGATAAACAATACTTTTACTTGGCAAAGAACAGAACTAAATAATTTCAAGTATATTAACTGAAAATTCTCTCTGCCAGTTACAAAGCATTTTGTCCTCAGTATATCTGACCGAGTTGGTGCAATTTCTTTCCAGTATCTTTAAATCCAAAAAATAAATATTGCACTTCCCTGGTGGCGCAGCGGTTAAGAATCCGCCTGCCAATGCAGGGGACATGGGTTCGATCCCTGGTCCGGGAAGATCCCACATGCCGTGGAGCAACTAAGCCTGTGCACCACAACTACTGAGCCTGCGGTCTAGAGCCCGCAAGCACAGCTACTGAGTCCGTGCACCACAACTACTGAAGCCTGCGCCCCTAGAGCCCGTGCTCTGCAACAAGAGAAGCCACCACAATGAGAAGCCTGCACACCGCAATGAAGAGTAGCCCCCGCTCGCCGCAACTAGAGAAAAGTACACGCGCAGCAACAAAGACCCAACACAGCCAATAAATAAATAAATAAATAAATAAAAATATTAAAAAATAATAAATATTGATAAATAAATAACAGCTAGAAATCAGAAGTCCTTAGTCAATCAAGAAGTGCTTGAGTGTCTTTGTGCGCAAAACACTTATGCACACACCCTGACCTCTTATTTTAGATTATTTGATCCTGCATCTTCAATGTCTATAGTTTAACTCTTTAATCAATAACCAAACCAGACATTACATTCCTATGACATCTAGTTACACACTCATTGTATTGAATAATATGATAATGTCTTTTCCAATGCAGTTAACTTTTTGACTGCACAGAAATAATGAAATTGATCATTGAAATCTATGGCATTCAGCACCTGAAGAACTATTTATAAAGATGAAGGCAATACTCTTTTAAGCGAGATACTAAAGTGACTTTGAAATAAAAACGATAACATTGGTCTATGTGCTTCTCTGTATCTTTCTTTTTCCAAAGTAAAAAGCAAACTGATCTGACAGAATCTCTGCCTGGAAAATCTGTTCTGGTTATTCTCCGATAGATTATAAATATGTGTTTGGTGGATTACTACCATATGCCCAAATAAAAGCATGCTTCTGTAGTAGCCTTCAGTGTCCTAGTTTCAATTTAATTCTTTCATCTTTCAAGATGAAAGCCTTTTCTTGGGCACTGGGTTGAACGCTTTGCAAAAAGAAACCTTACATTTGTGTTTGGTATAGTTGTACTTTTTCAATTTTACTTGAAACATTCTGAGGCTTATATTTCCCCAAGATTACAGTTAACCAGTCATCAATCATGCTTTCAGAATCTTCACTTAAAATGTTTCTTTATCTAACACATATCTGTGGGCACTCACATTTTGGATAATAGAATTTATTATCCTCTCATCTGCTTCAGTTCGTTCTTTGGGTACCTGACATGTGCAAAGCAATAGATACTTTCATTGCATGTATTAGCAACTCAGGGTGATGTCTACTTCAGAAAATGCTTCACACAAGTTAATTCTATTTAGATTGAGTCATCTATTTTACAGCTCTCTAAACATTTTTAAATGACCAGTTATTTTTAAAACTATAATATGAAAACTTTTTTGAACATAAACATCCATAAACATGGCACCTCATCATTTAAATATTGTAGAAAAGGAACTATGGAGAAAGCTATGTATTAATATTAATATCTATTTTAAATCACCAAAAGCCTCTACCTTTCATGTTTCTTCAAAGAAGTTTTTATCCCTTCTCCCAAAGTACAGATACAAAAAAAGAGAGCAAACAGTGTGAATGAGTAAGAGGAGCATTTATTAAAATAAAATACAGTTTTTCATTTTTTCAATAAAGTCAAACATCTATGGAGTACCCACTCTGATATCAAGCACTACACTGGTTCAGAAATAGAAGGTTCTAGGGTCAAGTTAGGAGGAAGACAAGTAAACCAAATATACTCTGAGATAGGAAACCTCATAACAACTCTCTGAGGCAACTACAGCTCAGAGAAGGAAGAAACTTGCTCAGGAAGTCATGGTGAGAATTTGGAATCCACACTAAATTCTAACCTCTTTCCATTATGTTGCTTTCATCATGGACAGCACTTAAGAGGGCAGATAGAAACTGCCAAGGTATATTTGTAGACAAGTAAAGGTACATTTGAAAAGTAGTAGGTCTGCCAAAGAATTTGATGACTCAAATTAAGAGGAGTAAAGATATACTATCCCCTATTGTGTAAGGAAGAAATGCACAGAATTAAATACCCATGTTGGCATTCTTACTGCAAAGAAACTTTTATTTTATGGTAAAACCCACAGATTATAAATTGAGTTATAGTGAAAGAAAACACCTTCATTAGTGCAAAAATAACCAGTAACATTAAAAGGGGATTATTTCTGCTCCCAGAAAAGGAATTAAGACTGACTAGGAGAAAGAAGTAGGGTCCTCAGAATTCAGTCTGTTCTGAAAAGAACACCAAAGCTGTGCTTCCAATATTGTAGCCACCAGCAACATGTGCCAATTTCAATTTAAAGCTTCAGTTAACTAAAATAAGTAAAATCGGAAATTCAGTTCACTAGTTGCACTAGCCACATTCCAACTGCTCAACATGCCACATATGGCTAGTGGTTACTGTACCGAACAGTGCAGATACAGAACATTTCCATCATTGTAGAAAGTTCTGCCGAAAAGCACTGAGCCAGAGGAAAACAAGAAGGAAAGCTGCAGAATCTTCCTCTATCAGATTTGAGAAAAAAAATTTTTAGAAGTTTTACAATATGGTTAGCATAATCGACTACCTAAAGTTAAAAGTGGTGTCAATGACATTGTAAAAGTGTGATAACGTTAGATGTAATGATGATGTTAAAGGTTAATCTCCTCTAAGGGCCTCTAAAAAGGTGCTCTGAATCTTTAAGAGGCTCATAAAAGAAAGGGAAGATAGAATTTTATCTTTGAACACTGTTTTCATTACATTTGAGAATTTCACTGGCCTTTGAAACCGTAAGTTAATAAGGATCCATATTAAACATTAAACATTAACATATTAAACATTAAGCTGATAAGTGGATATTTAATTAACATAATCCTAAATTATACAAATTTTACATAAAAGTTTAAGCCATGGCCTTCACATTACTGAATTTATTAGTAATTTCCAATTCACATTTTTCCAGGGAGTAAAAAACATTGTTAAAAGTTCCTAAGAGCCTATCTTCTAGCTCAGGTTTCAAATCACTAGCTATCTTTGCTTATATCGATCTAAGTGGAATACAGACTTGTATGTATTGTTTTTTGATTGCAAAAGAATAGTTGGTAAATTAGATTTCCGTATTTTAAAAGTGTGATCAATGTTATCCGAAAAGGGACTTCCCTGGTGGTCCAGCAGTAAAGAATCCGCCTTCCAATGCAGGGGACACGGGTTCGATCCCTGGTCAGGGAACTGGGATCCCACATGCCACGGGGCAACTAAGCCCATGCGCCACAGCTACTGATCTCGCGCACCTTAACGAGAGAGCCCATGTGCTCTGGAACCCTTGCGCCACAACTACAGAGCCTGCACGTCACGACTAGAGAGAGAAAATCTGCACGCCACAACTAAAGAGAAGCCCACGCGCCGCAGCGAAAGATCCCACAAGCCTCAACGAAAATCCTGCATGCTGCAACTGACCCGACGCAGCCAAAAATATAAATAAAAAAAAATTAAAAAGTTATCCGAAAAGACTGGAAAATAGTACTTAAGATATTAACCCAAGGCGTTGACTCACATGTAATTCCGTAGTTCCAATGACCACGCCGTGGCCAAAGGAGGTAACGTCAAGCATTTCATGTAGACATAGTGAATGTTCAATAAATATCAGCTGTTATTATGATCTTTGACAGATAGTCTCTTTTCTAAAAATGATGATAAATTGCAGCAAATATTCCTGGCCATGACAATACTGATTTTAGCACAATGAAAGCACAATTTGAAATACAGAATGCACAGAAGGGACATCTATCTGATGGCCTTATTCTCAGAAAAGAATGAAGCAAGGCTGCATGCAGAGAGGGAGATTTTGAGAGGTTTTGGGAGCCAATGAGGAATCGAAATCTTTAAAAGTTAGGGATAGTGGTGATTATGATAGAAAATCATTCAGAATTGCAATTGCAATTCTAAGTAGAAACTGTCAAGTTACAGTTGAAGAAATGTTATCATTTTTCACTTTCCAGTGCAACACTAGGAAGCCCAGAATTTAGATCAGGGGATAGGGAGGGTATGGTTATCAGAGCATCAGTGATTGGAAAAGCAGACAGGAATTTCAAGGTCCTGACATTACTGAAATGGTTTATAATGAAATCCAAGCTGGGTAGATGGGGTTGATGAAGTCTGAAAAGTAGAAGGGTTTAAAGCAACTAAAGATAAGGAGAAAGATGTGTAGGCTTGGGAAGATGAAGGAAAAATAAAAAGAAAGCTAGGAATTCCTCAGTTGAAAATATTAGAGGATGTGCATTTTTAAACAATCTAGTTAGAATATTGTAGACAAATTATATATACAGAATAAAACTACAAAGTTAGAGGATAGTATATAGATGGTCCGGGTATATAGGAAGCTAATGAAGGAAGGTCCTCTTCATAAAATCCATAACTTTAATGTGAAGGAGAGTTGTTTTACTGATGATATTCTAAACAATCCTGATTTGCTACAACAGAGGGCTCTTCTCCAACTAATATGGCAAAATCAATGGCACTCAGACGTGCATGGCCAGGTGGGATGTAAAAAAATAAAATGTGTGCTCTGAAAGCAATTTGCCCCTGGTCTCCTGAGACTAATCATCCCAGGGATGCCAAGATAACATGGGATGTTAACTAAGTCCTAGGCCCGGGCAGATCTATGGGGCTTAGAAACAAAATAGGGATAAAAGCATTTAGAGATAAAGTAAGAAGAAACTGAGAAGTCAACATATACAGAGTTATCAATAGAGACATCGACACCAAGGATGATAAGTGAGGAAAAGATGCAGAATAAAAAGGAAGTCAGATGCTCAAATCAACGAGTAAAGTAGAAGAGTGTCCTACAGATCAGGAGGAAGCAGGAATAAGACGATGAGAGGGTAAAATAATAGATGTATCCACTTCTAAGGACAAGTTGTTGAGAGATGGAGAAGCAATGCTTAAGAAACAGCAATGAGGCTGCCAACTTTCCCTCTTATCCCTGAGCACAGGGCTCCTGTTCAGCCAGTATCTGCTGGCGCCGTACTGGGAGTTTATGGCTAGCATTCTAATAGGTGTCCATAGTAGTTGTTAAATATTCAGAATGTTCCTGTTGACTGCCAGGTGAGGAAAATGGGAAAACTGAACTCTATTAAAGAGTGTTTCAAGTAAAGCAGGCAATTAAGGGGACAGTCAACTTTCAATTATAGAGAAGAGTGGTGGGAGAGTTTAAACAAATATTAAAGACATAGGAGAATTTGTTCACAATAGAAGCCAGTGCAAGTGGAGACTATACTTCAAAAGGAATGAGAGGAAAGAACAGAGGAACAGGAATTCATAGTGCACTCAGCAAGCAACATTTTCAGTAAGGACTGAAGGAGGCAGCTGGCTGTGGGGGAAGTTACTCTACGTTTTTGTTAATGAGAACACCTCCACACCCCCAGCTCCTTGGGAAGGGGTTTTCTCACTAAGTACGTTCCTGGCCTCTTCTCCACCCTTTCACTCTCTCTGTCCCTGTAGAGGTGGGGTGAGGAATCTGATTTGTAGATCTGGGGAATAACTGGATCTACTTAGCTCAGCCCACTCTTCCCTTTTGAGAACAAGCCTGCAGAGACTGAGTTCTTTTCTACTCTTCCATGCAGGGTTTCCCACATGGGAGGCCACATTGTCCAGTGACTGCTGGGAATTCTGCCTGCTTCTGGAGTCCGGTTAACAGCCCCATTTAGCTCTCACTCTAAGCCACCTCCTCCAGCCTAGCCTCTGTCAGTAATGAACATGACACTGTTGTTCTCACTTGTCCTTACTTTTGTTTCCTGTTTCTTCTGAATCCAGCCAGGAAAGAGGGATGCTACTTGCTGGGGACCTTCTCAGAAATTCCCAATATTAGTGACTAAGAAACAAGACGGGGTAGGGAGAATTTCCATGTCTTTTGAACTAATTAGTTCCAAACATAATGGTAATCAATGAGAGTAATAATAATAGTTAACAATTATTTAGTGCTTATCATGTGCCACTGTTTTAGGTACTTTATAAAGTCTAATTAAATCAACTATTCATGATGACTCTATGAGGAAGTTACTCCTATTATCCCTATTTTGCACAGGAGGAAATACATATTGGCCAAGTAACCTCCCCGCAGTGTCACAGCTGCCAAGGAACAAAACTAGTGTTGAAACTTACTAGGAAGTCTAGCTCCAGCATATTAAATGCATCCTGTACCACTTCTCTCTGAGGTGTGCTTACTATATGAGGGCCCATTACTAAGAATAATAAAGCATTTTATCTTCTTTTTAATTGCGATATAATTGACACATAACATTAGTGTCAGGTGTACAACACAGTGATTCAATATTTTTATTGATTACACTCCATACAGTTATTATAAAATATTGACTATATTCCCTGTTCTGCACATTGCATCCTTGAAACTTATTTGTTTTATACCTTAATTCCCTTCACCTATGTTGCCCCTCCCCCACTCCCTTCTGGTAACTGCTGGTTTGTTCTCTGTATCTGTGAGTCTGTTTCTGTTTTGTTATATTTGTTCAATTGTTTAATTTTCTAGATTCCACATGTAAGTGAAAACATACAGTATTTGTCTTTGTCTTACTTGTTTCAGTAAGTATAATACCCTCCAGGTCCATCCATGCTGTCACAAATGGTAAAATGTCATTCTTTTTTTATGGCTGAGTAATATTCCATTTATATATATATATATATATATATATATATATATATATACACACACATATATATACAAACACACATATATATGCATATATATAAATATTGCATTGTATGTGTGTGTGTGTGTGTGTGTGTGTGTGTGTGTGTGTATATATATATATATATATATATATATATATATAAAATCTTCTTTATGCATTCAACTGTTGATGAACAGTTGCAGGTTGTTTCCATGTCATGGCTATTGTAAATAATGGTGCTATGAACACTCGGGTGCATATATATTTTCAAAGTAGTGTTTTCATTTTCTTTGTCTCAATACCCAAAGCGACTGTAATCAAAATAGTATGGTACTGGCACAGAAACAGAAGCATAGATCAATGGAACAGAATAGACAGCCCAGAAATAAGCCCACGTAAATATGGTCAATTAAATCTACAACAAAAGAGGGAAGAGTACACAATGGGGAAAAGACAGTCTCTTCAATAAGTAGTGTTGGGAAAACTGGACAGCTACAAGTGAAAAAATGAAACTAGACCATTTTCTCACACCGTATACAAAAATAAACTCAAAATGGATTAAAGACTTAAATGTAAGACCTGAAAACATAAAACTCCTAGAAGAAAACATCTATGCAGTACACTCTTTGTTGGTCTTAGCAATATATATATATTTTTTTGGATTTGTCTCCTTAGGCAAAGGCAACAAAAGCAAAAATAAAGGAATGGGATCTAATCAAACTAAAAAATTTTTGCACAGAGAAGGAAACCATCAACAAAATGGAAAGGTAATCTACTGAATGGGAGAAGATATTTGCCTATGATATGTCCCATAAGGGGTTAATACCCCAAATATATACAGAACTCATACAACTCAATACAAAAACAAACAATCCGATTAAAAAATGGGCAGAGAACCTGATAGGCATTTTTCCAAAGAAGACATACAGATGTCCAACAGGCACATTAAAATATACTCAACATAGAGGAAAATCATCAGGAAAATGCAAATCAAGTCCACAATGAGATATCACCTCACAACTTTCAGAATAGCTATGGTCAAAAAGACAAGAAATAACAAGTGTTGGTGAGGACATGGAGAAAAGGGAACCCTTGTATACTGTTGGTGGGAATGTAAATAGGTGCAGTGACTATGGAAAACAGTTTAACGGTACTTCAAAAAATTAAAAATAGAACTACCATACGATCCAGCAATTCCACTCTTGGGTATTTCTCTGAAAGGGTCTCTTAACAGCTCTCCTTGTCTTTAGAACTTTGCTCATCTAATAATGCACTCTCCATAGTTGTGTGGGAGAGATATTTCCAAAGCTTAAATCTAATCATGCCACCTAAAAATCTTCAAATTCCATTACCAGTGGAATGGAGCATGGTGCACACAGGTTCCATGATTTGTGTCTTACCTCCCTCTTCACCTTTTTCTCTAGTCACAGTCTTTCCCCTCTACATCACCAGCAAATTCTATTCTCAGTCAGACCGAACTTCTTAACTGCTCCATGAAAACACAGTGTTATTTCTGGCCTCCTGCTTAGGTATCTTTCTCCAGTCCTCATCCAGTCCATCTGGGGAAAACTATACATCTTTCAAGGCTCAGCTTAGTACAATCATCTCTTTCATGAAGCCTTTGATGATCATCTGAAGTGAAAGTAACCACTTCCTCCTTTGGACCCATCTTAGCCTGAAGAGGACTGTGAACCCCCTAGGGGTAGGGGCCATATCTTATTTATGATTCACAATGCCTTAAACCTAGAAGTAAGTTCTTATTAAATGCTTGAATCTCCAGAAATGAGTAATGAGGCTAAAAATTATTTTAATTTATTATCACATTACTAACACATTTTACTGGAATGTATGATTTGTCTTGATCCAGAAGCCCATTGGCAAAAGCTTATTTCCCCATCTTCTAAAAAAAACATTATTTGTTAGATAGTATTCCAACTATAGTTTATGAGTTCTTTCTTTCTAGGTTAGAAAAAAAAAATGTGACTTGACAGGCTTAGGCAATAAAGGCCATGAAAGGTCAAAGTTTTTTTTGTCTTTATTAAATTCTCCTTCCTGAAGAACTCATCCTCCAAACTCTCAAAATTCCAGGACCATGTACACAATCTTCATCAGGGCCAGGCCTGTGGCTTTTAGCTTGTTAGACTAGTTGGCTTTGTTAGAACCTCAGTGAATGTTTTCTACTATGTTAACACTTTAAATCTTTTTATTTATTTATATTTATGGAGAACAGAAAGGTGAAACCCAATGGGATCTGGCCAGTTGAAAATTCAATTTTAAGCAATCACAAGTATATTCTCTCACTATACAATACTCCCTAATTTTAATAACTAAAAAAGTGTAGTTGGTTGATAATGTCCAACAGGATCTTTACACAGAGGTTTCCATAGTCATGCTACATTACCCCCTTCTTTAAGTGTAAAAAGAAGTGCAAATACCCCTTTATGAGTCCCAGAAGAATAAAAACCTTTCAGGATTTCTCTTCAGAAAGAAATTTTTTTAAAAAATTCATTCACAATAAATAAATAATCCGTGAAAGATTTCTGCTCTCCATGAAGTAGTCTACAAAATGCAGAAACCAGTTGAAGCAGATCCACTGAACCCCTTTATGTAAGAAAAAATAAACTAGATGCTACATTAGACAGAAATTACATAGATTAAGGAACTATCAGATTACCCCATTCAATCTTCACAGCAATCATGTGGGTTAAATATATATATTTTGATTTTGTAAATGAGAACACCAAGGCTCAGAGAGACTAAGTGACTTGCCCAAGATCAGTAAGTAAATAGTAAAATCAGAGTCAAATTCAAGACCATTTGGTTTAAGGTTGTACATTTTTCAATACATCATACCGTTTCTGAACTTTAAGATTTAAGAAACTGACCTAGGTGCAAGATCCAAGTCTTTCTACCAACATTCATGTTCTTAGTCAGTTTCCACTAAACTCATATCCAGTTACGTATTATCCACCATCTAGTAAACATAATTCTAAAATGTTCTTAACTCCCAGTAATAATATTAATAGCTGTCACAGTAGGTCTTTTTTCAATGTCCTTTCTTAGTCAAATTCTGATCCTCAAATTCATCCTTATTTACTTTTTACTTTTTCCAACTGGAGACATGAATCATCAGTTATCCATTTTAGTGTCCATAAGTGATATCTAATTTCTAAAAGTACATCTTCAAATTGGATATACAAATTGCATGACGAAGCAAAACACGTTCATTGCCAAGAGTCAGAAAGATCTAGATTCAAATCCTCGTGTGGCACTTGTTAGCTCAATATCTTGTCAAGTTCTTTATATTCATTAAGCCTCTGTCACCTCATGTAAGAAAGGATTTTATTATTCACCTCACTAGGATTATTTGAATACTAAATAAAGAAATGTTTGTAAAGATCCTAACACAATACTCGGTTAAGGTAAACATTCAACAACTAGCAGGTATTGGTAACATCATTAGTATTATTAGGTTTAAAATATGATATGCAAATTTGTGACTAGTCAGGAACAGTGGACAGAGGGCACTGGACATAAATGGAGCTAAAACTGTAACTTTAAAAAAAATAGTCTCTGCATTTAAATCTTAAACTATTTCTGAAGAAGTAGCATGCTGGTAAGGCTTCCTGTTCTCTTCCTGATATAAAAAAATCATGAAAATCCTCCTTCCCCATTATTTTTATTTTGATACTGACAATGCTGACCTGATACTGGCAGATTTTGCTTTTAAGTCGTTCCATCTTTGGTTCATATCATCCAGTCGATGCTGAAGCATAGTAGCCTCTTCAGAATTTCCCAAAGCTTTTACCATCTTCTGCCTGTTTCCATCGAGGCTTTTAAATATGTCACTGTGGGCATCAATTTCTGCCTGGATGTCCTGAACAGAAAAAGGCAAAGAGATAATAATGCAAATATTAGGTATTAGTGTCAACATTACTTGGGATTGCTATACAAACTTTACTTTTTTCATATTCCACACACGAGTTTTTTAAAAGCAAAATAGTTAATTTTAGCTTAAATGATAACAAATTTAAGTGTTTTCACAATTTCTACATTGAAAATAATAGTTTTTAAATCTTTAAGACACCAATTTCCCCCATTCTTAAAAACAGAATGTATCAATATTATAATCTAAATTTCATGTATCAGCTAGTTAGATGTTCAAATTCAATGAGAAATTTTTGAAATTTTATACAATAGTGGCTGCCAAATCACTCAACTTTGCTTAATACCCAAATAAATTCTTCCTCCCCTTTCCACACAGGCCAAACTTCCCTCAAAACATTAAGTTTTACAGAGGTCACTAAGATATTACATAATTAAACTTTTTTTTTTTTTACATTTAGACAAACTTATTAATAGTTCAGCCTTTTAAGCTAATAAAATCTATTTCTAAAATTTAAAAAAGCATTCTCATAAAAATGTTTATCCTCATTAAGAAATAAAAAATAATGACAAAATAATATTTCTCCTGTTAAAAAGGAGAATATTTTGTTCACTTTTATAAAGTAAATTTGAGTGTAGTTTAAGTAAAATGAGAATTAATATAAATTAATAATAAAAATTGGTTCAGACTTTACGTACTTTGGCAATTTGTATCAAAAGCCTTAAAACTGTTGAAATTACCTATCCTAAGAAGATTTACGTATAAATACATTTATCACATTGATTGTTTTTAAAATAAAAAAGTAAAAACTTTCATAATATACATTAATGCTAGTTTATTATTAGGTTTTAAAATGGAGGAGAAAAAACTATATATTGTGATGTTAATTTAATTTTTAAAGTAGGTGTTTAAATTAGCCTATGTGTTTGTAAATCATTGCACACACATACATTAGAAGACTACAAGAAATAAATCAAAATAGTGCAATCTCCGTATAAGAGGATTAAAGGTGAATTTAGTTTTCTCCTTTACACTTCTCTGAGTTTCCAAGTTTCTATAAAAAACAGGGTTTCTTTTTGTAATTAAACAAATACAACAAATTTAAACTTTAAAATACAGAGGGTCTTATCAATTGTTTAGTACTCTCCTGTTATAAGGTTGTCAACTCAATTTTCTATATTAATTTGGCAATCACCTTTTCTTCATGAATAAATGGGATGTGTAGCTAACTCTAGTGTGACAGCCACTACCATCCAACAACTGAGTATGAACTTACAAACAGAAAAGCAGACACCAGAAGGGGCCATGAAGGTGTGGGGTGAGTCTCCATGGCATTAATTGGTGACTAAGGAATATTAAGGCAACATATTGCAGAAATAAAAATTATATTTCTGGTAATGAATCAGAATTAGTAAAAGAAGAGCAAACTCAAACACTATAATTTTGTTACACTTCTCATCTTCAGTTTTCCTGTATAATCATCATTCTTCTTTAGTTTCTCCAACTCTAAGTGAGCACGGTAAAAATTTAAACAGAAATTCTTCGAATACTCAGAATGCTATTATTAATTTAGAACTTACACCTGATAAGCAATCCATGTATTCCATTAAGAACCAAGGCTTAGCGGCCAGCGTTGAAGTGACTGCTCTTCAAGCATCTACAGACCTACACAAACCAGGACACATGGAAGGACCTTGTACAACTCACTACTCCAATCAGCATGGTAAAAAGGTGTCACACAAGGTTAAGGGGCAGAACTGCTGTATTATAATTTCTGGGAAGATCTGTGACATCTAAGATGACATTAATAGGATCATATTTGAGAGATGGGAGAGGTGAACACAAAGTTTGATGGACGGCTTCTGCAAAGTTTATGCTCTAAATTTGCAAGCCCATTGGTCTCTGGGTTATCTAACAACAAAGCCAGATCAGGTCTTCCTGCAAAGTGTAATCTGAGTACACCCAGAATTAGGGTTAACCACTGAACAAAAACTCTAACATTGTTGACTCTTCTGCATTTTACTAGCACCTCCATCCCAGAGAGTACACAGCAGACACTGATGGGGAAGCAGGGAAACACAGCCAGATACTGATTCATGGTTCTCAGGCTGGGCAACAGTATGCATGTAAATGGCAATCTGGTTGTAAATTTAACTTGGGAGGTTCCAAATAGAGATTCTCAGTAAAAAAGAAAAAGAAAAGGAAACTTCTGCTGAAAGATTCTTTGATGACATCTCCTGAACAACATAGTCCTATCCTTTAGAATAGAACTGTTTTATTTTTTGTGTCCTGAAATGCATTTTAAGACATCCAAAGAGATATATCAAAAGCCAAGTTTTAAACTTCGGCTGTAAATATGCATGATAGCCATCTTTCTCAAAAAGCTCAGTGAGAGAGTAAATAAGCAAGGCCTCCCTTTGCTCTGTATTGTCAAGGAGAATTTGGCCTCTAATTTCCTGTGCAGGTTCCTAAACATCATTATCAGTGGACCACACCTAAAATCACAAGGCAACTTCAAACCACAACTTCCTGTAGCAGCCTGACCTATTTGCTTCTTTTCATATTCAAGAGACATAGAAAGACAGAAGCACATCAAGATTCATAAATAGTTTCCTCAGTTTCACAGCAGCATTCCACAACATGAGGAAATTTGGATACCAAACGCACGAAGCACATTTGCCTCTTCACTTCAGATCAGGTGATGCCTTTTCCAATCTGGCCACAATGACAGATGGAGTAAAACAAAACTGCATCACTGGCCCGGTCAACGATCGTAAGTATTTCCATAACGTTTTGGTTAAGAGCACCACCAGTGATCATATATTCATGTTGCAACATAAGTTTCAATATGTGGAAAACCCTTCCACACATGAGCCTCATCAAAAATTAGGAAGAAAATCAACAACCAGAAAACGATCAAAGAAAAGGAAATCAGCATACATTGTTTTTTTAATTTAACATTTGGTGGCATATTTATTTGGCCAAATATATCAGGAGCTTCTAAAGACAGAAAATCATCTTAATATTTCTTCTGTATTCTTCAGAGTCTCTGTTACACAGAGGAAGTCTAATGAAAAATAGATGTATATGGATAGACAGATACATAGATACATGGATGGATGCAAAATTGCATAAATGAATGTGTGAATAAGTTCATCTTGATAGACTGGCATATTAGCCACTGTAATGCCAAGAGAAATCAGACAAATAATTAGAAGGAAATGTAGTAATCATTTTGTTTAATCTCTTCGTTCAAAAAATTTAACAGGGAGAAATTATTATTTAGAAGCCTGCACTGCAAAGCCTTGCCTAAGCTCTTCGCTGGAAATTTAGAATTACCCGCAGTTAATGAATCATGCTCCTTCATAGATCCCTGTGTAATGATGCACTGGTTTTAAAATCAAAATGCCAGCATGGGAGTCTGTCAGATCATGACCCTGATGTAACATCAAATGCTAAAATAAATTAAAGTTCTATGAAAGAGGGTTAACTCCCACTGCGCAGCTGGGAGACTTGCCCTACTAATGCTTACCTCTGTCACCTGGAAGCCTTTCTGACCATTAAATAAACATTAAAGCACAAAACGGTTATTGATAGTTAGTTATGGAAATGTAATCCATCTAGAAGCACAAAACAATGCTCTTCCAACCATTTAACGTAAGCCAGTCATGTGCAAAGAGGGACCCCAGCAAAGTATTCAAGCAGTTAAACTAACATTTGAAAACAGAACAGAAGAAATATTTTAAGAATTCACTCGAAAGGCTTGCAGTGTACTTTCAAACAATGTAAGCATAATGTAGAAGGTTAAGAAAAGCTAGGGGTTAGAATAAAGAGACTACATATTTTTCTCTAAGTAAAATACCATCAAAAGCCTAAGATGCACACTTTCAGAAGAACCTTGCAGAAGACAGCTACAAAAGCTCACAGAGGTTCACTGATCAACAATTAGTCTTTTTTTATACAACACCCACTACCCAGGTCAAAATAAACTGCACAAATAAAGCAAAACATTTATTCATTTACTTACTTAATAATTGATATTTTAATACCAGTTTTGCCCTAACTGGACATTTCTTTAATGATATAACGCATAGAGGTATTATATGCAAACACTTTATAATGTAAATCACATACATTTTATTTCTTTATAATGTTCTATAATCAAGTAGTGGCTGCAACTATGTAAGCAAAAATATTTCCTTAGATTATTATAAACAGAACTGTTTGAACCCTCTTATAAGAAACAGAGATTTAGAATAGTACCACTAAGAAGTCTTCAACAACTAAGTTGGTATTAGAATAGATTCATCGTCTTTGGGCCTTGCTGACATTATTTTGGTTTATTTTTGCATGGCATATTTACCTAACCCTACATGGCCACAGAAGTGTTTTCTCTGAAGGAATCCTGACCCCTTTTCTGAAGGTGAAGAAGTGAGGTTAGCAACAACTTCCCAACTATATCCCAAGGCTCAGGCTAAATCAACAAAGTTAACCATTAGGGGAAAAGAAATCCACTGTTCCTTTCAAAAGCGACACCGGAATTCAGAGATAGTTTAGGATTGATTGTCAAGAGCTCAGTAGGATCACTGCCTGAGTTTCAGGTTTTGAAAATGAGGGATCATACCTTTTAAAAAATAGTCATGGGGCTTCCCTGGTGGCGCAGTGGTTGAGAATCTGCCTGCTAATGCAGGAGACACGGGTTCGAGCCCTGGTCTGGGAGGATCCCACATGCCGCGGAGCGGCTGGGCCCGTGAGCCACGGCTGCTGAGCCTGCGCTTCTGGAGCCTGTGCCCCGCGACGGGAGGGGCCGCGATAGTGAAAGGCCCGCGCACCGCGATGAAGAGCGGTCCCCGCACCGCGATGAAGAGTGGCCCCCACTTGCCGCAACTGGAGAAAGCCCTCGCACGAACCAAAGACCCAGCACAGCCAAAAATAAAATAAATAAATAAATAAATAAATAAAAATTAAAAAAAAAAAAAATAGTCATGTATCACCTAAAAAAAATACAACCTAATAATATCCTCAAAGGTCATTACGTGCTATGTAAATATGCTTTGAGACAGTTTATGAGACTTCTGGGATAGTGAGTGATTGCAATTAACTAATCAATTAATTATTACAATTAACTTGCTGATGTCAACAAATTATTCAATTAATTATTTATAAATTATATTTTCTTTCAACAACTAATCTCATAAATTTTAACCACTCTATTAATAATTATGGAATCACATTTTGACAGATAAAAGAGTGGTATCACCTGGTCTACAGCAGTATTTAAAAAGTAAGAAATCGGACTTCCCTGGTGGTGCAGTGGTTAAGACTCCTCCTGCCAATGCAGGGGACACAGGTTCGAACCCTGGTCCGGGAAGATCCCACATGCCCCAGAGCAACTAAGCCCGTGCGCCACAACTACTGAGCCTGCGCTCTAGAGCCCGAGAGCCAAACTACTGAGCCCGCATGCTGCAACTACTGAAGCCCGTGTGTCTAGAGCCTGTGCTCCGGAGAAGCCACCGCAGTGAGAAGCCCGTGCACCGCAATGAAGAGTAGCCCCCGCTCCCCGAAACTAGAGAAAGCCCATGCGCAGCAACCAAGACCCAACGCAGCCAAAAAAAAAAAAAAAGTAAGAAATCAATGCCAGTAATGTTCTTTTCCCATTATCTGTGATTATAAATATACGTTAGACAATAGAGTAGGAAAAAAGTTAAATTACTAAGTGGAACAAATTTACAATTAACTGCACTTTCAAGATAATTTGAACAAGCCAACTTGAAATGATAGAAAATTAAGAAACAAAGTACATTTTAAATTCCAACATAGCAAACACTGCTATCAAGAAAAATATTTTTCACAACAAAATAAAATGTTCAAAGTCCTTGACTCTATACCAATTGTTACTAAAACATACTAACATCCTAGTGAGTTAAAATACAGTGGCTTTCCTTCTGAGGTGCACTTTATATAAGCAGGTTTGATCTGCACATGAACACGAGTTTAAGAACAGTTATTAACAAATGTTTTCAAGTTATCAAACTATTGCCCCACCCTAATTCCTAAAATCAGATTGTATAAATGAAACTGAACAAGTTTGAAAACCCAGTCAAAGGTTTTTGTATTTTAAATGTTTTAAACTACAGTCCTGGGGCACCCAACTCTTCAACTCCTGACCTGTGAAAAAGCAGTTCCTATTGCCCAGAAAACTCTCATTTTCTTCCCCAACACACATCTCCCACATATGAGCCCACAATCTCACTCAGTTCCTTCCTTAATTTTAAAGTCATCTTAAGTCCCAGTTTAAATATCATTTCTCCAGGAGAAACTTCACTGCACTCAGGTTAGATTATGTCTACCTGTCGCTCTTACAGCTACCTCCTTTTGCTCAGTCACAGGCTTACAGAATACAGACTTGTTTAAGGTCTGTATCCTCCTACTAGGCTGTAAACTCAAAGAGTGGCGGTCTACCCTGTTATCCACGCCATCCTTGAATTCAGCCCAGTGTCTGGTACATACTGTGTACTTCATAAATATTTACTAAATATTAAAGAAAGAGTAGACCTTGAAATTGGACGTTGACTGTGTCTTTCCAGGATAAAATTTTTAAAAATTAGATATTGCAAATTGAGCAGCAAAATATAGCTTCAAATTATAATTTTAAATATTGGTCATCCTAAAGGATGTCAATATGATAAAGGAAATTTAGCACTGAGCGGTTTCTCTCTGTGTTGTCACTATGGGAAGCATCTTTCCCAAAGGATTCACCACGAGAGTGGTACTACTCAGACTTCCTCTCTCTCTCTCTCTCACACACACACACACCCTTAGAGAACTACCATTACCATTAATCATCTAGTAGCAGAACTGCATAAATTAATAAAAGGCAACAGTCACTCAAGATGTCACTAAGCTAAAATTGTCCATTATTCTATCCTCTGTGACTACTAAATAAATGGAACAGACAGCACACAGTGCAGATGGCCAAGTATACCAATATATTAACAGCCACTGAGGCCATCAGATACTTCCATTATGAAGTATTTTCAAGGAGAAAATCAATTCATTAAAATCAAGGTGGCAATAAAACCAACTCATAGGCTGGATTTCAGAAAGGTGTTTTGGTGGATCAGCTTTCTGTGTCAACTGTGAGTCTGAAGTCTCTGTAGAGTCACCCTGGTCACAACTGCTCTCCCCTCATCACCTGGTTGGGTAATTAGGATCTGCTTGCTGGCTGGCACTTTTTGCCGTAAGGTCATCCTCTCTTGGAGAGAAGTTCCTGTTTCAATCTCCTCTTTAAGACCACTCTGGGGAACATGGGGTTCCCTTCAATCAGGGCTTCCTGATCCTTGGTGAGCTGTCACCTTGCGGAAACAGTAGAGAATGTTTCCGGTCCCCTGGATCCCCAGGAACTCTGAGTCCCAAGTGCAATTTGCCCATCCTGCTAATGCTGGAAAACCACAATTCTAGCATCACACATTTTGGGACTAGATAACCAGATTACAGATCCCAACGATATGCCAAACATCCATGTGTGAACAGATACCCAAATATAAGTCACAAACCACTAGATTTCTTTAAAATTCAAAAAATATCAACTAGATATCCCCTTTCAATTTATCTCACAAACAAACTGCTGTCTTGAAGTTACGCTGAAGGTCTGCTGTCATCTGGAAATTTCAGTTATCTGACCAGTCTTCAACTTTTCAGATTAACATTATTGGAAGACCCACGCCTATCCCAACCTTGTACTCTAGTTTTCTTAAAGCCTGAAATGGTTTCAGGAATCCAGCAAAACACCTTTTGCTCTGGGAACTTAAACATCAGCCCGAACTATTATAATTACTGATAAGAAAAGTGTTAAATCACCAAGTGTTAAATCACCGTGTGATCTGCTCTAGAAGCAGATCACTAATATTGAGGAAAAGATAAGACTAAGGAAACTGAAAATAAAGGGACTATGGGAAGACCGGTAGCTTCCAAAGGTATCATGTGGCTTTTGCATTGGAGCAGTAAGCCTTGGTCATTCCCTAGAACTGGCATTTTTGCTTTCAGAGTTGGGGGAAGGTAGTTGTATTTGAGAGGTGTGAGGTAGTGGTACCTTTCCATAATACAGTTTTCCTGGCAATGAATCAATGTAGCATAGGCTAAATATATGAGACAGCTTTTGTGAAAATACACAAAGGATTTTTTTAAAAAATTGAGTTGGAGAAAAATACATTCATGTATGACAACTTCCTACAGATGAAATATGGCAAAGAGATTAACTTTCACATAGATTTTTATAAAGGCGTCTAACACAAAAATAAACATATATGGAGAACTTCAGACTGTGAATGGCAGCAAGATTGTTTCTCTGAATTTGCTCTTTGTCTCAAAAAAAAAAAAAAATCCCAAATCAAGCTTTTGACAGGACTAAGCCTGTAGGCTTCTTTTACTGTCAATTTAACTACTAAAAGAAAAAATAAGAAATATGCAGATACTAAGGTTTAGGAATTAAAGGAGGAAACTAATATGACCAGAACTGGTAACTTTGTCAATAAAATAGCCAAAAAGCTGAGGCAGGTTACTAACTTCTCGTATCTGACCTAGGCTTTCAAGACTAATAGCAGCAATTACAATACAAAAGGCCAGCTATTGACCACAATTACTGCCTCTCAGGGGGTCTAAGTAATGAATTATTCATGTAACGTAAGACCTATATACCTTTTTAGGAAGAAACAGACAAATCTATACAAACCAAGCTAACAGACCTCTTTATGGTCATAAAGTTTGTCACCTGCTGTTACCAGCTGCCATAAAGAAAGTTTCTCTAACCTCCTCCACCCCTTCTAAACGGTGAGCAAGTTGACCAGGAACCGTCCTTTACCCTCAGGAATGTAGGTGCTTAATAACATATTAAAGGGAGAGGTCAAAGTGAACCCTGTGTTACAGTCCTTACTATGACAGTTGGGGTGCGGGGAGAGAACCGGGAAGGAGGGAACATTCAGCCAGGAGAAGCGAATTCTTCTTTCTCCACCCTCTTCCCACTGCACTGTTTCTACCATCAGGAGGCAAGCAATGACTGCAATTGTTTTGGAAAAGCTTTCAAACTTTTCAAGTGACACGGTTTTACGCCTTTTTCCCCAGGCAATTGTGGTTTTGTAAGAAAAAGCCCATTATTCTGTAAATGACTCAATACAGTCTTGCTTATATTTGTACTTGCAATGAACCATAGGGTATTCGTGGTGAGAGCCACAGAGTACATCTTTAACAAATGATAAGTAATTGATTTATGCACAGAGAGTACTTCATCCCTTTCCTTTCTTTAAAGATGGGAAGTTGAAAGAACATAGGTGTTTGGCATCCAAAGGCTAAGGAAGGCAGAAGCCCATGAGCAGCATGTGGAGGTTTTCTGTTTTAACTGTAAATGTAAGGTAGCCTTTGGCAGGCTAGACTCAGTCCTAGAGTGTGCCAAGAACTTCCCCATGGAAAAAAGAACTAAATGCAAAAGTAATGATCCAAGCATTAAAGCTCCACAGTGCACACAAGCACTCCACATTTAAGACAGACAGAACCAGAAAGAAAAAGGAGAAGTCTGAGGTCAGAAGTGCCATCGTCACTATGAGGCATCCTCTCCTGACTCTCAGAACTGAATCTTCAGAAAAGAGGCTGGAAAAGTCAGTGGTCGGCCACTGCAGGGAGGTAAACCTGAGGGGTATGGAAAACAGAACCCAGGCCTGATGAAGTCAGACTTTGGCATGAAAACCCAGTGTTGTTGCTGGTTGGGTTTTTTTTTTTTTTTTCCCAAAATAACTTTCAATTAAATTACCAGCCGACTTGAGTACAAAGGATCTCTTCTGATGTGAAATTCTAAAACTGACAGGCATCATGAGAAGCCCTCCTGACCAAAGGAAAGATTGCTAACTTGATCTTTAGTTGGAAAAAAAAATTTTTAAGAGGATATCAAATCAAATGCCTTAGAAGTTATATTAAATAATCAGAATCAATAGACTATCCGCCATCTAAATGCATAGTAAAAAAAAAAAAAAAAGACAAGAAAAGGAAGAAAGAAAAAAGTACATTGATGAAGTCTGCTTTCTGCATACCTTTTCAAATTTTGTCAGCAATTCCCGTAAGCTGAAGTTCAGACCAATCATCGTCCAGTAGCCCTTGAAGCCTACATCTTTCCGGCAAACTTCCTTCAGACAACAGCGTTTAACTTCTAAAAACCGTATCTTTTCTGGCTATACTTTAAAACCCTTTGTAAAATCCTTTACAAGCCTTGCCCTTGAGCTATGGTCCATGAACAGCAGCAGCTTGCGCTGGGACATTTTAGCCACCCCACCGTGGGTCCAGGATTTCATGGACTTCAGAGTTCGCAAGGAATAGACCTGCTTGGATGTTCTCTGGTAGCCGCGTTCCACGAGGCTGGCATGGTCTCCTTTTCCTCTGGAAAGCCCAGGATTCCCTTCTGTTCACCTCACTAATGACCTGCAGCCCACAACTGTTCTCTCCTGGGCCCCAAGCTTAGAGTTTGTTCTCAATTACACAAAGCAAAAAAGAAGCTATATCCTGGAAACTTGCATGAGAGAAGGCAAAAAAAAAAAAAAAAAAAAGAAGAAAAAAAAAGAGCCAAGTATTACCAACTTCCTCCATTCAGACTAGTTTCAAGAAGAAAAAGAAGAAAAAAAAAAATCCTGGGTAAGGAGCCAGTTTTCAAAAAGCATGACTTATGTAGAGTTCGAACAGCAAGGAGGGCACTCTTGTCTGAAGAAACACCCAAACATGGGACAAGAGACCACCGGCTTGCACTCTCCCAGACACTGGCAGCCTGCGTTGCTATGGTAACCACCAAGCTAGTTTCAATCCATTTCCCTGAATCAAGCTATGCCTTAGGGATGCTGTGTCAGTGCAACAGAGCTAACTTATTTAAAAAGCTGTTCTAGCCACCGGGAGAAAAGTTGAAGCAGCAGGTCTCATGGTCCCCTTTGCAGAGTTTGCGGCAGGGAGGCCAGCCTCATCAGCTTTGGCTCGCCGATCTGACAGGAGTGTGGTAATCCACTTCTCTTTCCAGCAGTTGTTTATTATTTTAATCAGCATCCTCCCTTCCACCACCCCTCACACACAGTTTAAAGTGAAGCTCACTCCCACTTCCTGGAGACCTCCCCGCCCCAAACTGCAGTACAGTATCTCTCAAATTATCTCAATCCTGAATGATCACAGGATCCATATTCCACTTTGGAGCCCACCCAAGAAAATAAAAGGGGCTGGGTGCGCAGAACAATACAAATCATCAAACAAAACATGTGTGGTCAATTGTATTTCTAAAAAGGTTTTGACAGTAAAGTGGATGGGGAAAATCCTTTTAAAGGAAAGTTGCTTTTTTTTTTTAAATCTCATTGACTGTTTTCATGTGGGGAATATACTTGTTTCCAAAATAAAACTTAATAAGAGAAACTACTCAAAATATGAGTAATAACCAGTTATTTTTAAATGTGCCCTCCATTTTGATATTAAATTATTACTGGCACCGAGAGAAACACTATCTTCTACAAAGTGTTAAGAGTTTAAATGCTTTCAAAGAAAAAGTTGAATCCGCTGCTATTATGGACATTTGCACTGCTACTATGGACATCATTCCAAGGCAAAAATGTGATTTTGTTTTTGCATTATATAGTTATTTAGTATAACAATAAAAGTATGACAGATATGTTCATATGAAACATATTTCTCTAGTTGTGTGCAGAATTTCATCATAAATATGTAATGCTCATAAAAGTGACACTCTCACAAATGGAATGATGTTAATCTTAATATAACTAAGTTTTTTTTTTGCATCAGGGCATAGAGGAAAGGAAAAAATAACCCTGATATTAGAATGTGTATCTCCTAAAAGGCTATTTGAATTACTTAAATATCAAAATTGTTAGCACTCATATGGAGAAAGAGATTCTATTAACAACAGAAAAAAACCAAAATGCTATCAGGGAACAGTATACAATGTAGTTATTATTTTTTGGATTTGCAAACCATTTTTCTTTCCACGTCATTCTCAACTTATTCATATCAGTATTTAAATAGCATGTGTTTTACATATGCGGATCTGTACAAAATTTAACAAGCTTTCATAAATATTTTCATCATTTATTCATAAAAACCAACATGTCTCCAGAGGCAAGCTGGCTTTGTGAGATTTCTAGCAGAATGTGTTTCACCTCAAAGTGCCCAATTCAGATTTATAGATAGACGCTACTAATTTCAAAAACAAGTTTGGTAAACTGATTGTCCAGAAATTTATAAATAAAATCAATCTGTGCAGTTTGTATCCAGAAAGAAAGCACTGACATCAGCATGAAGACCAATCATCAGAAACAGAGAGAAGAAACTTATACAGAAATTGACCAGGCCAACCCAGATCTGTGAGGGCTCTGGGGCCACATGCTGAGATCTTTCAGCAGCAACAAATAAACTTTTTACATAAATACAAGACAAAAGGAACCACCAGCACCAATACCACCTCCAGCACCACCATCACAAAAAAATAAATAAAGGAGAGAGAGAAAAAGAACAATCTTTCTCAGCTGGGCAA
Source organism: Balaenoptera acutorostrata (assembly GCF_949987535.1). Lineage (NCBI taxonomy): Eukaryota > Metazoa > Chordata > Mammalia > Artiodactyla > Balaenopteridae > Balaenoptera > Balaenoptera acutorostrata. Next base: position 20,911,539 of record NC_080077.1, read on the forward strand.
ACTTCCAACTACCACCCAGGGTGCTGGATGACTGTGATGGGAGACATGTGCAAACATGCAACCCCCCCATGCACATATCAGAAGAGCGAATGAAATAAAGACTCTCTGTAACAACAGAGAGTACCACAGTCTTTCTCTTAAAAACAGTCTTATGTTTAGAGGGTTTTTATACCAAGACAAGAATGGTATCATTAGAGCTTTGAATATCTTGTATCCTTAGATACAAGATTCCCTTCTTTATCAGGGAAAAGAAGCAGTGTATTAGGGAATCTTCCCAAAAGACAAGAGCAGGGGAAACTTTATCAGCATGACTGGCACTTCAGTCCTAGAAGAGATAAAGACAGCATAAGGAAAGAGAGGAAAAGTATGTTCTCACATGGAATTCTAGAGTGGAGTGTCCAGAAGTCAGAGCCTCTGCCAGCCACTCGCCTCCCTGATGCTCCCTGCAAATGCTCGATACCCATTCTCAGAACTGACATCCTCTGCTTGGGGAGAAAAGGGAATACTTAAATAAAGCTCCCTACTCACAGTTATAAAATATCAAAAACTAGGAAGATACAGATGAACCTAGCTATGATGACACCCTTTTCAGGAGAAAAATGGAGGAAAATACTCAGTGGATCCACATGGAACCATTCAAAAGAAAAAATGTTTAAATGCTCACCTAATTTTAATGAGGGTAACTATATCCTCACTAAAACACTGGAAAGCAACTAAAAATGTTATTTTTTTAAATTGAGGTATAACTGACATTAACAATAGACAACTTATTTATGTAAAAGTCCAAAGATATTCCATAAAATTCAAATAGCTAAACACTTAATATATTATTCAAAAAGTACTGTGCTCTTTGATAACTGAGTGACACATTAGAAGAAAAACTTGTAAAATGTAAATGTGAATTGTTTTTATAACTGTGAGCACATTCTATTATGTATTTGTGTTTGATATCTATAAATAGGAATACTTTCTCAGTTTAAACTCTGTATACAAAATAACCTCTTGGTAATATTCCTTTCATCTCCATAGCCCTTTCTTTTTTTTAAACCAAGTACCTCCTCGATAAATTATCTCCTGTAATCCTGTAATCATTAAAACAAAAAACACAGGCGCCCAGTGAAAGCACTGCATCACTAGAGAGACTTAGTAAATTGGAGGATGAAATTTGAAGTAGTTGACATTTTGCCAGTCTAAACTAGTGTGCAAATAAATTGTGCACTAAACCTTTGAGAAGTGGAATAAACATAATATAATACTATCAATCTGTTTGTAGCAGATCAACAAACACTGACTATCCTAAGATTCTCCAGTTAAATAAGCCATGTCTCAAACATAGACAACACAGTTCCATGAGAAAGAGGTTACAGAACCAGAGGGAAGCACAGGAAAACTCAATAAAGGAATCAGTAAAATCTAAACCTAAATTACTTAATAAAAACCACATTCCACTGCCAAAATGAAGAGACCTAAATGTATATACGGCTTTGGCAAAAACTTTCAACGGCTAGGCTAATTTAAAAACTTTTTACACTTAAAAACTATATTTCATTTAATTTGTTAAAAGATGACTTACTTATTTAGCAATTTCATCAAGGCAAGAAGACATTCTTTAGGGTTCAGTCAAATATAAGCAAAAAGAGAAGTCTAAATGCTTTGCTGGAAAACAATTTATGCCTTACCCATGTAGTGGATCCTAAAGTACCCTTCTCACTAAACATAAACTTCACATTTATAAACACTGTAAAGACAAAGTATGTTTTCTATGCAAAACCTAACAGGTTTCTCTTTATATTGGTCAAGATAAAGAACAAAAAGAAAAGAAAAGAAAGGCTTCTTGGGAGCCTCTAAAGCAAAGCATATGGAGGTCAATAGGTGACTACAAATAAATCAGTACATCATGGCTTTATTCAAAATGAAGAGCTTCAGGCATGGGTAGAAAAATTTACTTATTATAAACCCATTCAGACTTAAGGAAAGATCCAGATTATAATGGCTTTGAAAGGAATATACACAATTATCTTTTTCATAACTTTTCTAACTTGGGGTTTATTTTAAAACCAACATAGACTCTACACCCCAATCATGATCTGAGATTTCAATTCACTGTCTACTGCCGCTGTGGTTCTATTAAGGGGAGACTACATTATAGCTTTCTAGTTAACATCAGCCAGCAACCAAGTCTGTCAGCTGGTAGCTATTTAAAGTAATATACAGCCCTAAAGGGCAGAAGGTTCAATCTAAAATGAAGGCCTGGGCCCCCTGATGAAAAGCGGAACTCTCCTTTTATCCCAGGAAGTTCAGGCAACATGCTTTGTACACAAGGAGTTATTTTTAATGTTCATCTCTTCAATAATGTCATCTATTCTGATAATTATGCAGGTAGCAATTGGGAAATAAAAATTATAATTCATAAGAAAAAGATTCTATAAGTATTTCCATAACCTACGCCCAGAAGACTCTACTAGACATTTTTAAAGGCACAAAGAGCTTTTTTTTCTTAAGGGGAGTGGATGGGTGCGGTGGGGATGGAGGAAGAAAAATGCCAGCTGATCTGCTTCTGAATTAGCCAAGCAGGTGCAGGGGTCAGCCTTGAGCAACCTTCTAGATATTTAATGATTCAGACAGCACTTTATTAGGTGACTAAAAATAATGTCAAGATACGTTAATGTTTCAAAACCATATCCTTCCTAAAAATATGCAGCTTCAGACAAGAGTGAAACCATCTCATAGGGCCGAGCCTCACAATTCCAGATGTGTAGTGACAGCACAAGCCTGTGGGATACGCAACCAAATTGCACAGGGCTTTGGAGAAGGTCCTTAAAGATTTTCTAAGGGTTTTCCAACTTTCCTCAGCTCCCCAGATTGAGAAAATTAAAGCCAAATTCGAAATACAAATTTTATTAATAACAACGAATGTGTCAAGATAAATCAAAATTGAAGGTGCTGTTTTCACTCCTAAGTAACACATTGGTACTCCTCCCAGGAGGGCAGTGTTTCTACAATCTGAATATGTATTTAAAAAACTGGACATTCAGTGAACCCCGAAGAAGTTCAGACTTACTCAGTGAGATCAGCTATGCTTATGTGTATAAAAGAAGCAGGGCTTTTGTGATGCTTGCAGGCCAATCCATTCAGAGCTGAGTTACTGCTTCAACTCTGATCCATGTTCCTGCCATCTTCCTGCTTAGCGTCCCATTTGGAATTCTCTGCAAAATCACACCCCAAACCTACTTCGACTCCTTAAGCATGATTCACCCTCACTAGTCTCAACAATAACCAGTCAATACACTTATCACATGAACCATTTATGCTTACAAATATGGCTCCCCTCAAAGTCATAGAGTATAATCATCCTTTTTTTCCCCCTGAGAATCTTTACTTTTATTTACTTTCTGTACCTTTATCTCCATTCCCTCATATATTTACACTAAGCAATGAGTTCTCCATTATGTCTTTGTTTCTGTCCCAAAAAGTTTCAAAAAAGTACTCTATAGACAGTGAATCCAGACAATGCATTATGCAGCTCATAATAAAATCTGCAGGCTGACTAGAGAATGAGGAATTCCTATGTTTGATAGCATTAAGTTAAGCCATTACATTTCCTGGAGATTATTAAAAGCAGCAGAGTTGACTTTTAAAAATCTGCCTAACTTGGGGCTGGGGATCATTTAGCAATATTCATCAAACAGTAAAATGCATATAAACTCTGAGTCAGAAATTCTATCTCTAGGAATTTAATTTGCAAGCATGCGTACACACATATGTACAAGGATGCTCAGTAAGTCATATCTGACGTAGCAAAAAGCTGAAAACAATCTAAATGTCCATCAGTAGGTAACCATGTAAATAAATTATGGTGGAGTCCCACAAAGGAATGCTGTACAGCTATGGGAAAGAGGGTGATGGTAGTTATGTGCTGATAAGAAGTAATCTCTAATATATATGTGTGTGTCTGTGTGTATACATATATATATATATTGAGATTGATGTAGTTATGTTAAGGTACAATATATGACATACAGACAATATTTCTGGACTGAGATAAGAAAATAGCAATGACGGTTACCTCTGAGAGAAGGACTGGAAATACCAGTGCCTAGAATGGGACCCTTTCTTTTGTCTTTTCTAGTGTGTGAACATTTTACCATGGGCACGTGGTACATTTTCCACACAAAATTAAGTCAAGAAATAGATGGAAAATTCCCAAGGAAAACACATTTATCTTTCTAGGTAGATAGCTATTAAAAAATGGTGGCCTCATTAGATCTGAAAGTAAATGCCACCGGAGACAATCATTTTTGTCTCTGAAAGCTTCAGAAGCTTTGAGGTGCCAGATGGTCTGACATTCTAGCAAATCAGCCCTCAATAGAAACAAGCCTTCAGCAGCAGTGGGCTGGTCAATGGTAAACTTTTCTAAAAGAGACAGAGACAAAGCCTTTTTGTTCTCATAAGTTACTCTATAACTAGTAACTCCAGCTTATTTAAGTAATAACTTTGTGTCTAAATAAGCATTATACAATTCAAGCTATTCTCTTCCTAAGGAAACCAGTACTCCTATTGTCATCTAATACTGTGATATTCTAATGGTACAAAAAATTGGGGAAGGCTTATAAAATCCATTGATATACACCCAAAAAAGATCTAGCCTGATTTGTTCAAGGCAAGTGAAGTATGGCTTCATCTTTCAAACTGGGCTAAGTGATCCTACCTAGTAGGTTGGCAGAGAGATTTGAGTATCAGGGCTCACTAATGGTTTAAGAGGTGCTGCAAATACAAACAGCAATTTCTTTCATGGATCTAAGTTACAGTAGTGAGAGAGAAAAGACCGTGGACCCTGCCCTGCTTGTTGTGTCTGGAGAAGGTATCCTTGATGCTCTAACAAAATACTGCAGGAAATGTACCAGTACAGGTTAAGCAACATTGGGATACCAAGATCTGGCAACTTCTTGTTTAAGGCTATATCAAATAGTTGAAGGAGGTTTATAATCTCTAGCTCCATATTAAATATTGTCAAGCCAAGGGTTTAGAGCACAATTTAAACCCAAAATTTGATCTGGCAGGTGTTTTAACTTTAAAATAAAACTACGAGACGATTGTAGTAATACAGCCTTTGAAAGCACAACACCGAATCTAGTATTTATGCTTATAAAAGGAGTCCTGGCATCAAAATTATAACCTTGGGAGGCTAAACAAATACCCAAGTGATGTTGCTACTGCACAAAACCTTTTTGGAATATTGCTTCCGAGATGCCTTTATAATTAACAAGAAAGCCAAATAATAAAACTGATCTCATTTTTTTCAAACATATTGCCACTTTTACCAAAAGTTCTTGATACTATCATATCAGCCCTTCTATTTTTATTTAATGGCTCACCAAATCCCAACCCCAAAATATCTAAACTGTAATGTAGCACTGTTCAATAGAACTTTCTGCAATGGTGGAAATATTCTCTATCTTTGATGTCCAAAAGAGTAGTATGGCTATCGAATACTGGAAATGTGGCTAGTGTGACTGAGGAACTACATTTTGATTTTGTTTAATTTTAGTTAATTTTAATTTAACTGTAAATAGTCACATGTGGCTAGTGGCCTTGCTATACATTCCAGGTGTTATTTCCTCACAATATTCTCAAGGATGTGTTTTCTAACTTTCTCTAATACATACTTGCCTTTTTCTCTGTTGATAGGATTCTTTTCTCTTAAATAATAGCCTCCTTTTTTTCTATCTGTCCAAATTTTATCCAGCCATCAAGTTCCAATTCAATTTCCACTCTCTACTCAAAGCCCTGAACTATAGCTTTAACTCAATAACTTCCTTTCCACATTGGCTATCTCCATTATGCTGCACTATTATCCTGTACTTTACTTACACATAGCTTGTTTTGTCTAGAGGTTATTTTGTGAATTTGTTTTACCTTTCCTTTCACCTCATTAGGGAGTAAGCTCTTTGAGAGAAGGAGAAAAAGTTAATTTGTGCCTCAAGTGACCTGTAGACTGCTTAACATATGGCCATTGTTCAATAAATAGTTTTTAATTGACAAGAGTAAAACAATTAGAATTTACTAAAATGATACACCCTTAATGTGATTTTATAATTGAAGAGAAAGTCATGATCTTGGTAGACTCTTATACAATTACAATGTTACTAAAGGAGTTCATCTAATTCAACTTTCAAGTAAAAAATTCTAGGGGTTGCTTTAATCCATCCTTCCATTTTCAGAAAGGATCCCAAGTTACTCTAAGATTTTGTACTTATCTGACTCATAAATTTCCCCAAAGAAAGAGAGGTGCTAGTCCTTCTGTAAACCACTCAAGTTTAACTTCAAGATAGAAAAAGTTAATTTGACTTTATTTCTTGAGTCATACTTTAAATTTTAAAAGAAAGTGCTGCCCTCTTGTGAAATGAGGTAGAAGATTTATCATTTTACTGACAGTTGAGTAAATACTCCAACGGGATAAAAAGTTAAATTTTAACATTAAAACAAAATAGAGCTTATCTCCAAATTGTATGTATTTCCCCCTCTGAAGTCTCTCCCTCCTGGTCTTGGTGAATTTTCCGAACAAATGAGGAATGGGTCGTCATAGTGAGCTACTTACACTGTACTATAACTGCAAAATAATGAATGAATGAATGACTGGTATAGTTTCACAATAATTAGAATAAAAGATTGTAGTTTTTTAATTTGTATTACCGAGGGTAGAATGGGAGGAAGAGCCAGTGAATGGTACATGAGTCAATGACAACATGGCAAGTCTAAAGTCAACTCACTGTATGACACTGGGCAACAGTTGTCTTCAAGTCCACTTATTTCCATATAAGGTGAGTATTCTAATAATAACCCAACTGCATAGATTTGTGTTGAGATTAAGTGAAACAGCAGAGGTAAAATAAAGTCTAACAATTGCAATATATTTTGTCCTTTATTCAGGCAACTATTATGTGGTACTAGGTACAAGGTACCAGGTACAGATAATAGTTACCACTTAAAAAAAAAGCCATGAAAGTATTACTTTGAAGGAGCTCACATTCAGAGCTATCCATGAAAATACAAGGAAAATCCTTCCACGATTTCACGAAAAACAAATGTGAGCAGATTCACAATTCGCAGAAATGACTGCTATAAATCCTATGGGCTTTAAGGATCCAATAAATAGATCAATTAAATAGATCAATTTACTAAAAACTTCCTTGAGTGACAAATATAGATTATTTCAATCTAAGGGTACTAAGAACTAGAATAGGAAGGAAAAAAAAAACCAAAACCAAATTTAGTGTTATTTAATAGTCTCCTCTCTTTCCACAGAGTATGCTTCTTAGAGTGAGATTTCACTTCCCATCCCACCCACTCCTCTGGGAGTGAGATGAAAGGATGAGAGGTTAGCTGGACAAAGAGTAAAATAGTATATAGCAAGAGTAGACTAAACCATCTTGACTATTTTTCCAACATTAGCAATTCACCAGTTTTCACTTACCCCTCACACTGGGACACACATGTGAATAGCTTCCATTTACACATGAATATTAGGAACTGGTGTGCCCATAAAAGAACATGTTTAAAACTTGGAACATTCTTTGATTTGATTCTCAGCACTCTAAGGGAGTTGTCTATTTAACGTAATCTTCAGGAAATTCTTTTGTAATGTAGAAGATCTTCTGTCAAATTAAAAGCCACCCCCTGATATATTTGTTTTAGCAGTTTGAATTTTTATGCATGAGAGTTTTTTTTTTTAACTTGGTAAAACAACTGACTTGACTCGTATTATGATAGAGAATGAAGGAGTGTCTAGATAGCGAGGTGAAAAAGTGCCTTAAGGAAGAGTATGGATCTTATATTTAGTAATGTAATACATTTTTGGCACAGATTCCTTTAAGAAACCCCTTAAAAAAAACCTATAAAATGCAGGAATGACAATCATGCTGTTCTATTATTCTAATTAGTTGCCTCTCTGTTCAAATACCAGACAGCCACAGAGGAACCTAGAAACATTTTGGTGAGCTGAGAAAAAAGATCTCCAATTAAATGTTAAGAAGAGAACATTAACATGCATATGATTTATAACATTTTAAATTAAATAATGCTTTGATTTTACTGGACTTAGGCAAAAAAAAAAAAAAAAAAAAAAAAAACGTTGACTCATCATACACTTCAGGGAATGCTTCTAACAAATAAATGATGGTTAAGAAGGTGGGAAAATATATGCCTCAGTAACTTTTCAAGCTGAATAAATTACATTTCACTAATTTTCTTAATCTTGTACAGGGGGTAGAAATTTGACAAAGTGAACTGTTAAGTATGTACGGTAAAATAGAAGTCGACCTAAGTCTTGTTACCATTTATTTAATCAGGTAAAACAGAATCTGTTCAATGAGCCATATTAAAGATCAACAAGAAAAAGTTTTCAAGTTCAAAGAATAAGAGAAATGTGCCCCCCTAGCGTGTGCTAAATAATGTTTTCAATAAAGGTGTGTTGATTCAATGTGATGGACCAATGAACACCATTTTGACGTACATTTTTTTAAAGAGGTGCTTTCTCCCTCCTCCTCTCTCTAGCAGTCAACCTATGGGCATCTCCCACTTGCTGCCAGTCAGGACCATGCTCCCAGCAACTCAGAACACTGACCAACACAGCTTTCTACATGTCTCCCTCCCCCCGCATTTTTTTCCCTTAATCCCCAACATCCCCTCTATTCAGCACGAATTTGTTAATTAGCAACTTTAAGGCTGCTTTCTCTGGTTCATTTTATTTTATTTTCTTCAGATTCATACTTATTTGCTCTAACCCTTAATATTTTGTCTCCTGTTATTAATCAAAGAGCGAGGGCCAACCTACCTTGTTGACTTGTATTAACTACCTTGTTAATACTGCAAAGCACCATCTAACACGTGGATCATATTTGTGTCATTTACCTAAATCCTTGTGTTTTCTCTATTTTCAAATTGAACTAGGTGCAAGGTCCAAGTTGGAATACAAAAGTTGTCTTTGGAGCCATTAAATTTAAACACATCTTCAGACCAAATGCTTTATAATTAAACAGTATCTAAGTTCTATAACTGCTTATTTAAGTTAAACTACAATTCTATTGCACTAGATGAACAAAATTATGCATAATAATTAGGACAAACAAAATGATTCTTTATAGTGTCCTCAAGAAAAAAAATTACATGAGAATAAGAATTCAGTTTAATCACTGGTATGGATATATTTCCAAGACTTCAGAGAATCTATGCCAACTAGATTTGAATTCATTATCACTATTTACTAGAAATGAGATAAAGCTGGTTTGTCTGATAAACTAAGTTATGAAATGCTAGTTATTTTCTTAAAAAACACTATGGAAAAATATAACTAAAAAACTGCTAGGGAAAAAAATAAATTAGGCCTCTAAAAATAAATGTATGATCAAATATATAATTAAACATATACCTAGCTATCATAATTTTCTCTTTATTTTAAAGCTCTTAGAATTATTATTAGGATATTAACAGTTTATACAACTAAATCATATCACATGTGTTATGAATTTTCTTCTTTTAATTCTTAATCACTCAGATAAGAGGTCATTATACCCTGAATACTCTGGTATTCTATACCAAAAGCCTAATTCAGTTTAGAAAATTATTGTACCTATGTATGAAACTCTGTATTTTGGATCTCTGGATCGAAAATGACATAAACATCAGCCACTGGAACTAGTCAGAGAGACTTTTTCAAAACTAATTTTAGAGTTCATTTAAAACAGCGTAAGAGGATGATAAAGATAATATGTATATTGGGACCCACAAAATGGAGGCCACCCCAGTGGCCCAACCCAGGTCACAAATCTGAACCTAAGTCAGCTTGCACTTATGGGAAACACCTCATATCAAGGAAACAGCATACACCAATCACAATCAGCCACAGCTAGCTTACCTTCCTCTAGAAAACGGGACCTTTTAGCCTTATAAGAAAATTCCGACCTCCTAGCTAACCATGTCCTTGTTTCCCCACTGCCTCTTCTAAATGCAATACAACTCACTTTTGCCACAGATCCCTCAGGAAGAGCGCCCCATTGCTTGTGAGGCACTGTACTCTCCTAATCCATGGACTGCTTCCCTTGAATAAAGGACATCAAACTTACTAAATGGTATTATTTTTGTCATTTGACAAGGATGAAGATTAGGAATTTTTTCTTAATAAACACTGAGTTTTGTACATGGTTCTATAGGGTTTTGCTTTTCCTACATGGTACTGATTTTCTTCAGCAATTATGCAGCCATGCTTTTATTCACATATATCCCTCTTATGCAAATGTAAAAATAAATTATAGTCATATGTGACACCATATTAAAGAGAAAAGTTTCCTACTGAATTTTCTCTTTTCAGGAAGATGATGAAAATAATTAACTAAACCACAAACACGGCAAGCCATAGATACTAGAAACTCAACAGTACATGCAAAACGTAATTTTGAAAAGTGTACACATGCATGTATGTATAAGTATACAGCAGTACAATTTCTGATCCAGTCTCAGGACAGCTTCAGCAAAATTAACATAAATCTTTAATAAAACCCAGTTATTTATAAAATAAATGGAAACTTGCATATTTCCAACAAAACTATCCAATTCAACCTACTCGTCACTGGACAAGGTTAAACTCATTTCTTCCTGTTTTTCCTGCATGCAATACTTTTAACTTGAACCTAGACCTTGGGTAGTTCCCTTAAAACATATTATTTTCCAGTTCTTTCTGATAAATCAAAACTTAAACTTCCACTTTTGAAGTCCCCTCCCCATTTCTTCCATGAAACTCTCTAATTCTAAAATGGTGACCATTCATTTTACTTTCTAGACCTCATCATTCTCTGAGAGAAACAAGAGTCTTTGATGACACAGTACCTTTAACTTTTGCCTTATACTTTACCTCCATGCATCAACAAATTCTCCAGGACAATGTGCTATGATCTTCACTAAAGCTGTATGATTATGTTGGATGGAAGAGCTACTGAAAAAGAGTGCTTTGGGTTCTGATAGACTCCATGGGGAAATCAAAAGTTAGTCTATGTAAACTGAGGAGCAAAAATTATTAAATTAGGCTCAGAGTCAAAATTTTCTTCATTACAGAACATCTATTTAAGAAGCACATCCCATAATACATCACACAGTTGTAAATGTAATTTATGCAGGGAAGTCAATATAATAAAATCATACCAATATTTATTCCCCTAATTCTAAAGGTGACTACCCTTTATACTCAGAATAAACAACTGCCCTATTAGAAAAAGATCTCCTTCTTTATGGGTTGGGGATATTGTATCAGTGTCTTTAAAATTTTCTAAAAACAAAGAAATAATTTCCAGTTAAAAGATAAGAAAATGGAAAGTTCTGGAGTTCCTTGAGAGGGTGGAGGAAGTGGGTAGATTTGTGACATTTTATCTCTAAACTGACCTTCTGTCACTACTTCATAAAACAGTTGGGATTGAGCCATAAGCACTGCAACTTGTCTGAGAGGGAGGAAAGCAAACACAGAAATTTAAAAACATTCCTCCCAAATACCTCAAAATATATTTTACCTCCTGGAATTAGGGTTAAAAAAACAAAAGATCGCATGAAAAAAAGAAATTGATTATGGCAAAAATGATATCAGATTAGCAGGAAGTTAAAGAGAAATGACTAGAAAGAAGATCTAAACATGACTAGGCCAACTAAGAAAAAAAACTGAAGCTTTATACAATATTTAAACCTCTGTGGACCCACACTACAAATTAAATCCACACCTGTGAAATTTCCTGGCTCCTAGTACAGGGTATTTGTACAAGTAGTATAAATTTAAAGGAAAATTAGCTATGATTAAAAAAGAAGTTCAAACCATGCTTTTGCAGGTTTTTAACTAAGTCAAAATTGGCTAACCCACACACAGACACTCATTAAGAAAATATCATCTTTTCAAAAAGGGACATACACTCTATGCCTTGTTTGAGATCTCATTAACTTGGAAAAAGTTCCAGTCAAAGGCAAACAGGTTTTACATACCGTACTAGATTTTAATTACAGCTAAATACAGTTGCTAATTTTGTATTCATGTAAACACCTGCACTGCCTGTGTCAAGATTCCTGAGCAATAAGATTTCTGTGAACCTAAAAGCATAAAATGGACCAATCACAAATTAATTACCTTATTCATGGAAATATTATTCAGATCTTGAGTATTTTTTCCTTATGAACTGAGTTCTGCTTAATGGAATTTACTGAAAGCAAGACAAACTCAAACTCTAAAATTAGTATTTTGTTATATCACTTAGTATAATATCCAGAATCTATGACTACCTTAGGACCAAAGAATAATTTCAATAATCCGTTATTATCATTGGTGAGAATGTGTTAGGATCACTAAGATACTAACATTTAAGGATGTAATTTTTATTAATTCATCCTCCTCTATTCCAGAAAAAAAAATTCTCTTATTTTACTTTACTTACTTATTAGTCTGAAATAGAAAGTCTTTGTCCAAGAACTTTTGGTCTTTAAATAAAAAAGGGGGGAAAAAAAAACTGGCAATACAAACTACTTCAACTGCATTAAATGAAAATAACTCCAGTACATTTTGGATTGCAAAAACAACAAAGATCACAGTTGAGAAGCAGCTCTTTTAAAAACATTTTGATCTATAATATAAATATTGGGACCATGTTGGCAGACTTTCATACAAACCCCTAATAATAACAGTTGTTAAAACAAGTATTCATATAGCAATTTTCATGAGACCAGAGCTTTGAACAAATAAATATAAACTGTGCTCATGATTATATGTCTCCCTGACTCAAATCTGGATGTTGCAAGATGCTCTTTAAGGAATATAAAAATAAAGTAAGTCATTCTTTTTCTGGCAATTTCTCAGGAAATCATAAGCTAATAATCTTAGTTGAGAATAAATATATAAATTTCATTTATGATACCTGTTCAGAAAATAGGTGCAAAAGAAAGTTTAGACTTTGTCTATTAAGTAGTCTATTCTTGCAAATACTTTCAAGCTTAACAGTAAACCATAAAGTTTCTGAGGTTCTTTAGTAATATAGCAAAGGATGTTTGCAGTGGATTTTAGAGGGCTCTCTCATCTACATTTATATAATGATTCAGTTAATACAATGATTTACCATAATTATATTATTAGTAGTATGATCATTATAATAATCAGTATGATGATTCCACCTAAAATAAACTTGCTAAGTATTTCCCAATTTCTATATGAACCTCTGACACAATGAAGAACTGCCTGTCAATGCGTCGGATTCCAAAATTTCTTCCTTACATTAAAGAGGGGAGAAAAAGGTGCCTCATGATATGTCTTATCTTCCCCTTCTGCTGATATCACAGAACAAACTCACATTTTCAAAAGATGATCCTTCCTCTATTCAAATGTAATGATCATGACTCTTTTAGTTTTCTCTTCTTTTTTTTAACCTAAAATAGTTTCTTTGCTAAACCGCTTTTCTTAAACTCCTTTTTAGTGTTAGATTTTATAGCTTTATCTTAATGTTGCCCGCATAATTTCTGGCACATGCTGGAGTCTTTCCTGGAAATAGCCCCTCTTTCACATTCCCCTGATAATGCTTCATGCCCCTTTGGCCAGGTTAATGCCAACACATTTTCCTTTCTACAGATGGTAACTTCTAGAAAGTATGCTTTGACATCTCAAGACTTGGTTAAGCGCCCCCTCCCTCTACCTAGCAACTCCCATAGCGGCTTCCTGCAGACAGCCCTAATACAACACCTGCCACCGTACCTTGCCTGTTCATATGGTTTTGTGATTAAAGAAATACTGGCAGTAAAAGCAATAAGACAAGAAAAAAAAGTAAGAAGCAATAGGACTTGGTATTGGATTGCCTGCATGTGGCAAATGATGGAGAGAAAGTCTTCAAGAAGGATGCCTAAATTTCTGTCTTGGGTAACCGCGCAACATTAAGCAAACAAAGGACTACAGTAAGAGACATGCATTTGGGTTTTTAAAGGGTCTGTGAAATCACCAATTGAAATATCTAATAAGCAGTTAGACATAAGAATTTAGAGCTAAAGAAAGACAAATGCTGGAGATAACAACACACACACAACTTCCAAAAATAATTTTTAATACTATTGTTAATCCAAAGCATGAATTAGTAACTCTGATTAATTGAAAATCAATTATAATCTAATTTTCCAAACATATATCCTAGGCCTAATTTCCTTGCTAAGAAAATGGATACTGTGTTACTAAGAATTCTACATACAAAGGCAAACAAGGATAGACCTATGTGAAATGACTTCTCTCATTGCCAAACAAAAACTCTAGCGATTTACCACCTGTGAATCCATGCTCAAGGGCAGCATCTAGGGTCCAGAGATAAGCAGTCCCAAAGGGTATAAAATCAATATTTACCACATTCAAAATATAACACTGCAGACTCAGAGAACAGCAAAAATCCATGAAATATATTTTCAATTTAAATATGTTGCCAAGGAATAAAAACAGTGTAACTATATCAACAAGGATGATAACAGATGGACAAGAGCTTATCTTAAGCTTTCATCTTAAGGATGAAATGGTCACTACCTTTAAAAAAAAAAATTACCCTGCATTTCAAATTTGTTTAAAATGTTTCAACTAGAAAATCATTAGTGTTTTTAAAATAGTGCTCTCATTTGATAAAAAGCTTTCCTGAGTTTGTGAACTACATTAACCATTTGGAGTACTTCAGCACCAACATCTATTTTTTTTTTTTTTTTTTTTTAAATTTTTTTTTTTTTAATTTATTTATTTTATTTATGGCTGTGTTGGGTCTTCGTTTCTGTGCGAGGGCTTTCTCTAGTTGCGGCAAGTGGGGGTCACTCTTCATCGCGGTGCGCGGGCCTCTCGTTATCGTGGCCTCTCTTGTTGCGGAGCACAGGCTCCAGACGCGCAGGCTCAGTAATTGTGGCTCACGGGCCTAGTTGCTCCGCGGCATGTGGGATCTTCCCAGACCAGGGCTCAAACCCATGTCTCCTGCATTGGCAGGCAGATTCTCAACCACTGCGCCACCTGGGAAGCCCCCAACATCTATTTTGAAAAAGCAGTTTCCTGAATGTTATCTTGATGCTTAGAGCTTCCAAAGTCCTAAAATTATACAGAGTGGCATCTAACAATAACTGGTGCATAAGGGCAAATAGATCTCTTCTATTAATAATAATTTTCCAAATCTCCTAATTTACTAAAATTGTTTAAATGGCTCATGTAAAGAAGACATAATAACTCTCCCCCCTCAGAAAAAGATTTTAAAAAGAGAGAAGACAAATTAAACCAGAAAATTGGGGCTATAGTGGGCAACTGTAATTGAACAGAGGGCTCCTGGCAATTGTAAATGAGTCCAGAGCTCCCTGACTGCCAAGGCAAACATAAGAGCAGAGATCAGTTATATCACTCCCCAATATGAATTATAGATGGGGGGGGAGGCAAGATGTTGAAACATATGTAATGTATAAATAACACCATTTCTTTTTCAGAAGAACATGTATGTGAATATAAGCGTGTGTATGTACATTAACATTTTCTACAAGGCCACGTACAAAACTGGTTGTTCTGGGTTATAGTACTTGGGAGATAAAAAATCACAGTGTGGGAGATATTTATAATTTATGTGCTACTATATTCATGTTTTTCTTAAAAGAAATGCATTATTTTATAATTTCAAAATCTAATATAAATAAGTGCAAAATAATAAAGAAGATAGTGGATATCAGTATAACCTAAGGACCAAATGACTGCTTTAGATTCTAAACATGATAATATGATAAAAATAAAGAAGCATGATTTCAACCACATGATTACAAAACAATTACCATGAAAAAAACTCAATGTTATTCTATTACAGTGTGGAATCAAATTTAAAGATAGCTCAAAGCAGAAATCCAATCATGTTATTTCACAAGACCAGTGAGAGATGGAGTGAAAGGGAGTAAGAGAGAGGAAGAGAGAGAGAGGATGAATAAGTAGGAAAAAACAGCAAGGAAGAGTTATTCTCAGAATGACTCACAAGAAAAAAATAAAAATTCAGACACATGAAATTCTATACTGTAAACAACTATAATCCCAAGTTATGGTCCTGGAGTAAACTATAAAGATGACTATGAAAATGTCTGGAAAAATGGAGAAAAGAATATTTCTGTTGCTCTAGTCTATCTTTATTATCCTCATCATTAAAAGAAAACTTTGCTGGAGAATCCAGTTAAAAATGATTAATCTCATTACAAGCATAATGAAGTCACAAATCAAATCATGAAAATTTCCATTTCAATGCAAGGGAACTATTTATTAACAACTTGCAATGTATTATATCTTAGAATTTTCTATTTTAAAAATACCATCATACATATATTATAATTTTTAAGGTACTTAAAATTCATACATGTAAATTATAAGCAAGAACCCCTATATGGTGCCAAAAGTCATCACATTCTTATAACAAAGTAACAAAATAATTGTCTAAGAGCTCACAAGCCAAAGAAATTGAGAATAGGCTTATATATTTTAAAAATGTGGATAGAAAAGAAGGGCTGTCTACTGTCAATTCAGAAAACACGATTGTACTAAAAGGAAAATATAAAAAGCTTTTTAATGGCAACCACGAATAACTGGAGGTTTTATGTTGTTGATAAAACATTTCACACTAGCTTATAATGGCCCCAAATACATATAAAAAATTAAAACCGTATTAACCAGCCTAGCAATTCTACTCATACATGGAATACTCAAAATAAATTAAAACATATGTTTACACAAAAAAAATTGTGCAGGAATGTTCACAGCAGCATTGTCCATAATAGCCAAAAAGAGGAAATAATGCAAATATCCATCAACTGATTAATGAATGAATAAAATGTGGTATATGCATACAATGGAATATTATTTAGCAATAAAAAGGAAAGTACCGATAATAGCTACACCATGGACAATTCTTGAAAACACGATGCTTAGTGAAAAAAGCCAGTTGTAAAGTTCCACAAATTGTATGATTCCATTTGTATGAAATATGCAGAATGGCAAATCTATAGAAATGGAAAGTAGATTTGAGATTGCCAGGGGCTGGTGAAATGTGGAGATTAGAAAATACTGGCAAGGGGGTATGGGATTTCCTTTTGGAGTGATAAAAATGGTTTAACATAGACTGTGGTGATGGGTGTGCAACTTCATGAATATACTAAATACCACTGAATTGCATAATTTAAAAGGGTTAAGTTACATTGTATGAGAATTACATCTCAATAAAGCTGTTAAAAAATTTTTTAAAAAACCCTCCTCCATTGTATTCATTGATCTCAATAAATTCATTAACCCTCCTCCATTGTATTCATTGATCTCAACCATATAAACCCTATTTCTGAGACAACCCTGCCAGAGGCAGAAAGAATCTAAACCATCCCTGCCATGCATCCGCGCAGAATTACTGTAAAGTCTTCTAGTTGTCACCCACATGGTAGCTCTAACCACGGATGACCAGCAGACTCCTTCAACGGACACTCAGAAATTGAAAGCACCTGTTATCAGGCTCCCAACGTATAACAGGACTTCTATGCCCAAATTCCTCGAACTTCCTGGTGCCCTAGCTGTCAGGATTTTTGTAAACCCTAGTTCTCAGGGCCTATTTACCCTACTTAAGAGCTCTAAATTCCAGAGTTCTTGACCACTGGAAAGACTGCACATCCACAAATCCCATGCCTGGATCTGTCCTCCTTGTGCTTCACCCACCAGCTTGCACACTGGGCTACTGGAGCATGATCCTATCTGGATGTGGCTGACAGTGAGAATTCCCTTGTGCAGCCTGATTTGACTGCCAGGTTGTACAGCTGGACATCTACGGCTAACAGAAGACCTATCACTGCTCATCAAACCCCAGAACCTTATACCTCCTAAGCAGATACTATACAGACAACATGTGAGATTACAAGAAAGTCAAATATTGATGAAACGTTTTCTGAGAAAGTGCAAAATAAGATTTTTTTCATTTACTTTCAGTTTCCTGGGGTTGAATACAACCATTTGTAAAGAATTTATCATACTGAAGGGAAGAAAAAGAGTGAAAATTATCCTAAGAGATCACTAAAAATATTGTCAATTCCTCAAATGGAACTCAATAGAATATTCGTGTAGTACAGCACATTAAATGGTATGGCTTTTCCTTTTGATAATTATTCTGGTGACTATCTGAAAGAAACTGTGTGTTCACTGAGATAATGTCCTCACTACAAAACAATGGATAATTCAATACCACACTTCTGAGGAGAAAATATTTTTGTTTTCAAAATGGAGAACCAGGAGATTGTATTTCAAGTTTCTTTACTCCTTAAGAAATACCTTATCTGGCTGAATAGGTGAAAGAATTATAAACATACACTCCCAATTCATTCTGTCAAATGCCTCTTTTTTTTTTACATCTTATTGGAGTAAAATTGCTTTACAAGGTTGTGTTAGTTTCTGCTGTATAACAAAGTGAATCAGCTATACGTATACATATATGCCCATATTCCCTTCCTCTTGCATCTCCCTCCCTCCCTCCCTATCCCATCCCTCTAGGTGGTCACAAAGCACCGAGCTGATCTCCCTGTGCTATGTGGCTGCTTCCCACTACCCATCTATTTTACATTTGGTTGTATATATATATATATGTCCATGCCACTCTCTCACTTCGTCCCAGCTTACCCTTCCCCCTCCCCATGTGCTCAAGTCCATTCTCTATGTCTGCGTCTTTATTCCTGTCCTGTCCCTAAGTTCTTCAGTACCATTATTTTTTTTTAACATTCCATATATATGTGTTAGCATACAGTATTTGTTTTTCTCTTTCTGACTTACTTCACTCTGTATGACAGACTCTAGGTCCACCCACCTCAATACAAATAACTCAATTTCATTTCTTTTTATGGCTGAGTAATATTGCATTTGTATATATGTGCCACATCTTCTTTATCCATTCATCCGATGATGGACACTTAGGTTGCTTCCATGTCCTGCCTATTGTAAATAGTGCTGCGATGAACATTGTGGTACATGACTCTTTTTGAATCATGGTTTTCTCCAGGTATATGCCCAGTAGTGGGATTGCTAGGTCGTATGGTAGTTCTATTTTTAGTTCTTTAAGGAACCTCCATACTGTTCTCCATAGTGGCTGTATCAATTTACATTCCCACCAACAGTGCAAGAGGGTTCCCTTTTCTCCACACCCTCTCCAGCATTTATTGTATGTAGACTTTTTAATGATGGCCATTCTGAACGGTGTGAGGTGATAGCTCATTGTAGTTTTGATTTGCATTTCTCTAATGATTAGCGATGTTGAGCTTCCTTTCATGTGTTTGTTGGCAATCTGTATATATTCTTTGGAGAAACGTCAATTTAGGTCTTATGCCCATGTTTGGATTGGGTTGTTTGTTTTTTTGATATTGAGCTGCATGAGCTGCTTGTATATTTTGCAGATTAATCCTTTGTGAGTTGCTTTGTTTGCAAATATCTTCTCCCATTCTGAGGGTTGTCTTTTCATCTTGTTTATGGTTTCCTTTGCTGTGCAAAAGCTTTTCAGTTTCATTAGGTCCCATTTGTTTATTTTTGTTTTTATTTCCATTTCTCTAGGAGGTGGGTCAAAAAGGATCTTGGTGTGATTTATGTCATGGAGTGTTCTGCCTATGTTTTCCTCTAAGAGTTTGATAGTGTCTGGCCTTACATTTAGGTCTTTAATCCATTTGGAGTTTATTTTTGTGTATGGTGTTAGGGAGTGTTCTAATTCCATTCTTTTACATGTAGCTGTCCAGTTTTCCCAGAACCACTTATTGAAGAGACTGTCTTTTCTCCATTGTATATCCTTGCCTCCTTTGTCATAGATTAGTTGACCATAGGTGCATGGGTTTATCTCTGGGCTTTCTATCCTGTTCCATTTATCTGTATTTCTGTTTTTGTGCTAGGACTATAGTCTCTTGATTACTGTAGCTTTGTAGTATAGTCTGAAGTCAGGGAGCCTGATTCCTCCAGCTCTGTTTTTCTTTCTCAAGATTGCTTTGGCTATATGGGGTCTTTTGTGTTTCTTACAAATTGTGAAATTTTTTGTTCTAGTTCTGTGAAAAATGCCATTGGTAGTTTGATAGGGATTGCATTGAATCTGTAGATTGCTTTGGGTAGTATAGTCATTTTCACAATGTTGATTCTTCCAATCCAAGAATATGGTATATCTCTCCATCTGTTTGTATCATCTTTAATTTCTTTCAGCAGTGTCTTATAGTTTTCTGCATACAGATCTTTTGTCTCCTTAGGTAGGTTTATTCCTAGGTATATTATTCTTTTTGTTGCAATGGTAAGTGCGAGTGTTTCCTTAATTTCTCTTTCAGATTTTTCATCATTAGTGAATAGAAATGCAAGAGATTTCTGTGCATTAATTTTGTACCCTGCTACTTTACCAAATTCACTGATTAGCTCTAGTAGTTTTCTGGTAGCATCTTTAGGATTCTCTATGTATAGTATCATGTCATCTGCAAACAGTGACAGTTTTACTTCTTCTTTTCCAAGTTGGATTCCTTTTATTTCTTTTTCTTCTCTTATTGCTGTGGCTAAAACTTCCAAAATTATGTTGAATAATAGTGGTGAGAGGGGGAAACCTTGTCTTTTTCCTGATCGTAGTGGAAAAGGTTTCAGTATTTCACTATTGAGAACAATGTTGGCTGTGGATTTGTCATATATGGCCTTTATTATGTTGAGGTAAGTTCCCTCTATGCCTACTTTCTGGAGGGTTTTTATCATAAATGGGTGTTGAATTCTGTCAAAAGCTTTTGCTGAATGTATTGAGATGATCATTTGGTCTTTCTCCTTCAATTTGTTAATACAGTTTATCACATTGATTGATTTGCGTATATTGAAGAATCCTTGCATTCCTGGGATAAACCCCACTTGATCATGGTGTGTGATCCTTTTAATGTGCTGTTGGATTCTGTTTGCTAGTATTTTGTTGAGGATTTTTGCATCTATGTTCATCAGTGATATTGGCCTGTAGTTTTCTTTTTTTGTGACATCTTTGTCTGGTTTTGGTATCAGGGTGATGGTGGCCTCGTAGAATGAGCTTGGGAGTGTTCCTCCATCTGCTATATTTTGGAAGAATTTGAGAAGGATAGGTGTTAGCTCTTCTCTAAATGTTTGATAGAATTCGCCTGTGAAGCCATCTGGTCCTGGGCTTCTGTTTGTTGGAAGATTTTTAATCACAGTCTCAATTTCAGTGCTTGTGATTGGTCTGTTTATATTTTCAATTTCTTCCTGGTTCAGTCTCGGAAGGTTGTGCTTTTCTAAGAATTTGTCCATTTCTTCCAGGTTGTCCATTTTATTGGCATAGAGTTGCTTGTAGTAATCTCTCATGATCCTTTGTATCTCTGCAGTGTCAGTTGTTACTTTTCCTTTTGCATTTCTAATTCTATTGATTTGAGTCTTTTCCCCTTTTTTCTTGATGAGTCTAGCTAATGGTTTATCAATTTTGTTTATCTTCTCAAAGAACCAGCTTTTAGTTTTATTGATCTTTGCTATTGTGTCCTTCATTTCTTTTTCATTTATTTCTTTTTTTTTTTTTTTTTTTTTTTAAACATCTTTATTGAAGTATAATTGCCTTACAATAGTGTGTTAGCTTCTGCTTTTTAACAAAGTGAATCAGTTATACATATACAATATGTTCCCATTTCTCTTCCCTCTTGCATCTTCATTTATTTCTGATCTGATTTTTATGATTCTTTCCTTCTGCTAACTTTGGGTTTTTTTTGTTCTCCTTTCTCTAATTGCTTCAGGTGTAAGGTTAGGTTGTTTGAGATTTTTCTTGTTTCTTGATGTAGGATTGTATTGCTATAAACTTCCCTCTTAGAACTGTTTTTGCTGCATCCCATACGTTTTGGGTTGTCCGATTTTCATTGTCATTTGTTTCTAGGTATTTTTTGATTTCTTTAGTGATCTCTTGGTTATTAAGTAGTGTATTGTTTAGCCTACCTGTGTTTGTATTTTTTACAGTTTTTTTCCTGTAACTGATATCTAGTCTCATAGCATTGTGGTCAGAAAAGATACTTGATATGATTTCAGTTTTCTTAAACTTACCAAGGCTTGGTTTGTGACCCAAGATATGATCTATCCTGGAGAATGTTCCATGAGCACTTGAGAAGAAAGTGTATTCTGTTGTTTTTGGATGTAATGTCCTATAAATATCAATTAAGTCCATCCTGTTTAATGTTTCATTTAAAGCTTGTGTTTCCTTATTTATTTTCATTTTGGATGATCTGTCCATTGGTGAAAGTGGGGTGTTAAAGTCCCCTACTACGATTGTGTTACCGTCAATTTTCCCTTTTATGGCTGTTAGCATTTGCCTTATGTATTGAGGTGCTCCTACGTTGGGTGCATAAATATTTACAATTGTTATATCTTCTTCTTGGATTGATCCCTTGATCATTATGTAGTGTCCTTCTTTGCCTCTTGTAATAGTCCTATTTTAAAGTCTGTTTTGTCTGATATTAAGAATTGCTACTCCAGTTTTCTTTTGATTTCCATTTGCATGGAATATCTTTTTCCATCCCCTCACTTTCAGTCTGTATGTGTCCCTAGGTCTGAAGTGGGTCTCCTGTAGACAGCATATATATGGGTCTTGTTTTTGTATCCATTCAGCGAGCCTGTGTCTTTTGGTTGGAGCATTTAATCCATTTACGTTTAAGGTAATTATCCATATGTACGTTCCTATTACCATTTTATTAATTGTTTTGGGTTTGTTATTGTAGGTCTTTTCCTTCTCTTGTGTTTCCTGCCTAGAGAAGTTCCTTTAGCATTTGTTGTAAAGCTGGTTTGGTGGTGCTGAATTCGCTTAGCTTTTGCTTGTCTGTAAAGGTTTTAATTTCTTCGTCAAATCTGAATGAGATCCTTGTTGGGTAGAGTAATTGTGGTTGTAGGTTTTTCCCTTTCATCACTTTAAATATGTCCTGCCACTCCATTCTGCGCAGCAGAGTTTCTGCTGAAAGATCAGCTGTTAACCTTATGGGGATTCCCTTGTATGTTATTTGTTGCTTTTCCTTTGCTGCTTTTAATATTTTTTCTTTGCATTTAATTCTTGATAGTTTGATTGATATGTGTCTTGGCGTGTTTCTCCTTGGATTTATCCTGTATGGGACTCTCTGTGCTTCCTGGACTCGATTGACTATTTCCTTTCCCATATTAGGGAAGTTTTCAACTATAATCTCTTCAAATATTTTCTCAGCCCCTTTCTTTTTCTCTTCTTCTTCTGGGACCCCTATAATTTGAATGTTGGTGCGTTAAATGTTGTCCCAGAGGTCTCTGAGACTGTCCTCAATTCTTTTCATTCTTTTTTCTTTATTCTGCTTTGCAGTAGTTATTTCCACTATTTTATCTCCCAGGTCACTTATCCGTTCTTCTGCCTCAGTTATTCTGCTATTGATTCCTTCTAGAGAATTTTAAATTTCATTTATTGTGTTGTTTGTTATTGTTTGTTTGCTCTTTAATTATTCTAGGTCCTTGTTAAATGTTTCTTGTATTTCCTCCAATCTATTTCCAAGATCATCTTTACCATCATTACTCTGAATTCTTTTTCAGGTAGACTGCCTGTTTCCTCTTCATTTGTTTGGTCTGGTGGGTTTTTACCTTGCTCCTTCATCTGCTGTGTATTTCTCTGTCTTCTCATTTTGCTTAACTTACTGGGTTTGGGGTCTCCTTTTCACAGGCTGCAGGTTCATGGTTCCCATTGTTTTTGGTGTCTACCCCCAGTGGGTAAGGTCAGTTCAGTGGATTGTGTAGCCTTCCTGGTGGAGGCGACTGGTGCCTGTGTTCTGGTGGATGAGGCTGGATCTTGTCTTTCTGGTGGGCAGGACTGCGTCTGGTGGTATATTTTGGAGTGTCTGTGAACTTATGATTTTAGGCAGCCTCTCTGCTAATGGGTGGGGTTGTGTTCCTGTCTTGCTAGTTGTTTGGCACGGGGTGTCCAGCACTGGAGCTTGCTGGTCGTTGAGTGGAGCTGGGTCTTAGTGTTGAGATGGAGATCTCTGGGAATGCTCTCACCGATTGATATTACGAGGGGCCGGAAGGTCTCTGGTGGACCAATGTCCTGAACTTGGCTCTCCCACCTCAGAGGCCCAGGCCTGACACCCGGCTGGAGCACCAAGACCCTGTCAGCCACACGGCTCTGTTAGAGGGCTTCCTTGGCAGCAGTTGGATGAGTGATGCTGATGGTGAGACGAGAAGCAGGAGAAGTGATAAGAAGGCACTTCCAGCAGTTCCCAGAGAAGTGACAGATGCGTGTTCTACAATAAAGGCAATGGCTCCTTTGCCTTTTTGGCATAGCTGCTTAGAAATGAGCTTTAAAGGAATTCGTCTTTGAACCTCCAGGCCACCTGATGATCCAGAACTCTGAGTGTATGGTAGCCCATTGTCAGCATCATTGGGATCCGTGTTTGGCTATCTCAAATGCCTCTTTGCAAATATGCAATGAAGTATTGACAAAGTACTAAATTATGCCATATATTGTTTAAAAGCACACTGTAAAACGTTAAAAGTTTAGAATATAAAATGACGTATATTCGTACACAGCATCTCAAACATCCGTGAAAGCTAATCATTGGTATGTTCTCATTATTATCATAGGATGAAAATAAACACGTAAATCTACATATTAGCTGCCATTAGAGAAGTGTGTTTCCGTGGCTCAATACTGAAAACAATATTTTATAAAACTGCATATCCCTGCTGTTAAGAAAGACCATTTAAAGGTCTGAGGACATGGAAGCCATGTTTTCTATTATTTCAGTCCTCATATTTCTGGAATTTCCCAGGGAAAAAGTAGTTAAGATAAAAACCATACCTTAATCTGTCTATTAAGCTTCTCTTACAGTCAGCCCTCCATACCCGTGGGTTCTGCATCCTCAGATTCAACCAACCTCAAATCAAAATTCCAAAAAAAAAAAAATTCCACAAAGTCCCACAAAGCAAAAGTTGAATTTGCTGTGTGCTAGCAACTAATTACATAGCATTTACATGGTATTAGGTATTATGGGTAATCTAGAGTTGACTTAATGTATACAGGAGGATGTGCATAGGTCATATGTGAATACTAAGCTATTTTATATATAAGCATCTTTGGGTTTTGGTATTTACAGGAAGTCCTGGAGACAATCCTCTGCAGACACCTAGGGACAACTGTACTTCCTGGATCTTATATTTGGGGAGTTGTCCATCTCTTACTGAGACTCTGTAACTGTATCCATAATTGTTGCTCAACTCAATTTCCTTTTCTGTTTCAGTATATTTAGAAAAGATTTCTTTAACTGATGGATACAGCTGTCATGCAGAATACAGACAGCATGAATAACCAAAAAACCAAATTAAAAAGAAAAAAAGATGTTTCATTTTCATATCCTTTAGAGAGGCTGAGACTTAAGTTTTCTGACAGGACTGAGTTAAGAGGAAATTGAGTTTTCTCACTACAACTTTCTCTCTCAAGATACTCTGAAGGCTGGATGATTGATCCTCAGGGAACTCAGAAAGCTTACAAAGATGCGGGTTCTAATAATTTCTTTTCGTTTTGATGTACCCTGTAGCCTCCTCAGGTCCCTCAGAAGCCAAGGCATCTGAAAGACTTTTCCTTTAACATCTGAATGTCAGTCCTCCAGGATTACTCAGAAAAGTTCAGAATTACTTCACCATGGAAAATTTAGCTTTTGTCCCTTCTAAATTCTTTTCCTTCCTTTTCTTTCTTTTCAAATTATTAGTATGCCATAGTGAAGTATAAGACATTATTGCCTTCCCGGTGCCAACTGGAATATAATTTTAAACAAAATAAATGACTTTTTTATAAAAGGACGAAAGATAGAGGTCAAAGCTCTCACAAACAAGAAACGGGAGAAGAAGCAAACTGGAGAACTGACCCACAGTCGACAAAATGAAAGAAAATATTCTATGTTTCCTTGAAATCATTACAAGCACTGTTCTCAACATCTTTGATTACCTGCTAAATTACCGTGAGTTTCCAATACCTATGCCAAGCTCTCTGTTCTGCCTGCTCCTCCTTTCCATCACAAAACCTTTTTTTTCCTTAATTACTTGTTTCCACAAATTACCCTGTCATTTTTGAAACTTAAAGAATGACGAATCATGAACCATGAATATTCTACAAGTTCTGTGAAAGGAAATTTTTTTACAAGCTTCCTCTCTTTGCTCCAACATTTGGAATATGAGCTGTGTGGTAAAATATCCAAGGATCAGCATACCTGGAGGTTGCCACGTGAAATGAGTTAATTCTAGACAGGAAGTTACTCAGGAATCGTCCCTGGACATCTTAAAATGAATAGTTATAAATGCACAAATACACTTTGGTTTTTACTTCTAGTAAATCAATCTTAAAAACGTGCCCTACATTCTCATCCTGGGAGAGGGTGTTAGTTATCAGGCTCAGCAACAGACCAGGATTGAGAAGGGCCTTTTCGGTGTAGCTGATCTGACAGCCTCTGCTCCATTGCAACCAGTGTCAGAGGACATCACTGCTAACACAAATACAGGGACAAAGGGAAGAGAGAACCACAGTTGAAATAATAAAAGTATCTTCTTTTCTTCTTTCTTTTCTCACTCAGATCAAAAGAAACCTGAACATTCTCCTTAGGATGCTTATTGTAAAAGATGGGGAGCTGAGTGAGGGACAAGGAAGGGTGACAACTGCAGCACAGGACAGAGTCAGGTAGATAAATACTGACCTCAAGCCATCAAACAGAGGAAAAAGTATTAGTGGTATGCAGAAAGACTTAGGAATACATATGACAAATGAACAGTTCAGGTCAGTACTATTCAATAAATATTATTAATAACCTGTTATGTATAAGCACCCTGAAGGTCATCAAAATGAACAAGACTAAGCTCTCTTTTTGAATGTTAATCCTTCCCACAATAAAAATGTACTAATTCCCAGATGCCATTTTTGAATGCTCTAAAATTCTAAAAATTATCTTCCATTTTCCAAATCTCCATTCTGCATTAGCAGGTGTGCAATATGCCTAAAATAACATGAATATATTAAATTTTGAAGTGCTCTTAGAGGTGGAATTATTTTTTCAAATATCTAAATCATGTCATGGCTAAAGGAGTAGCAGAGTTTCAGCTCAGATGAGGAGCACTGTGATTACATGGAAACATCTGCAATTTAGTTTAAAAATATGATGAAGAATTCATCAGTGCTTTAAAGACTCAGTCTCCACATTTAAATGATGTATGTAACAAGGGCATTTATGATTCAGTGTCCCTGCTTCCTTGCTGGACACAGAGAATGGTTATCATGAAAGTCAGAATTATGGTTACTTCTTGAGAGAAGAGAGGAGGGTCTAACCAGGGAGGCACACACAGACAGCTTCGAAGGACTAGCAACAACTTTTTCCTAAGGGCTTTTATTCTAATTCTTTATACTGTACATATATGTTTTATATACCATTCTGTATATATGCTGCGTTGTACAACAAAAGGACTACATCAAGTATCCCTAGGACACAAAAGAACACACAAGAAACGGGAAGAAAATGTTCACTACACATCCTTTCCACTTTTTAAAAAAACTAAATATATGTAGTACTTTTTGAAAAATTAGTAAAAGCCAACAAATAAGTATATATGTTAAAATTTCACCTATACATCACAATAAAATTGAGGGTAGGTAATGAAGATTTGCCTTCATAGTTAAAGGGAAAGATCTCAAATATAGGAGTAAGTGTTCCTAGTGCCCACACTCGGCATAAAAGAAAATTTCAAAAAAAAAAAAAGAGCTTCAAATGTAGTAACCAATTTTCCATACACATGGTAATCATTCATCAAATTTAACAGTTGTAGAGCCTTATTTCTACAGCCCAAAAATTCACGATATATTACAGGTACAGGTTAAGTGGACTGATTCGTTAAACCAGTCCTACCCCAGGATCCTCCTGTCTCCCAGGGCAGGTTGCTCTTCTCTACAATGACAGCTGATGTATCCCAAGAAGATCAAGGTTGTGAATTATCCAATCTATAACCCTTGGCCTCAGAGTGCTCAAAGTGGGAAATTAGATTCATAGAATTAGAAACCCTCTGTCTCAACACACCAACAAAAATAAAATCAACTGAATGTTTCCATGTCCTCTAATTAGATGACTCAATTTAGATAATGAGTAAGCTAGAAAATCCAGTTCAGACAGCAATCAATAAATGAATGAGCTTTACCTAAGGAACATCTACTAGATCTACTAGAGAAAAAGTCAAAGAAAAGCTACAAATATTAGAAGTTCTAAAGAAGCATGGTTTCAGCAGAGCTTCTAAAGAGCAGAGCTTCAGTGCAATTCTTGTGGGATAGGAACCAATGGTTTCAGATGGAAGTTTCAAGCACTGGAGTTCTGTACACATTTCAAAGAAAGGGGCTACCACACTCCTCCCAGGAATACAATAATGAAAGAATAGTATATGCATTTAGATATCAACAGAAATATACATTGGGACAAGAACTATGAGAGATGAATAAAATGCCTGATTAAAAAGTCATGTTTATATATACCCAAAAGAATTGAAAATAGGGACTCAAGTACTGTACACCCATGTTCACAGCAGCATTATTCATAAAACCAAAGGCTGGAAGCAACCCAAGTGTCTACCACCAGAAAAATGGATAAGCAAAATGTGTTATCCAACATACAATGGAATAGGATTCACCCTTAAAGAGGAGGGAGACTCTGACACATGCTACAGCATGGATGAATCTTGAGGACATTATGCTAAGCAAAATAAGCCAGTCATCAAAATAAATATACAGTATGATTCTACTTTTATAAGGTACCCAGAATATTCAAAATCAGAGACACAAAGTAGAACAGTGGTTGCCAGGGTTTGAGGGAAAGAGGGACTGAAAGTTATTGTCTAATAGGTAGAGTTTCAGTTTTGCAAAAAGGAAAAGAGTTCTGGAGATGGATGGCGATTACGGTTGCACAACAATGGAAATGTACTTAACATTGAACTGTATACTTAAAAACCGTTAAGATGGTATTACATGTATTATACCACAACTTTTAAAAAAGAAAAAAAATCAGCCAATATGTTGCCAAGACAATTATTTTATAGCATACCTGTTACTAAAATTACATCCATATATAATTTCATACATTTATATACATATAAAATCTATAATGGTTCAAAATAGGCTTATTTTCTCTGGTGGCTATGTGCAAAATAAATATTAACATATACTGTGTTTACGTAAAAAAAAGGAATGAAATTTTGATGCATGATAAAACATTGATGAACCTTGAAAACATTATGCTAAGTGAAATAAGTCAGACACAGAGAGACAAGCATTGTATAATTCCATTTACAGGAGGTGCCTAGAGAGTCAAAGTCACAGAGACAAAAGTAGAACTATCAGGGTGCAGGGAATGGGGAGTTATTGATTCATGGTACAGAGATTCAGCTTGAGACAGTGCAAGGGTTCTGGAGATGGATAATAGTGATGGTTGCACGACATTGTGAATGTACTTAATGCTAGTGAGCTGTACACTTAAAAATGGTTAAAATGGTTACCAAAAGAGGCCTGATCTCCTCAGACATAAGCTATTCACCAGAGCTGCAAACTGAAATATAGGTACCATAAATGCACGAAGTGAACTGTGTGTAAGGAAAATAATGGCACAAACTTGATGCCAGACAGGTGACAACCTCAACGTTGGAGAAAACACAGTGGCTGGTAGGGCTACTGGGTAGAAACAGAGCAGGGGAACATCTGCTCACTTCCAGACAGTTGCTGTCTTGTACAAGTCCACTGCTATCACAATGACCAATTCTCCAAGAGAAATTATTTTGAACTAATGGAAATGAAGCTTCTCATAAATTATAGCTCTGGGATTGTGTCTTGAAGGTGGAGTAGAATTGTAAAATGAGAGCCGATGACATGTTTGAGGTGGGAAACCATATCAGGTATTTATAAAACCTGGTCCTTAACCTAGTAGAAGATCTAGCGTTAGAAAAAAGGTACTTTAAACTCACTGTGCAATTTTTGCAACTTGTCTGCAAGTCTAAAATCATCTCAAAATAAAAAGT
Organism: Balaenoptera acutorostrata; assembly: GCF_949987535.1. NCBI lineage: Eukaryota > Metazoa > Chordata > Mammalia > Artiodactyla > Balaenopteridae > Balaenoptera > Balaenoptera acutorostrata. Next base: position 20,941,624 of record NC_080077.1, read on the forward strand.
TGTTTTAAATTTAAAAAAAAAGGAAAGGAAAAGAGGTACTTTGTGAACAGAAAATCTGCAGATGTTTCTGAAAGCCATGCTAAGAATTGTGGACTGTTTATTACTGATGCATAAGCAAGAGTTTTTCAGATTTATTGAAATAATTTTTGTAGTATCATGGAAAACAAATGGAAAAGGCGAGAGATAATAGGAAGACTGGTTTAAAAATGTAAATCAGGGGTCTAATTCTCTAAATAAACACCCATCACTTAACATATTTTTTTTTCATTGAGCTATAGCTGATTTACAACATTGTATTAGTTTCAGGTGTACAGCATAGTAATTTGTTTTTGGTTTTTTGCAGATTATATTCCACGATCGGCTATTACAAGATACTGGATCTAATTCCCTGTGCTATACAGTAAATTCTCGTTGCTTATCTACATATATTTTAATCAAGAACTTTCCAAATCCGCATTTGCTTTCTTTAAAAGTTTGAGGTAGTGAAAATGAATTATTTGCTGGCCACTGTCAGGCTTTAATATCTGTGAAGCAGCTACTGAAATATTGTCTCAGAAGAAAACTATTTACTTGACCCAGGGTCAACAGAAAGATTTTCAGCTGGAAATTGATTTTTTTCCCCGTTTCAGTTCAGAACTAAGATTTATAAATCTCCAATTTTGTTTCTATTTTCAAAATAATTAAGCATCATTCAATGTTTCCCAATCATTTTTGTCATATATGCATGCATAAAAGGGAGGTGAAATATATTCAACTGATCCAAAGAAATAATTTATGTTTTGTTCCATGTTGCATAGAATTGATTCTAGTAAGTAACAGAAGACTAAAGGGCACTAGGGAAAATATTCAGAGCAGATCAATTCATAAGCATTTTTATTATTACATTTCCTCATAAATTTGGTAGCTTTTCACTGAACAAAGTACACCAATTTTTTCTCTTGAATCCTCAAGCTTTTCAACCACCTCCTTTGAAAAATCTAAGTGAATTCTAATGATAGTGATTTTATGTCAGGTATTAGTTACAAGCCAAAAATAGACAAAATGCTTTCGTAACAAAATTCAAGTTTTTAATTCTGAAAACTAACAAAGGTGATAAGTCACAGGTATCAAATATACACAGGAATTAAATATACAAATAAACACCTTACCAACAAATGATCCTATCAAATTTCTCCATGGAGAGCAAACACCATAAAAACACAACTCAAAATGTGTAAGAACAGGGCTTCCCTGGTGGCGCAGTGGTTGAGAATCTGCCTGCTAATGCAGGGGACACGGGTTCGAGCCCTGGTCTGGGAAGATCCCACATGCCACGGAGCAGCTGGGCCCGTGAGCCACAACTACTGAGCCTGCGCGTCTGGAGCCTGTGCCCCGCAACGGGAGGGGCCGCGATAGTGAGAGGCCCGCGCACTGCGATGAAGAGCGGTCCCTGCACCGCGATGAAGAGTGGCCCCCACTTGCCGTAACTAGAGAAAGCCCTCGCACGAACCGAAGACCCAACACAGCCAAAAATAAAGAAATAAATAAATAAAGTAGCTATAAAATTAAAAAAAAAAAAAAAAAAAAAGATGGGTAGAGGGAAAAGATTTAAAAAAAAAAAAAAATGTGTAAGAACATAGTTTTTCATACTATACAGGTAGCCTGTATGGGTATCTGAAATATTTGATGAAGGTAGAAGAGAAATTTTGGTAAGAAATCTATCCAGTATTAATTAATTCATTGTTGACCTAGTATTATGGAAGTTCACTGTGTCTGCTCTGTATTTGAAACTCAGTCTGCCTGTGTGCTCAAGCTGAGTTATATCCACTGGTTTCTTTCCAGTAGCATCTCATCAATTCTTCCATGTATATCATCTAACTGGGTACAAATCTCTCAGCCCCATTACTCCCTCAACCTAACTGATGGCCTTTGGTTTATTTCCACTGCCAAAAAAATAACTAAACTCATTGCCTCATGAAGCATATACTTCTAAGTTCCTAGAGCTACTTACTCAAATGCTTTCCTAAAGGTCTGACTTCCTACGGTAACTTAGTACTGTATGGCCAGAAGCCAGCTGGACATCTCTAGCGGGAGAGCTGACATGTATGTCAAGATCTCAATGAATTCAGAACCTAACTCTTCATCCCTTCCCATTGTCCCCTCTGCCCAGCCTCAACCAACCTTAGCCTCGCTTCACTCTTCCTGGTAATGGTCCTCCCAACCATGCCTTCTGGTCCTCTCAGCTGAAATCTTGGGAAACATCTCCAACACTTCCCTCTCCCCCTCTCATACATCCCTGATAACCAGATATTGGTGACTACTTTCTACTAATTCTAACTGCCCATATCAACTATTGCTTGTTGATTTTCACTGACATTTCTATTCTTCAGTTGTTATTGTTTTGCCTAAAGTATTAATAACATCAACGTACCTGGTTCTCCCCCTTCCTTCCATCTCTTACCTCTCTATGTTATACACTGTAGCCAGATTAATCTTTCTAACACACACTGATGCACTCCCTTGCTCAAAAACCTTTAATAACTTCCTTGAATCTAGAAAGCATCAAGTTCAAAATTTTTACAAGAAATCCAAATTCTCTGTAATCTGACCTAATTCTACCTTTCTCCTTTTAGTAAGTACTACTTGGCAATACTGGCTTAATCCCATTCCCAAACTGCTACTCAAACTGCCCCTTCTGTCCCCAGGGCCCTTGTCCCCTTTTCCACCACTCTCACCTTGAGAAACATTGACCAGTTTGCCAGTTTTCCCAACTAGAAGTAATGTCTCCCAAGTCTGAATTACTGTTAACACTTTGTGCCTCTCTTTCAATAATAACTTCATTCTACTTGTTTTCTTTTATTGTTACAGTGGTATAGCTTTATCTGCCCTCCAAAATTCCAGAGTTTTTTTTTAAAGGCATCACTGTCTTTCATCTTTATATCTTGCCTTCCCCTACCAATGCAGGTTAATTTCCCTAAGCTGTGCACTATAACCTGTTGTTGAATGAAGGGAACAAATTTCATAAATATTCATTAAAAAAGAAAAAAGCCTTGAAATCTGTAAAACACTGACACAGCAAAGAATGAATTGGGAATATTGAAGCAAATGTATTTCCTGTTTCTATAGCTTGCAGGGCCCTAGGATCTTTTACACCAAGAATTTCAAACAGCTGACTTAGTAATCTACCCCAAAGGGGGCTATCCTTTCTCTTCACTAAATTCTGTGCGCCATAATGAAATTAAAAGAAAACTTCCCCAGTGTCCTAAACGAGAGCCATTTCCATTTATGAATGAAATAAAAATACAACACTCTGTAAGGAATTTCAAAGGTGCATTTTATATCTAAGTTCCTTAAATGATTGAAATGACTTCATAGGCTCAAGCTTTACTGATGTCACTAGTGTTTCTATTAAGATGGATAAAATGTAGTACTAAGTTAATTATTTCAACCTTTCTCATCTTACAAAGAAACTGAAGGTCAGAGAACTTAAACGACTCAACTCATGCCGCTAATAAAGTTGCAAAGTCAGGACCCACACTGCGTTCAGACCTCAAGTCAACAGAGCTACTCCTTTGAGTGATAAAATACGACCAGTAAGAAAGTAAGTTTATATGAAAGATTCTTCTATAATTTTCTGGAAAATAAAACCTGGTTGATTGGGAGCACTGTCATGGCATTTCTTTATAATGCCTCTCATACAGTCAGCTCTCTGCAGCCACAGTTTCCATATCCACTGATTCAACCAGCCTCAGATCAAAAATATTCAAGAAAAAGAAAATTCCAGAAAGTTCCAAAAAGCAAAACTTGAATTTGCCACACACCCAACAATTATTTACATAGCATTTACATTGTATTTACAATGATTTACATGGTATTTACATTGTATTAGGTATTATAATTAATCTAGAGATGATTTAAAGTATACCGGAGGATGTGCATTGGTTACTATATGCAAATACTAAGCCATTTTATATGGGACTTGAGCATCTTCAGATTTTGGTATCCTGGGAGGGGGGGTGGGGGAGGGCAGATTTGAAACCAAGCCCCCATGGATACCAAGGGACAACTCTTACTTTGTGTTCCAAACATAACTCACCAGTACTGTCTTTATACTAGTATTTATGAAGTTGCTAATAATCTCACCCTGATATTAATTAGTCTTCTCTAATTTTTAAACAGAAGTGATTCAGAATGAAATAGATATCATTTGCAACAATCATTCGCCCAATATGAGAAGAAAAGTCACTTTCCAAAGCAGATGGGAGTTTCTACAATCCTTTCCTGTTTTCTAGAGTGAAATTTCCTCTTTGTGAGGAAACATATCTAAAAGATGCATTTATAAATAAAATCCTATAAATGTTCATGCTTTATTTCCCCTTGGATTAGATGATACAGCATTATAATACAGATGATTTCTAAAATACCTGTAAAGATATCAGAACAAAACACATATTATTAATCCATTTAAGAATAATAAACCAGTATATATCTCTTATCAGCTGATCCCACAAATTTGTATATGGCTATTGTTCTTAAATTTTGTGTCATAATTGTACTATTTTTTTTCTTAATTATGAACACCACCTGTTGTAAGATAAAACAATTAACAGATTGGGGGTGGATATTGTGTTTATATAAATAGTTTATACACAGAAAATATTCAACTGGTTATTAATTAAAATTTCATGAAAATGTGATAAAATACTTCATAAATATGATGAAAATCTATTTATACCAAGACTAAGTAAATCTCTAAATGGATGAGCAAAAATAAACAGGAGCTTTAAATAAATTAACTGTACCCATAAAAAGAAGTAGGGGTAAAGACGGAAGAGGAAAAAGGAGGAAAAAGAAAAGAAGATGGAAAAGGGGAAAAGGAGAAAAGGAGGAGGAAGAAACAAAATGAACATTTCTTTTCCATAACCATCAGCTTACCAGTTCCCTTGAGCATTTCCTGGGACATGAAGCAGATGTTTATTACACAATCAAAATGGGATCTCATATGCAGGGTTAAAAGGCATGGCAGTGTCTCAGGTATGAAGAGACCTTCACACAGGTATGAAGTGTTACCTGTGAACACTAGAAGAATCTTATACCTTTCCTAATCAAGTATCAGCGACATCCACCTGTTTCATATACACAGACTGTACATGTTGATTATTAAAATTATAAGACTCTGCATTTGCCAGTAAGAAGGGAATACACAAATGTAAGAAGATAGCCTCATTATAATAAGTGCCATATTAAAGATATTAAATTTATAGGCACCATGGGAGCCCCTGGGAGGAGATAAACTAATTCTCCCTGAAGGCATTCAGAGAGAATTCCCTGAGAAGATGGCATCTGAGATGAGCCCTGAGGATCAGTAAATGTTTCTAGAAAGAAGGCATTGCAGACAAAAGGAGAGGCACAAAATCAGAAAAATGCATGATTCCTTTGAAGACCCATGAAAAATTTGATGTACAGTATGGTCTATCCACATTAGCAATAAAGAAACGATTTCTCTCTAAAATGGAACTCAGATTGCTGTTCCCACTCCTACTAATAATAATTATTAAATAAGACTATTACAATTAAATAAGCATTTTCTATGCACTTTGTCTATAATATCTCACTTAATCCTCACAACAACCCTAAGAGGTAAGTACTACTATTACTATCCCCATTTTACAGATGAAGATACTGAGGCCCAGAGAGGTTAACTAATTTGCTCAAAGCCACACAGTATGAATTCAGGATGGCCTTAGAGCCATGCTCTAACCCATGCACTGAAACATCAACCCTAATTATACTGCACCAGGGCAGCCCTCACTATACAAGCATCTCGTCAGGCCTGTCTCATTTAATATACTCTGTACAAAAAGAAGGGCGATCCCAGACCTCAGACTCACCTCCTGCCTCTAGTTAGAATCCTTTTCCACTCCTCTCCTCTCCCTTCTTTCCTCTCATTGTTTCAGACCGCAAAACTTCCATTGCACCCTCTGTGAATCCCTTATTCCCTCTTCATTCTCATGGTAATGTCACCAACAGGGCAGTAGGATTAAAAGAAGAGTACAGCGTCTGTGTGAGACAGACAGGGAAATCCCCAGAGCTGTCTGTCCCCAGCTCACCAAGCCTCTACTCGAGAAGGCAGATTTTCATGAAATACAGAAACAAGGATGCACAATGGATGAAAAAAAGTAGTAAAAAAAAATAGGAAAGTATTGTTTTGGATGCTATTTCTCATTCATGACAATTCAGCAGATCAACAGCTGAAATTGAATATCTCCCAAATATTACATTTCAAAGTGTCATGGTTCTTCTTGCCCTTTACAAACTATGCTTTTTCAAGTCGATTTTTAAAATAAGAAAAGGCTATATGTCTACCAATTAAGCAGATGGTACCTTTATTAGAACCAGAACAGAAGTTAAAAGGGCAACAGCACAGACACCCAGATTAATTTACCTACGTATAAGAGTTAAAGGAACCAAAATTGGACCAAAAACATATTAGCCAATAAAATTCAAATGGAGAGTTTAGCAGCACAGGTGGGTACCTAAAAATGATTTAAATGAACTGGCACGTAGTAGTGACATTTTCCATTCTGCAGTCATGGCCATCACAATGTGTTATGATCTCATTAAATTCACAAGCTAACCCCAAATAAGACAGGCTCAATAGAAGCAGACGGCAAGCAAAGTAAACTAATGATACAAAAGGAATACAATATATTACATTCCTTTTGCCTTCTCAGCAAAAAAGAGAAAGAAAGGGAGACAGACAGACAAGACGCATTCTTATGTGCATACAGGATATCTGGCTTGGGGCACTGGCTCAAGAGAAGTCCACACTTAAACAATACATGTGGTGAGCTATTCCAGGGTTAAAGACCTTTTTTTTTTTTTCTTTTTAAGACACCAAGTGCCCTTTCTGGGTCGTCTAGGCTTTAACCACCCACACGGTTTTAAAATGCTTCCTTATTACTAACTCAATTGTAATATAAACATTAATTCACAAAAATCACACGCTCAGAATTGGGAGAGATATTAAGAGGTCACATAAATTCTCTTCTTTCCTATGGAGTCAGTCTAACTTTGTCTTCTCATTATGTGCTACAAGTCACAGAGGTAGGATACTTTACGTTTTTGGTACACTGACAAACTCAACCAAATTCCAGGGCAACTTCACACAGATTAAAGGAACTCTCCAGAAATAAATCATGTAGAACAACAAATGTATTCCCCATCGTGTACTTCTTGAAAAATTTCACAAGGCACATTAACACCTTTTTCCATGCAGACACCGAAAGGTTTTAAGAGTCAACTGGACTTCTTTCATATTCGGGTTTAAGAGGTTGTAGAGCTGTATTCTGCTTCATTAGCTAATTATTCTACTTCATCCCATAATGGGTTGCATTTCTAGACTGGCCAAATTGATAGGTAGAGTTCTCAAATGATAACAGCATCATTTAAATTAGAAAGCACTGCTTAAGTGCCAAATATTCCTAATGGCTTAAAAAGCAGTTGTGCTTGACTAATGAATATGAAATTGTGGTCATACTTCTACTTACTGATTGAAAAAATTAATAATAACTTAAAAGCCAACTAGTCTACTGGCACAATAATAAAACATGTACTGACTAATTTGATATGAATTTGCTGTGCTCATTTAGTCACATAGATCGCAAATTCATAATATGCTACTAAAACTTTGAGGGGTCATTTATGATTTTAAACTTACTATGATCACAAAGCAATTATATCTAATATAATGGGCTATTTGCCAAGTGTCACAATGAAATGTTTCCGGTTTAAAAGACTAGTTTAATTTCATCAAGAATTGCACATGGTCTATTTAATTCTCCTCTTACAAATAGTTCTTCTTGAAAAAATACAAATTCTGATGGAACATGAAACTTATTAAACATTACATCTAAATATGTCATATTAAATCTCTGAGTATAAATAAAACATATTTGGTACATCCTGACTTTTTCTGGCTGTTATTATTGTGTTTGGTGACACAGCATCATGCATAGCTCTAACTAATAAAGCATGTAACCATAAAGTATTTTAATCTCCAAAAATTAATTATGACAAAGAAAAAGAAGTGAGCAAAGGTTTTCATAGTGCCAGGTACATAGTAAGCACAAATAAATATTTGTCAAACGAATGAATAGCTGGACAGATAAATAAAATTGAAATGGACTTCATTTTTTTAAATTTCATGGTTAACTACTGAGTACTAAAATTATTTGAAGCAAATAGATTTTGAAAATCAACTCTAACGTTTTTTAGTCTGTAAATAAAATGAAGTTACCAACTTCCTATTTTGTACTTACCTAATTTATACTGGGGTATAAATTCAAATTTCAAATAGAAGATTGGCTGTGGCAGAGTATTCATATAAATTGAAGAAATATTTATTAAGGAATATCATATTCAAGAAGACATTGTGCCCAGCAGTATCAAGAATTTAAAAATAAGTATAATTTAAAAACTGAAAAAATATTCAGCCAAATATATTTTCAAATTTTGAAGTAGTGTGACATTACAGAGGAGGGGGGAGAAGCTCAAATTTATGCCCCAACACTTTTCTTTTCCAACATATGACAGTGACATTAAAATTATTATCCTAATTATAACTTTCAAATAGTGACAGATGACTTCTCTGAATGGTCGCTATACCTTTTAATTTAGTTTGCAAAAAAATCCATCTTCTGAATTACAATGTAAGTGCATTAACACTCACATGTATTCTCTTTTTAAAACACCAAGGTGCAATTTAATCAAAGCAAGCTTTTAGAGAACCAACACAATACAATGTAAGGGACTTCCGAAAGGCCTGCTAAATCTGGGGATAGATTCTGATGATCTGGAGAAATGACTGGACTGCATATTTCAGGTAATCCTTCCTAAATTCTCAGGCAAGTGCTGAATGATACTGAGTGGGTGGCAATAAATTTGAGATTATGCTCCCTGCAAGTATACTTCCCAGTAGAATAGTAACTCTATCTATGTAGCTTATTAAATACAAAGTGATTATGCTTCAACAATCTGGCCATGTAGAGCAGGGCTGATGGACATTTATAAGGAGCCAAATAAAAAGAACACATTTCTAAAGAGAAGTCCAACTCAACTCTCCTAAGATGACCTGAAGAAATGCAGGGGGCTAAGATCACTCTAATGCAAACCCAAGGGCAATCAAATTCCTACAGTTCATCCACAGAGAATGGTCACAATGACTTTAAACTGGAGTCTGTTCAAAGCAAATATAACTCAACACTCACAGCCTTAGGCTTCATAAACATAACTTCAGCAGGTCTAGCTTTAAAACATGTGCTCTCCTGATGCTGTTAGAAGGAATTAGTTGCCAAATACAAGCCTGGGTACCAAATTGATGCAACTTGCTTTTTCAGACTTCCAATCATACTATTTTAAATTCAGGGAATATCAAATGAGAACACAATGATGGTTTTAGAATAATGAGCTGATGGCAAGGATTAGATAGCTGAATCAATGGGTGATTTAAAATATTCTTAGTTCCTGTTACTAAACACGTTATCTGCATTCTAGAGAATGCTTCTCTTTCTATTCACCAGAGTAAGGTTGTAGTGAATCTAACTCATCCAAAACTGGTATTAAATCATTAAGAACTTAAAATGTGTGGACAGATGGAAGACAAGAACACACTCTGGTCTAATAGCAATGAAAACTGCCCTCTGATTTCTCAAGAGATCATTTCTATTGACCCTGAATGTAACCAAGAGCATAACAATATTATGACACTAGTTCTGCTTGAAAATCAATGATGCAGGGTCTGAACTGAATTCATGGTGCTTTATTCAATAGTGGATTTCTGCTCACAGATTCAAAGGCAAAGGAATAGTCAATAAAAGTCACAAACAGTCCTCTCATACTCCTGACAGATTTCTTCACCAGGTGGTAGAGTGCCATGGCAGGTTGGCTGTGTTGCAGCCCACCTGCGCCTGGAGCAGAACCTGGCACAAGAAATGCAGGCTCGCAATTCACAAGAGCAGAACTGGCAGAGATTTCAGAGAGACCATCCAATGAGCCAGCGGGTATATGATTTGGGGAGACGAAAGAATTCTTTTCAAACACTGGAAAAACATTCTGGGTCTTTTTAGAAAATACTAAGTAACTGTAGTAATATAGATGAAAAGCAGTGTTTAAAGTCTATCAAAGAGGGCTTCCCTGGCGGCGCAGTGGTTAAGAATCCGCCTGCCAATGCAGGGGACACGGGTTCGAGCCCTGGTCTGGGAAGATCCCACATGCCGCGGAGCAACTAAGCCAGGGAGCCACAACTACTGAGCCTGCGCTCTAGAGCCTGAAAGCCACAACTACTGAAGCCCACGTGCCTAGAGCCCGCGCTCCGCAACAAGAGAAGCCACCGCACTGAGAAGCCCGCGCACCGCAACGAAGAGTAGCCCCCGCTCACCACAACTAGAGAAACCCCGCATACAGCAACAAAGACCCAACGCAGCCAAAAATAAATAAATAAAATAAATAAATTTATTTAAAAAAATAAAAAATAAAGTCTATCAAAGATGTTCACTTTGGTCAATTTTATGTTATGTGAAATTCACCTCAATTTTTCAAATCCAAAAATAAAAAGTCTATCAAAGAAAAATCTGTTAGAGAAAATGCGAAGTTCCAAAGCAACCACTGATCCATGACTGAATAAAAACAAATATAACTGATTCACAATTGTGATCAGTATCACAAGGCTTGCTGCTGCAAATGATTATGGCTTGCGGCTTAATCCAAAGAGATTTGCTAACAGCTACTTCCTCTCATCTGTGCGAGTCATTTTTATTATTTGAAGATAACTAATAAATTCTCTTCAAATTCCAACCACAAGCCTCGCTTTATTAAGTAGTTCTTAAGTAACAAGGCTAATTCTAGTTAACTGTGAGAATTATTTAAGTGATAGTTCAGAGTCAGTAATTTCTTAAATGGTTCAAGATTTCACCTTGATATGCTGTAGGGTCCACTACTTATCTAGTTCAGAATAACTGAATGAAACACAGGATTAAATGGTGTATATCCTTAGGGCCAAATGCTGCTACTAATGAGGAATTACCACATGGAGATCCATGAAAACTGTTTCAGGATAAGGGAACAGTGGTGCAAAGGTCTTGTGGTAGGAATGAGTTTGGTGTGCAAGAAAAGAGGTCAGTGTGGCTCAAGTGTATTGGGTTGGCCAGGGGGACAGGAGTGATTTTTTTTTTTTTTAAATAATAAGGCCAGAAAGACAAATGGAAGCCTGATCATGCAGGACCTCGTAGGGCAGGTTAAAGGGTGTGAATTTTACTCTTAAGTGTGATGGGAAGCCTTTAGTGTTTTAAGCAGAGACCTGACATGACTTGATTTATGTTGCTAAAAGATCACTGGGGCTGCTTATTTTACTGCAGGAGAATATGACAGAAGCAAAAAGAACACTTAGATGGCCACTACCTTTGTCCAGTTAAAATGGCGTGGCTTTGATTGATTAACTGCGAAGACGGAGAGAAATGGTCTGATTGAGAATATGCTTTGGAGACAGACAAATGTGCTCCCTGATGTGGACCAAATAGGGATGGAGCATGAGACAGGTGAAAAATGAGCAATTGAGCATTATTTACAGGGTTTTATTTTGAGCTAAAAAATTCAGAAACTAATCAGGATGAAGATAACAAGGTGGGAAAGGGTACCACATGAGTACAGAGAAACTCCTAGGCCAGGTGTCTGAAGGGGGAAGCAGTCGGATGGGCTTTCCAGAAGTAATATCTGATTCAACACCGGAAGGAATTTGATAGGAGACTCCTAAAGAGAATACTCTACATAGTCAGAAAGAATAATACTTACGAAGGCTCAGAATTAAAAGATTAGGTCCATACATTTCAGAAACTGAATAACAGACAAATAATAAAGGAAACGACTTTTGGAAGTGAGCCGTTGAGAAGTGTGCAATTTTATATGATATACATACTGATTCCTCCCTGAAACTATAGATATACTAGTTTGGGACATTGTGTCAATAAAAGTATTTCTTTTACAATCGTAAGTTTTTCATACACTGAAACACTATGATCGATTTGTAACAATATTTTAAACAATTTAGTACTTTTTTTTCTGATCTTAAATTCTCTATCAATATTTTAACACCCTGTAAATGAACACCAGGAAAGAGGCACCTCCTATGTGTACTACTCAAGGTGAAGCTTTTGATAAAGGAAATGAAGTGCTCTAATTTGGAATGCCTTTGGAATACTTAGGGTTTCTTAAAGACTCATACATTGAAAGATAGAAGTTATTTTTGTTTAATATCAGAATTGCTTCTAAACTCTTGTAATTATCAGGTAAATTCTTCACTGGGAAGGAAACAATTTAGGAAAAGGTTATATTTCTAACCTTATACAGAATCCATAGCTCAAAGTATGAAAGGAATTTATCCTTCCTCACATTTCACACCACTGTGCACAACATTCAACTACTTCTTTGACAAGTTAAATGTAACTAACTAACTAACCTGCTGCTGGTAATGGAAGCACCACAGGTCAAAGGAAACTGACAACCAGGCTCCTTTTATTCAGTCATTTGTTCATTTTGCTTCCAGAACATGCAACGCACACAGAATTCATATCATATATCTGAGAAAATAATATAATGTTTCTTACGCAATTTGTATTTTTTCACTCATTTTTCTCCTTCAGCTGCTCTTCCTAGAATCTGCTGAATCCTTCCTCTGTGCTTTACTGATTTTGTTTTAAGGTAACATTTGAATTTATGTTCTTGTTTACCACCAAGAATCTCACTCGACACATTTGAAAACAGCACGTTTTGGAAGCAGGCAGAAAGTATTAATCAACAGCATTGTACTGCATAATCTATTATATATATTCTATTCCATTAAAAAATTAATGATGGACAAACCAGATTGCCGAGAGCACTTCCAGTGCTAAGAAGTTATTGAAAATTCAGAAAAAAAGAAAAAGGCTGTGGTTCCTAATAAGAGAATCCATTCCTTCCTACAGTAACAAGGTGAGGGAAAGGCAGGAGAAGCTAGTAACAGTCTGACAGATGCTTTTAATAGCAGTGGTCAGAATAAAGAAAACAGTATTTAAAAAAAATATATATATATATATATGTATATGCATACATTTTAATATGTATGTATATATATTTTATATTTTACAAAATATAATTAAATCTTAGCACAATTTTTTAAAGTTCCTTTCTCAGTTTTCTGCCTCTTATGCTCCATCAATGACCCCAAAGCTCATAAGTAATCCACAAACTCAAACTCACTATCCAATCAACATATACAACATTTAGGTGAAAAAAACATAGCTATGGACTTAACTGTGGAAAATATATGTTATCCTCATTTATTCTTTAAACCTTTCAAAAGTGTCACTAATGGTGGTGTTACTCTGTTATTTTTTTTTAGCTTAAATTTACTCTCTATGCTTTCCATAGAGACCTTTCAATCCATTTACTGTCCACTAGGGAAAAGGATAGTATATAAAGCAGAAGGAAGTCAATCTTGGTACTATTTTGACTACGAAAATGCCATTTCTAAACATTCAAGACTGCCCTCACAACTTTAAAGGAGCTCTCATCTTATGAATTTTTTTTGTCAAGTTCCAATGATACTTTGGTGAAAATTCTCTTCAAACCTACATCCTTTCTTCAATATTCATAGTATATGGGAAACTGATGTGGCTCTAGCCCATATGGAGGGCAAAGATAGCTCCCAAAGCAGTTGTTGCTCTTTTTGCAAACATAGCTGAGGTTAACCAGAATGAACTAATGGTGAACTACGCAAGTATGAAAGATCTGTCCTCCCAGGACTCATGAATGGAGCTCCCCTGCCCATCACAGCCCTAACTCCCCCACTAGAACGTGAGGACCAGGAGGGCAGGTTGAATTTGTCCATTGCCGTATCCCCAGCCACAAAACGTTGCCTGCCCATAGCAGGTACCTGATCGATGGTTTGCGAATGAGTCTGGGAATGGATGAATAAACAAGTGAAAGAAAAAATGCATCTGCCACCCTCATGCGGATCAACCCAGAGACACCTTAATAGATTAGGGCTGTTTACTAATATTAACTTTTCAAAACCATTTTTATTTTCTTTTCCTACAAATAATCCAGCCTAATTGCCCTGCAGTGTTGTTATGAAACACAAAAGAGAGTCACGTCAAGGGCCACCCTAGTAACAACATCATTCTCAATTTCTTCTCTCCCTCAAAAAATGTGTATATGTCTGTCTGTCTACCGACCTGTCTTTGCTAGAGGGCGAGGAAACCCAAATTTTGACCTTTAGAAACACAGTAATATTCCTCTCCTTGGATGTGGGGAGGGAAGAGAAAAGGATAAGGCTCCACTGAAAACGCAGCACCGTCTTCATTTTCCCTCAATAAAGCCAAAATAGAAAAAGTTAAATATTTTCTCAAAACTTCTGTATTACAGTATGTTCTATGGACTCTCTTCAATTGAAATGACAAACAATGAATGAGTTTCTACTATCCCATAATTCTGCACTTCATTTTTTTTTTTAAAGAGTGCAGGAATTTACTTAAATCTTTGCTGACCTGAATCTCATTGGGATTGAATAAGGTTTGGAATTCCAGCAGACCACTGCTATCTTTGTTGTCTTCCGCATGCAACGTAATTGACCTTTTCAGCTTCATGTCCTTCAGAACTGAAATAGCTTGGATATTTGGGCTTATTAGTTACAAAAGAAAAAGAGATCTTTAAGCAAAAAAAAATAATGAGTTCAATTACAAGATGGCTTGGATTCTGACAAAGAAAATATTTGAGAGTAAAACTGATTAAACACCAGGACAGGATGTCAAACAGAGCTGCAGAATCATTCTCCCTGAACATTGTTTTAAAAAAACAAAATAAAACTTTAAAAGTTACTGTTTTCCTTCTTAGTGACACCCTGACCTTGTGGGATGTCTCCTAAAGCTAGAGTCTATAACAACATTATTGAGCAACATGATGGATAACAATTAAACATCACAAATCCTTCTCTGTAGGCAAAATCTGGTTACTTTCACCGTTGTGGACTTTCAGTATTAAAAAACTGGTACACATTTGTGACAAAAGAGATTGTTCCCAGGAAAACGGCCCTCAAAGTACAATTAATTAAATTGGTACCGTAATAAGAAGAAAGTGAGTTCCTGTCCTTGGGTCTGGTGGAAGTGAGGGTAGCTTAATCAAGTTTACTAATATGTCTAAGAAAACAAATGTCTCAGGAAAAAAATGGTGGCCAACATAGAAAAGCACAGAGCAGAAGAACAAAATCCGGTAATGTAACAAATCCTTAACAAGGTTCTCCAGAAAAAACAGAAATATATATATATACACACATCGAGAGAGAGAGATGATTGAGAGGCTTAGCAAGTCAAAAATCCACAGGGTAAGCCATCCGGCTGGAGCCCAGGGAAGTGTTGCTGTTCAAGTCTGAAGGCAGTCTGCTGGCCTTCAACTGATTAAATGAGGCCCACCCACATTATGGAAGGTCATCTGCTTTACTAAAAGTCTACTGTTAAATGGTAATCTCATTTTAAAAAGAATACTTCATAGAAACATCTAGAATAATGCTTGACCAAATATCTGGGTACTATGGCCTAGCCAAGTTGACACATAAAATTAACCATCACAACTTGTGAGAGAAGAGAAAAATGAACTGTGGGGAAAACAAGAAGCCACTGCAAACGTGTTTTGTGCTACAAATCATCCTGGTTTGTCAAGGACTGACAGGTATATCAGGCAAACGGACTTCAGTGCTAAATCTGGGAAAGTCCAAAGCAAGACCAGACAAGGTTATCCTACAGGGAAAGATATTTCATCAGCCTTTATCCTCATCTAAATCTTACCAATAATTCTTCCAGTTTGGCTCTGACCTTCTACGTTACATTTATATAGGTTCATGGGCGCACCAGTCCTTGGAAAAGACATCCTCCAATACAAATTAATAAATTCATTGTGGTTTATTCAGCTGCTTCTTGTGAATTTTGATATTGAGTATCCATCTCTAAGTGTACGGATAAAATCTAGGAGCCAATCCATCCATGAAAATGTTATCAGAATCACGAACAGCCAAAAAGCCTCTTTAAGTCAGACAACCAGCCTTTACCTAGAAGCCCTTCCTGCAACCTTCAACAAACATGAATGGCAGTGAAACTTTGGAATGACTGAAACAGTATTTCCTAAACTGGTTTCCATGATAAGAACTGGCTCAAGGGGGGAAAAATGTTTGAAAAACCCTGAGATGAACAAAATAAAATATGTTTCTTTACTACAGGACTTTTCATTGCCTTGAATATATAATAATGTGCATTGCGTGGCACCAAAGGAAGACATAATTTGCAGAATTTTCCAAACTAATTGGACCACAGAAATCATGTTCACAGTAGACATTTTAATATCTTCCAGAACAGGGCTTAACAGATAGCCAGTTTGTTAAACGCAGGCCTAACAAGATATATCAATGCATGGGAAACACTTCAGTTCATCAAAATATTTCCAGAAACATAACTTCTGGTTCTTCACTGATGCTCATAAGCAATTACGAAGACTCCAAATTTGTTTTGTATCTTAGTATATGATTCAAATGTTGATTCACTGATGAGTTTCACCTTTAAAGAGAGCATAGATTACTTTTCTTTTTTCACTTTGCCATACTCCCAAACCAGCAAACAAGTATTCAGCAAAGACTGTACAAGGAGATCAAGGACACCACGTGGTGCAGCAGAAGCCCCTCACTTTCTGCCTCCTTAAGGGGCTCACCTGAGGCTTGGTGGGCAACACATCCCTCTACCAGTCAAAATTCACAGGTCGGGAGTCAATGGGATACCTGTCAAATTAATCTGATTGACTTAATAAGCTCCACTAAATTTTTAAAGTTTATGTTGACACTTAAACCTCAAATAGGAACTGAAGGATGAAGTATCAAGGTAAGAGAATAAGATTTGGGGGAAATTGTGTGTTGCAGGTTTGCGGGGGGGATTTCTAACTGGGAGGGGATCTAAATCGAGTAGCATCACACACACAAAGATCCAATTCAAGGATGCTGGATAACGTATGTTTATGACAATTTGGATCGACGCTAGTTTGACCCACTAGATATACAAGCTTTAGCACCAGATCAATTTGGAGAGAAGGCCTGAAGACTACTTTAAATATAATACAAGGTATTCATACAAACTCAAAAACACGTATTTACTGAAATGAGAAAATAGAAAACTAGTAAAAATATTGAAAATGTCACTACATTGCATGGTACTTAAACTGAGCATTAGCTAATTTTAAATGATTGCTTTCTCCTCCAATGCTGCCAATATTGCCAGCAACAGATGTTGTTACTGCAAATGCTAATTATTATATGCCCTAGCCACCATCTAGCTCACGCTCTCTCTCTCTCTCTCTCTCTCTCTCTCTTTTGGTTTGTATTAGCAACTACATCTGTGCATGTATAAAGTGCATACGATTTGAAATTGTGTTTTGTGTAGGATGATGTCACCATACCAAAATAACAAAGAGATCACTTACTTTATTCCCCAGTGTTAAACACTGTTTTATAAATAGTACTGAATAAAATGAAGTTCATCTATGATCTCTGATCATTGTCACATTTCAGGTTGATGGGGTACAATCAGAATTTATTTCCATTAGGTTCTAATAAACAAATACCCTCAAAATAAAATGTTAAGACATGGAAAAAAGTCACAAACTATATTCCATGTTAACTTTCCAAGAAAGAGTCACTGCAGTGTGAACTTAAATACCATTAAAACAGGTATACAACTTGAAAATTATTCTTTTTAGCAACTCACAAAGGTAAACATTTACAAAGAAAAGGGAGATCCAAAAGGAGAATAGAAAGCTGTCTGAAATCCTCAAAATACTTTCTTCTGATTAATTTCTAAGTATCCTAGATATCAGAAAACTTACTTCACCTGCGTTTATACTAATGAAATCTGAAAATGAAAATTTATTACTTCATACCTAGTATTAAGTTCAGTTGTTATATATAAAAGATGAAGGTTAAAAAAAAATGGTGCACACACTAAAGTTAAAGAATTCTGAGATTAGTTGCAAGAAACACGGGCCTGTAGTCTTTTAAAGTAGAGGTGACACAATAAATAGAATATTCATTTCTAAGTAACTTTGTACAAGTAATTGACAGGTCACCTCTTGCCGAAGTTATGCTAAGGGAAAAGTTATTCAGTCATAATGAAAGAAGAGTGGGAACAGATCTGGAATTGAAGTTTAACAATGAAATTGCAGGGGAAGTTCTATTATCAATGCCCTGCCTAGCAACTGATATTCTATCTTAATTCATTTCATCAAATGCTTTTGAACATCTGTTATGTGCCAATGCTGGATATCAAGGCTGTGATTTTCAGTATATAGCAAACCTTTGACAGATGTGCTATAGAATTTTGACGCATAGAAAACTCTATTTTTGTTACAAATTTTGTACCTTGTTGTTTTGAATATAACTGTCAGAAATAAGTGATGAATTGAGTAGGTCTTGTGAGGTGGTACAAAGGCAATACAATCAAGTTTAAGACCCAAGAGGTAATATCAAGCTAGTGCCAAAGAGAGATCTTGTGTTCACTGGGAACCTGGAAAAACTTTTTCAGGGCAGTAGAATTTTACTCAATAGCAACAGAGCTGTAGGGGAGCCAAGGATAGACAATGATGAGTGTATCCTTCCATAAACACTACAAGAGACTAGGCTCAGATCAAATATTGGCAGACTTTTTTTTTTGCCGCACTGCGCAGCTTGTGGGATCTTAGTTTCCTGACCAGGGACTGAACCTGGGCCCTCAGCAGTGAAAGCACGGAGTCCTAACCACTGGATCTCCAGGGAATTCCCCAGTTTTCATTTTTTAAAGCCTTCAAACATGCTACCAAACTGCAATATTTAGAATCAAGCAGCAATTACAAAATGTCCTATCCATTATACTAAGGAGACAGATGATGGAAGAAGGATGGGTCCTTAAAAAGAACCTATCTTTAGTGGAATAATAATAAGTCACTTGTAATACAGTATGATCTCACTTATTTGTGGAATCTGAAAATACTGAGCTCTTAGAAACAGAAAGTACAGTGGTGGTTGCCAGGGGCTGAGGAGTAGGGGTATGGGGAGATGTTGGTCAGAGGGTATAAGCTTTCAGTTACAAGAGGAATAAATTCCAGGATCTACGGTACAGCACGGTGACTAAAGTTAACAATACCTTATTAATGTTATATGTCAATCATACCTGCACATCAGCCTATAATTTTATGAAGTGTTAAAATAACATTCAATTTTTAATTATTTAAACTCTTAAAATCAGGTCATTGATTTCTTAAGACTAGATCATTCATAATCACGTAGAAGTTATGCCTACTTCCCAGTCTTCTTTTTCTCTCATAATCCCGTTTGGCCTTTCTGAAGACCATTAGGGGAGGTACAGCTACAACATTTTTGGGAGACCTGCTACATCTGTGTGTTATGTAGGTCCTTGCCATGCAGAGTCTGTCTCACGGACAACTCTCAGAGATATGAATTACCACGACTACCACATAGATGTGGAAACAAGAGTTCATACAGCTTGAAAGTGACAAAATAGTGTGATCAAAAATCAAAGGCTCTGGAATTATATGGAAACAGAACTAGAGATAAAGAGGCAGGGGTAGCCCTTTTGTGGCCATCGCTGAAATGCTAGCGGCTGAAATGAAGTTCAATCCCTTTGTGACTTCTGACCGAAGCAAGAACCGGAAAAGGCATTTCAATGCGCCTTCCCACATTCGCAGGAAGATTATGTCTTCTCCTCTTTCTAAAGAGCTGAGACAGAAGTACAATGTCCAATCCATGCCCATCCGGAAGGACGATGAAGTTCAGGTTGTACGAGGGCACTACAAAGGGCAGCAAATTGGCAAAGTAGTCCAGGTTTACAAGAAGAAGTATGTCATCTACATTGAATGAGTGCAGCGGGAGAAGGCTAATGGCACAACTGTCCATGTGGGCATTCAGCCCAGCAAGGTGGTTATCACCAGACTAAAACTGGACAAAGACCGCAAAAAGATCCTCGAACGTAAAGCCAAATCTCACCAAGTAGGAAAGGAAAAGGGCTAATATAAGGAAGAAACAATTGAGAAGATGCAGGAATGAAGTAATCTCGTATACAACTTTCATTAAAAACTGTTAAAATGAAAAAAAAAAAAAGATGCAGGGGTAGACATAATTCATATTCTGGAAGGTCTTACATTTCAACTATATCTAAAATCATTTAATTCAAACATTTTATTTATTTAAATCTTAGAAGAATATGAATATTGATACACTACTCCTGTGTCAGGAGTGGACTAGACCCTTTTAGAATTAATTAAAAATATATGTGAATTCCCAAGAAAATATTAATTGTTTAAATAATGCTACCACTATGCTTGTAACTTCTGCTTTTACTTTGAGGACTAACAGATATATCTGTGAATCAACATCTTTTAGAAATCATTGGAATATCTGATTTTTTTCATAAGATGTCAGAACCTTTTACTGTAGGAACTGATATTTGCTATTTTGCTCTCAAATACTTAGGAAACTACTTACTTCATAACTTCAATGATGGAACTGCTTCCTAAGAAATTTGAATCCTGTAACATCAAATAGATGTTGACCAAGTGTGGAAATATCAAACAGTTGTAAAACAGTTCAAAGGAAATTGAAATTTTGTCATAGACAAAGGGCCAATAAATATAAGGAAAAATTGTTACAAGTAATCAGTGATTGCAATGTAAAACTATTTATCAAATTGGCAAATATTTTAAAATTATAAAAGTCTTGGCTAACAACAGTATGATGAAACCAATATTCTCATACACTATAGGAGTATATTTGGGGACAGCCACCTGACAGTGTACAGCTTTTGATCCAGCAGAGCCACTTATATGAACTCATCCTAACAAAAAAAAATCACAATCCATTACAGTCAAAGGTTTATACAGAAAGAATCCATTGCAGCATTGTAAGGTCAAAATTAGAAAAAAGTCATTTGTCCAGTTCACATAGTACAATGGAATATCTAACACTACCATTAAAAAAAATCATGATTTTTTAATATAAAGAAATATAAAAATGCTTATAAAATACTATTATGAAAGGAAAAATCAATATTCAAAAAGGCAAAAGGCATGATATAAATATGATTCCAAATTTGTATAAATATGTTTTATACAAATACATTTATACAAAGAAAAGAAAAGTAAAATGAAATAGAGGAAGATGTTAATAACATTCCCCCCTGAGCAGCTGAATTAACTGGTAAGTTTTATTTTCTTCCTCCTTTCTTTCTGCATCTTACAAGAAGAGCATGTTCTTTTTAATATATCCAGGAGTAAAAATGTAAATGCTATCTTTAAAACTAATGAAATCTTCTTCAATTTGCCAAACAAAATTAAAGGTGGTTTGCTATACATGCACATGCATGTTTAAAAGCTGACTGTCATTACTGTGTTTGACAACAGTATAATTCACAGCTTTTTCTAAAAAACAATTTTTATATCAACTTCAAGATGAAAAACCAAGGTTCAGCAAGGTAAGTGACATACCCATTTCATTCAATACAGCTTTTATGTACAGAAAGATAACTCCCTCACTCCCCCTCCAGGGTTCCCTCCACTATCCCTCACTGTTTCAGAAGTAAAGTCGTCGCTCAGTACCTGGCAGGTGATTGGTTCCAGGACCATCAGAGATAGCAAAATCCATGGATGCTCAAGTCCCTTATATAAAATAGCATAGTATTTGCGTATAACCTATGCACATTCTCCCATCGTCCCGCATACTTCAAATCATCTCTAGATTACTTATAATATCTAATACCATGTAAATGCTATGTAAATACTTGTAAATACACTCTAAATACTATGTCAATAGTTGCTGGGTGCACCACAAATTCAGGTTTTGCTTTCTGGAAATTTCTGGAATTTCTCTTTTCAAAGATTTTTGAGCTTTGGCTACATGGATACAGAACCTGTGGGTAGAGGGTCAACTATATCTTAATTCTTTATTTAATCTCCCAAAAGATAATATAACATGGAGAAATATTTAAATGAGTACCCTTCCTCAATTCCTTCCAGCCCTAACCTACCACCCCATTTCCTGATACACACTTGTCCTAAATAGGTATATATCAGGAAATGGGGTGGTGGATTCCCAGTCTTCAATTTCTGGCTTTTATTAAAGGAAACATTCTACTGTTTTACACAGTGCTTTGAGCCTCTAATGAGGTTTCTCCAAGACTGCAATAAATATTTGTTAATTTTGATTTAATTTAAAGAGCAGGGAGGTTAATCAAGAGCAATTAATCAAGAGCACAAACATGTTATAAATAAATAAATACATTTTGAAATCTCCCAACTCTTCCAGTTATTTATAGTCTCAGAATATGCCATTCCAATTCAGACTTAGAACACAGTATAAAATGTGTTCCACACAATTTTCAGTAAATAAGGAGCAACTCTAGGTTTCAAATATTACAATTTCTATCATTCTTTCACCAGATGAGAAACTTCAGTTTATCTGGCAATGTGAAAAGTGTTATGTATATTGAGGTATCAAAGACAAAAAGCTTAAAGATAATAGCATGTGTCCTGAAAGAACCACACCACATGTGATTAAGTCAATTATAAAGCAGCAGCTTTAAACAGCAACTCAGAAGAAATGCGAAAATTAAAACAAAAAGATGCAAATATGAATGGTCTTTGTAATAACCTATTAGGAGTAAATCGCTTTTGTGATAAAAGTTTATGCGTCTTTCCCAAGCAGGATTAAGAAATTAAGAATTTTGTCTTGATAAACTTCTACCAACCTCGACAAATGTGAAAGTCAAAGACATTATGTCAACACCCAAAATGAAAAGGCCCCATTCACTTCAACAAAAGTTACCAGTTCCAAATAGGATTTGGAAAATCTTGTTAAATAGGGGTGCAAACCAAACTCTCCTGTTAGACTGAATTTTAAAGAATGAATGCTTTCACAGAGGACAATTTTCTTTCTAATCTCTATAGGAATTAGTAAACTGTAATAAATGAGGGTATCAAGACTACATATTTCCTGCCTTGTGAAGTCACAAACTTTTGCAGTAGGCATACACAGCTTTTGTAAAAGGAAAAATGAGAGTTTTAAAATGCCTTTCATTCAAATTGAAATGAGCTAAAAGAATGAAAAGCTACAGAGCAAATATTTATCATCAGGTGAATCAAGACACTTTTAAGCTATTTTGTATTTGTCACAGTCTTAAGTTAACAAAATGTGAAAAATGCACAGAGAGCAATTGAATTTTTTAAAAGATCCTCAACAGTTAAGTCTGCAGAGCTTCAAGTAATCTTTTCAACCATTATCATAGTAGAGTTGCTGCTGCTTTTGAAACATTTTATCATGAAAATATTAAAGCACAGAGGATAGTTGAAAGAATAGTAAAATAAACACTCATATACTGACAACCAGATTTAACAACTGGTAAGATGTTACCATACGTGTTTACCTAAAGAAATATATTTTTATTTATTTATTTATTTATTGGGAATCACCTTCAGGTAAATCATTCATACCAACTACTTGATTCATTTGCTGCCAATCCATCTCAAGAACCTATAAAATATACTTTTATAATATAGGCCCATAAAATCCAAAAATAGAATATACCCTTATCAAAACAATTCAACCATCACCACTATTAATAGGCCCTAAGACAAATCACTTAACCTCTCTAAGCCTGTCTTCTCCCCTTTAAAAAATGAGGGTACTAAACTTGAAAATATCCAAGGTCACCATTGCTTACAAGGCTTTATCATTTCAATACCCACAGGAAAACTTCTCTCACTGGCTTATTCAATCTGCATATGAAATTCAGAGAAACCTTAAAACCCCTAAAAGGTGCAAGACAACTGGTCAGAAGCAGCCCTCTACCCCAACGCTCAGTCCTATGGATGCACTTCTAGAAATCACTCCAGATTTAAAGCGAGGGTGACATTTGGCACAAGTAAATTATTGAACTATTTAATTGTCATAAAATGTAGATTCTCAACCACATGAGACTTCCTGAGATTTTGGTTTACATTATAATTTCTCCAATCTTTCAATAGCTTCCTATCAAGATTTGCTGCTCAGCTTTTATAAATAAGCATAATAGGTCATTAGGCTTCCATTAGAAGCAATTACTTCAAAAAGAGCAAATGTTGCCCTTTGTTTACCACCATACCACGTATCTCCCACAACGACAGGCTATGTAATGAAGCAACCTAGGATTTGCTTCAAATATTAATGCAAAATAGCACTCAGTCATTATAGTCATTAATTCAAGTTATTCAGTACCTATCAAAACCTCACTCTCTAAATAGAGATTAGGCAAAAATCATCTGAGAATCATCAGAAAGTTTAGTTATTGAAATTCAAGAAAGATCTTCCTCAAGCCTCCCCAAATCTTACCTGTGCCCACCAGCAGCTGAGATAAATAATGTATAGATTATAAAAATTATGGCTGCCCTAATTCTGGATTAAATTGAAATTTCAGAATATTTCTTTTGACTAGATAACTGATGCCTCAGGGGCCATTAGTCCTGCTCAGAAGACATGGCCCCTTTCATGTAGCTCCAATGTGAATCTAAGTTGTTTGGAAATAGTATGATTTTGCTGGCAGAGAATGTATCTTAATATGGAAGCTGGCTTGGTGCTCTAGAAAAGAAGAAAAATGAAATGACCCTGCATTGCAGAAAGATATGGGGTGGTTGGTATTCAACATTCTGCCGCCTGAGTTGAGACAAACAGAAGCTTTTATCTAGCATGTTCTTTCACTATTTCAAAGATGATTCCAGCAGTCAACAGTAGTGAAGCATGTGAATAAATACTGTCATTGATTTTGTTTGCTTACAGAATAAGAAATTATAGAAATTTTACTATTTCCATTTAGTAATACTCTAGCCCTGTACAGCAAATTCATAAACATTAACTTATCGATCCTATACTACCTTTCTAAAGTAAATGGAATGCATATTACTCCCACTGTCTAGAAACTGAGGACTGATACAGCACTCGAGCATCACACTAGATCAAACAGCAAATAAAACAATCAAACTGAGGTCTTCTGTTTCCAAATTCAGCATTTTTGTCATGATACTTCACTTTTACTGTACTCTAAAGAACTAACATGAAAAACAAATTACACATTTTATAGTTCACAAATTAAAGTTTACAAATTATTTAACAAAAAGTGCTATAAAGTTTACAAATTATTTAACAAAAGCTGTCCTAATTATTATTAATAATTAACACCCCCAAAACCATCAAACTCTATAAGATAAAGTAGTAAATTTATAATGAATTCGAAATATTTTCCCACCCTTTTTACCTAACATTTATGGTTTCAAACTCTTACTCCCAATCTAATGTTAAAAAGCAGTAAAGACAGAAAGTAGACTAGTGGTTGCCTAGGGCTGGGAGAATGGAGGGGAGGAAATAAAGAATTCTCATGGGTAGGGGGTTTCTTTTTTGGGGGGAGGACAAAAATGTTCTAAAATTTCATTACAGTAATAGTTGCACAACCCTGTGAATATGCTAAAAAACACTGAATTGTACACTTTGAGTGAATTATATGTGAATTACTGTACATCTCAATAAAGCTATTTAAAAAAAAAAGGGGTCAAAGTATAGCATTTTTACTTATCATCATAACATTGTACATCTAAGGAAAAATTGAAATTTGGGTTATTTATTCAATATTTATAAATACTTGCTCTGTTCAAAACACTCTTTTAAAATAAGATATGGCCCCAAATTCAAGAAATTGACAATAATTCAGAAGGTGAAACAGAGAAATACACAGTGAATTTTAATACTAGGCAAAGTTAAATATAAATTCTATAAAAATAAGAACACATAAAATGTAATGGACACTAGAGTAATCTCCTGGAAACTTAAACATGTAGCCAAGTATCACTTGGCTGTGTGACCTTGCGCAGCATAAAATATTAAAGCACATTAAGAATAAAGCTCTACATAAATATTAAGGCATTGTTTCCTCATACATAAAATGAGAAAACTGGTTAAATAATTTCTACGATTTCTATGTACTCTAAAGTTTTTGAAATCTATAATTTAGATTAATACTAGATAGACTGCTACTGTGAATTATTTTCATTTTTGCTTGAAAAATTGTGTCATTCTCTCATCAACTGAGTTACAAGTAAAAGCGTAACTTTTTTTGTCACTATCATACCAAAATGACTTACATCCAAAGGAAGGTTGTTCCATTTAAAGAAGACATTCAAAAGAACTATGTTTTTATCTCAAAGATATGAGTATTATATAATTTTTCATTTTAGAATTCTTTCTTGAAAACGCTCTCCATGTTTGAATATCTCCAATATTCACAAACACTTTTTCATTAAAACTGGTCTAAATTTTGGAAGCAGTCAAAAGTCAACGATCTGAAATACATAGCTGGCAATCAAAAGAGTAATTTTTTTTATTGAGATGAAAATGTTAATGAGTGATTTTCATAGCCACTTCTGGTAAACAAGTACCCAGTGTTCTCTGAATACAAGGAGCACACTTCTGTGCCCTATGTCTTTGCTCACTGAGTTGTCTATTCCCAGAATTCTCTACACTATTCAACTCTCCCTACGCTCAAGATCCCTATTAGGTATTACCTTTTCTCTAAACTCTTCTCTTACATTTTCAAGTTAAAATATACTCTCTTTCTTCTGTGTTCAAACAGCTTTTAACTTTATTATATGATATTTCTCACATCCCATTTTAGACATTACAGTGTTTGGGTTCCCAGCCCAGTATCTGGAATTCAGAGAGTTTGGAATAGTCTACTTGTTCCCACAATTCAGCAAATCAGTTAACATCACTATAGTTTAGTTTATATTCTACAACATGGTTTGATTTTTCATCTAACAATTTCATAAAATATTTTTAATTGATATCACATATTTTCTGGGAAGATACAGGAAATTAGCATTCAAGCTGCTAGTGGGCATGTAAATACCTATTACCTTGCAAGAGGGAAATCTGGCAATATATAGCAAACATCATTAAATGTCCAACTGATCCAGTTATTCTATTCTAAAAACATATCCAGGAGATAATCAGGATGGTCTCAATGATTTATGACAATGTTCATCACAGAATTATTTATCATGAGAACATTGGTAATAACCTAATTATCTAACCATAATGAATCCCTTAAATAAATTATCCTGCAGCCATTCAATAGAATTTTTATTTACACTATTTTAAAAAATCACAATATAACAAAATGTTTAATGGCATGGAAAAACATTAATGGTGTGTAAAGTTTGAAAGGAAGGCTATAGAATTCCAAAGGAAACCTAATGGCAAACAATACTTCCCGTGCTTCCATATCACAATCATACTGGCATGAGGGATGTCAGTAGGTGCACACAGGTCTTGGTCTTTTAAAATTCTGAGCCCTGAGTAAATATGATCTTAGATAATGTTTTTTCCACCAAAAAAAGTTCCCTTTTCCTCTATCTCTTTAAACTCTTGCAAAGAGTGCCCTGAGAAAAGTAAAACAACTTATCCTCCGTTGTTTTTTATCCAAGTATCAGGAGCTTTACATAAAAGGTTACAAATAATAGTATACCTATACCAAGAACAGTAAATTCAGATGTTTTGGGGGTAAACTTAGACTCAAAATTGATGGCATCAAAATAATTCTTCAAAGTGTTGAGAATACATTTAAGAGTCTCTGTATTTCTTTCCATTCTCTTCTAAGCAAGCATGTTTGTTTCCTTCTGTATCAGTCACAGTAAAGATAACCTTTCCTTTGCTTTGTTCAGTTTCCAGGAATGGAACAGGACTTCTTTTTAATATAATGTTTTATGGAAATTAGGATTACATCAGTTTCACTGTGTGCTAACTAGATTTTGAGCTGCCGTCTAGGAGTCTAATCAATAATCTAGAAGAGCCCTGATAAACTGGGGAATACTCATCCTGTAAGAGTTTCTGTCACTGGCTTATTGGTCAAGGGAAGCTTCTTCTTGCACTTCTTCAAGGTGAATCTCAAACAGAGAAAATAACCACAGAAAAATGTCAAAGATTTTTTTCCTACCCCATTGTTAAAAGCAGGGATGGCCCAAGTTGCACCTCAGACCCAGCAAGTCAAAATCTCTGGAGCATGAAGCTTTTGGAAAAGTTCTCTGGACAACTGCAATGTGAACCCCTTTGTTAAGATCTAAAGGTTCCTTCAACGATACGGATCATAAGGACGATGATAACACCCCAACGCCCAGAGACATTAGGAAATCTCTATGTTCAAGGCACTATGCTGGGCACATCACGTGGATCATCTCGTTTGATCCACACACCATCAATGGGTGAGAACAATCATGGTAATGGCGATAACAACCCACTCTGAGTAACCAACACACATGGTATTTATTATGTGCCAGGCTCTCTTTTAACATTTTATAAATGATAAAACTTTTAACTTTTAAAATTCACACAACCACCCTTCGAAAGAGAGAGACTAATTCCAACTCCATTTTCTGAAAAGGAAGCTGAGACACAGAGATGCTAAATGACTTGCCCAATGTCACCTCATTGGTAAGTAGCAAAGCCAGGATTATGTGAATTCACACAGTCTAATTCTAGACTAGCATCAACTCTCTTAACCATTAAAATGCTTCAGAACAAGTTATTTGAATTCCTTGTTTTTCATGGAAAATGCAACATGGTGTTTATGTTTATGCTGCTTACCATGTACCTGTGGCACATGACAGCCATTCAATTCATGATCTTTGAGTTGAATTGCAAAAAAAAAAAAAGACAAAATTTTTATTAGAAAAATCCAGTCTAGAAAATTAGTTGGCTTTTTAATTTAATTTTTAAGGCGCTACTATGCCCTTTTAAATATAATAATTTAAAAAAAACTATATTTGAGTATAGAAAAGTAGGCTCAGTGAATACATAATTCAATACTTTTGGTACAGAAGCTCTAAATTATGAATCAAAAACTAAAACTAACTATGCTAAAATTTGCATTAAAATGAACGAATCCATCTTCTCAAATCTACAGAATGAGCCCATTAAAAAAGCATCCAATGTACAAATTTAAACTAGAACAAAGTCTTTGTTCTCTTAAAATTATATAGCCAGAACTCATATATCAAAATAGTTTTGAAAAGAACATATTTCATTTTGCTTAAACTTCTAGGAGAAAACAAGTATATCCCCACCTCACAAAACTAGCAGCAATAAAATATCCATTATAGATGATCTATTTCCTCATCTGTAAAATGAAATGGATGAATCAAATGGTTTCCAACATCCCTTGCTCCAGGATTCTATAGCTCATGACTCTAAAGGATGCTGTTACAAATTTACATAAAGATAATTGAAAATGAAATGTACATAAAGATAATTTAGAATTAAACACCTACTACTTAGTTAATGTGATTTCTCTTTCTATACCTTCGATAGATGCATAGCTCATTTTAGTCCAGTATAATTCCTAAAGTTATCTGAAATTAAGTGTAAAGAGACATTGAATCTGGAATCCAAAAACCTATGTTTAGTTCAAGTTGTGCCACATACTAGCTGATCAATTACTGATGTATTTCTTAACCTGCCAATTTACAAAATCTGCTTCTCCACTTGTTAAATGGGAATATTGACAAATTTCTTTCCTACCTAGCTCTTAAGGATAATCATGTAATTATTAACTAATACCATATGTATTGATGATAAAATACATGAGAAAATACTCTGGAAATTCTAAAACACTCTAAAAATAAAAAGAAATTACATCAGTAGTAACAAGACTTTTTTCAGTCATGGAAGCTTGCAGTTATTTTATTGCTGTGTTTAACCACTTCTCTTTCAATTTTCTTAAAGCAAAAGTAAAATAGTCTATTGTGGAAACAGTTCAGTGTGTTCTTCCATTTGATGTTTTTCCAAAATTTTTGCTCAAGCTTTATCTAGATCTACTTTCATATCAGCCTATTATTTATTAAGCATTAAAAGGTTCTGTCTGCTTTTATAAGTGAGTTTTTTTATAAATTAATCTAGAATTCCACAGAACTGAACAAACTAGAAGAAGAAAAATGAAAAGAAACCCTCTGATGCACTTCATATGCTTTCCGATTTCAATTATTTGGACTCATTTTACCTTGCCCAGAAATGAATAAACTTTGTGAAACTGAGAAAGCTACCATAGCATGAAATTTTCTATATCTTCCTATCTCTATGATAGGAGTTCTATTAATTGCTTATTTTAAAGGGCTAAAAATAAACTACCAAATATACTAAGAGAAGCTGGAAGTGTTCACAGTCACTAGTAAAGGGAGTGGATAATGTCTGTACATTTAAAATCTAGCAGTGCATCCCACTTGGAAATTTCCTCTTGAAATTTAATAAACATTAACCCTACATAAACACAAATCATCAATATTTTAGCCACAAATTATCAAATTTAGATACTCTAAAAGTAAAGGAGACCTTTTATCCATATCCATAATGCTATTCCAACACTGTCAGAATGACTGCCCCTGATTTGTAGATTACATATATAGACTTACACAAATAATGATATCTTGGCTGTTAAAAAGCTATTTAAAATGCAATCCTGTAGAATGGTTTCAATTTTTTTAGTTAATTGGAAAACCATTACATCATATCTGATTATACTGCTTTTAGCTAAAAGTCATTGATAGCATGAGTTTTCTGATTAACAAAATGTTAATTTGATAACTTTCAAAAAATAATTTTAAGATACACATTGACTTGGGGAGCTGTGGCAAAACAGAGATCAGGGAGTCATGTAAAGAGTGCTGCTGTATTTGGAAGCCACAGGAAAACATCTGATGACAAGTAGGGATGTAGGTACTGTCTCTCTTGACCTGCCTCACTTTCAGCTGTAATCTCAACCCGTTGAAAAAGCACAGAAACAGAGCGAAAGTAAGGGAAGTAATCTGCCCAGGTGTCCATACAGCCCTGAGGCAACATACCCAGGACATCGATGGAGACGGGTGAGATGTAGGCAAATCCTTCCACATTTGGCACTTTTTTCCATTAAATACCTCAGGCTTCACAAATGTTTTCAACTAACCGAACCGTGTTTCTCACACAGCCGAGAAGAGACAGTGCTCATGTGATCAACTGGAGCTCTACCTCCAGGCAAGAGACCTCTGACCTTTCCTATGGTTCAAACAATATGTGTGTGATTTGATTACGGAAGGAAACTGAGGGAATCTGAGAGTTGACCTTCAAATATATACATCTCAATACTCAGAACATGACAAAGTAAAGTTCCATTGCCCTAGAACACTCGAGGATTTAATTATTCAAGGAACGCAGAATTTTCCAAGAAAAAAAAAAGGGAGGGAAAGGGGGAGAGGAAGCATAAAATTTAACTATATGGGGTGTAAATCATTTGAAGAACACCATTCCACTCTGTGTCTTCTTTAAAAACACATCATCAACCTTAACTACCTCTAAATAAAGGGGACCCACACACGCAGATGAAAAGTGGTATGTAAACATACTTCTTCAGTGAATCTGAAAATCTGTTCAGAGATGACGTGCCTTTGTCATCATATACCTTTGCTTTTCGGCACCATAAGCCTCCACATAGCTCTTTGTTGTCTACATGTGAACACACACACACACACACACACACACACACACACACACACAGAGCAAGACTTTTGTAGACATCACCCATCAATCAGATTGCTGGGTAGAATCTTCTGGTCTCTGTTCACAGAGTGCTCAGAGGCAGCTGCTCTGATACCACAGGAGACATGGTTTTTCAGGGATGACTTTGAGATCAGCACTGTTCTGAAAGCCTGAGCGCTCCAGAAGACTAGGTTAAGAATAGTCAGAGTTTCACTGTACGGATGAATCAGTAGCACCAAAATGTGTGTATATACCACATAGAGAGAAAAAGACTACCAACTGGGGTGCAAGAAGAGAACAGTAGAAAGTAAGAACAAAATTACACTCTACTAATATTTAACATGGAATCTTACCATGGCATATATGTATAATTTTTATATGAATATATATATATATGTACACACACATATATTTATTTTTACTGATAGGACTACTTGATCAAAAGGTTTGGAGGTGATCAAAACCATGTAAGCTAAAGTGAGTTACGTATATATATATGCAGGCAAATAGAAGTTATATTACTTAAATCAAAAATTTTTAAATGCTTAAATCATGAGCAATTCAATTTATAACACTAATTTTATATTTTCCTCATTTTTCTATAATGGCTCATATCTCAATCTACTTTACGAAAAGCTGCTTTTACCATGTCCTCAATTAATAAATATTTTATGAAAATTGGCACTAAGGAAAAGAACGGCACTTATAAAACATAAATTTATTCAGCTTTTCTGCAAAGATTTAGTGATGAAATATCCCAAAATAATCAGATAACAGTGAAAACAAATTAAAAGTCAACTTTATTTTTTAATTATTTACATTCACCTTTGCTTTTACTGTGCTCTATTAGAAGAAAAATTATTTTCACAGCATTAATATTTTAAAGGAACTAAGCAATCAACACCATATCTGGAAAAATTAGCATCCAACATAAGGTGATTTTAGGTCATCAGGGCAATTTCAATGCTGCTAATTATATCTTCAAGTAAGCAGCACTTATGTTTCAGTACCCTGTCAAATTTTATGGGATGTATGACCAGGAGGAAATATTTTTAAATGCAAAAAATACAAGTGAAAGCATAAATAGGTTAAGAGAAGGGGAAAAGGATATTTTAACTCCAAGAGCTATAAATTCCAAGTGCCTCTTTTCATTCCTCCCTAATCTTCAAAACATACAGGAAAAAAACACAAAATGAGACTATTCAACACAAATTTCCAATTGTGTCATTCATAAGCTATTTTCCTATAGACGAAAGATGTATGAACATAAGCAAAGAAAGATAGGGTATCACAGAGGAAAAAGTCTGATGAAAGACTGAATTTCCATATAATATGTAAAAGCAGAGATCCTATAAGAGGAATAAAAAAGGGGATAAAATATTAACAGACACTGGATTTCAAAAGGCAAATATGAATTTAAAATAGTCATGTCTCCTAACACTTTTTCCCATTCATTTCAGTCTGTAAGTGTATTTACAATAGACTGCCTCTATCTTTTTATGAAGAAACACTGAACCTTTAGCATTTTCTCTCTAAGAAACTAAATTTAGAGAATGTAGAAGGTATAGGGAGAGATAAAGTCATGATAGCATTTAAAATTTAAGGGGAAAAGAATTTATAGTGTCTTAAAGTAAATGAATAGCAAACTTATTTAAACTTTTAAGTATTACACATAGACTACTGATAATTAAAATACAGTTAAATACTTTCAGTTGGTATAGATACTTTACCCATGTCAGTATTTGAGATGGCAACTGTTAGTTAATATGCAATTCTGCAACTAAAACTTTTATTCATGTTATATGACCTAATATAGTTCAGTAATTAAGATCAGTTTTCAAAATATAACCAAGCAAATAAAATATATTTATTTCATAGTAATTTTGCCACTTCCTATCTTAAATTTCTGGTTCTTCAGCCAAATTTCATGTATCACTGCCTTATATTGACACCTGCTGGAAAGTACTGGAATTGTAGATCTCTCATTTCGTTATCTGGACAGTTGTAAATCTTGCTTTTGAGAAAAGAAATGTGAAAGATAACATCTTAACTGAGAATAATACAAATTTTAATTTTCTAAGAGAAAAAAAGTAACATTTAATGCCAAACATTTAAATTTAATGGTTTCTGTAGGAAATTATAATCTCAAGAAGTCTGCCCAAAGAGTATTTCTGTTGGGAATTAACTTATCCAATGACTTCATTAACTCAACTTGTGTTCATCTGTGTTATGATTATGAAACTAATTAAGCAAACTTCTCCAGTATTTGAACTTCTGCTTTTCACCTTAGACTATCTTAATACCTTGGTCACATGACTTGAGGAAAATACCTAATTTTGTGAAAGTATGCATACAAATGGATCAGAAAAATGATCCAGCTAATAAAACAGGATGTTTTATATATTCATACCTGTAGATTAAAAGGATAAAATAACATGCATTAGTGAATGAGCTTTTCTTCTCTATTATCAAAACTGCTTGTTCATGAACTACATAAACATTTTACCAGAATAAATTTATTCTCTGAAGTGCACCAAAACACAACATATTAAAATAAATAATTTATGAATTCTTACAAATGAATAAATTAAGTTGTATTAAGTTTTAATTAACTTCTTATGCAAATGAAAACACTTCTAAGTATCTCTGCAAAGAATGCCCACTACCTTAATCTGTCTCCTAAAACTTTCCAGAAAAAAAAAAAAGATTCCAGACAGAAATACATTTAATTGACCAAACTGTAAGAAAAAAGAATATATGATAAAGTTAATAAAATTCTGCTTTTCCCCTCTAATCCACTGCCATATAATAAGCAGGATCTAGGTGCTCAGACATGTACTATTTTATAACATCAGAAAAATAACATTGTCCTAGAGACAGTTGTTCCAATTACAAATGAGTTTGGGCAGCTAATAGGGCAACAAGATACATTCTTCCGAATGGTACTAAGAACATGAAATCAAGGAAGAATATTGTACTGCAGTGCTGGATAAATTGCTTTAGCATTCCGGTTATAATTCCTCCCTTCCCTTCTTAAATCACTCCAATTTCTGACAAAAGTAATGAGATAGTATGCACCTAGTTTAAATAAAACAAAACCATGATCAAAAATATAATAGCTAACTTTTAAAAAAAATATAGGAGCTCATTCAGTGGTTTATGTTTAGGATGACGTAGTATTTGAAATTTGCAAATGTCAAACAAGTTGCCTTCTGAAAGTGTACTTAATCCACCTGCCCAAATAAAATTCAGTTCTTCACGTTTAACTATAGTATATGCAGATTCAAGAATATGGGGAATATTTTACCATAAGATGAAGTCCAGTAGTTTCTAAACTGTGTTTTAATTTTTTTAAATTGATAAACAATTAACTATAGAGAGAGGAACAGTTTTTAAGTAACCTACTCAAAGATTATTTTAAACTTTTTAAAAATTTACTGACATTTACTTAAGATTAATTTGCCATTTACTATTAAGACCACAAGTATCTCAGAGGTAACAGGTCTTAATGAATGTAGTTTTGCTGTATTTTCTCTCAACAGTTCACTAGCCCTTCTCAAAAAAACAAGATTTTGTCAATTGCAAAATAAAATATGCACTAAAATAGTACTTTTCCTGATTCTTAAACAAAATTTAATTAAGCAATTCACTTTAATGGCTTTCACAGTCAGTCACTAAGAAAAGGAATCTTTCCTTGATAAGAACCCTGAAAGATTAGATTTTAGATCCTGAGAAGCAGTAGAATTGTCTGACACCAGAGATCCTCATTTTCAATCACTCAGTTACCTTACAGAGCTTCTGATATCGAGGAGAAGAAACTGCCATCCTTTGTAAACGATGTAACAAAACCACAACTTTCTGCAGAGACGTTCTCACCACAGCCATCATTTTAAGTTTACCACACTTCTGCAGACACCTCAGAATTTGCATTATAAATGAAGAGCAATGATCATTTCCTCCCGGTCACTGGACAATGATTTGCCAGTTCTCTGAGCATGCTCGTTTCCAGGAAAGCATTTGAAAAATACAGGGGACTTAGGTGCCAGGCAAATGAAGGCTGGTATTCCTTCAACTTCTTCTCAATTTAAAAAACATACACAAACGCCACCCAGAAAGCCCCCAGCAGATGCTCACAGCCAGTACTTGCTCAGCCCGGCACGGCCAGACAATGAAGCAAGTTGCTGGGCAGCCAAAACGCTGCCTGCTGCGGGCGAGGAGTAGCCAAAAAGGATATTAAGTGAAACATTAAAGCTGCAGATACAAAGCAGACATCCCCTGGGAGCAGAGATTTAACACATCACCAAGATGCATGCCTTGTAGCGGGCTTATATTAAACGATCGAGTGGCATTCACTCTCTCATTCTAAAGAGGGATGGGTTCGCTCCCCGACTAAATGCAGCTCTGGCTGTGTTCTGTGGGATGAGTGAATAGAGCCCATTACAAATCTTGAGCAGAACAGAAGGGTACTGGACTCTAATGATATCAGCCCAGACGCTGAGTGCTAATAAATCACCTCCACACAGGTCTCAGAACAAGATCATCTAAAACAAAACAAAAAATACCTGCAGGGGGTATGTGGCTTTACCTAAGATACCCTAAAAGCAGAGTCATCTACAGGCTCTCAGATGCCTGCTTAGGAGGAAAGCCATCAGAAATCGAATTTCCAATGTTAGGTTAAGACTCCTCTAATTAAACAGTAAAGTTAGAAAAAAAACAACAAAGTCTGTAATTGACTATTAACATTCCAAATTATCACATTTCCCCTTAGACAGAATCTTCATCTCATTTTATTTGCCATAATGCTGTTTTACTTTTATGAGTAAGAAATATAAGATAGTATATATAGAGAGAGATATATATAGATACAGATATATAGATATATATCATATAGATAGAAAAACGCAGTACAGAATTTTGGGGTTTTATGTTTATCTGCATACGTTTCAGATAAATTTTCTACTTCAGCTTGAATACCATTATAAATATCAATTGGGGTAAAGTACTGTTAGGAAATAAGCAAAATAACCCAGAATGATTAAATGACTGGGCCAAAGGGCACAGCCAGAAATAGAACCCCGAGGTTTCCCATTATCAGTGTCCTGCTCAAATTAATAACCTGGGTAAGTCTGCATTTTCACCTTTCTCTACTATTGTCATGATTCTTTAAAAGAAATGCAGCATTTAAAACTATTTGTTTCCCTTCTTTACTTTTCCTGCCTTCTCAGTCCTTCAATTTTAGCATGACTTAAAGCCCTAAATTGGGTCTTATAGGGTTGTGTTTATCAAACAGTGTTTTTGTGGGCTTCTGCTTGTCTACTTTTTCCCTGCAGCTCTATACTGAGAACCTATACTGCCTCCCTCTGGATAGGCTAACGATGTCAAAATATCTACATAAAGCCAAAATCAGAAGAGGTCATCAATAAATGTGATTAAAAATAGCAATTTATTTGGCAAATGTATAGAAACAGGAAGTAGATCAGTGATTATTTAGGGGGTGGAGAATTGGCAATAGGGGATTGATAGCCAGGAGGTACAGGGTTTCTCTTTGAGGTGACAAAAATGTTCTAATTTGATTATGGTGATGGTTGCACTACCTTGAGAATATAGTAAAAACAACTCAATTGTACAACTTAAATGGATGGATTGTGTGGTATGCGAAATTCCAATAATGTTGTTATCAAAAAAAAAAAGTTGTAATTCCTGTCCCTAAACCAGCAGGTGAAGTTTCCACAGTACAGGTAATACCCCCCAAACACTATGCTGGGTATGGAGCTGGGTACGGGGGAAAATCTGAAACAATCTAAATAATTAAAGTCTGCACCTATGGAAAAGAGGATAAAAATTAGGCTGAAAGTGAACACAGGAGATGAAAGCATAATAATCCCAAAGCAGAGAGCAAAAACAGCAACCCCAGAAAGACAACAGGGCAACAGAATTTTACCCAGGAAAGAATCGAAGCATGTTAATTAACTGGCACTGATAAAATGTAAAGCTTGTATTTTGAAATATAATTAAAATGATAATAATATCTTAGAATATGGGCATGAAAATTCAGAATAAATGCATTTGAATGAATAGATAAACTGACTGGGAAGTCAATAATAGACTTTTTTTTTTTTTTTTTTTAATAGCTACTTTATTTATTTATTTATTTATTTTTGGCTGTGTTGGGTCTTCGGTTCGTGCGAGGGCTTTCTCTAGTTGCGGCAAGTGGGGGCCACTCTTCATCGCGGTGTGGGGACCGCTCTTCATCGCGGTGCGCGGGCCTTTCACTATTGCGGCCCCTCCCGTTGCGGGGCACAGGCTCCAGACGCGCAGGCTCAGTAGTTGTGGCTCACGGGCCCAGCTGCTCCGTGGCATGTGGGATCTTCCCAGACCAGGGCTCGAACCCGTGTCCCCTGCATTAGCAGGCAGATTCTCAACCACTGCGCCACCAGGGAAGCCCAAGACTTTTATTCAAAAGCAAAAAAAAAAAAAAAAAAAAAGTTTCTGCATCTTGGCCAAATTCTCTCATCTGAATCAGATCCACAGTGACAACTGCATAGCAGGCATCTCCTCCTGGATGTTACTCAGATGCCTCATTTCATCATAGTCAAAATGGAATTTACCATCACATCACACTCCGCACTAACTTGCACTGCTGCCCTGACTTCTTCTCCTATATTCCCAATCTCAGATTCTAACACCATCTGGCAATCTTCTTTGTTAGTACCCCTTCCCCCGCCCTTAGTCTACCCATACTATCAAGTCATTAGGTCTATTCCCCCTGTCACTGCCTCATTTCCAGTCATTATCACCTCTGACCAGATGGATAGAGTATCCTAACGGACTGCTCGGCTGTCAGTCTTGCCCAGTTCAAACCCACTCTCCATAAAGCCATTGGCTAGATTCCTATAAAATACAAATCCCACTGCAACACTCCCTTGCTTAATATGCTTTAAGGACTTTTCCCCATTGCCACCAGGTTAAAATATGAAATACTTAGCAAGTCATACAAGACCCTCTATGATCTGGACCTCTCAGCTCTCCAGGAGCTTTTGTCTCTAAAAGATCAGGTTTGCTCTTGCCAATAGTCCTCTGCTGAGGAGAAAAACCTAACTGCCTTGCAGCAGGGCAGTGAAACATAAATCCGTAAATCCAAGTGATCATCCATTCTTACCAGAAATGGCATGTATCATAGCATACTCTCAGATATTAATCTTCATCTTCCATTGTGCTTCCAAACTATGCTTTATCAAAATGTACCCAAATTCACCTTAAACCAAATACAGAATAAACTTCTTCACCTTCATGAAATATTACCACGGCCCTGCATCCAGCTGTGTTGAGACACAAAGCAAGTACAACCACAGAATGTGTCGTGCAAGCAGTTCTACATACACCCCTTGCACACAGAGCACATACTTGCCAGGGTCCTTATTCCATCGTTCTTACGCACACGTGTCTACCACCACCACCATGCCACCAGAACATTTATTTTATAATTTCAGGTGCTTTTCCACATTCATTTTCTTCAACAAATATGTTTCTATTTCCAAATAAGTTTTCATTTTAACTGTCCACTCACACAAAAGGAGAGTCATTAATACAAAAACCCAAAGGAAAATTAAAATTCTTTTGCCTCAGAAATACTCAGCAAATGGTACTAACTCTCTAAAAATCATCTACCTATACGGTGCCCAAAACAAAGCCATGGATTTTTTTTTAACAAAGTGAAGAGAACGTTTTAAAATTAACAGCATGTAACAAAGAAGCAAGGGAGTGAAAAATCATGCAAACTACCATAATGTGAAACATCCAAAATATAAACAAATGCATGTGTTTATCTTTAGATAGATTTTAATAGGCTCTTAATAAATGCCCTCTTTAATATTTCTTAT
Source organism: Balaenoptera acutorostrata (assembly GCF_949987535.1). Lineage (NCBI taxonomy): Eukaryota > Metazoa > Chordata > Mammalia > Artiodactyla > Balaenopteridae > Balaenoptera > Balaenoptera acutorostrata. Next base: position 20,981,173 of record NC_080077.1, read on the forward strand.
GAGACAAAATGGATTATTTTAGCAACATTAAATTAGTTTTGAGAAGCATTTACCATTCGTGTTATAATGTATTTTAGTCAGCAACCTTTCTTTCTTGATGCTGGTTGCCATAAGACAAGTAATCCTGTGCTTAGTTATTTTTATTCAGAAAGATTTTAAACATCTCTATTTACATGTCTTTCTTCCACAATTTGAATATTCATTAAATATTGAGAAGAGTTTTTTGGCTATGTAAGAATATATCCCAGAATAAAATGTATTGGAAGACATTATTAAACTCTAAAACAGGTTTGCTTTAGACCTGCTAAAACAAGGTTCATTTCAAGCCTCCTTTGCTCTTTGTCTAAAACTGTTACCTTCTCGAGTGCATAGCCTGGGTATGTTTTGAGTTTAACATCATTACATAAATTGAGTATCTGTGAGCATTAATAGGTCAGGCTTATCGTTGTTTAAGTCATAAAAAATAATATATTCTAGCACATACCCACATTTAGAACCCTCTATAACCCTCTAAAACTGAGATGATTAGTAAATATTTTATCAATTAACATTTATGGCAACCTCATAAGACTCCAGAGGGTAAGAGAAAAAAGACAAAAAAGAACAGATTTATCTTTGATACTTACCTACTCACTCTCATTATCAAGTCACAAGTGTATTATACAATGAATCAATGAATAAGAAATAAGAAGTAATGTATAAGTAAACATAGATTTTTGTTAAATTAATCTTGAGAATTCAACCATAAAACACCCTAATAGTCTTTATACATGGGAATAAGTTATTAATAAGTCTATTCCAAAAGGGTCTTTGTTTAAAATTCATAACTTTTTAATGATAATAATTTTAAACTTAAGAGAAAATTTGTAAGAATAATTCCAAGAAAGCTTCTGTACCCTTCAACCAGACCCACACACATATTTGTTAACATTCTGATGTTTCAAGGGAAAAGATTTCCTAAGAAAGGATTCAGAAAAGGTCATCATAATGAATTTCATAACGGTGAAGTTTTAGGGTCCAAGGACAGTGGTCAGTATTTATTTAGAATTTCCACACAGAGCTCTGCGTAGGCAACAATATGGAATAATGCAATCTCTGCCCTTGAAGAACCATGTGATCAACTAGAAGAGGAGAAAGGCATCAGATGACAATGGATCATGAGTTCACAAGCATATCAGAAATAATAACTGTCAAAATGCTGTGAGAATGGCATGGCATAAAGAAGTAATCAGATGTACAACTGTGGTAAACAAGGAGTCTTCTCCACTGAAATAGGTTTAAAACCAAGTTCTAAGTGAGAAGGCCTGTGATGGGCAAGAGTAGGTCATTCTGCACAAAGAAAATGGGAAATTCAAGGGCACTGAAGCAGTTGTACTTGGGGGCAGAACAAAGATTCAGACATGCTTCATTAGATTCCTCAAATATTTTTTTCAAGGAGAGATTTTGTGTTATCACATTTCATGTAGAAGAAAATTTGAACCTCAGACTGCATTCACAATCACAGTTATCAAGCTAAAGACATAAAAGTAATACCCTCAAGCCTAATATTCTTGGTTGTATACTAAGCCACAGAGCCTTTGCAGCTTTTATATTAAGTATTTATAATAAATGGAGAAAGGAACAACTTCCTGTTAAGAGGAAATGCCCTTATCATTCAGGCTTCAATAAGGCTAACTGTAATAGGGCTTAAAATGACAGAAAAATAGAATAGTTATGAGCCTGTAAGTCTACATAAAAAACTATTACTCCCATAAAACAAGGTGTTGTTTCCTCAATTATTAAGTGAAAGTACTTTATAGATCTTATTTTCAGGAACCAATTATTCATAGGGGAGCATGGATTTCATACCAAAATAAGGTGACAACCTCACCTTTGAACGGTAATAAACTTTGCATGTAGGTGGATCAAAAGAGCACCGCAAAAATGAAAATACAAGGCGCAGCTCCCCGTGCACTTGCCTGCATCTGCTGCGTGAGTTCCCTGGCCAGGACAGCGTCCTGAAGAGCATTCTCCCGCTGAGAGGCATCTGCAAGCACATTAACTGTGGTTTCTGCTTCTTGGATCCACTTCAGGAAGTTCTCCAGGTCCCTGCGAGAGGCCTGCACTGTCCTCAGCTCACCCTCCAAGGCACTCTGTCTGTCAGCAATGCTGCAAGGAACAACACGACAGGCACGTCTCCGTTACTTACAGCGTGACAGTCCACATCATGCACCCCCTAAAGAAAAATTAACAGACGGCCCCCAAGCAACCTTTATTTATTTAAGTACCTAATGTAACTGGGAGATTTGTTTATACGTGTGTCTTGAATAATCCTTAATGGAGGGGTAATGTGAATTTTGAGAAGAAGGAGAGGGAGAGAGATATAAATATTAACAAAATCACATCCATATCCTAAAATAATTATAACATTTTACAGTTCGTAATTGTATGTTGTTATTCCCCATACATTTTATTTCAGTACCTTAGTATCATTCCTGACACTCAAAAGGCAATATCAATAAATATTCATACAAGTGACTAAATGAATTCTAGGAAGAAGGAAAATCTGAAGAAGTGTTTAAGATACAATCAAATAATTTAAAGGACTTACTTTATATATTTTAAACACTTCAGATCAATGCAAATTGGTTCTTCAAGCTGATAGAATAATATTATACTCGGAAGACACTGAACAATCAAGTTTTTATAAAGCTTTCATTAAATCTACATCAAAATTAAAGTATATAACTATCCTGGAGTTGCATGATTTAACAGACACACACACCTGTAAATCCAACCTTTAAAACTTCATATATCTCAAAGCTCCATATAAAGACAACAAACAACTTAATTTGCGAATGGGCACCAAGAATTTCACTCTTAGGTATTTAAACCCAAGAGAACTGAAAACATATGTCCACACAAAAACTTATACAAAAATGTTTATAGCAGCATTATTTAGAAGAGCCAAACAGCAGAATCAACCCAAATATCCATCAATTGGGAGGGGAATTACTAAACAAAATGTAGTATATTCACCCATGAAATATTACTCAGCCATAAAAAGGAATGAAGTACTGATACATGCTCAGCATGGATGGACCTTGAAAACATTATGCCAAGTGAAAGAAAGCAGACACAAAAGGCCACATATTGTGTGATTCCATTTATATGAAATACTTAAAAGAAGTAAATCCATAGAAGGAGAAAGTAGATTAGTTGCTGACTAGGACTGGAAAGGAGAGGGAAATGGGGACGGACTGCTAATGGGTGGTGGGTTTCTTTTCAGGGTGATAAACTTCTGAAATTAAGAGTGTGGTGATGGCTGCACAACAGAGAAAATATACTAAAAGCCACTAAGTTGTACACTTTCAAAGGGTGAATTTCATGGTATATGAACTGTTATCACAATTTAAAAATCAACACATGTCATATGATCTTATTTACATATTTTTTCTACCTGTCCATCCACTCATCCATCCATTTATCATCATCCATCCGTCTTCCTATCTGTATATATAGATAGAGGGAGAAATGTCTGGAACACTAACCTAATATTAAAATAGTTCCACGTGCTGGGATTTGATGTGGTTTACTTTCCTATTTGTACTTTTCTGCATTCTTTGAATTTATAATAAACAAGTATCTTTTTTACATATCAATAAACACATTCCTTTTAAAAAATGGGTAAAAGATTTAAACAGACATATCAGCATAGAAGATATATGGATAGCAAAAAGCACATGAAAAGCTACTCAACATCAGTAATTATCAGAAAAATGTAAATTCAATCCACAGGTGAGATATCACTACATATTAGAATGGCTTTAAGAAAATGACCAAACCAAGTGCTGATAAGAATGTGAAGTAATTGCAACTCTCATACACTGCAGGTAGGAGTGTAAAATGGTATGGCCATTTTGAAAAACAGTTTGGCAGTTTTTTATAAAGTTAACCATGCACTTAAGATACAAGCCAGCAACGCTATTCTTAAGTATTTACCCAAGAGAAATGAAAACATATGTCTATACAAAAGCTGTACGCAAATGCTCATAGCACCTTTATTCATAATGGTCCAAAACTCATAATAACCCAAATGTCATCAACTAGTAAATAGATAAACTGGGGTACATGCATATAATGGAATACTACTGAGCAATAAAAATCTAAAAACTAATGATGGATACATCAACATGGATGGAACCTCAAATGCATTTTGCTAAGTGAAAGAAGCCAAACATAAAAGCTACATACTACGATCCCATTTATATGACATTCTGGAATGTCATCAACTTCAACTCAGCATTTACTTACTGAAAAACCGCCAACAGTGTTTGGCTGCCTACAGAACAAATTCAAATTGCTTCTGCTGGAACTCAGTGTCCTCCATAATCTATCACTAACTTACTTTTCCAGCTTTACCCCCCTAGTTATTTCCAATAGTTCAGATCAAAGTGGTATGTTCCTTTTTCTCTAGAATATTCTTAATACTATGTTCACATAATTTTATACCCACATAAAAAATGTCCTTCTGACAATCTTCACCTATCAAAGTCCTTCCAATCCTTTAAGGGTTAAAGCTACCTCTTTCAGAACATCTCAGCCCAATTAGGTTTACTTGTCCTGAGTTCATAAAAGGTTCAAAAACCCTCTTCATTCAGAAATTCATCATATGTATCCTGGAAAAGCCCTTAGATTGTGATCTTATTTCACCCTTAAATTTTACTTTATCTATATCACAGAGATTTCTTGTCTGTCTCCCTGTTCCATAAACTCACTATGGGCAGAAGCAGTCTTTTGTATCTCCATATTCCTCAGAGACTTTATTATAGCATTATGATAGTTTTATAGAATAATGAAAATCTTTTTATAATATGCCTTTAAAATTACCTCCCGAACTCCACTTTTCAAGAAGCTACTGACAGAAGTCCTCTACAATACATAGTTTGTAAATCCAGAAAGAAGACAATATAAGAAGCTTAAAAACAAGAAATCCAACAGACTCTCATGCTAATGGTGAAAGGAGATCTCAGAAAAGAGGGCAATGCACCAAACTGGGTCAGATGAGGGCTGTCTTCACCATTCCAACTGTTATGTTTCTTGTTTTAATTTGACAAAATTAACAAAGGAGACACTCTGACAAAACAATAACTCAAAAGAGGACAAAAACAAATAAACTCCATGAGATTCTAGGAGGAAAAGCACAGAAAATCCCCAGGATAATGGCTGTGCAGCAGGCCTGGAAAGCTGTCTCCAGAAGAAATGTCTACAAGAAAAAATATTAGAAGTGATAGACTGCTTAATGTGATTGACCTTGTCAACCACCAGGCCACTGGAAAATGTGGGAAGAATTAGCAATAGGTGCAAAGAAAACTAAGCATATAAAAACAAGGCAATCATTAATTTCAGGTAAAATAAACAGAGAAGAAGCAAAATTATAGTAAACTTTAGTGCTTGGCTGTTAATGATGTTTAGACAGGCATAATAATGTCAACATTGAATATCTGCTTCTCTAAAAATTCAGTGATAAGATGGTATAGCCACTATGGAAAACAATATGGCAGTGCCTCAAAACCGTAAAAATAGAATTAACATGATCAACAAGGAGAAGAAAAAAGCTGCCGCTAGGGAGAGGGACTGTAGTGAGTAGTGAGAGTACCACTCTATTATAAATCTTTCAGTATTTTAAATATTTTTGTAATCATATTCATATATTTAATTTTTTATATTTAGAAGTTATCCACCAGAATTTGGGTGGTTGGTGGTGATGGTGTTTAATCTTCCACCTAACCCTGCCCATATTTTCAATTATTACAATATCAACTGAAGAAAATATTAAGACATAGCCAAATAAAGATTGTGCCAGGGCTTCCCTGGTGGCGCAGTGGTTGAGAATCCGCCTGCCAATGCAGGGGACATGGGTTCGATCCCTGGTCCGGGAAGATCCCGCATGCCGCGGAGCAACTAAGCCCGTGCGCCATAACTACTGAGCCTGCGCTCTAGAGCCCGCGAGCCACAACTACTGAAGCCCACGTGCCTAGAGCCCGTGCTCCGTAATAAGAGAAGCCACCACGATGAGAAGCCCGTGCACCGCAACCAAGAGTAGCCCCCGCTCACCACAACTAGAGAAAGCCTGCACACAGCAACGAAGACCCAACACAGCCAAAAATAAATAAATTTTTTAAAAAAATGTATAACCATAGTATTTATACTAATTTATCATCTGATTTTTGAAATTAATATAATTTCATATGAAATCTGTAACAGAATATAGCTAAAAGGTATCAGCTCTCCACATCATTCACTTTACTCTTTTTTTTAAAAATTATTTATTTATTTATTTATTTATTTATTTATTTATTTATTTATTTATTGGCTGTGTTGGGTCTTCGTTTCTGTGCGAGGGCTTTCTCCAGTTGCGGCGAGCGGGGGCCACTCTTCATCGCGGTGCGCGGGCCTCTCACTATCGCTGCCTCTCTTGTTGCGGAGCACAGGCTCCAGACGCGCAGGCTCAGTAGTTGTGGCTCACGGGCCCAGTTGCTCCGCGGCATGTGGGATCTTCCCAGACCAGGGCTGGAAACCGTGTCCCCTGCATCAGCAGGCAGACTCTCAACCACTGCGCCACCAGGGAAGCCCAACTTTACTCTTTTTTGAAAAGGCTAGAGTATGGTATACTGGACACGACAAGACACTACAAGAATCTTTTATTTATTTTCAAGGAATTTCACATGATTTATCATAATACCATAAGGCAAAAAGATCACTAAAATTAGATGCTCAGAGGTATGTACACACACTTTATGACACAGGCTAATAAATTACTTTTAATGCCATTTATACGCTGCTCTCAGAAGGAAACCACCTAATTTTACCACCTCTGCCATTTACTAGCTATATGCCTTGGGGTAAACCACTTCAAATCTCCAATTTTCTTTTTCCATCCTTAAAATAAAGAGCTTGGACTAGTTGAGTAAAGGGCCCGTGTCAGAATCTCTAGGGGTCCTTTTAAAACTACATATTCCATCGTAGAGATTATAAAACCTACTGGAAGAGTTCCTCCATTCTCACTCCAACCCTAGCTTCAAATTCAGCTTCATTAAGAATCACTGCATGTAGGGACTTCCCTCGTGGTCCAGTGGGTAAGTCCGCGCTCCCAATGCAGGGGGTTCAAGTTCAATCCCTGGTTGGGGAACTAGATCTCACATGCATGCCGCAACTAAGAAGTACATATGCTACACTAAAGATCCTGCATGCCGCAACTAAGACCCAGGGCAGCCTAAATAACAAATAAATAAATATTAAAAAAGAAATCCTTCCCCTAATTAAAAAAAAAAAAAAAAAAAGGATCACTGCATGTAAATGAAACTTTACTGATGGGAATAGATACGTGGTATGCAGACAACAAAGAGGTTGGGAAGCACTAATGTGGAAGATTCATTCCTAAGATCACATCCAGCACTGAACTTACACTAGTCTACGATTCTCAGTGCAGAGTTTCTACCTGGCAGTTCTGGTTGCTACATCTCAAGATCACAACAGAGCGGGAGGAAGTTCTGAGAAATGCAAATGAGAGAGTATAACGGAGGAACACTAGCAAAGAAAAAGAAATGATTTTAAGTTCAGGAAATTATGGCTACTAGACAAAGGCAGAGAAGTTTTTTTAAAAAAAAATCTTGTAAAACCCACAAATCATAAACAATAAAGATAGGCTGAAAACCTAAAAGACAGAATTTTTGAAGTTTAGAAGGATAATTTTAGCAAAAAAAGTTTTTTACTTCAAACAGAAGAGGCAGACTATAGAATTCTTTAATGCAAGAAATGGTGCAGACTGAAAGTATAAATAACTTCTCATGAAAGATTTAAAGAATGCATGTGTGGCAGATTTATAAAAGTTTATATTAAAGGGAACTGGGATTTTTTAAATGTAAACTCTTATCTTTTAAAGAGATTTCTGTTATAAAAGCAACTATGATAGGCTACAAAATAGCTTATAGTCATTTTGTAGCATTACAAAACATGGCCACCCATATAACTGACTTTTTTAAAATGTTATTTTAAATGTTAAATAATGCTTCATTTTTAAGCTACGAGATATAATATTGTTTAATCAAATGTGCATGTGCTTATAATTGGTCAAAAGAGTGTCTGAACACAAATAGATATGTCTTTTTTTTTTAAGACTTCAATGGAAAAGAGTGTCTTAGCAAATGCACAGATATGTGTTGCTAAATTTTGGTATACTTTAAAGGTGACATTTACAGTTACATGAGATTTAAATATATTTCTCTCTTCTAGAGTGGAAAATAGTAGCATCAGTAGTTTGAGTGGCATGTAAAAAACGTACAGTGAGGGCTTCCCTGGTGGCGCAGTGGTTAAGAATCTGCCTGCCAATGCAGGGGACACGGGTTCGAGCCCTGGTCTGGGAAGATCCCACATGCCGCAGAGCAATTAAGCCCGTGCGCCACAACTACTGAGCCTGCGCTCTAGAGCCTGCGAGCCACAACTAATGAAGCCGGCGTGCCACAACTACTGAAGCCCATGCGTCTAGAGCCTGTGCTCCGCAACAAGAGAAGCCACCACAATGAGAAGCCTGCGCAATGCAACAAAGATTAGCCCCCGCTTGCCGCAATTAGAGAAAGCCCATGTGCAGCAAAGACCCAACACAGCCAAAAATAAAATAAATAAAATAAATAAATTTTTTTAAAAAACAAACAAAAAAAACTTACAATGAAACAATTCTTTAAGCTTCCCATTGAGTACCTTCACAAGGTAATTTGTCCTTTGGTGTATAAAGTATCATTTAGCTAGGAAATATATTAAAGCACACTTTAATGCAGTGGATTTAATGAAGAATTAGTCACTGGAGATATCCCCAACCATCTATGGTACTTTGTGACCAGTCTCTGTTGCATAGAGATTGGGTCATCATCAAGCACTTAAAAATTCACTCCATGGAACTCAAGCAGACTGTTCTAAGCTGCTAATACCACACCACTTGGGAAGCTTAAGAGAGGTAACCACAACCCCGCTATTCAAGACAGAACTATTCCTGTGTGAGGATTTATCACACCACATCCTATTTCCCTTTTAACTAAGTCACTACCAGATATTTGGTCTTAGCCAACCAATACCGGACCATAACCCCAATACTGCTCCATACCTTCCCCAATCTACCCCCAAAACCCTTCTTCCATTAAGCCTGGAAACCTATTCTACGATTGGGAGATTCCTCAGATCAATCCTTTTACCCTGTCTTAAGTGAAATTGGTTTCCCTAGTGCCATCAATTTGTCTGCAGACTTGTAACGAAGTTTTTTTCTTTTTTCTCTCAGACCCTATATGCCTCATGATGAACAACTGTTGGAATGAGGGTCCGCCTCCTTCGAATTGCTACTTCCAAGCCGCTGTTCTTCCATCTTCCATGCAAAATCCTACTCCTTCAAAGCAGAAGACATTTTCCATTATGCTCGTATACTGACCTCCAGGTCCATGGTAACTGCACATAGGCTGCTCACTGCCTCAACAGGTAAGTGGAGTCTGAAATCCAACTCAAGATCTGCTTGCCAAGTCATAGGCTCCAGTGAGGGACTGCACCTCCCAGGGAAAGGGACATGATAGACACCATTATGGACTAGTGGCACCCGGTCTCCACTCCCTTACAAATATCTTCCTTTCCCCTGCTCCCTCTCCGTCTGACTTTCATCTGCATTCTTCCTACTTGCCTCTGAGTAGATACACATTGCTAAAGAACACCACAACAGGGCTATCTTTCCTTTACATTATTATTATAAATCACAAATAGGCGCCCATCACTGCCCAGCACTAAAGTTCCCCTAGGGAGCTCTCTGTCCCACCCACCTAGATTCTACAACCGATCCTCTTTCTTCAAACTTCTCTCAGTCGCACCTCCAGCCTCACTGAGAGCACGCCTCATGGATCATAAAGAAAGCAGAAGTCATTGCACTGAGAATATGTCATCTTCCCACTACTAAGGCTCCAATCCACATGCATCTATACTCATCTCACCGTCCTTCCTGTCATAATGGAAAAAGCAACCCAGCTCTTACCAACCTCAATTCTACATATCTCACCTTATCAACGGAAGGACTTCTTTCCTCTTCCTTTGTCACCTCAGTCTGACATCACTCTACTAGATCATTCCCATGAGCATACACACATGTTTGATTTCTCATGTCCCATTTTAAAGAAAAGTCATTCACCTCTCTTTAACCTTCATTGCTTTCCAGGTACTACCTAATCTCTCTGCCCCTCTTTACAACAAACTTCTCTGGTGATCTTTCCACAAATCATTTCTATTTCCCCAACTTGATCTCATTCTCTACTTTCTACCCCATTACTCCCTTGAAATTGCTCTTTTCAAAATCACCAGAATCTCCAAAATGTGGAATTCCAGGAATGGTGTTGTGTCATCTTTTCGAATTTCTCAGCCTAATTAAACACAATGGATCATTCCCTCTTAGAAATATTATCCTCTCTCCATTCCCTCTTAAAAATATTCTCTTCCCTATACTTCTGAACACCTGGATTTTGTTTCTACTTCATTCGAAGATTTTTCTGTTCTCTTTTCCTTTTTTTGCTCCATCACCGAACCCTAGACTCTATGGACTCAATCAATCTCCCTCTTCTCCATCTTTATTCTTTTCCCAGTGATCTCATCCAGTCCCACAGATTTAACCTCCACTGTAGATGCTTAGAACTCCCCAATTCCTATCTGAGCTCTGGAATGTTTGAGTTCCAGATTCACGTATCCAATTATCTATTTGACCTATACACTTGGATATCTAATAGGCATCTCAAATGAGCATGTCAAAATCCAGTTCCTGATTTTTTTCTCCCAGAAACTCCCACAGCCTTTTCCAGTGAATGGTACTACCACTCATCCTTTCACAAAGTGCCATCTTAGATTGTTTCCACTCCCCCAAATTACATATCTAATCCATCAAACATCTTTTCTACTTCCGAAGTACATCTCAAAGCCATGACCTTCCTTCCACCATTGCTGGCACACAGTATCCCAGGATACCCACCATCTCTCACCTGGACCACAACAATCACTTCTTTACTGGCTGTCCCAATTATTCTCTTACACCCCTAAAATATATTCTCCTCATAAGACTAAGCGAGATTCAATTGAATATTATAAATTAGATAGTGTCATCCCTTGCTTACTGATTCCAATAGCTTTCCATTGTACTTAACAATATCCAAACCCTTTCCCATGTCTTATAAAGTTCAGCATGATGTTGCCTCTGCCTCCCTCTTCTACCACTTCTTAAGCCCCTTTATTCATTATATTTCAACCACATTCTATGCTGTTTCCTGCCTCATGACTTTTACCTTTGCTGTTGACCCTAGAATTTTTTTCAGATGGTTCTTCTTAACCTGAATCAGTTCAAATGCTGCCTTCTGCATTATGCTTTCTAAATTTAGCCGAGCTAAATAATTCCCTCTCATAGGTAGCACTTCTTTAGTTTCTTTTGCCTCCAAAATCATCATCTATAGTTATGTATTATTTTCTTTTTACTACCTGGCTCTTCCTATGAAAGGTAAGCTTCCTGGGGGGTAGGCACAGGGCATTGTTTATGGCTGAAGCTTCAGGGCTGATCACAGAGCTTGACAAAGATAAGGCTAAATAAATAAACATTTAATTAACTAACTCATGGGGAAAAAGAACAAATGAAAGCAAAGACAAAGGCTACAGGCACTGGTCCTTTAGGTTGTTTATTATGGAGTTAAATGCATTAAGAAAATAACTGCTTGCTTGAGCTTGATATGTACAAAATGAAAACATTAGTATTGTTAGGTATGTACCACAAAGACATTATTGGTAAATTTTTTTCAAAGGCAATAAAACAGTAATTGAAATATTAAAACAATATAGCAAAAAAGGAAAATAAAGAAGAGTATAATTTTTACACTTTTCTTCTTTACCAGTTTCCTTCCCAGCTCAGAAGGGAAAACTAAAAACAAAATGCTAGCAATGAAAATAAAAGAAACAGGTTGGAAAATAAAGGTAACATTCAGGGAAAGAAGTAAGCTTCGGAGAGGATAAATCAAATTGACTGACCCAAATCTCTGAACCTCATACCAGCGTACAGGCTCAAAGGATATGGCTACCAGTACTTTTCACCTAAGCTCATTAATTTGGGAGTGACAGCTGCTACAACATTCATTTTAAGAGTGCAAAGGATGGGCCAGGTTGATAGGACACAATCCCCATATGAGTATCTCCACTGACCACAGTTCAAAGAAATTGGCCAAATCAAACAATGGATAAATGCTGAAGAAGAACATTTCATTTTTATTAGTCAGTTGGGACAATAAACAATCACTGCTGAAAAAGTAATAACAGAAATAATGAAAGTTTCAAAATATACAATAAAAATAACTGGGGGGCTTCCCTGGTGGCGCAGTGGTTGAGAATCCGCCTGCCAATGCAGGGGACACGGGTTCGAGCCCTGGTCTGGGAGGATCCCACATGCCACGGAGCAAATAGGCCCGTGAGCCACAATTACTGAGCCTGCGCATCTGGAGCCTGTGCTCCGCAACAAGAGAGGCCACGATAGTGAGAGGCCCGCGCACCGCGATGAAGAGTGGCCCCCGCTTGCCACAACTAGAGAAAGGCCTCGCACAGAAACGAAGACCCAACACAGCCATAAATAAATAAATAAATAAATAAATAAATATTTAAAAAAAAAAAAAAACTGGGAAAGCAATCAAAGGCAAATTCAAATTTTTGGAATGTAATGTTTTCAAAATAATCAAGGGCTTCACAAATTCAGTCTTTAGTATACACAATATTTATATAACCCCTTGTAAACTATGTGCATTCCACATGTCCAGCAGGACGTTATTAACAAGTTAATGAACATTAATTAGAAAGACAGTGTCATTTCTAAAGAAGAAAGTTCCTTCACTAGATAAATCTGTATTTGTGGCTCTCACATGAGATAAACTTTTAAAAATACTACACCCTTTCTTTCCAGGATGGTTAGACTTCCGCTTAGGCAGAAAAGACTTAAATGCAACGTAAATTCAGCAACTGTGATGATTTTACTAACTGCTATGGTCTGAATGTATCTGTCCTCCTCCAATTCCTATGTTGAAATCTCAGTGCCCAATGCGATGGTATTAGGAGGTCGGTCGGCCTTTGGGAGATGATTAGGTCTTGAGGGCAAAGCCACCATGAATGAGGTTAACGACCTTATAAAAGAGGCCTGAGAAAGCTCTCTTACCCCTTCTGCCACACAGGAAAACGAGAAGTCTGCTACCCGGAGAAGGGTCTTCACCCGACCGTGCTGGCACCCTGATCTCGGACTTCCAGCCTCCAGAAGTTTGAGAAGTACATTTCTGTAGTTTCTAAGCCACCCAGTCTGTGGAGTTTGTTACCGAAGACTGAACAGACTTAAGACACTAAACAAGAAAACTGCATTTTCTAAAAGTTTCATCTGGTAATAAACATTTAGAATATCTATATTGCACTCAGTAAATCAGATAACCAATTATTTTCTCATTAATGTAAATAGAGACTATTCAAAATGACTACAGACAAACAATTGACGATGACTAAACCTTCCGCTAATTTAACCATACACAGTACTGTACAACAGACCAAAGGGCAACGGATTTATAAGGAAGACATAATATGACAGAGCAGATGATGATAATTTGGGGTAAACTTTTGTTGAGCACATACCGTGTATGAGGAACTTTTATACCTAATTCTTGATCCTAACAATAATCTTACCCATTAGAAATGTTCTCTGCTTTACAACCAAGAAATTGAGATTCAGTGAGTTGAAATAACTTGGTCAAAGTTCACACAGATGTTAAGTGAATAAGTTGGGATGTTAATCAAGGATTGCCAGATACCACAGCCACTGTGCTTTTCGTCCTGCCTGTACAAACCGAGAAATGCCTAAAAGTAGGCAGCAAAAGATGGCTTCCGAGGGATGGAGGGCAAAGAGAAAAATACATAATAATTAATGATCTATGGGATATTCTTTATAACATAAAGTTATATTGTCTCACTTCCTTCATAATATTTCAGCATAAATAACTATGTGTGTGTATATGTATGTGTGCAAGTATATGCGTATGTGTATATACATACACATATACATGAACATATGCACTCCAGGGTTAAAATAACATTTCAGACCCACATGAGGCATCTACACTCTGAAAGTTACTATAAGCCCATTTCAATGATCATTATCTCAATTTGCACTACAAAATTTGTTAACTGGCATGAAGAGATGTAAGAAAAAATTTTCACCAGCAAAAAGAATAGTAGTCAAGATATGTCAATTAGTTTAAAATGTTAGAGACAGACCTGTTGTTTACAGAATCCAAAATACTGGGAGCCAGTTATGTTTAAGAATTAATAATTTTTTGTACATTAGAAAACTATTATTATGAATGTATCTAAATGACATGTTAACCCCAACTATGCCCTGAGGCAGCAAACACATTAATATTTCTGCAGCTAGGAACAAGGCTATTCACACTAAGCGGGATAAATAAAGACCATAATAAATAGCCTCATGTCAATTCAAAGCTTTCTGTTATCAGTGAGTATTGGATTTTGGCGTGGTAGATAAGGGATCGTGAATGGCCAAATGACTTAGTCCAATTGCAATTCAGACAAAACATTTCCTTTGAATGCTGATATTAAATTTCATATATTATACCGCAATAATAGTGTTCCATGTGCAATATAATAACCCTTCACCCCTCCAGAATTTGGCTGACTACAATGTACATTCAGAATACGGCTGGGAGATGAGAGAAAAGCGATGGTGTAAAGGTGCTCCAGGGCCACTACAGCAGGCACAATGGCCATGTACTGGAGAGAGTTACATTTATTCGTAGCAGAGGCCCCCATATCTTTAAGCAGATCTGGTTTCTAAACTCAACACAGGTAAGAACCAGTAAACAGAATCACAAAGATCTGAGAGGTGGGTACACAGAACCGTCATCAGCAATAGCTGAAGTTCTGACAGCAAAAAAGAAAAATAAAGCGATTTTTAAAGAAAGATAAAAGCCCAACTGCACAGTCAAAAAAGGCTTAGATTCCAATCTCAGCTCTGCCCATATGAGCTGTATGATCTTGGGTGTTCCTTAACTTCTCTCTACTTCAGTTTGTTCATCGATATAATGTTGATGAAAATTCTTCCTATCTCCTATGGGTGTTGAGAGAATTAAATAAAATAATGCAAGTGAAGAGCTTAGCACAGAGCCTGACAATTAGGAGATGCCCAATACAATTTATACGCTAAAAACGAAGCACAAAATCTCACAAAACATAGCAGCCTGAAAAAATTCACCACCAATTCTTCACAGCGTGGAGAGCATTGTCATAATTTAGTAAAGAAAAATATCATCTTGGCTCTGCCATGTGCCTTTGAACGTGTCATTTAACTTGTCTGAGGGAGCATTAGCGTAAGCCAAGCATTCTCGATGGAAGAGATGCATGGTTCTTGGTGGTGCGAGGTGGCGGAGGGGAGTGGGAAAAATCTACTCTTTTTACGTATAAAGCGTAACTATAAAGTACAGAAACAGATACACAGGATACCCGCGGTATTAAAATGTCCTGTGGGCAAGTATCTGAAAAGGATACTTAGGCGGGGTGGATAATGTAAAAAAGGTTGAGAAACACTTGTTTAAATGAACTGTAAGGTCAGGTACAGCCCTTATAGTTCCTTAATTCTCTCTTCATAACAATAATGCCAAGAATTCAAAAAATGTTTAATATAGGTTCATGCACTTTGCTAAAGAGGGCAAGGAAAGATTTCTATATTTCAGAAAGATCTTCAATTAAACAGTTAAAAACTGTAAATATCATTGTGTTTAAAAGAGAAAATCCTGGCAATACATAGAAAACCCAGCTATCACTATGATGGGATCCCGTGAGCCACAATTTTGTTGTATTTTCTCTGCTTTATAGATAATAATATACCTAAATCATGTCTAAATATTAACATGTTTACTTATTTCCCCTAAAACACAGAAAGAAAATAGAATAAAGACAACGATTTGTAACTACCATAAAACTGGAACACTGTGGTTGTCTTAGCTATGATAAATGAAAGATCACCCTGGAATATAATTCATCTTTAATTGCCTCTTCCATCTAATCTAACCACTGCAGTAGGCTGTCTTAAAATATTTACAAAGTAAAAGCAAAAAAAGAACTGGAGTTGCTAAATAAAGCTGGCCACACATTCCTAAGTGATCAATGTTTCTGGTATTGTTTACAATAAAAACAAAGTCATAATTCTTACAGATGGAATTTGTGGAAACACATAGATAAAGTATGCTTAAGGACTATCTCTCTTAATGTTAAGGCTGGGTTTTTTAACTGAGATATAATTGACATACAACACTGTATTAGCTTTAGGTGTACAACAATGATTTGATATATGTATATATTGCAAAATGATTAGCACAGTAAATTTAGTTAATATCCATCACTACACATGGTTACACATTTTTCTTGTGATAACTTTTAAGATTTAGTGACTTTCAAATACACAATACAGTATTGTTAACTATAATCACCATGCTGTATCTTACATCCCCAGAACTTATCTTGTAACTAGAAATTTGTACTTTAAAGCTGTTTTTCATTCCTCCTCTTCCCTGCCTTAGTTTTGGGATTCTTACTTTATCCAAATTACCTGTTACAACAAGAGAAAAGCAGTTGTACTAAAATGCTAGCAAGACCAATATTATAACTATATTCTGCTTTAAACACTTTGAAGTTTTGTATTTGCTATCCTTGTCTTTATTTTCTCCAGAATCCTAGGGATATGCAGCGACACATTCATGTTCATATACTGACTCATAATTCTTTTCTTTGAGTTTCCCAAAATTTACATTAGAGATTCTAACTAAAAATGACATTCTAAAAATGTACAAAATACCTCCATATCAAACTGTTACTAAATGCTTATCCATACTTTATTACCAGTAATATATATCATAAAGTGTTCTGATATTATCCATTTTATTCACTGCAAAATAAATGTGGTTTTGATATCAAGTTAGCTTTCAGGCAGTTGCATCTGAATATTCAAGATGTGTGAAACCATAATTTCATTTAGACACAGGTATTCACAGTACTATGCAGGAAGCAAACACTTTTCTACTGATGATGAATATAAATATGCAATCTTAAAGAGATGCTAACCACTGCTTACAGTGCCTCAAATTCTAGATGCTCAAGTGACAGAAAAATTTCTCTTATAAACACGTATGCTATTTTAGACTGTTCCTAATATACTGATGAGACAGAGTAACGAAAAGAAAAGATAATAAGTTAGTTGAAGCCCAACATACACTTAGTATACTTCAGGAGTCTAGTGTGGATCCATGTGTTCTCAGCCAAAACCGAGGACGACCTGACCAAATAGCATACTGTCTTAATTACCGTTAGGGATAATATTACCCTGATGCCTCTGTAATACCTAAGTGTTCCTTACCATCAGAGTACTACAAAATGTACTCTAGGCAATGCCAAGAGGCATAAGAAAATCAGAACACATAAAATGATCACGGGCAAGGTTTAGACTCATTCAAGGAAAAATTCCATTGCAGAAATTCAAGTACCTAATGTATAAATATACACTCTGTACTAAGTGTGATAATACTAACTCAGTACAGCATAAACATTTAAAAATAATAATAAAATATGTGACCTGTTCCACACGCTTCCATGAGAAAGCCAAAGCAATCAAATTCTCAACTTGACAACATACATACATACATACACCTGCCAGGGCCTTAGCATTACCTTTGTTTTAGATTGGTCCATGATGTTTTCAAGTACTCCGTGGTTTCCTTCACATTCCTCGTGTCATCACTGCCATATTCCTCCAGCAGTTTCTGCAGGACGTTGTCGAATGCCATTACGATACCAGCACCAGGAGCCAGTTCTTGAAGCAACATCTAAGGTGTAATTTCAGATGTAATTGTTAGACTGGCTCACTCAATAACAAGTATGACCAAAACACTGGTCCTTCCGGTAGGTTTTAATATGTTATAGACACAGATATCAAAAGAAGGAAACAAATTATAAAACAAACTCTTGCACGTAAGCTCAAACAAAAATAATTCTGGAAGTGAAAAGTGATCAGGTACATAGCAGATAACATTAAAAGACTACTGTCTTTTCTTCTTTGATATGTTTTACTTCCTCAAACCAGTTGTCTTCTTTCATTCCTACTGCTATATCTGATCCTTACAGGAACATGTATCTTATAGGAATGAACTTACTATAGAGTTATATGTGCACTATATGTGCTTGAAGATATGGAAAGGGCAACAACATGGAAGTCTTCTTGTCCCTGGATCACTGTGTATCACTGTTTACAAAGTTAACTGCTTGGGTGGGTCCAGTAGCTAAGCAAGGTTTACTGAGAGTTGCTTGAATAAACTAAATTGATGCTGTATGTCCATAGGCATTGGTTCCTTGATAAATTTTTTTCCACCTCTGAGAGCGCTTGTATCAAGATACTCCCCATAAAATCTAAATGACAAATGAATGTTCTTAAAATGATTTTTGTAGCGACTAGCAGAAAAATCCACCCTAAAGTTCCAGAATAGAACTACGCTGCTGATTAGAAAAGAAAATTCTTCTTGAACTATGGTTTTCTCCAGGTATATGCCCAGTAGTGGGATTGCTGGGTCATATGGTAGCTCTATTTTTAGTTTTTTAAGGAACCTCCGTACTGTTCTCCATAGTGGTTGTATCAATTTACATTCCCACCAACAGTGCAGGAGGGTTCCATTTTCACCACACCCTTTCCAGCATTTATTGTTTCTAGATTTTTTGATAATGGCCATTCTGACCCGTGTGAGGCGATACCTCAGATGCATGGATAAAGAAAATGTGGCACATATATACAATGGAATATTACTCAGCCATAGAAAGAAATGAAATTGAGTTATTTGTAGTGAGGTGGATGGACCTAGAGTCTGTCATACAGAGTGAAGTAAGTCAGAAAGAGAAAAACAAATACCGTATGCTAATGCATACATATGAAATCTAAAAAAAAAAATGGTACAGGGCTTCCCTGGTGGTGCAGTGGTTAAGATTCCACCTGCCAATGCAGGGGACATGGGTTCGAGCCCTGGTCCGGGAAGATCCCACAGGCCACCAAGCAACTAAGCCCGTGTGCCACAACTACTGAGCCTGCGCTCTAGAGTCCATGAGCCACAACTACTGAAGCCCGCATGCCTAGAGCCCATGCTCCGCAACAAGAGAAGCCACCGCAATGAGAAGCCCGCGCACTGCAACGAAGAGTAGCCCCCGCTCGCCGCAACTAGAGAAAGCCCGCGCACAGCAACGAAGACCCAACGCAGCCCAAAGTTAATTAATTAATTAATTTTTTTAAAATGGCACTGATGAACCTAGTGGCAGGGCAGGAATAAAGACGTAGACGTAGAGAATGGACTTGAGGACACGGAGGGGGAGGGGGAAGCTGGGGCGAAGTGAGAGTAGCATCGACATACATACACTACCAAATGTAAAATAGATAGCTAGTGGGAAGCAGCCGCATAGCACAGGGAGATCAGCTCGGTGCTTTGCAACGACCTAGAGGGGTGGGATAGGGAGGGTGTGAGGGAGGCTCAAGAGGGAGGGGATATGGGGATATATGTATGCATATGGCTGATTCACTTTGTTGTACAACAGAAACTAACACAGTATTGCGAAGCAATTATACTCCAATAAGGATGTATTAAAAAAAAAAGAAAAGAATATTCTGAATATGATGATTGAAACATTGATATCACTTTTAACTGTATTCCTCTGGTTAAGTGTCCAGGGGCTTTGCTGATTATTACTTTTGAGTCATTTGGTGAAGACAAATCAGCAGATAGCATAAACACAGAGAATGATCCAGGAAACCAGGATACCTGGACACTTGCTTTTTAAGTTGTAACCATGGAAAGTCTACATGTCTGAAGAATAAAAACATACTCTCATGTCTGAGATTTTTCCCATATATCCTTTATTATATTCTTCACAAGCGTACACTTTCATTTAGGCTATCTGAAGGGTAAATAAATGTTACACCAAAGTATAACCTAACAACCATAACCTCCAACTCAAGAATATTTTCTATGATTGTAGAGATTTAAAATAGCACTTTAAAAATACCATAAATGTTCAATATCATCAACTCTATAATCAAACTAATCACAAAAAAGGTACCTGCTATGATGATATTGATAAAATGGTTTGGTTATAAAGGTATTAAAAGAGGGACTTCCCTGGTGACGCAGTGGTTAAGAATCCGCCTGCCAATGCAGGGGACTCGGGTTCGAGCCCTGGTCTGGGAAGATCCCACATACCGCAGAGCAACTAAGCCCATGCACCACAACTACTGAGCCTGCACTCTAGAGCCCGTGAGCCACAACTACTGAGCCTGTGTGCCACAACTACTGAAGCCCGTGCACCTAGAGCCCATGCTCTGCAACAAGAGAAGCCACTGCAATGAGAAGCCCGTGCACCTCAACGAAAACCCAACGCCTCCAATAAATAAATAAATTTATAAAAATTTTTTTAAAAAGGTATTAAAAGAAACTAAATTTAGTTAATACTTGATTTGTTCACTACAGTAGCCCTCAAATGAAAGTCTCAGGAGATTTCATAAATAAAAATATACCTTCAGGGTAGATATGGAAGGGAACAAAAGGAGGGTTCCTGGGATCCTGAAAATGTTTTCTTTCTAGATGCTGGTTCTAAGTTCCATTTGCAAAGAGTCAGTGAGCTATAAATCTAGGATATATGTACATTTCTATTTGTTATGCCTCCAGAAATTTTTCAAAAACCTTCCTGGTCAAATTCTTTCTATAAATTTCAGTGTACATTCTAAGCACTTGGGAAAACATTATGACAAAGGTCCTAAAAATTACAGTTAGCAACAGAACAAAACAAGCACATCCCACAAATTGATAATGCCAGAAAGTATCTAATGAGTCTTACTTGATTATCAGAAATTTGTTTGATAAGTGGATCCCTTCGAGCTTGTTGAAGAATATAGAGGCGAGCCTCGTATTTTCTCATGAGCTCCTCCATCTCTTCCCTGTGGTCATCCCACTGAAGACTGTCAATAATCATGTCCTCCAGCCGCTGCTGTCTTAACTCCACACCATGCTGGGTGCTATCCCACTGGTTCTTGACCTTTTCCACTGGAGGAGGCATTATATATATTTTTAAAAATCCCAGAAAGTAACTACCAGGAAAGGGGAAAAATACCTGATACCAAATTCATCACAAATAAGGTTATATAGAGAAAAGAGAAAGGAGGCAAAATGGTACATACACATTTTAAAGGAATTTTATTATGTCTGCCACATTGTATGACTGATATATTTCTGAAACCATCCTTGAAGAAAAAATCTTGAATTAAACTCTATTTTAAAGCATTAAAATATCTCACAATAAAGATACTGACCTTTATAAACTGACAAACCAAAAATTATAAAGAAAATAAATTCCTACCTAATTTATATTTACAGAACTTGGTTTGAAGAAGGTAGATTTTAACAGTACATTATGATAGAACTTTATGACCAAAGATATAGTCACTTGTCATCCTCTAAGGAAATGCTCTAAGGTAGTATTGATTTTAAAAGAAAATAAAATACTTAAGAATACTTTTCACATTTGTTTTACTGTAGCATAAAACCTCTCTAAAAGGAAGTGGTTTTATATATTCAAGAGAAGCGCTAAAAGTAAATTAGATTCAAGTTCTAGGTACCCAGCAGTTTTTTATTATAAAAAAAATCCATATTGGCTCTTTTCCTCTCTCTTTTTTATTGTTTCTATTTCTCTTTCTTTCATTCTCTCTTTCTGTCTCTTTCTCTTCTCCTTTTCTCTCCCCTACTTTCTTTCCTCTTGTATTTTTAACATGTGTCAAGGAAAAAGAGATCTAAGGAAACTTAAACTTTTGATTAATCACTTCAGGGGCAATTCATGATTTGAACTGAAGTACTAGTAAGCAATAACTTTAAATATCTTCAACAACCCATTCGTAATACGTAGGTAGAAAGCTAGAAACAAACTTCTAGAAGATGCCTTGTATGCCAGAAAGACTGAAGGGCTATAGTTAAGCACCAGGCCAAGAAGAACTTAACTAAAAAATAACATTGCAGCTAAGTCATAATGAGACCTTTTGGTAAAATTCTTCAAACAATACTGGGTTATAGTAAACCATTAAGAGCTATCAGTTTAAGACTGTTCAGAAAAATGTAAATTATACTTATGTAAAATAATTCTAAGAAATTGTTCAGTGAGATTATTTTATGCTGTCTTATCTAACAGTTTAAATAAATTGCTTACATTTTAACTTAGGGAGAGGGAAAATTTATTGTAATGGTTTACTTGTCAGTTACAAAGCTACATAAAGTACTATAACTAATAGAATCCTTTAATACTGAACAAATAAAACTAAAGATATCAAGTGACAGCAAGTATCAGAGGTTTATCATAAAAGATAAGCAAATTATCCTATTCATTGGAAATAAGTGCAAAAAGCAAGTTACTATTGGTAGCACCCTCTGGCTGAGGGTGGTTTTTCATATAATGAATAGTGATATGGACCATGCAGCCTCTATACCAGAAAAAACTGAGAGAAAACAAAAAGAGGGAGTTAAATTGAAAAAGGAAGGTATTCGGGAGAAGAAAACCTTAAAGCAAACTTTGGACAGAGAGGAGGGGTGGAGGAAAAAACAAAAGATGGTAGAAAAAGCAAAGTGGAGAAGCCTTTGTAAATAGTTTGGTGTCACCAAAGCTGAGAAGCTCCTTTGCCACGTGATGGGAAACAGGGTCACTCCAGAGTTCGATAGGCAGAAGCAATCCACCAGTTAATAAAAAAAAAAAAAAAAAAAAGGTGGGAAAGAAAGAAAATGGCTTACTTAGTAAAAATAAACCAATATTGTGACACACTAAAAGTTCTCTGCTAACTCATCTCTTATAATAACCTTGCTGCTGCAACATTTATTTTGAAATCAAAACAGTTTTTATAGGGGGAATAGTTGACTTTCCTTCAGAAATATTAGACTAGGTAATAAAATATCTTCCAGTTTATATTCTGCCACAAATAAATATTTATTAAGTAACTAATTGGTACTGGGCCCTGGGGGAGCCCTCAGGGCCAAAAAGGGGAGTATTTACAATCTATGGAGGGGAGAGAGAATTAACTGTGAGATCTACAATGAAATTATGGGGGAAAAGGTCACAGCAGGAACTAAAGATAGAAAATATAGTTCACCAGAGACTAAAAGAGGGTGGGAGAGACTTCACAAAGAAGGTGACATTTTAGCTGCTGAGTAGAATTTCACCTGGGGAGAGGTCAAGAAGAAAAAAATAACGTGAATAAAGGTAAGGAGACTAAGAAATGTCAGGGCGTTTTAAAGAATATCTACAGTACAGAATAGTTACAGACAGTGCTGAGGGCTAAAGAGAGAAAAGGAGTGATGGAAGCAGACAGCGATTGCCCCTATGTGACATTCTTGAGAATTTTGACTTTGTTTTGTATGTCATACAGATTTAACGGATGCTTTTAAGCCAGAAAGCAAATTTGAAACAGGGAACTTTGTTGTTGCTGTTTTGTATTTAATTTTTGTTTTGTTTTATTTTGTATTTAACTAAAGTATTCCCAACTTAGTGCCAGGCACACAGATGTATAGTAACTGCTCAATAAATATTTTTGGAATGACTTTTGAGAAGATGAGTTAAGAGACATGGTAAGATTTGGTTTCCGTGAATATAACAGAAGAATGGATTTGCATTCCTATGGGTTTCTCTAACTTTTGTTTTTTTTGGTTCCTTTAAAAGAAATTCTAACTTAAAAGAAAAAACTTCAATGTATCAGTAATTACTTAAAAGTAATGATATTAATACTTCAAGGAATTCATAAGGGAATTATGACAATGTTCACAAAAAATAAAAAACAAGGGAAAGCTATGTTATTAATAGAGTATCAAATATCAAATCATCAAATAATATTAATTTCTGGTTGACTAATCTTCAAAAATGTATGTGTGTGTGTGTACGTGTTACCATTTTCAGGGAAAGTGAATGATGATAAATAATTTTTTTAAAAACCTACATTTTTCTGTGATTGCTGTTCTCACATCTGAACTGGAAGCTTTATTTTTCAAATTCTGTGCCAATGTAAAAACATAATCAAGCTGAGGATGGCGCTGTTCTAAGTCAGCCTTTGTGATCTGTTAAGACAAAATGATTGTTAAAATAGGTTAATAATCCATATGATAAAATAGTAACAAAGCAAAATTGGTGTGCTGACATCAAAGTTGTTGTTTTCCTCCTATAAGAGATAGTGATGCATCAGTGACATAGCGGAGAAAGTGCAGCAATTGAAGTCAGAGGTCCTAGGTTCAAGTCTCAGCTCTCCCACTTATCACCTGGATCACCAGGCAAGGCACTTTACCTCTCCGTGGTTTTTTTTTTTTTTAAAGATTTATTGATTGATTGATTGATTGATTACTATGTTGGGTCTTC
This sequence comes from Balaenoptera acutorostrata, assembly GCF_949987535.1. Lineage (NCBI taxonomy): Eukaryota > Metazoa > Chordata > Mammalia > Artiodactyla > Balaenopteridae > Balaenoptera > Balaenoptera acutorostrata. The sequence continues at coordinate 21,005,710 of NC_080077.1, forward strand.
GTTTCTGTGCTAAGGCTTTCTCTAGTTGCGGCAAGTGGGGGCCACTCTTCATCGCGGTGTGCGGGCCTCTCACTATCATGGCCTCTCTTGTTGCGGAGCACAGGCTCCAGACGCGCAGGCTCAGCAGTTGTGGCTCACGGGCCTAATTGCTCCACGGCATGTGGGATCTTCCCAGACCAGGGCTCGAACCCGTGTCCCCTGCATTAGCAGGCAGATTCTCAACCACTGCGTCACCAGGGAAGCCCTCTCTGTGCTTTTATTTTCACAAAAAGAAATAATAAAATGCTTGCAGTTCAGCTATATCAACTCTGAGGAAATTAAATGAAGAAAATCTCTTTGAAAACTAAAAAGTGCTTTCAAAACATCAGCAGTGATTTCTGCAGCTGACGCTTTGCATATCTGTCCTACGTCAGATATGAACATAAACTAATGGCATCTACAGGGATGGTGGTAAAGTATTAGAAAAATCCTAATTGGAATAACTGAAAATTAAATAATCTTAGTCATGAAAAACTGCTGCTCTAGGAAGTTTGTGTCTCTTAGTACTAACAAATATGGGAGAAAAGTTAGCAACATCAGGAAAATGGTGTATTTTAAGTATGGAACTAATAGCCATAAAGATTAGAAAACACAATTTCCAAAGATTCTCTCCCAGCTCTTCCTCTGTGAATTCACTAATTTTTCAGATTTCAATTATTCCTACAGTGTCAAATATTATTTCTAAATGGCTTATTCACAACTTCTAATCCTGAATCGCAAAGAGACAGTTCAATGAATGCTGATCATTTCCTTCTAAATGGCATAAGGGCCTCTCAACACAACATATTTGAAACTAAATCAATCAAACCCTCATCCACATTCCATTTCTTCTGTGCCTGATTTCTGCTAATTGCAATAGCATCATCTCAGCCCCTCGGCAAGGGCTCTTCTCCTTGTTTGAAGCATCTCGTGCACCATTCCCAGTCTTCTTACTCAAGCACAGCATTGTTATCAACAGTCTCCAGCCACAATTTAAAAAAGAAAAAGGGAAAAACAAGATGCTTGGCAACTGCTTACAGACTAAACGTCCAAAGAGCTTTGCGTGGTCTACAAGCTCCTTCACAATGTGAACTTGGGCTGCCTTTGCTCTCTTACTTCCCACTACACCTCTTTCCTGCACAATTCTTGACCCAATATCCTTCATGCTCCCCACCTCATGTCTTTATTCACCCTGGTCCCTATACCAGGAGTGCCATTTATTTTGTCTCTAAATGTCAAAATCCCATGTAGTCTGCCTTCCTTCACTGTGGAGGTAATCCCTTTCCTCATTCTGGCTCCCCCTTACAGGTGGCGTGTACCTGTCCCGCAGCTTTTATTAGACTGTGCCTGGCCACACATGTTTTTAATATGGGAATAAAACTGATACTTACCTCACAAGATTATTAAAGTGAATGAAATAATACATGTAAAATACTCAAAAAAATACCTAGCATACATTAAGCACTTAATAAGAGTTAGCAAGAGCTGTTATTATTTCATGGTTCATTCCCAGTTTCTATCTGGTATATTCTTTTCAATATCCCTAGACAGCACACAGCCCAGTACCAAAAACACACTAAATGTGGAAAAAGAACTTTACAAATTGATATTAGATGGCATATGTATAGAAATAAAACTATAGTCAGGATATTCTCACTTACGATGTCAGCAATTAAACAAGCTCATTATGAAATATAAATTGAAAAGGCGCTTCAACAAATTATTCTACATGACACTAGGCATTAAATGTAACACCAGTTTACACTTATACTGATGTGGCTGGATTTACGATATCAGTTTCAGATCATAAAAATACAGTGACTCTACAGCTCACGTTGTTAAACTTGTTCTTACGAAAACAGCACAAATGCAAGAAAAGCTTTACTCATCAGAGCTTGCCCAGGATGGCTGTTTGACAGGTCAAGAATTTTTTAAAGCTCATTCTCCCAGAGTTTAAGATAAACAAAAGTGATCCAAACAGATCTTGGTGTTTCCATGACAAGCCTTTACACTAGGTACCTACTTTCATTCGGGAGATTGTCTTATTGATCTCTTCTACATCCCCGACAGTGACAATGTTGGACTTCAGCATCTGGTCGATCAACACCAGCCAGTCGGCCAGTTCTGTTATCGTTTTATCCAGATCAGCAGGAACTGAAATTTCTGAAGTACGAGGAGACTGAACAGGAATATCTGATGCAGATGATGCTAGCACCATCTTTTGGACACTGGGATGAGCTGAAATAAAAAACGTAGCAAAGTATCAATAACACAGCAGGATAATCTGACTGTGGTGATGTAATGATGACATGTATGTGTATTTATGTAAAACTTAGTTTAAGTAAAACAATTGAAAGAGGTTTTTATTTTTTAATACTGAAATGGCAATGGTATTTCCTGAAGTATCTATATGTCTTTGGTTGCCATAATGGCAATTAAACACACAGTCTCACCACATTCTAGGGCAGCAATAACTCAAAAGTAACTAACGCTGATATCAAGAGAAAATAAAATAAAAAGTACATCAACCATGAGAAAATTAGGAGTGTTATTTTATTTTGTCAAGATGTTTTTGCTTTAATTGTAAAGCCATTTTATTTGTAATTTTCTGTTCTTTTTCACTTCCCTTTACAACATAAGCATTAGTCATTTTTAATAAACATCACTGTGAACACCTATGTAATAATCTATGTATATAGTCTCTAACTTTTAGTTACCTCTTTTCCTACAGCTGGATACTTAGACTACTCCTGAACTTTTACTTTAAAAAAGAGCTTGCATATATGGTCAACTAATATTTGACAAGGGAGCCAAGAATATACAATGGAGAAAAGATAGCCTTTTCAATAAATGGTGCTAAGATAATTGAACATTCACACATAAAACAGTAAATTTGGACCCATGTCTTACACCACTCGCAAAAAACTAACTCAAAATGGATTAAAGACTTAAATGTAAGACCCGAAACCATGAAACTCCTAGAGGAAAACAGAGGAATAAAGCTCCTTGACCTGGGTCATGGTGTTGACTCTTTGAATACGCAACAAAATCAAAACTGAACAAGTGGGACTACATCAAACTAAAAAGCTGCTACACAGCAAAAGAAGCCATCAACACAACAAAGTGAAAAGACAACCTACAGAGAATGGGAAAAAAAATATGTGCAAACCGTATATCTGATAAGGGGTTAGTATTGAAATGTATACATATAATTCAGACATAAGAAATGAGAAAATCCTATCATTTTAGACACCATGGATGGACCTTGAAGGCATTATGCTAAGTAAGTCAGACAGAGAAAGACAAATACGTATGATCTCATATATGGTATCTAAAAAGAAAAAATATTCATAGGAAAAGAGATCAATCAGACCTGTGGTTACCAGAGGTGAAGGGTGGGGGGAGAGGAAATTGGAGAAAGGTGGTCAAAAGGTACAAACTTCCAGTTACAAGATAAACAAGTACCAAGGATGTAATGTACAACATGAAGACTATAGTTAACACTGCTGTATGATATATAGAACAGTTGTTGAGAGTAAATCCTATGAGTTCTCATCATAAGGAGAAATTTTTTTTCCTTTTTTCTTTTTTTAATTGTATCTATATGAGAAGATGATCCATTTATGGTAATCACTTCACAATACATGTAAATCAAACCATCATGCTGTATGCCTTAAACTTATACAGTGATGTATGTCAATTATTTCTTAATAAAACTGGAAAAAAACTGGGTGTAAAGAAGCATAGGACTTAACACAGGTGCAGCTATAGCCATCTGTCAAGGATATTTAAATTCCTATCACAACACTGCGTCAGAGAACAAAAAGAATAATATTAAGGAAATTCAAAAAAAGTGCTTTTGCTCTTAGGCTTTGCCTACTTATCATCTTCTAAATGAGGTCTCTTGATATTCTTTTTAAAATTTCAATATCCTCTCAGCACACCTGATTTCCTCCTGTGCTCCACGGCCAACCTCAGTGGCACAGTCTCTCTTACACTTCTCTAATTTTCTTCCAACATACCATGTATTTCACTTATTTATTATGCGTATTTACTAATGAATCCCTGACACCTAGAACTATACCTGGCACATAGTAGGTGCTCAATAAATATTTGTTGAATTAAAAAAAAATTGCAAAAGAAAAACAACAACAAAAACCAGAAAAAAAAAGAACTTGCAAGAAGTATCTTTTTGTGTATTCTTTACAGTTCTGATCGCCACCTTAGAAATTTCCCAAAACAGAATTACTAGGTTAAAAGATATGAAAAAATTTAATGTATCTACTACTGATTGCCAAATTGTTTTCCTTAAAAGTTGGAAATTTAGACTTCCAGCAGTGTATGGAATTGATGAACATCCTGCATCCACACAAACAAAATTCTATCTCTACGGATAAACACACATCTTTCACCATTGTGTCATTTCATGTCTTTTTGGTTACCAGTGAGGATAAATATTCTTCATGTTTGGTAATCAAATATGGTATAATTTATAACTGTAAGTGTTCTTTATCTGCTTCCTCATCAGTTTGGATGAACTTTTTATGCAAGAAAGATAAACCCCGTCACATTGCTGAAAACAGTGTTTCTATTTTAGGATTTAATTTTTTTTCTTTTTAACATATAGATGTTAACAAAGTTCGGTTGAGCAAATTCATAAATCTGTCTTGGGGGACTGTTTTCTCAGAACTTACTCTTGTCTTCTCCAAAGATTTGATATCTATTTTCTCTATATTTTTTGTTTGTATGCTTTTGTCTTATTTTGAACAGTGGGAGACTGGTAATTGTTTTTCTTTAGTTTTTATACAAGAGGTGGTTGAATTAATTATTAGATCTATCTAGACCCATTTTAGCATACGGTATATTAAATGACGCTTAAATAATTTTCTAAAACATGAAGTCAATCTGTAAATTCAGCACAATTAAAAAAAAAATCCCAACAGGTTTGTGCGTAACTTGACCAAATTATACATTCAAATTTTGATTTTAAAATTAATATAGGAAAGAAAAGGGCCAAGAACAGTCAAAACATTTTATTTTATTTTATTTTATTTTATTTTTTTAATGAGGATCTTGAATCAGATGCGTATGTTTTTGATTGATTGATTGATTGATTGATTTTGGCTGTGTTGGGTCCTCGTTTCTGTGCGAGGGCCTTCTCCAGTTGTGGCAAGCGGGGGCCACTCCTCATCGCGATGCGCGGGCCTCTCACCGCCGCGGCCTCTCTCGCCGCGGAGCACAGGCTCCAGACGCGCAGGCTCAGCAGTTGTGGCTCACGGGCCCAGCCGCTCCGCGGCATGTGGGATCTTCCCAGGCCAGGGCTCGAACCCGTGTCCCCTGCATTAGCAGGCAGACTCTCAACCACTGCGCCACCAGGGAAGCCCAAAACATTTTATTTTTGATAGCGTCATGCCCTACCAGATATTTAGTTGTATTACTCAGCTAATAATGAATGATTAACCTCGTGTATTACAGATCCAGACATTCAAACAGACCACTGGAAGAGAACAACCACAGTGCGTAGGTGGCAAAGAAGCCTGACCTTGGCAGAGACTACATTATAGATCAATGAGGAATTTACTGGTCAATAAATGATGCTGGGAAAAGTGGTGACCCATGGCTGCAGCGGGAAGATGATGGGACAGATTTTGACCTCACATGCACCTTAGGAAAATTAATTTTCAGTGGAATTAAGGACCTGCATATGAAAACTACAATTGTAAAATATAGAAGAATGTCTTTATGACTTCAGAGTAATAAAGGATTTCTAAAATAAATCACAAGAAGGAAAGCTATTAATAGATCATTAATGTTTAAGAATTCTGAAAATAGTACCACAAATAAAAAATTTAAAAGCCACAGATTAAGGGAGAAGGTATTTGCAATGCACATTCCAGACAAGGAATTAGTAACAAAAGTAGTTTTTTCAAACTCAAAAAACATCAACCAGCAATCCACAGAAGAGGAAATAAGAAAGACAATAAACATATTTTTAAAAGGCTCAAGCACACAGGTAATTGAGGAAACGCAAATTAAAATGAAGTGCCCTATCTCCACAGGTCATAGGTTCCAAATGTGATGTCTGGGGAGCTCTGGGTCCCTAGAGACCCTTCCACGGGGTGTGGATGCCAAAACTACGATCATCATCATAATAAGTTATTTGCCTCTTCCTGCTCATTCCTTCTCAAATGTAGAGTGGCGTTTTACTCAAGGCTACATGACATATGGTATCACAATAGAGCGAATGAAGAAGCAGATACAAGAATCCAGGTGGGCTTCCCTGGTGGCGCAGTGGTTGAGAATCTGCCTGCCAGTGCAGGGGACACGGGTTCGAGCCCTGGCCTGGGAAGATCCCACATGCCACGGAGCAACTAGGCCCGTGAGCCACAATTACTGAGCCTGCGTGTCTGGAGCCTGTGCTCCGCGACAAGAGAGGCCGCGACAGTGAGAGGCCCGCGCACCGCGATGAAGAGTGGCCCCTGCTCGCCGCAACTAGAGAAAGCCCTCGCACAGAAACGAAGACCCAACACAGCCATAAATTAATTAATTAATTAATTAATTAATTAAAAAAAAAAGAATCCAGGTGTCTTCTCTTATGGCAGAAATTTAAAGATTTTCAAAAATGTAATGCCATTATCACTTTTCTAAGTTTTTTTTGTTTTGGAAAATATACTTTCTTATGTTAATATCTTATAAAATATATTATTTTATTAACAGAATGTTTTTTATTATTGTTATTTTAACAAGTTAGTAAACAAATAACTTTTGAAATTTCTCAGTTTTACTTTCTAACTAGGTAAATATTGATAGACATAACTCACACAAACAAAAGGTCTTTGGGGGTAATCAATAATTTTAAAAAGCATACAGTGGTCCTAGGAATAAAATGTTGGAGCGCTGGAAACAATGTAGAACAATGAGAAGCCTCACATTCAGCTGGTGGAAGGGTAACCTGGAACAACTAGTCTAGGCAGCAGCTAGCAAAGTTGTCCATATTCACCACGATCACCCCAGTGATTCACCACCATATACCCTAGAGACTACCTCATACATCATTCTGCCCAATCCTCACTGTCATTTTCTGTACTTTTAAAAAATTGAAAACAACCTAAATATTCATTCATTGTTTCATCAAATATCTATTAAGAACCTACAATGTGCAAGGCACTTGACTAGATGCTACAGGTATGGGAATGTATAAGACAAAGACCTTGACCTCGCAGAGCTTGCATTCTGGTGAGGGTGAATGGATATACGTCACGAAGTAAAACCGATGCAAAAAGTTGGAGAGAAACAGGATGTATCTTGGAGAAAGGCAGGATGTATCTGACATATGGTGGTCAGGTCAGGAAAGGCCCATCTAAGAAGGGAATACTTGAGAAGAGAACTGAACGAAGTGAGTGTGTGAAACATGCAATATCTGAGGGAAGGACATTTGGGTAAGAAAGAAAGAAGAAACAGCAAGCACAAAGGCCATAAATGGAAATGTTCTTGGCATGTTAGAAACAGCAAGAAGACCAGTGTGTTTGAGGCAGAATGAACAAAGGAAAAAGTGATAAGAAATGGGATTAGAGAGACAGGTAGCAGACAGATCATACATGGTCTTCTGGACCATGGTAAGACTGTAGAACTCACTTATGTATGATGGAAGTGATTAAAAGATTGAAATCAAAGGAGTGACATCAAACCTGTTTCTAAAGCATCACTTAGCTGCCATCAGAAGGCTAGATTATCGAGGAGTGGTAAGATAAGAATAGAATCAGGACAGCAAGTTAGGAGAATTGTTCACTTTAAAATGTCCCCAGAAAACTATTTTCCAGTGTCCTCACCTTGCCTCTTCCCTTGCCTCCAGCAGCATCTGGTTCTACTCTGGTCCCAGGAAAGGCAAAAAGTCTCACCTCCCATGAGAGGGAATGCCTTGCACACACTGGGCAGTGAAATATGTCTAGTGTTTAGAGAAGATGTTCTTTTCAAATGATTGAAAGCAGAATAAGAAATCACAACCGCATTGTGTTTTTAAATAAGTTTTTCTAATTCACATACAAGGCTCGTAATCATAAAATTTTGTTATGTATAAAAAATTTTGTAAAGAACTAAACTGTATCTTACCAGCAATTCTTGTCTGAGCAACAGAACAGGGTTCCTGGATGCGTTCCTTCAGCGCACTAGGCACTTCTCTGCATACCTAGAGCATCAGGCCAAACAGAAAGAGAAGGATAGTATATAAATAAAGACGATTATATTTTCTGAAGAGGAAGCGTTCTTCTAAATGATAATGCCGCCGCTTTCCTCCCCCTCAATGCCTAAGCTTCTGTGTCCACTTTCACTAACTACTATCCACTGCAGTCTTGCTTGACCCCCAGCTCCACTAGCATCAAGAATGTCATGCAGTCCTTAACTGCCTTGCCCCTTTGCAACATTTAATGCTACCACTCTCTGTCCCTTGAATTTTGTTAATATTCTACAATCTTGATTTTACTCCCACCTCTCTGACTGATCTTCTAAGTGTCCTTCCCCAGCTCATTTTCCTCTGCCCATCCACCAAATACCAACATTCTACAGGGTAGGTTTTTTTGGTCTTCTAACCCTCGATACTGGCCTCTCTCCCTGGGTCCTGGTTTCTAATGGTTTCACTTATGATGTGGAGTTTTAAGAGGCTGAAGACTCCCCAAAACGTATCTTCAGTCCAGCTCTCCCTGTCAACTGTACATTCAGACGTGCCCAAATATGGATTCATCATCTGCCTCCTTGACACTCTCTTCACAAAGTTGTCTAATGACTCTAACTATTTTCCCAGATCAGTTACCCTGATCTGGATGGTGGGCTTTGCTCAGAGGGGTTACTTGATGTCCTGATGTCCTAAGCATATCCATCCTTGGGTTCGCTCCATCCATCTCTGTGGTGCAGCTATAGTGATCTTTCAAAATGTAACTTATTTAAAACCCATCAACAGTTTCCCACTGCTTTCAAGGTGGTGAAATAGCCTCAAGATGGAACTCGAATTCCTTGTGATGCATGGTGAGGCCCCTAGGTCTCTGCAAGCATCTCTTGTCCTTCCAATTCATATTGAGCTACTTCCAGGACCCAGATTCACTCTCTGTCCCCTCTAGACCCTTTCACTTACTGCTTCTTTTCCCTGCAATGCCTTTTCCTCCATTCTCCATCTGACCAATACTCATTCATCTTTTATCATCTTAGCTTGGATATGATCTCCACAAAATCTTCCATGGTTATCACCCAAAGCCAGGTGGGTGCTCTACCTTTATGTCCCCATGGATACCTCTTTGTTATAATTGCTTATCTACTTGTCTCACCCACAATAAGCTCTTTGGGTTAGAAGCATTTTCATGCTCTTTACCGTATTCCTAGCTCTTAAAATGGTGCCTGGCATAAAATGAGAGTCCAGTAAAAACCTATTAAGTGAATGAATAAAAGCATGAATGAATGAAATATCTCAGATTAGTATTTCTTAAAATGTGTTTGTTGAAATTCTCTACAGAGTAAGCATTGCTTGGTCTCAGACATTCGTAATTCACATAATTAGTGTAAAATCTGTGTGAAGTCCTGTGATAAAGGAAGGTTTGGCTCCATCTAACATCGTGCTCCCAAAGTGACTACCATACCCTATTCTACACAATACCCACTGACATCCTCTGTGTTAAATAAATGCATGTGCTCTGATTGATTATGCACAAGCTGAGTCTGGCATGTTTGACACGGGGCCAACAAGCCTGGAAAGCAGCACAGGGAGAGAGAGTAGCAGATGAAGTCAGAGAGATAACAGGAAGCCAGAACATGATGAACCTAATAAGTCACAGTAAGGACTTTGGCCTTTACTCTGAATGTGATGGAATACCATTAGTGGGCTTTGTTCAGGGGAGTTACTTAAACTGAGTTATGTTTTAACAAATACTTTGGCTGCTTTCCTGAGAAGAGACTGACAAAGGGAAAAGGAGGAAACAGGAAGACTAGTGAAGTGGCCACTGTAGGAATCATACAACAAGAGATGACGGCGGCTTGAAACAACTTAGTGGCCATGGGGTAGTGAGAAATGGTCAAATTCATGAAATTTCGCAAACCTAAGAAAAGCCGAAAGAATTGCCCAGGGAACACCCATGTGCCACTCAATATGTACAATTGTTAAAATTTTGCTGTATTTGCCTTATCATGTATCTAGTCATCTAGCCATCCATTCAAACCGTCCATCAAAGAGACAGGCATTTTGAAGGAGAAGCTGATGATAGTGACTCCAAGGTTTACGTGTTTGTTTGTTTTTAATTGAGATATAATTCACATGTCATAAGACTGAGTCCAGGGTTTTTGGCATAAAACACAATAAGGATGTAATTACCAGTAACTGAGGTGGGAGAGGTATACTAAGGCACAGGAGGGAGGTGGAGATCAGGAGTCTGACTTTGTATGTCAGTCTGAGATACCTATTAGACACTGAAGTGGAGATGCCAAGCAGGCAGCTGTGATGAAGTCTAGAGTAATGATAGAGTCCAGGCCAGAGATACAGATGTGTGAGTCATCAATCACAGTAACTCATCAAGACGGTAATTCTCAAGCAGAGAGGCTAGATCAATAAAGCACCTAAATCATTAGATATAGAATGAGTGCTATCATTTTAAAAGGATAGAGAGGGAGGAAAATGACTGATATGGGACCTATCCAAACCAGGGCAGAAACATATCCATTCAATGTCCCAGACAGACCTCACACTCTGTTATGGTATGTACCAAGCCAAAATATATAGAAATCTATTACTTTATCTACCTCTGTTTCAACTGCAAAAAAAGTAACAGTATGAGAGAAAGGATTTTATCTTAGTCATATTTGTAGCCACATACCATTACATCCCACGTGGAACCTAGTAAATACATGTTGAATGAATAAAATCATTAAAAATAAATCTACGTATGTGAAAAGTCACATGCAGCATCACAAAGTTATTTTAGTGCTTTCATTTTCAGAGTATAATTATTAGCATTTTATTGCCTAATTCTAATATATACTCATTATTTAATATAGTATATAATGTATAAATCTCCCAGGCCAAAAAAATTCCATGTAAAATAAGTATTCTTTGAGAACATATGTTTCCATCCATGACAGATGAAAAAAATATAATTATCAATATTAGTAAGCATTAATAAAATGTGCCCATATTTGGGTACACTTAAAAGTAAAACAGTTGCCTGATTCCACTTCTTTAACAACAAAATCAGTAAACATGAGAAAGGTGTCACAGTAATTCTTAACACACACCTTATTCCATGTCGAATTTACAGTTCTTAAGCTTTCTGAAATTTTTTCTCTTTCATGTAAACTCAGACTTTTATCTGAAAGCATTTCTAATTCAGTTCTATTCAGCCATTTGAGTTTTTCAGCTTGATCATCCATCTCCTGGATTAAGTCCTAAAGGAGTCAGAAGAGAGGTATGGTTAAAAGGTGGTCATACCAGGAAAAGATCAAGAACTGTATTAGGAATCTCTTTGGGAAATACAGTAAGTCCCCTACATATGAACCTTCAAGTTGCGAACTTGCAAAGATGCGAACATGCGTGCCAGCCCCTGTATGCCAGCTGTTGCACTGTACTACCGTACCTTTCAAGGTACTGTACCGTAAAGATTAATAATGTTTTCTTTATTTTTTGTGTTTGCTTTTATGTACATATTATCTGTGTGAAAAGTATTATAAACCTATTACAGTACAGTATTATATAGCCAATTGTGCTAGTCGGGTACCTAGGCTAACTTTGTTGGACTTACAAACAAATTGGACTTAACAAACGCGCTCTCGGAACAGAACTCCTTCGTATGTCAGCAACTTACTGTACTCCTATAAATGTGGACCTTTCATTTCTTAAATGGAAAATAAACTTCTAAGAAGCCTGAACTTATCTTAACAAACTGTAACTAATTTGGGAATGACCTCCCACCTTCAGTGTGCATTGTGTGTACATGAACTGCTACCCCTGACCCCCTGTCTCTTAACAGAGTCATATTATATCATATTTACATTGACAACTTAACATTCTGTTCTTTGCTAATAAAATGATGTCTAATGAAAGGCCAAAAAAACCCCAGAAACAACAGAAGCATTTTATGCATGCATCTCTACCTACCCTAATATACTGTCCCATCCCCTGTGACTGCCCCCAAATTGTTTACCAAAGGCATATTCCAAGAAAACTATTGAAATTTTTAGATAAGACAGGAGCAAGTTTGTTAGATATTTGTCACATTTTGAAAAGGAAACTTAATAATTGTTTGCCATGTATTTTTCATCAATATTAAAAGTTTCTTTCCCACAATACCTCAATCATACTCCTTTAGAAAAAAATCTCTTATCAGATTAGTGGGTATCCTTTTAGGTATACTTTGTTGCATGCAGATGTGTGTATCCACACTCACACACAATTTCTTTTTGTTTAGTAAAAATGTGAGCACATTATGCTTATTGTTCTACTACAAGTACTTTAATTCTTAACACAAAAATATAAAATTTGTGGATATAAAAATGTATGGATATTTGGGTATATTAACATATCTATATATCTTTATGTATTTTTATATGTTGTATATCTATACAACTATAAACAATTCTTGTTGGTTGCAGATCAACAAAGAAAATTTGATTAATACAACCGTGATGCTAAGTCCATAGTAAGCTGCAGTGAGTTACTCTCAACTCACTTTGAGTCTTCTTGTAGGACTCGGTTTTATGGATAGTAATCAGTAATTATCTTCTAAGTCCAAAAGCAAAAAACTATACTTCACAGCATTATTATATTCTAAAATGATGACGTCTGTTTAAAATATTCCAAAAAACCTTTGGTCCAATACTGAGACCACATGACTTATTACTTTTATGTGTGTGAAGCCTTACCGCTGCAAGAATAAAATGACAGCTGCTCTTTAAAATTAAAAAAAAAAAAAAAAGATATTCCTCTTTAAAGTTCACCACATTTACCACAAAGTACAAAGTTTCTTCCCCTTTTCTTCTTCAGTCATGCAGTATCTTATCTGCAGTGAAAATATTCATGCATCAAAAAGCACTGGCAAATATAGAGACAAATAAACCACTTACTGTTAATTCTTGCAGGTTTTCTTCCAGCTCAGTGGTTGATCTTTTTTGCACAGCATTCTCGGCCTTTGTTAACCAACAGATAATCTCATCTAGTCTTTTTCTATAATCCATCACCTGCTTACTTTCTCCTTTTAACCTAAAAGATTATATTATTGAAAAATACTGAGAAAAATTATCCAATTAACTAGAACATTATATATTTGCATTAGATATTCTGACTAAATATGTCACACACACAAATCAATTATTTTAATATGTATTATTTTAATATGTATTCGTAAATGAGTGTTAATAGTAATACATATGTTCTGCAATACCAAAGATTATTTGCAAACATAAGAATAAGATCTCTTCCTTCATTAAATTAAAAAACATTAAAACTAAATAATGTTGTCTTCTCTCATCGTGAAAAACTATATAGAAATTTAATACAAAGGACTTATTTTAAGCTAGATACCACTATACAACATAATGGAGGTTTTAAAAAGAAAACATGAAAAATGTCTTTATCTAAAATAATTAAGGAAAAATACATAATTCTTTATGAGTACTCCATGGAGATAGAAAAGTATCATTATATGACATATTATTCACATTAGGTTGCAACTATTACTCTACTTTATTCATAGGAAAGAAAGAACAAGAACAAGGCAAGATACTGAGAATGGGAAAGTTTTACAAATATTAAGAAAGACAAGAAAAAATAGAAATTTGATTAGCTCATTAAAATAAGTATTATATTTGAATATAGCACCAAGTTATAAAAAAAGATCTAGAAAAAACAAAGCCAAAGTTTTAAAGGCTATAAGGAAACAAATAGTCATATGAATATTAAAAAAAAACCTGCCTCAATTACAACTTTTTAATGTTATAAGAATAACATTTATAATTATATAAACCATCTGTCAAAAGATGAGAATATGACTAGACCTCATATGACAAACAAGATTATGTATTTTTAAGAAAGAGTTTGAAAGCTATTTAGAGCTTGGTGGTGGTATCATTTTTATAGCTGCTGCTATTAGCTGCTGGTTTAAAAATAGAAAGCAATTTTTTAAATGAATTACACTATGTCATCCCTAATAAGAATTTACATTTTTTATGGCTATGACTTTTTCTTTTTAATCACAAATAAACCTAACATAATGATACTATATATATATATATATATATATATATATATATATAGAATAAAATGTTAAATAAATCTTATATATTTAATAGAGAGCAATATTTGAAGGAGAGTATTTTAATGTTTAAAAAACTGATAAGGGAAAGGGGGGAGGAATAAAGTAGGAGTTTGGGATTAACATATACACAATACTATATATAAAATAGATAACCAACAAGGACCTATTGTATAGCACAGGGAACTATACTCAATATTTTGTAATAACCTATAAGGGAAAAGAATCTATCGATAAAAAAGAATATATATGTATAAACTGAATCACTTTGCGGCACACCTGAGACTCACACAACACAAAATTGTAAATAAACTATACTTCAATTTAAAAAAAAATTAATGACAATCACTACAAAATCACAAGTTTTCATTTTTAAGTATCCATCAGGAGAGAACACTGTTTCAAGATTTAAATAAATAAATAAATAAATAAAGCAATAGTACGAATTGTTTAGACTACCAGTACCAAAACAGGTAATTTACCCTCTGTATGGAAGAGTCTTTAAATAACAACTTTGGAAACAACTCAAATACTACTATAGACCTTGTGTTTCAAAAAAAAAAAGTTGTAATTTAAATTTCCAATGTTTCATAATCATGACTAATTTAGTATTTTGAAAATATATCTATGAAGAAAACTAACATTATCAAGTAATTTCAATAAGACATGAGTCACACAAAATTTTCATCTACAAACTAGCTAAATATAATCTACATTTTAAATGTTATCACTAAGTAAAAACAAGTTATAAATTCATGTTCAAACAGTAGATAACAATTGCTCATTAAGGAGTAACACCATAAGTTGCTGAACTGTGTAAATATTTAATGACTGGCACTCAATACAAAAATAAATTGAGCTGTGTGTTGTTTCTCAGTGACTGATAACAGTACACATAATAAGCCCATAACATTGCAAGGTGGTCCCAATTTGAGATAAATTACAACCTGAAGTAAAGTTAAACATGAATTTATGAAAACAAATATTGTTTTAGTTAAAATACAAGACGCTGGAGAAGAGATTCATTATTCTTTTCTCTTCCAAAAAAATGAGTAAAACATGTATTAGCTTCACCTTGTTAGTCCCAGGAGCAATAATTACCACATTCCACAGAGATCCATTTGAAATTGACTAGGGGAATTCCTGCAGTTATTGTTAATACTACGCCAGCAGGTACATCTTTTTCCTTAAGAAGACCTGAGAGATAGATCATTTTCAAGCTAGAAGGACTCTCCCTGCTGACTCACTAGCATGGCACATAAATCCTATGGGACCTCAGCTTCCAATCCTGCCCCTGGTCCCCTGAAGCCTCTTCACCATCCAACCTTCACAGATTTCTTACCTGGCCAGTAATGCCTCCCACCTTGTCTGTTCTGTGCCTTTTCCCTACAAGACCATCTGTAAGGGGAATTTATGGAAAATTGCTGTAAATGCTTCAAAACCAGCTTCAGGATCCCTCCCCTGCGATGCCTCAATTCCACAATCCATCACCCCTGTGTCTGTGACAACTCTCTATCTTCTTAATAAATGTGTCATTTAACCACATCAGATCATTTTTTCCTTTAAACATTTTCTTCATCTTAGTCTCTCTGAGTTCCTTAGTCGTTCATGTTTACTACGAATAGTCAGGGAATAATACTTTTTACAAACACCATCTCCTTTAGTCTTCATGACACTCCTCTAAGAAGATATCCTAGTTTTCATTCACAGGGGAGGAAACTTGGCCAGCGAACTCTGAGGTCTTCCCAAGTTTTACAGGCATAGTATTTGAGAGCATAAGTTAGCACTGTCACTAATTTTCTGTGAGACCCTAGACAAGTTACTTAACCTCTCCTCTCTGAGCCTCAGTTTCCAAAGCTGTACAATGGGTCTAAATAGTCCCCTCAGAGAGTAGTTGTGACGATTAAATGAGGCCAAACCCTGTCTCTTCCACATGGCAACCTCTCAACCAAGACACACAAACTATGATTTGACTCCTACCAAAACACACAAAATAACAGATGATGTTATTTTATAAAAAGCAGCCATAAGCCAAATATTCAAAGTTCAATATTTTATGTCATACTATATACTTGATAAAGTATTAGATTAGCCATTAACATAACAATAGCTTATCACTAAAATAATACATCATCTACACAGTTAAAATTAGCAGGAAAAAAATTACCTGGGGCTTTTTAACCCAAAACTATCATTAACCCACCCCTCCCAAAAAAAGGCCATTAATGAGATGAAATGTATTAAGTAGGAATCATCCATTAAGACTTGATTGTCTCAAAACATAACTTCAAATAACTGTATAGTAATATATAAAATAATATGTGTAATGTTGAGTATTATATTCACTGGTAATCAAACGTGTTTGTAATCAGAAGACACCCTAATAAAATCTGGGGCACTGTAACATAATCTGACATAAAAACGCACAATAATACATTATATTTATTATGTCACATAAATGAGGAACTGTACTATGTACTCAGCACTGACATATAAGGATATAGGACACCCTTAGACACCAAGAACTACCGAGTGAGAGGGATTAGTCATGAAGACCCCGAGGCCCAGTCAGGAAACGAGTGAGGGAGAGGCCTGACCCTGAATCCAGATCTTCAGACTGGGAGTCCAGGGTGTTCCTCCGCCTACTTCAAGTTTCTGCCACATAGTCGCCATATCATAATAAACAGGAAAAAGAGAAATAAAGGTTTTTTTGACATGTATGATATCTGAGTAGAAAAGTAAGACTACAGATAGCCTAAAGACACAGAAAGAGACAATGTCCTAAAAATACAGAACATGGACATTGGAGGTCTTAAATGTCAATAAAACTCCTACTGTATTAACATCAGACAATAAAAGGACCTGGAACTCATTGGGTCGTATCTCAAAAGGCTCTGCCCAAATACCTTCACCCCGTGCCCTCGAATTATCACGGCTAAATCACCTTGGCCGCCGATCCTTCACTTCTGTAGTGATCGCACCCCAGCGTTGGTTTAAACCTGCCAGCTTGTCCTTCAAGAAGCTTCCATCTGTCGGGGAGAGTTTCTGTACAATCCCATCCCCAGCTCTGTTTAGTGCTGCAAAACTGGGCTGGTGGTTGCCAATGCCCTCCTCGAGCTCCTGTGACAGAGACCAACTCAAGATTAACTCCACTTCTACACTAAATTGTTCTGAGGTAATGAATCCACCCAGGTACCATTGGTGTGGTGTCAATTTAAGTGTTAGAGAAACAAAGCCCTGGAAGGATATTTTACGTATATGAAAAAGGCGTTTTTAACACTTCAATTACATTTCATTGAACACATTAAATGAAATCTATTTTGAAATCTAACCCACTCTCATGAATGTCATCAGGCAAAATAGAGTGGAAGAGGACAGCCTAATAACATAAATCACTGCTATTTACATTGATGCAAAAACATCAATCATGTTTGATTGAAGTGAATTGCCTATCTTCTATACACGTGCTTGAAAGTGTCCCTTAAAAAAATTTTAAACCCTCTACCCCTATATACCACTACGTCCTACCATATATAAGTAACCCTCAATGTGCATTTTACTGAGACATTGCTTCACTGGTCTGTAAATTTTTAAGCAACGGATTAAGAAAGGATATTTTAAAGTCAAATTTAAGCACTTCTCTGTAACTCTAAAAATAAGAAAAAATGCATTAACATATTTATGAGAAAAATAAAAGCATTTTCTAACTCCTCAGAAGCCTTCTACATAAAATATATTTTAAAAATTTAATAAAAGAGAAAATATTTTCAACAATGGTAAATTGAAATTTTGCTTGCTTTCAACCATTATTTTTAACGACCCATTATTATCAGCAGAACTGATTTAGCTATTGTGTTATATTTTCCCAAGACTGAATTAGACTTACATGAGCAGCTGTCCTGATATAGCTCAAGAATAATTTACTTTTATGATAATGATCAATGATACAAAGAAAATTAAGACGCCTAAGTGTTTAAGTATAGAAAATAGAGGCGAGGTATGCAGATATCGTTCTGGTCTTGACGTAGTCTTGAGTACAAAATTTTACAAGTATTGTTCTAAACATAAAATTTTAAAAATAAAATTGTTTTTCACATATTCCACTAAAGAGTATTTTTTTATTTAAATTTCTTTAAAATCCTAATTAAAAATTGAAATAACCATTTTCTCTTAAACCTTTAAAACTGGAAACTAGAACTGGAACAAAAAAATTACAGATTGTCTGTATACTCCTGAAAAATTAATATAGTGAGCCCTTACTTTCGAAATCTGTCTTAAATGGTGCATACTAAATAAATATGCCACTTTTTTTAGCAGATCCTCATCCTCTGACAGAAAGCACTCACCTGCTGATGTATCCTGGCTTTCTCTAAGTCCAGGCCACCATCTGGAGCAAAAGTATCAGCCAGCAACTCTTCAGCTTCCGTTATCCACTGTGTGAGGTCATTAAGGTCACAATGGAACTGTCTCCATTCTTCCACAGCCCTATCGAAATAACTAGAGGACAACAAACAAAATAAAATAGGTTTCCAAACTTTCCAGAACCGTCTAGAAGCAATTTTCTAAAATGAAAATTCAAATCTCATTTAAACTGAAAGCCTCAAATGAGTGAATTCACAGCTCACTGCTCTGTAAGACCAGTTTCCGTAGTGGATTACAGTTAATGATTCCTCTTAGAGAAACATGCATCATACCAAGAGCAAAGCAATCTGCATACACCACCCCGCCCCCCATATTCATGCACACATACACACACACTAGGCAGCGTTTTAACTGAAAAGACAGCCTTCTCTGGCTTGGAAAATCAAGATAGATTAGCTGCAGGCATGTTAACCCACCCAACTTTAAACACTTAACATTTCAAACACCATGAAGTGTAAAACATGATTAATTACTCTATTCCCTTAGGAAAAAAATAGCATTTTACTTCCAAAACACTTAGTTCCCAGCTAGAACAAAACCCAAAAGGCCAAAACACTTTAAAATTTCCTTGCAGTATACTGTTGGTGGGAATGTAAATTGATACAGCCACTATGGAGAACAGTATGAAGGGTCTTTCAAAAACTAAAAATAGAACTACCACACGACCCAGCAATCCCACTACTGGGCATATACCCTGAGAAAGCCATAATTCAAAAAGAGTCATGTACCACCATGTTCATTGCAGCTCTATTTACAATAGCTAGGACATGGAAGCAACCTAAGTGTCCATCAACAGATGAATGGATAAAGAAGATGTGGCACATATATACAATGGAATATTACTCAGCCATAAAAAGAAATGAAATTGAGTTATTTGTAGTGAGGTGGATGGACCTAGAGTCTGTCACACAGAGTGAAGTAAGTCAGAAAGAGAAAAACAAATACCATATGCTAACACATACACATGGAATCTTAAAAAAAAAAAAAGTTCTGAAGAACCTAGGGGCAGGACAGGAATAAAGACACAGACGTAGAGAATGGACTTGAGGAAACAGGGAGGGGGAAGAGTAAGCTGGGACGAAGTGAGAGAGTGGCATGGACTTATATATACTACCAAATGTAAAATAGATAGCTAGTGGGAAGCAGCTGCATAGCACAGGGAGATCAGCTCGGTGCTTTGTGACCACCTAGAGAGGTGGGATAGGGAGGGTGGGAGGGAGACGCAAGAGGGAGGAGATATGGGGATATATGTATATGTATAGCTGATTCACTTTGTTATAAGGCAGAAACTAACACACCATTGTAAAGCAATTATACTACAATAAAGATGTTAAAAAAAAAATTCCTTGCAGTCTATTATCTCTGTGTTATGGACTAAATTGCATCCCCCAAAATTCATATGTTGAAGCCCAAACCCCCAACATGACTATATTGGAGACAGGGTGTTTAGGGAGGTAATTAAGGTTAAATGAGGTCATGTGGGTCATTAATCCCATAGGACTGCTGTCCTAATAAGAGGGAGAGACACCAGAGATATCTCTCTCTACGTCTGCCTCTTTCTGCCTCTCTGTCTCTCTCTCTCTCTTTGCAAGAGCACAGAGGAAAGGCCATGTAAGGTAAGGATACAGTGAGAACGTGGCCATCTGCAAGCCAGTAAGAGAAGCCTCACCGGAAACTAACTCTTCCGGTATCAGCCTCCAGAACTGACAGAAAATAAATGTCTGTTGTTTAAGCCACCTTGTCTGTGGTATCTTATTATGTCTGCCCTAGCAGACTAACATACTCTGTGCAGGGACTAATCCAGTGTGTCCCATTGACCTGAACACAGCACAGGATGGGAGTGCCTGCAAAGCTCAGGTTAGGCAATGAAACAAAGACTATCAAGACTTCTATTCAAACATAACTCCTTTAGAAATGAGATAAAGTCAAACTCCAGTGCTTGTCATATTTGGAACAAATAAGTGTAAAAAAGAAAAGCTCTGTTGGATTGGGATCCTAAAGAATTTCCCTCTGCCTCTTTGTTTAGAGTAGTTGTACCAGGAGAAGTTTAGAAGAGATCTCTGAAATTTTAATGATTCTACTAAAATGTTTATATAATAAAAAGGTAATATTATTTTAAAAAATAATAAAATGGTCCCTGACATCGCTAACTCCTAAATAATCTTTGTTTCCTTCTTCCATGAAAATCACTGAATAAAAATTCCATTAATATTTGTTGAGTGCCCACAGGGAAGCAATGTTCTATTGGGCATAATGAAAATAAGAGCACTTCAAACAAAACACTAAGAGAATATATTAAGACAATCTTCATTAGTCGGCACTCAATAAATATTCATTAAATGAATGGTGCACGGATAGATAGGTATAGGTATACATAGGTAGGTGGATGGGTGAAGTCTTCTATGATGAAACTGAGTTTCAAACACTTTTTAAATGATGGAAAAAGAATGACTGATTAAATTAAGAAGGAAAACTATTCCTGGTAAAAGATGGAATTCTGAGTAAGAATCAGAAAGCTGGGAAGGTAAAGAAGGTAAAGGAAATTTTAATCAAGTTTATGTGAAATGAGTGAAGAAAACTTGTTTTTGAGCAGTACGTATAAGGTACTAGAAATTAGGCCAACTGGAGAACACTGTTAAAAAGCTTCTAAGGTCAAGATAAGAAGTCTGAACTTTGTCCACACAGCAGTGAGGGGCACGAAGAAGATACAGAGGATAAATATCTGGGAAGACATTCTTAGGAGAGAAGATACACAAAGATCCAAGGATCTAAGATGAGAAGGAAGAAATATAACTGGCTTATTTCTCCACTGTTCCACTGTTTGTCTAAGATGGTTCTAAAATTACTTATTAAGGAAACATATGAAAGCTAATGCCATGAACCATTACAAAAGAGGCATAAGGGACTTCTCAAAGAAAGATACCTGTTTATTTTCATGGTATTTATCTTTTACCACAGGCCAACAATACTTAAAAAATTTTATAAGCAAAACAGCACAGAGACCTGGCATAGACAAATGACTTGGTGGTCACCAGGTGTGATTATGACCGATAACGGTTATGAAACCATGAAACCACAGGATATTTGCCATTGCCTCGATGTTCTATGAAAAGAAAAGAATAGAAAGGAGTGCTCACTTACTGCTTGTAAAAGTGGGCACATAGGAATGGGGAAAAATAAACATTTTAGGATAGGTTACCAAGGTTGGAAGAGAAAAACTAAACAAAAATTAGGAATAAGAATAAGAACATAATCAACTAATGCATCCAAGTGCTGGGCTAAAGAAAATAAGAGCGACAACCTCCTAGCAAATGAAATCTAGTAAACACAGAAAACAAAATAATAAAATAAAAATGTGATAGAGAAGACTTTTCTAACATAAGAGAATACTGTTCTGTGCTCAATTTAAAAAAAACTATGGAATATTTTCTAAAAAGTTAAAATTTTTATAATCAAGTAAATGGCATGAATATCTGCAATCAACGTTACTAATCATAACGTTCTTGAAATTCTGCCACATTAGCCAGATGCATATATGCAAATAGGATAATTGAAAAAAGGAAGAAAAGTTATCATTATATACAAATGATGGTTCAGTATACTAAGAAAGGCCAAGGAAATCAAATTTATACCCATACTCACAGGCATACACTCACACACGTGTGCGCGCATACACACACACACGCACAAACACACGCAGTGCAGAAAATGCAGAAATAAGCTACCATACATCAACTCTACACTAACCAACAATAAGAAAAGCACAAAACTACCAAGTAATAGTCCTGGGGAGAAAAATGCAGACAAATCTTCAAAACCTTACTGAGGACACAGAAAAGGACCCAAATGAGTGAAATACTACATTTCAAATTCATCATTTTTTCAAAAATTGATTGAGATGACTAAAATTTTACTGGAAGAATAAATATAGAAAAAGAATATGAATTTTAATGTTAGAATAATTAGAGAAAATTTACTGTGGTAGATGAAAAAATTAATAATGCTTTAAAAATGAAAGTGTTATGGTATTAGACTAAAACTAATGGTGAGAGAAGGCAGAATTAGCAAAATTAAATAAATATGAAGTTGAAATGCCTTTAAGTTTATGGTAAAGGAAGTATCACCAACAATAATGGAGAGTTAAATTATTCAGCAAAAAATATAGAGAAAACTGGTTGTTTATTTAAGAAAAACATGGCAAAATAGAACAGATTAGTGTTTCTTAACTCAGGCTGCATAAAAAAGTGAGCTGGGGAGTGTTTAAAAAGTAGGGATGCATGGCCCCTACTCTTGCTACTAAAGAGTTGCTATTTACAGACATAGAGAACAGACTTGTGGTTGTCAAGGGGCAAGGGGGGGAGGGACGGATTGAGAGTTTGGGATTAGCAGATGCAAACAATTATATATAGAATGGATAAACAACAAGGTACTACTTTATAGCAGAGGGAACTATATTGCTAATGGAAAAGAATTTTTAAAAAAGAGTTGGTGTATAGAACCACCAAACTGGAGGCTTAAAACAAAATACATATCAAAATAAAATTCAGATGGTTTAGTTTTTACATGTAAATTTTAAATCAAGCAAAATTGTTTTAAATATATATAAATATTTAATTACTCTCACAATGAAAAGGTAATTTATATGCATATAAACAAAATGAAATTACAAAGGAAAAGACATAAGATATAATTATAGAAAATTAAAATTTCTATATGTCAAAAAACACCATTAACAAAGATAAAGGGTACATGGAAAGCTGTGAGTAATTAAGCAATGAACAAAAAATATGAATGGCTAATATTCTTAATATAGAAAAAAGCTTTTGCAAATTAAGAAGTAAATAATAATACTATGATAGAAAAATAAGCACAGAACATGACCTACCCATTAACAGAAGAAGTAACACTGGTGCCAATAAACATATGTAAAAATATTGAAATTTTGCTGATAATCAAAGAAATGAAAATCATATTGAGATGCAATCCATCACTATACAATTGGCAAAGGTCTAAAAAAAAATCTGTCAGTGTTAACAAGGGTTCAGTAAGAAGGACACTTTCACATATGCTGTTGGCAGAGGTATAACGACCAATACTGTGATGCAATCTAGAGCCTTAAAATGTTATTATTTTTTAACAAATTAGCCTTCATCTAATAATCAAGTCTAATTAAAGTCAGAAGTATGCATAAAGCTGTATGTAAGAGGATATTCTCTAAATGTACAGAGAAGTTTTTAAAAATCCATACAAAGAAATACACCAAAAGATTATTAAAAGTTATCTTTCCAAGGATTGTATAATCACGTGAAATATGTAAGCTAAAACAAAAAAAGAAGATGAAGAGCACCATGCCTATTTTTGTGTGTATGTCTCTAAGGTTTTCTGGTATATTTTTCTGTGTTAACATTACTCTTACACTGTAATTTATATTGAGCTATTTCACATCATATTTGACTTTCCATACATACACAGCTACCATCAAAAGTCTTACCAATTTTTGTTTCTACCTGTTAATAGGCCTGGTCAAAAACTAGAAAGAAGGAGGCTCAAAAACATTCTATTAAACAGAAGGTTATTTTTTTAAAAAAGGCTTTGGGGTTATATATGGATTCCAATTATCTGTAGCTGTCTCTGCTCTTCACTCACATTAATCATCAAGTGTGTGGAGAAATTGAACATTACTGAAAATCCTTTTCAAGATTTTTAAAGAAAATGGACACTATTCGGATACTAAAAATTAAAGGTGCCTCCTTTTCTCCATTGTATATGCTTGCTTTCTTTGGCGTAGATTAATTGTATGTGCGTGGGTTTATTTCTGGGCTCTCTATTCCATACCATTGATCTAAATGTCTTTTTCTGCCAGTACCATACTGTAATGATTACTATAGCTTTGTAATATAGTTTGAAGTCAGAGACCATGATACCTCCAGCTTTGTTCTTCTTTCACAAGACTGCTTTGGCTATTCGGGGTCTTTTGTGGTTCCATACAAATATTAGCATTCTGTGTTCTAGTTCTGTGAAAAATACCATGGGTGTTTTGACAGGGACTGCACCGAATCTGTAGATTGCCATGGGTAGTATGGACATTTAACAATATTAATTCTTCCAATCCATGAACACAGTATACCTTTCCATTTATTTGTGTTGTCTTCTCTTTCTTTTATCAATGTCATATAGTTTCCAGAGTACAGGTCTTTCACCTCCTTGGTTAAATTTATTCTTAGGTATTTCATTCTTTTAGATGCAAAAGGATTGCAAGTGGGATTTTTTTCTTAAAGTTCTCTTTCTGATAGTTTGTTATTAGTGTATAGAAATGCAACCGATTTCTGTACATTAATTTTGTATACTGCAACTTTATTAAATTCATTTATTAGTTCTAGTAGTTTTTGGTGGAGTCTTTAGAATTTTCTATATATAGTATCAATCTCTTCAATAAGCAGTGTTGTGGAAACTGGACAGGTACATGTAAAAAAATGAAGCTAGACCATTTTCTCACACCATATATGAAAGTAAACTCAAAATGGATAAAAGATTTAAGTGTAAGACCTGAAGCCATAAAACGCCTAGAAGAAAATACAAGCAGTATGCTTTTTGACATAGGTCTTAGCAATATTTGGGGGGATATATCTCCTCAGGCAAGGGCAACAAAAGCAAAAATATACAAATGGGACTACATCAAACTAAAAAGCTTTTGCACAGCAAAGGAAACCATCAATAAAATAAAAAGGCAACCTACCAAATGGGAGGAGATACTTGCAAACAATATGTCTGACAAGGGGTTAATATCAAAAGTATATAAAGAACTCACACAACTCAATATCAAAAAATCAAATAATCCAATTGAAAAATGGGCAGAGGACCTGAAAAGACATTTCTCCAAAGAACATATACGAAAGGCCAATGGGTACATGAAAAGATGCTCA
This sequence comes from Balaenoptera acutorostrata, assembly GCF_949987535.1. Lineage (NCBI taxonomy): Eukaryota > Metazoa > Chordata > Mammalia > Artiodactyla > Balaenopteridae > Balaenoptera > Balaenoptera acutorostrata. The sequence goes on from NC_080077.1 coordinate 21,031,352, forward strand.
ACATCACTAGTCATTAGGGAAATGCAAATTAAAACCACAATGAAACATTACCTCGTACCTGTTACAATGACCATCATCAAAAAGACAAGAGATAACAAGTGCTGGTGTGGATGTGGAGAAAAGGGAACCCTTGTACACTGTTGGGGGGAATGTAAATTGGTATTACCACCATGGAAAACAGTATAAAAGATACTCAAAAAATTAAAAATATAACTACCCTCTGATCCAGCAATTCCACCTCTGGGAATAGATCCAAAGGAAACAAAAACACTAACTTGAAAAGATATCTGCACCCTCATTTTCATAGCAGCTTTACTTACAATAGCCAAGATACGGAAGCAACTTAAATGTCCATCAACACATGAATGGATAAAGAAGATATATATAAGAATATTACTCAGGCATAAAAAGAATGAAACCTTGCCATTTGCAACAGCATGGATAGACCAAGACGGTATATGCTAAGTGAAATAGGTCAGACAGAGAAAGACAAATACTGTATGTTTTCACTTACATGCAGAGCCTAAAAAACAAAAGAAACAAATATAACAAAACAGAAAAATACTCACAGATACAGAGAACAAACTAGTGATTGCCAGAGGGGAGGCGGTAGGGGGAATGGGTGACATATGTGAAGAAGGATTAAGGGGTACAAACTACTAGTATAAAATAAATATGTCACAGGGTTGTAATGTACAGCACAGGGAATATAGTCAATAATATTGTAATAACTTCATATGGTGCATAAAATGTAAAAATATTGAATCACTATGCTGTTCACCTGAAACTAATATAATATTGTAAGTCAACTATACTTCAATAAAAACAAATAAATAAAAGTGCTTCCTTAATTATTAAAATATTATATATTACGTTGCAAATGATCATGTATATGTGAGCTGATTCTTCTTTAAGGAACTACATCACAATTTATTAAACAGGGCCTATTACAAGGATTTGAAACATATCCTCACTAATCTTAATGTACATATGAACTTACAGACCTTTTTAAAAAATTAAATATTAATTTAAACATACCCTTTACGATCATTGTACATTCTATTAATTCTGTCCCATTTTGCATTCAACTGAGTAAGTGTGTCCCGGATCTGAATGGCTTCAGGTCCAGAAGCGTCGAGGATAACATCTGGTTGTTTTTCATGAATGATTGCAATCTGCTCTCCGAGTTTGTCCAGTTGGTCTTTGATAGTCTATGAATATATTGTCATATGTTAACAAAATTCAGCAAAGAGATAAAAGAATGGAATCACAGGAGGCCAAAAATTTATATTGAATAAGTTACTTAAAAATAATGAGACATCATAATCGTTGCTTATCAAAACTGGAAACTTTAAAAAAAAAATAATACCCTGTATTGGCCAAAGCATGAGGAATGTTACATAATATCCTAATGGTGGGAAAAAATCCTCACAGATGTCCAAAGTGGCATTTGTACAGGACATATAAAAAGCTTCAATAACATTCTGTAAAGGTACTGAAGTGTTTGAAGCTAGAAATTATTTATATTTTCAAATACCTAATAATACTAATTTAAATGACAGAAATGAGCTATCAAACCTATCAACTCTATCAGCAATTTTACTGTGACTTGATACATAAATGCAATCAAATTATATGAAAGAGTCTTGATATTAGTTTTGTGAATTAACTGAAAACTTTCAGATCCCTAGTTAACTTACAATCAACATGTCATTCCATACCCAACCACTAGCCAATCTTAAATCGTTATAGGTGGCAAGATAAATGTCAACATTTTACATCAAATGACAATCAAGTTTACGAGAAAGGAATATAGTTTGTGCATGTGTTTGATTTTAAAAAGTCTCTGATGTTGCAAAGCATTCATAACTGTGCACGCTTAAAAATCCATACCTACTTTTAATAAATTAAAAATTTTGACAGTATTTCATTGGTGGATATAGGAAAAGTTTATTTTTCATACATATTATTAATTCCTTGGCACAAATGTAAAAGGTTATGGATAATCTAAGCAGGCACAATGACAAATTCCTTGCTTTATTTCTACATCAACTGCAGCTATTCAAATGCAGTGTCCGGATATTTACCTTCAGAGAATCTTCCTGAAAAGAGAAGTCTTCATAGACAACAGAGCTTAATTCTGGAGTATTAAGTGATAATTCAACATCATCCATGGAAAGTAAAACTTTGTTAATTTCAACCAGATAATCTGTGGGGAGAGGTGGTGAGCTAATTCCAGAAGCGAGCTGACCTGTTCTCTGTTGAATAGGGATTGCCTGTAAAGACATGAATAATAATAACACACATCTTTTAAATTATTCCCACAATGAAGAGTAGCAAATTGAAAACACAAAAAACAAAGAAAAAAGCACTATTTTGTGGAGCAATTCAATACCATGAGCAAAAATTTAAAAACTTGTTTTAATTTTTAAAAATTTGCCCTGCACTGCTATAGAAACCATTAACAATCTCTATTTTAATTTTCATCTGTAGCCTGTTGTTAAAAGGCTTAAATAAGCTGTTAATGCTTGAAAGGTTTTTTTTAAGACTTAAGCCACCTAAACTCATTTAGCAAACAGGAAAACATAAGGACTCCTTTCCTAAGTTACTGAAGAAATGAGAATATGCTGCAAATCATAAAATTCTGTATGAAGTAAAAATTTTAATACCATTATTATTTCACCTTTTTAAAAAAAAATCTCACAATTAGATTAAACACTTCTGGGCCACACTGGTGAAAAAGTAAATAAGTGAAACATGTATTAGTAACGTAACATAAATACAGTAGGGGGTTTAATTAAAATAATATCCAGGCAATTCAGTATATAATCTTTTTTTTTTAATTTTATTTATTTTTATTTATTTATGGCTGTGTTGGGTCTTCGTTTCTGTGCGAGGGCTTTCTCTAGTTGTGGCAAGCGGGGTCCACTCTTCATCGCGGTGCGCGGGCCTCTCACTATCGCGGCCTCTCTTGTTGCGGAGCACAGGCTCCAGACGCACAGGCTCACTAATTGCGGCTCACGGGCCCAGTTGCTCCGCGGCATGTGGGATCCTCCCAGACCAGGGCACGAACCCGTGTCCCCTGCATTGGCAGGCAGATTCTCAACCACTGCGCCACCAGGGAAGCCCTCAGTATATAATCTTAACCTTTGAGAACAATATTACAAAACATGAATATCCTACATAAGATGATAGATTCTACCATGCTAAATTCAGGCAGATTCTAAACTGAGTGGATAACTTATTTACCCTAGCATAGTATTTCCTGTATCCTCTAATCAGAGCTTTCTAAACAATAAAGTGCTCTCTGGGATGGGCCACTCGTCCCTGAGTTCACGTCCTTTACGCCTTGATGGCTACCATTTAATAATTGCTGCCTACTGCTTGCAAATGGCCAAAGTACATCCACTCATGAATTAAGTGGATTTCCTTGACACTTTCACCATATTCCTATATTGAACTTCTGAAAGATGATATTCCTCTGTAAACTCAGATGACAGTGAAAATGATCTTAAGTACATGTTCACTGAGTCAGTGATCCTGAAAATGGTTACAATTCCTAAATGAAACCAAAACCCAAGATTAACAACACTGAGTGAATAATATGTTGTTGAATCTTGAGGTCTGCATTCTTTGTCTCCTGGAATTTGATAAACTATGACTTTCACCAAATGATGGGCAGTCCTGGATAGCCAGGTGAGAAGCAAGCCTATTGATTTCCTGACTTTACCCACCGGCTTGTTTATACTTGACACTAATAATAATTTTATTATCCTAATGCCACACATTTAAATTTTAGTCAGAAAACATTTCTAGGTATTTAACTATACATCTAAGAAGGCAAACTATATGCTATATTTTAAGCAAATATAAAAGAATGCTGAAATAAATAATGTGTTCACCCAGGAACCAGTTTTAATAAAAAGATATGAAGTATTTCTTAATAAAAAAATTGTTTTCAATTTTTTCAGATTTTAATTTTAAATAGCCCAATTTTTTGGCAGATCACAAAGGGAAGCTCAATTGTTCCTCTTCTTAACTTTAAGGAAAAAGAAAACGACACAGAGAAAGTATTTACAGGTTGAGAATTCATGTCAAAGGAGTAAAAAAACTGGGACCTGTTCTCCTACTTGGCTTTGTCATCTATCAACCAGGGTCTTGCTCAGACAGCCTCTGTTTTTCCAAGACCAAAAAGGACTCTCGGCCTCCAGCTGTTTGATATGTGCTTGTAGGACATTCAACTTTAGAGTACTTTCCTCATTAGTATCACTAAACATCATACACCAGGTTTTTTTTTTTTTTAATCTGCTCTGCCTGCTTACTGGTGAGAGTCACTTCTATACCATAACAACCACTACAAGGCCAGGAATTTTGTGCTGCTTCTTCAGTTACACAACAGTGTCATTCTGCAAGGTCACATGTATCTGACTCTTTAGGGTGAACTGGGGAGGTCAGTAGGTATTGTAAATAGAAAGTCCCAATGGTTTTTTTTTAAAAATCACGTTCATTAATACTGTATTTTTCTATTAATAATATACACATAATCTAGGCTTCCTGAGCCTCTATACTCTTGCTGAAGCAGCAAGTCCATTCAAGATTCAAATATGTGCTTTCTATATTCCCAAAATAGATTTTATCCCAAGACAGTGATCAATCAAAATGCCCTAGGAGGAAAAAAAAAAAATGTCCTCAAGATCTGACCCAGACTTTACTTCTGGATAATTTTATTTTTAAAGAATTCAGCTAGGACACAAAGATACAGATATACTACAAGGTAGCATTAAATGTTACATGATGCACCTCATGTCATACAGCAACCTAAATTCCAGATAGATTAAAAAATTGATTTTAAATGACACTTTACAAAAATGTTCTAAGTTTTGTTTTTATCAAACCATAGGGAAAACTTGGAACAAAACTGAGTTGAACATCGCCAGCTCTCTGGAGGATGAGGACTTTTTAAGAAAATCACAAAGGAAAAACCTAGCCATGTGCGGCTAAACAAAAATTTTAAATGGTTGTATATTAAAGGTAAAATAATTAGAAGATAAAAATCAATAAAATGATACTTTTTATAGCAAATATGACAAGAGGTTAATATCTTTATTTATGAAGAGCTTGTGCATATTTTAAAATAGTAATACCCTAGTAAACACATGAGAAAGGGTCATTCAATATATATTTCAAATAAGAAAATGAGTCCTTTTTTTAGTTTAAATAAATGCATAATTCTTAAAAAGCCACCTATATCACTTTGTAGCAGAAACCATGTGAAAGGCAGTCAATGAAAAGGAAAATGATATGCATGAGCCCCTCTGTACCCTCAGGGGAGGCTCTGGAGGTATTTGACCTGAGGAACTATTTACATCAGCGGTCCACAACCTTTTTGGCACCAGGGACCAGTTTCGTGGAAGACAATTTTTCCACGGAATCGGGGGTGGGGCGGGGATGGTTCAGGGGGTAATGCGAGCGATGGGGAGTGATGGGGGGCGGCAGATGAAGCTTCGCTCACTCGCTCGCCGCTCACCTCCTGCTGTGCGGCCCGGTTCCTAACAGGCCAAGGACCACTACAGGTCTGCAGCCTGGAGGTTGGGGACCCCTGATTTACATGATAAATATGGGACTGAAGAGAAGGAGGCACTGAGGACGGATGTGATTTTGACTGAAACAAATTTAATGTCACTGCCCTAACATAAACTAGGGACTTTGATTATGATGTGTCAACGTAGGCTCATCGGTTGTGACAAATATATCTCTCTGCTGCAGGACATTGATATCATGGAGGAGGCTATGTGTGTATTGGGGGTGAGGGGACAAGGGGTATGTGGGAACTCTTTGCTGCGAACCTAAAGCTGCTCTAAAAAATAAAGTCTGTTTTTAAAGAACAAAAACAAAAACAAACAAGAAATTTCATGTCCCTTCTCAATAGTCTTTGGTTACCCACTGCCTGTCACCACCTTCCATTTTCTCTCTCTTCACCAATCTCCACCATTTCTCCTCTCTCACTCCTTTTCTCATTTCCAACCTGAATTCATAAGGAGGTTAATCCAAGGTTAACTGAGGGAGGGGCCTGTGAAAGAATTTTTTCAGCTAAAAACCTTCTCATGCTTTTTGTCAGTGCACACACCATCCAATCCTTCCTATGCCCTTCCCCATCTCCTCCCATCCGTATAAATTTTCTCAAATCATTCAACAGGGATAAAATATTGCTCACAGCATGCAGTAGCTCATTGCTCACCTAAAAGAGAAGAAAAGAAAAGAAAGGAAAGGAAAAGGAAGGGAAGGGAGGGGAGGGGGGGAGGGGGGAGGGGGGGAGGGGAGGGAAAGAGTTCTGTAAACTGGTGGTTCTCAATGCTGACTGCACATTAGAATCTTCTACAGAGTTTTTTTTTTCAAGCGCCCACACCTAGGCACAACCTGAGAGATTTTGATTTAACTGGTTTGAGGCTCGATTTCTTTTTAAGCTCTTCAAGGGATTCTAATGTTCACAGTTAAAAAACAGTTTTAAAAACTACAGATTTGAAGAAGTATATGTGTTAACGAAATAAGGACAAAAAAATTTTTAATGTTTTAAAATAATGTTAATTACAATAACTAATGCTAGTGAAACCCAAATGAAACAAGCCTATAATAGTATATGTTAGTACTTTTGAAAAACAAATTTATTTATATATTAAAAGTCTAAAAATTATTTCTATTGTGGACCATTAATGATTTCTGATTTGGGACCCAAAGATGAAGTTCCAGAGAAGAAAGATACTTTTAAAAGTAACAATTAAACAAAGAACTATAATATAATCTGAAAGATGTTAGAAATAAAAATGGAACCGAGTCTTAAAAGACAACACATTTTTCAGGTAAAATAAGAAGATAAAACCCACAGCAGGGAATAACAATGAAATTAGCAAGATTCCAGAGGTGCTAAGGCACCAGTATGTTGGCATAAGGTAGAGAAAACCAGTATAGCTATACTGCATGGTGAATGACAGTGAAAGAGGTAGCCAGAGGTCAAACCGAAGCCTCTATATACCATTATTGTGACAAACCTTGCGCTTAAAGCTTTTTCTGCATTTTGCAATCTTTTCCTAAACAGGTTCTTAGGGAAAGGAATCATAAGATCAGCCATGACTTTGGGGGGAATAATGCTGAGAAAAACACAGAAGATGGGCCGGAGTTAAGAAAAACTGGACTTAAAAACCAACTTGGGGAATAACTAACGAGTGAAAATCATAAGAGTCAGATTTATGGAAAGGTTAGTAGACTGAGGAAGTTAAGTTACTCTCCCAGGGTCATATACAAGTAACTGGTAGAGCCGTACCTAACTTCAGGTTCAGACCTGTATCTACTTCTTTCGGACCTAATGGATATAATCCTTCCTCAATGTGGTGTGAGGAACAGGAAATGACTGATAAGATTGTGAAGTTTCTACCTTGAGAACTGGGTAGTTTTTACAAGTAATAACTAAGATAGGGAATAAAGCAGGAAACAGGTTGGAGGAGGGGAGAGAGGGCTGGTTCAGCTTGGGACCTGTTACAAGGCTGCAGTACAAACAGATAGAGACAGCCAACAGGCACCAAGCCGAGAAACCTGAATCTTCTAGTAGATTCCAACATCATCAACTAAAACTGGTTCTAGAAGGATTACCTAAGTACAGACCTCTGGGGAACACCAGCACATTTACAGTGCAGCTGCAAAGATGGCTATTGAAAAGGGAGCTGGTGGTGAATCTTTTCCTAGAATATAAATCATATTTTATCAATTTCACAAATTTAGTTATTTGTAAACTAGAAATTTTTTTTAATGTGGTCAAGACCTAACTAGAAATTTTTTTTAATGTGGTCAAGACCTCCACACATAAAATACAGAACTGAAGGAGAAAGTCACTCCCCAAAGGTTTAAAACATTATCAGAACTCCAAAAGAGATGTCCAATAATAAGGTTTTATGTTTCTATTTTCTGTGAGTCTCGCCTCATCCCAAAATATAAACATATCTAGCAATACACACGAGAAAGGAGGAGATACCATTCCAACTGGTTTGTTTTGAGATGTCATTGAATGCAACATCACACTTCTCAATGGCAAGAGCTGAAAAAGTTATTTAAGTGGAACAGAGACTCTCCCATGACAATACCTTAGTTTTGTTGTATCTTGTGTGCAAAAGTAGTAACTGCAAACGGATCTTTTCTTTTTTATTATCCTCCATAGGTTGATGTAACATTTGTTCTCCTCTTTGTAGAACTTCCTCAATCTGGGCTCTCTCCTCATCCATCTGAATGTTTAAAAGATAAAAATTACTCAAAATAAAAATGCACAGGGTCACTTACTATCAGTTCCCAAGCAGGAGAACTAACCTACAAAGTATAGTATAAGTCAACATATGTTTATCTGAATGATATACAACAAAAGTTTATGTTTTTCTTAAAATATTTCATATATGAAGTTAAAATAACTCATAAAGAATGCTAGTTTAGCAGAAGTTAAATAGCACTAAGATAACACTACCTTTATAGTCAGAAAGTATGTCTATTTTTTAAGCATTATGTAAATCACGTGACAAACCTTACATTGACACTCACCAGAAAGTCACATTTAAACCTGTTCTATCATGTTTGGCAGATATTTGGGTAAACATCATTAATGTAAAAATATAATTAACAGAGAAGAAAAGTGAGAACACCACGGTTTTGAAAATCTGCTTGAGCCAACCTTTTCATCTTCATCACTGGATTCCAAGCGCTTTTCTGTAACTTGTAACATATTTTCTATATCATTTTCTAATTTTTCCAAGTCAGAGAAAGGCACACCAGCTTCAAATGCTTCGGTGGTGACCAGATATTGGTATGATAATGGTTCCTGGCCAATCAGCAACTGTAGAAGGAAAAATGTTCTTTGAAAAGATATTCTTGTTTGTAGATTTTTGCTGGAGAGGGTATGGAGAAAAGGGAACCCTCTTGCACTGTTGGTGGGAATGTAAATTGATACAGCCACTATGATGAACAGTATGGAGGTTCCTTAAAAAACTAAAAATAGAACTACCATATGACCCAGCAATCCCCCTACTGGGCATACACCTGGAGAAAACCGTAATTCAAGACGAGTCATGTACCACAATGTTCATTGCAGCTCTATTTACAATAGCCAGGACATGGAAGCAACCTAAGTGTCCATCCACAGATGAATGGATGAAGAAGATGTGGCACATATATACAATGGAATATTACTCAGCCATAAAAAGAAACGAAATTGAGTTATTTGTATTGAGGTGGATGGACCTAGAGTCTGTCATACAGAGTGAAGTAAGTCAGAAAGAGAAAAACAAATACCGTATGCTAACACATATATATGGAATCCAAAAACAAAAAAATGGTTCTGAAGAACCTAGGGGCAGGACAGGAATAAAGATGCAGATGTAGAGAATGGACTTGAGGACACGGGGAGGGGGAAGGGGAAGCTGGGACGAAGTGAGAGAGTGGCATTGACATATATACACTACAAAATGTAAAATAGATAGCTAGTGGGAAGCAGCCACATAGCACAGGGAGATCAGCTCGGTGCTTTGTGACCACCTAGGGGGTGGGATAGGGAGGGTGGGAGGGAGGTGCAAGAGGGAGGTGACATGGGGATGTATGTATATGTATAGCTGATTCACTTTGTTATAAAGCAGCAACTAACACACCATTGTAAAGCAATGATACTCTAATAAAGATGTTAAAAAAAAGAAAAGATATTCTTAACTTGACCTTTCACCATTTAATCAGTGTCAAGAAAGAACTCGCATTTATTTGAATTGACTTTAATTTCATTCATTCCCACAGCAATAATTTTACCAACTTGGGATTCTCTGATTACCCATGTTCTCCAAACTCCAGCCAGGGATGTGAACTGCTGTGCAAGTGACTGGCTGCCTGGAGTGGGAGGAGGGTTCTGGGACCACAGGCGAGCACAGCAGGAAACACTGCCATGATCCAGAAGCCATCCCTGCCATGGCCACAGAGAGGAAGAAAGGCCACTACCTAATAGAGGGACATCCCAAAGAATGCCTCCCAGTTAACTTTCCCCAGTACAACGCCCCTTGGATTTTGATACCAAAACTTCGAAAAAGTACATGTTTCCCAATGCAGTATTTTCAGACAGTATCTATATAGAAAGCCTTTACATCAATATTTATGTGCCTAAAATCAATGTAACAAATTTAATAAAACTAAATGCAGGAAAATAACATGCAGTGTTGGCTGAGCGTGGGGAAGCTAGCAATCTCACACTCTAGTTATGAACGTATAAATTGGCACAAACTTACTGTAGGAATCTTAGGAAAAATCTATTTAACAGCATTTATAGGTACAACTTTCACAACAATATCAAGGAATTCTAAGAAGTGATCCTAAGGGCATACTAAGAAATGAACAAAAAGACATGCATAAAAGAATTTTAACAATACAGTATTTATAAAAGTGGAAAATTGACTTAGAATATTTAACAGATCATTTAATTGAATAGCTGTTAAAAACCTTGTCAGAGGAGAATATATAAAACAGTATAAAATATTTGATATTTTAATATCACATACACATAAGAGTGTATATGTATGCCAAAACGTTAACAGAAATTATTTATGGGGACAACAATAATTTTCTTTGTACTTTCTCTCACTCCATCTCCTATGTCTCCTGCATTACTCTTTTACATATGTAGGAAAAATCTCCCATAGATCTATTGAAAAGAATAAGTGAGCTTAGTTCAGAAGGTAAGGAAGTAGGGTCAAGGCTAAGGAAGACAAAAGTTAAAGCAAGATTTCTGTTGTTTTCTTTAAGTTGCAAATAATCTAAGTATATCCACAGGCTATGAAAGATTGTTTGGCCTATTATATCAAGTATTTCAAAACAAAGCAAAGTTAGAAAATATTTACTTCCTGCAAAAAAGATGATCCTTCCTCTCATAATTTCAGTACTTTGAAACCTTTTCTCTAATGGGTTATTTTCTTTAATACTAATTTCTTATATTCGCTCCTTCATATGCATAATCAAAATAAATAAGAACAAATGCTCCAAAGTGATAAAATCATTTTAATTTAAAAATTCTCGATATATATACCATATAATTATCTATCACGTAGCTACGTATCTATAAGAAAAATAGTTTTATAAAAAAACATAATTGCTTACTTGGGCACTTTTGATGTGTTGAGAAACCTTTTCAAAGTTTCTGTTCAATTCAGCTAATTTTGGTTCTACAAGCTCCTTGCTTGAGCCTCCACGTGCATTCATCAAAACAACAGCTTGCTCACGGACATTTTCTACTTGGAGATTAGCATCATCCAGCTCAGAGAGTAAACGCTAATTGTAAGTAAAACAAAATTATCACATGGGAAAAATCAAAACCAAACATGGGTGTAATGCTAACTCGGATGTAAAGGTAGTTTAAATAAATGTCTGAGCTTCCTAGTAAGAGATTTCAGCACCATCAATTTGAATAAGAGCTCTTCATACATTACGACTCATTCATGTTACATGGGAAGCATTTTCGATCACTACCAGATTGGATAAAACTTTATTTTATGATTGAATAGTCTATAAGATTTATTGTGTCATTTCTTCAACCGCTTTATTCTAAGAATTGCAAAGCTTCTTGAGGCTGAATAAAGGAGTAAGTGGCAAGGAGTAGACTGTGACTTCTTTTCCCCCTAGAAATACTATTTACCACCATCCCCCTTCCCTTGGTGAAGGTGAACTGATTTGGAAATTGGTTGAATATTATCATTTAGTTTTTAACTAAAATATGCAACAACATTATGCAGTTTCCTCAAGCTAATTTCACAGTTGTCATTAAATTCATTCTCAGGGCTAAGAAAGGAACCTGCCTCAATTTCTACTTCATTGGTAAGTTTTTGAAGAGTGTTGGAATTCTCTCAAGAGTATGGCTGTAAGTAGATTTTGAATGAAGTCTTAAAAATAAGCTAGCTAGTCTGTATGCATCTATAAATTCTGCAGATGTTTTCCTGGTGATTTACGAGAATGAATGATCCAGCAATGCACCCAATCAGCTAATACATGGTGCTTAACCCACTGTTCTGAAGAATTTGTGCTTACTTGTTATGGTGGCTGAGAGAAAATAAGTAGTTTGAGGAACTGTTTTTAAATCAGTGTATATAGATAGAAACAGGAGAACATCAGCTTAACTATGGAATTTTTAGAACGTGTTCTCTCACATCTAAATCTGATTGTAATAAAAAAAAAAACAGCCGTTGCTTGTCTCAAATTTTTCTAGTTGTATAGTGATTTTTGAAATTCTCTTTAAGAAAAATCAAGTGGAAGGAAATAAACACTTTGTAAATAAGGCTTGGCTTTCATGAAAAATTGTTTAAAGGTTATGTTAAAAGGATTTAATAAGTTCACTAAAAGTGTAATCGTGGAAATGTGGAAAATGTGGTGAGTAAAGGAAACTACCTCATTCTTCGAAGGTTTTATAGAAGCACAATTAAACACTCTAAAATGGCTTTGTTATGAATGAACCATCTGCTGTGAAAGAACTCTATTTGTAATGTCTAAAGGACCTGGAATAATTGTATTTTGCTGGCAACAGACACATGCTTTATTGTTTGCAGGTTCCTCATAAAATCTTTAATTATGCACTGTTTCTGTCATCAATAAACAACGTAAAGGGAAAAAAATATTCATTCAAGGATGTCTGCAAAATGTTGAGAAAGTACATTTGTAACCTAGAATTCAATTGTTCATCCATGCCTGACATGACAAAGGGTTCAAAGGAAGGACTCGTGGGGCCTGAGTGGTAAAAAGAAAAGATTCCCAAAGAGGAATTCTTAAAAGCTGCTTTTGACCTTCAACTTTGAAACTAAATGTAGAAACACAGGAATGAATAAGGGGTACTCAGGGCACTTTTCTGAGACTCTGGAGCCCCCGAGACAACAATTTCTTCTTTGCTTAACACCACTGAGTAAGGGTATCAAAAGGCTGAGCAAAGTGAAGAGAGAAGTCTGCCAGACTTTGTGCTTCTGAAAAAGTATACTATCTTTTTCATACAGCTGATTCCTCTGCAAAGCTGGGTCAGGGGGCAATATGCAGCAAGAAATGAAAGCCAAATACTCATTGTGAAGTCAGTTTTGCTTTGACTTTCTATACTGCCACCAAATTTTGCAAGTCATTAAAAAAATAACTAAGAATGACCTTTTGCCGTGAACTAATGACCCAGCATTCAACTACCTTGTATGACAAAATGGAGAAGTTTTTTTTATAGCTTATTAAATTACAATGGAAAAAATTTTATTAACAATCACATAATGTGGTATTTTTAGATGGTAATTCTTACAAGAAAGGAACGGAACAAAAAATAAGCTAAGACAAAATACAAAGAACAAACAAAAAAAGGCTCAGTTTATCCCACCAACATAAAAGCTAATGAATCTGCTGCATGGGAAGCATGTGTGCACAAGTAACTTGCAGTACTCCTCGAGAGAAAGAGAACAGCAAAACCTTCCACTCCCAGAAGCGTTACTGATCCTCTACATTGGCTACCTTCACAATTTCTTCCCGTTTACTTGCTGGCTTTTTTTCTATCTCATCCAATAGCGCTTCAGCTTGATAAAGCCAGGTGCTTATGTGAGCAACATTTCCATCAAATATTTCCAACTGGTTTTGGTGGTTCTAGAAAGGAATTAATAAAATGCTGATACAATCATATGAAATATTTAAGACAATAATCTTAAAAGACATTTAAAAGACCTTCAAAGTGCTAAACTGTGTGCTGAATTTCAAGAAGAATTTCCACCTTCCTACAAAGCTCTTCCCCAATGGATAAATCTCATTCCTAAACACGCACACTGTGACTGAACACGTTTTAATTTTAATTTAGATCTCAATACAATGAAAAGTTGAAGAAGAATAAAAGGTGAAAGTTTCTTTTTTAATTTCATTTTGTTTTAATCCCTATCCCTCATTCTTGTATTACAAATAATCTCATTGGCCCCTCCTTGATCATATTTGTTAAAAAACTCTTTTAAGGAGGTAATAATATTAAAAAATGATTCAAATTTTGCTTGCTCAATGGACTGTAAGTACTTAGAGGCAGGGCCCCTGTCGTTTCACCTCAGTACCGACAGCGCTTAACATTACACCTGGAACAGATCTCAGTGAAACTTCCTGAAGCAAGGTATAACATGTGATTGAGAGAATACATCTGAAAACAGTTTAAGTCCGTTAAAACTAAGCAAAACTGCTGAGGCTAAGGCAAGAATTTAGAACTTGATGAAAAAGAGTGGGGGAGCCTTATGATGAAACCAAAAACTTTTAGGAACTATATTTTATAGGATGAAGGAAACTAGAAGAAACTTCGAAGAAAAGTGTTTAAAAACAAGGAAACAAATTATTAATCTGTAATATGGAAAAATCATTGAAAAAATAAAATGAGAACCAATAAATCATATGAGCAAAGTTTTGACAGTGGTCTGGATTCTAAGTAAGAAGAATTTATAAACACCAGACTTATTTACCTTGATAAAGCAGATAAATCAAATGTTCTAATAGGAGTAGAAAGATATTATTTGAAAGGAGAAATTAGAAGGTACAGACTGCAGAAGACAGAATTAAGGGCCATGAGCATGTGGAATAAAACTAGTTACAATAAAAATGAATATATAAAATATTTAATGAACATATTTTATGAGCCAAGAATTTCACATTTGTTATTCAACATTTAACAACTCTGTTAGATATGTTCTTTTAATCCCATTTTATATATAGGGAAATTAAAGCTTAGTGACATTAAGTAATTTACCCAAGGTTATGAAGATAGTAAGTCGCGGATGAACTCTGGATATGAATCTGACAGATCAAGACGTAAACCCACCAACTTCAATGCCCTACACATTCTGGTTGATTTCAATAAATATCCAAACACACAATAATTTATTTTTCTCTGTTTATATCCATTACCCAGTAATTCTATGAATTTGGAAAAAGTCCTATCTCAGATATACCAGAACAAATAATAATTTATAGATGAGAACTTTTTTTAAGGGAAGAGAAGGTACGGTTGCCATATATTCATTGTTATTGTAAGAGGGACAGAAAAACACTATGAAATTAAATGGTCACTATTTCCATGAAATACTGGTTAACAGCGTAGTAGTATTGTTATAACCAAAGACTAAAAACATATAGCATTTAACAATTACCATAATCATCATAACAATATCTAAAATTGGTTATTTTAAATATAGTTTTATAAGAGCCCTACTTGTTTTACATCATAATCACAAAAACTGTATGAGGTAGAAATTATAATAATGTCCATTTTACAAATGAGAAAACTAAGACTTAGAGAGCATTTAAGTATTGGGTTGGCCAAAAAAGGTTGTTTGGGTTTTTCCGTAAGATGTTACGGAAAAACCCAAACTAACTTTTTGGCCAACCCATAACTTGACCAATGTCAATCAGTTTGTAGTCAAAACTTTAACTTAGGCCATCAGATGCTAGAACTGGTGCCCTTAACTAGTACACCAATATTAGAACATTACAAATATTATATATATAGTTTGTAACAGTATGAAAATCAAATACAATATTAAGTCATTAAAATGTAGCAAATAAGGTGTATTTACTAAGATATTAAAGTACACATTTCTATGTATATCACAAATGGTTTATTACTTAATAGAGACATTTGAACTCTTTCTAGTTATTATCTTTTCAAAGGAAAAGATAAAATGTAGTCTAATGAAATTAATTCACAAGCAAAACATTATTGTGACAAACAGAAAATAGGATTTGGAATCCTAATCAAAACAGTATTCGTTTATACATAATTAAAGGAGAGAAGATTTCACCATGAAATTCTTCCTGAAACATACCATCAAGGTGTTGCACCAATCCTCGGTCCAGGTGCGAACCCGGCTCCACCCGGCATTAAGGACACAGAGCTTCTCTTCTAAAACAGGCTCACTGCCCTCGATCAAGTTCTGCAGGGCAGCACTACTCTCTGTGATGGTATTTAAATCAGCTTTTCTCTTTTCCAGATCTTTCAGAATATTCTAGAAAATAAAAGTTCCCAGACCTACTTGATCTTTCAAAACATTATAAAAGTTTATACAACCTTCATTTTTAAAAAACTTTTCTTCCATGTATACATGACTCCCTAGATAACTTACACATGTCAAAGGTTCACAAGATTCCACAACTTACTAACATGATGAGAGTTTTTAAGTTTCAAATAAAAATTAAATATTTAATTATGCAAACACCAAAGAATGTAACAAATTTAGATGTGGAAAGGTAATTATTTCATTTATTTTAAGTATAAATTCCATTCATTACACACCAACACCAATTATCTTCATCAAAACTCTAGAAATAATGAATCAGTTCCATTTTCAGTAACTACAAGTGGGCAAAGCAGGACTAACCCAGAACTCAAAATTCTAAGATGACTTAACATATTGTCTGTTTATAAGCATTACAAAAAACATTTCATCTTGTACTATACATCATAGGAGAACTAGCACGTCTAAGCTTTGGTTTTACACTTGTCTTAATATGTAAAGCTAATACTCTAGATGGTATTATGATTATTTGATTTTCACATTCATAAGTTTGACCAGGCAAGGTGTGCAGTCAGAGAATTATAAAGAGAATGTCGGGTTCCAAAATTAAAACTACAAAATTCTTTCAATCAAAAAGTAACATGTGGGCTTCCCTGGTGGCGCAGTGGTTGAGAATCTGCCTGCCAGTGCAGGGGACACAGGTTCAAGCCCTGGTCTGGGAAGATCCCACATGCCGCGGAGCAACTGGGCCCGTGAGTCACTAATACTGAGCCTGCGCGTCTGGAGCCTGTGCTCTGCAACAAGAGAGGCCGCCACAGTGAGAGGCCCGCGCACCGCGATGAAGAGTGGCCCCCGCTTGCCACAACTAGAGAAAGCCCTCGCACAGAAACGAAGACCCAACACAGCCAAAAATAAATAAATAAATAAATTTAAAAAATAATAATAATAATCTGTAAAAAAAAAAAAAAAAGTAACATGCATATATCTACCCTACTGCTGTTGTACCTTTTTAGAAAAATATTTAAACAAATAATTTCAAGAAGCTCAAATCTACATTTAATCTCACATCATTAAATCACATTTTGAAAGGCATAAAAACTACAAATTCACAAGTGAGTCAAGGTATAAGGACTCATTTGGCCACATCAATTACTAGTATTTTTATAAAGACACTGAAATATTTCTCTCAAGTGTTCTCCAGCAGGGAGGGGAAAAAACAAAAACGAAACAGAATACCCACAGCCATGCCCTCTGCAGTTAATAACTTTCTGCATTCCTTCAGTGGCTATGGACTGATTGACTACAGTAGTCTTTTAAAACTATAAGAAATAATTAACCACAAGCAATTAAATGTAAAGAGTACACACACTATGTTAATAGATTTTATTGTAAAGAAAATGGCTACGTTGAAAATAATGATTTTTAAGCTATGGAATAAAAACACTAAGTTCCAGAATGCAGATGCTATTTAAATTTTTCATTGAAAATAATTTTGTATACTATTATAGTGGAAATACATTAAAAAGTTTTGAAATATGCATGTTTCTTAAATCTGACAACACAACATTGAAAAACTGGGTGATTATGTTACATACTGATGTTTCATTTGGTTTACTCTAGTGAAGAGAATGTGTTATGAATTCATGATTTGTATATACCATCTTCATTATTTCAAATCTGAAATAAGATTAAATGGGAATTTAAGAGTGAATAGTTCCAGAAGAAACAAACTTATCATATTTATTGTCTTTACCTTAAAAATGACGAGAATCAACTGAAAAACTAATTGAATTTATGTGAGTGCACAAAGATTGATGATTAAAAATTAAATATGCAAAACTTGGTATCACTTATGTACCAGCCATAAGAAATTAGTAAAAACAAAAAGAAAAAAAAAAGAAAGGCATACTTCATACATACCAATAAAATAAAATAAATATGTATGTATAAACTTTTTTGCATACATGATAAAGTTTACAAAGAAAAAAACCAAGGCATTATGTAGGGATGTAAGGGAATTTGGGGGGGAAATGAGACATTCCATGTTACTAAAAAGACAAATATAACAAAGATGTCAATTCCCCTCAAAACAAATTTATAAATTCAAGGCAATTCAAATCGAAATTTCTAACAATTTTTCTAAGAATTTAAGAGTGATAATTCTAAAATTCATATGAGTATATACAAAAGAAGAAGCATAAAGTCAGGAAATCCTGTCTTTAACTACATGTTAAAATATATTGTAAAGCCACATAGTTAAACAGTTGAAGAACATTTCAGAGGGTCAGATCAGTGAAGCAGAAAACAAAGCAAAGTAACAGGTAAAAAGAATATATGAATTGAGCATGTCACATCAGTGGGGAAGGATAATTACACAATAAACAGTGCTGAGATAACTGGTAAACTATTTGGAATAAAAGGTTAGAGCCTTACCTCATTATATACACCAAACTAAATTCCAGAAGGATTAAAGCATTAAAGGTAAAAAGATGAAACTATGAAAGAGCTAGAAGAGGGCTTCCCTGGTGGCGCAGTGGTTGAGAGTCTGCCTGCTAATGCGGGGGACGCGGGTTCGAGCCCTGGCCTGGGAAGATCCCACATGCCGCGGAGCGGCTGGGCCCGTGAGCCACAACTGCTGAGCCTGCGCGTCTGGAGCCTGTGCTCCGCGGCGAGAGAGGCCGCGGCGGTGAGAGGCCCGCGCATCGCGATGAAGAGTGGCCCCCGCTTGCCACAACTGGAGAAAGCCCTCGCACAGAAACGAAGACCCAACACAGCCAAAATCAATCAATCAATCAATCAATCAAAAAACATACGCATCTGATTCAAGATCCTCATTAAAAAAAAAAAAAAAAAAAAAAAGAGCTAGAAGAAAATATAAGTAAATAATTACATAACTTTCGAGTAGAGTTGGCCTTTCTAAGCACTAAAGGCAGAAGTAGTTAAGAAAAAAAGCATTTTATTCTTTAAAAAATATATAAGAAGTTTTTAAAAAACATACAAAACAGAAAGGAAACTACAGTGGCAAAAAACAAAACAAAATAATTTTGTACCAATACACAACACCCTAAGCATTAAGAATTGTAACAGGTAAAGAGCTCTAAATTAAAAGACCAAACTGTGATAGAAGCTATAAAAAAAAAAAAACCTTGCACCAATACACAACAAGCATTAAGAATTGTAACAGGTAAAGAGCTCTAAATTAAAAGACCAAGCTGTGATAGAAGCTACAAATGGCCTATAAACTAATGGAAAATGTTCTAATTAAATAACCAAAACATGTTATTTGCCTACTGCTGTCAAAAGTGTAGTTAAAACAAGCAAGTAGGAATTCTCACTCATAGCTGCTGGGTACATTTCTGAAGGACAATTTCATAACAGGTATAAGATGTTAAAATGGATATATCCCTTGACCCAATATTTTTAGAGCTAAGAATTTATCCTCAGGAAATAATTACGAATGCATGCTATGATTCAGCCACAAGTATTTTTATTCATCACAGCACTTCTTACAATATTGAAAATTGGTAATAATTTAAATGGACATGAATGGAGGAATGGGACAATAAAAAATAAAGTATACAATGAAATACTATTCCTATCTCCAATGTGTGACACAAAAACACTTGTAAGTAAAGGAAAATGTTAAAGATATAAGGCTTTTCGAGAAGGTCATGAAACACTAGATACAATACAATTCTGTTTTAAGTATATGCTTGTGCCTCCATGTCTATATGTGTCTATAAAAAACTGAAATGATAACAGGGTATTCTTTGATTAGAGATGATTTTTGCTCCTGTCCTTTTTTTTGTACTACACTATGCAAATGTTATTCAATTTGCTTATGTGACTTATGGTGCTATAAGAAAATAATGGCTTTCAAAGTGTATTGTAGAAAGAAGGTATTTCCTTGAAAAACTTAAATTTAACAAAAATAAAGTTTGGTGCCTTTGGTTGGCATTCATCCACCATAACTCATGAATTCCAGTGTTTTTCACTTCCTTTATATATTTCTTTTCACTTCACACAGCCCATGGCAATTACACTTTTCATGAGCTATTTTCTAAACTGAGAACATTCTTCCTAGTGATTAATATCTTGACTTTCTTACAACAATTATCTCCAAAGAAGCATTCAAATTAAGGAGCTGTATTATCCCATGACCTCATAGCACCTCCTCTTCACTCCCCATCAACTGACATCTGTAGAGAATGTTAAAACTGATACCTGCAGCTTTATATAAACTTCTGTCACAGGATTAATCATTTATTTTCAGCACTTATCTCTAGTATACGTGCTTCCTTCTTAGAAAATAAATTCAGGAAAAGAATGCTTCAGTTAAAAAAAAAAAAAAAGAAAAACTATCAATACTTTGTGTTTCATTCAAGTCTTTTTCCACATCAAAAGATAGAACTAGCAAATCAACTCTCTGATCTCTGTGACTTCTAAGTAACTATAGGGCTAGAGAAAACTCTTGGATCTTTTATTGATTTTTTTGAAAACTCTGTTCCTATGCTCTTTACACCGGTTAGTTTGCAATAGAAAGATTAGTTACTGGTACAAAAGTTACTATAGAAGAATTAATAAATAAATTCAGCACAATACTTTGTGAAGAATGAATACTCAAAAAATGTCACTGCTTTTGTAGGTGATAATTATAATATTTTCAAGTACCACCTAAGCATAATAACTACAAAGCCCTCATTGATGAGCCATGTGAGTTTAACTCTTTTCAGAATCAAGATAAAAATATCTTCTGAAGATGGTTGTTTTTAAAATATTCTTATTCATTCTTAGGACAGAGGCATGGAAAAAAGATAAGACTATATTTTATATGAAATGGAGAGAAATTACATCTACCCAGATTTCCCTGATCAAAATGCCACCAATTACATTGGCATAATATTGGTGGTTCACCTGAACTACAACTTACTTTAGCCCAGGAAATTTCTGTATCCAAGTCACCAAGCAAACTTTCTGAAGTGGATTTCTGTACCAATTCAGTTTCAGTAACAGAAAGCCATTCAGAGAGAGAAGCAGCCTCTTTCTTCATTTTCCGAGCCAACTGTGATGCTCTTTCTAGATCCTGTTTTCCCTCTGTCACCTTAGAAAAAAAAAAAGAGAGCACAAGAGAGATCAACATAGTGGGAATGAATCAGAGCATTAACTAAAGACCCAAACAGATTCATATTTAACCCCCAAGACAGACCTAACCTTCATCTCTGGCACCTAGAATCACACCATTCTTACTTTTCTGCAGGGGTACAATATACTGTAGTAGTTACATGTCAGGCAACCCTGAGTTTTCACCTTAGCTCTCCACTTACTTCCTAAGAGACCTTGGTGGAGGTTCAGCCCTCAAAAGGTTGCTATGAGTTTTCAGTGAAAAAAAATACATACACAAAGGGCTTGACCCAGTCCCTGCAGCGAAGTTAAGAAATCAATGAATAGTTCCTTTTATTATTTTGAACAGAAGATGCCTTAAAATCCTCTCAATGAGGGATTCTGTTTAAAAAACACACTTACAATAAAGAAATCTTAAAAAAAAAAAAAAAAACACACTTAAAAACACACAGATATTCTAGCAATGTGAGGGGGAAATAGCAAGATTTTTTACAATCATATGTTTTACAATTAACCGCTTAACGTAAAATACAGTAAATGGCTATGCAACATAAACTTTTATTATTATTTTGCTCTTACTGCTGTTGACGGAAAGCAAAATGAACTGAACTGACATTTACTAGGCTCTTGATACAGCTCTCCTATTGTGCTAACAAATCTACACATGTTATACAATAAAACCCTGTGAAAGGCACTATGTTTTCCATTTAACAGAACAGGGCAGTGAAGCTTAAAAAGGTTAAGGCCATAACCAGGGCGGCATGACCATCAGATTGAGGCTGGTCTGACCCTTTGCATTACATGATGGTACTCTCAAACTAAAGTCATTCACAACCTAACACTGAGTTGACACTTTAAAGGATGTCACAACACAATACATACACAAAAACATGTTCTTCCTTTCATGTGCACAGATGTATAGATGATAACATTACCTAAGTAGTACAGTGATAAGTCATGTATGGGAAGAAATTTTTTTAGATGATACAAAATTTCTTAGATATAAAAACCAAATTTTCTTAATAAGTAAAATGGGATTACATTTCTTTTTTACTGGTCCTGTTCCCATAGGTTCAGTTTTACTCTTTCATGTCTCAAGGATTGATTATTATTAAATTCCTTCTTAAAAGTGAAATTTTTTTCTATGGAGTTTAATTAAAATTCATGACTCTAAATTAATAGTACTTCAATGCAGACTTTAGGAGACAAATACTTGAATTCTTTTAAAAGATATTATGATACTTATCTGACTTTGACATGCCCAGGCAGCTACACAATTATCATAAAACTTAATGCTACCAAAGATTTCTGTAAACCAGGAAGAAGATAATTTAAGTTTCAACTTATAACAATTTACACTCTCCTCAGCGTAATCAATACATTTTAAGATGTACTGCATATTGAATTAGGCCATATCAAGTTGTAAATCTTTTTTTTTTTTTCTGGCCACGGGGCATGTGGGATCCTAGCTCCCTGACCAGGAATCAGGGATCAAACCCACGGCCCCTGCAGTGGAAGTGCAGAGTCTTAACCTCTGGACCACCATGGAAGCCCCTCAAGTTGTAAATCTCAGACCTAACCATTTATCCCTTCTCCCTCTTGGATATGCAACCATTCCCTCTCAATAGGATCATTCCCACCAGGTATGAAACATACTCAAATGTCTGTCTCTCCGTTTCTCTCTCTCTCTCTCTCTCTCTCTCTCTCACACACACACACACACACACACACACACACACACACACATTTCCTACTTTGGTCCCACCTCCCCTAACGACTTCCCTCTCTCCTACGTTCCCCATACAAATTCTCGAAACCATCTCTCACCTCCCATACATACTTCAAGCCATGACATTCTGGCTTCTATCCCCATCACTCCACAGAAATTGTCTTTCCTAAGTTCAATAATGACCCCAATGGCAACAGATCTAATGGACATTTTTAAGTGGATGTCATATTTAACTTTCAATAATATTCAGAACAGGAGCCTACACTCATTCTCCTAAGGCCCTCCTTCCTTTGGCTTCCCAGACCTAGCACTTTCCTGGTGTGCTACCACTTCTTGCTACTTACTGTGGTTCTGTGTATATATATATATATAATATATGGTTGCACAATGTGAATTTTTAAGGTGCATAATATGATAATTTGATACACATACATTGTGAAATGAGCACCACAGTCAAGTTAATTAACACATCCAGCATCTCACAGAGTTATCTTTTTTTTGTGTGGTGAGAACACTTAAGATCTACTTTCTTAGCAGATGTCAAGTTTACAATTACAGAAAACAGCATGGTGGTCCCTCAAAAAATTTAAAAAAGAACTACCATATGATCCAGCAATTCTACTTCTGGGTATGTAACAAAGGAAATGAAATCATTATTTTAAAGAGATATCTGCACTCCCATATTCATTGCAGCATTATTCACAATAGCCATTGATAAATGAATGGATAAAGAAAATGTGGTATACATATGTATATAAATATATATGTGTGTGTACACACACACACACACACACACACACACATATATATACACACACATACATATATACTTTAGTTTCTTTTACAAGCTCATCTTCCTCAAATTCCCTCCTAAATGAGGTAATCCCTCAAGACTGAATTCAGGCCCTTTTCTTTTTTCACTATATCCTCTCCCTAAACAATTTCATCATCACTGAAAACTTAACCACCTCTATGCAGATGACTCATAAAATTTATATCTTCAGCCCAGATATATTCTCCAGACTTGAATAACTTTGTCAATATCTGACATATGCGATTAACTCTCTCAAAGGCACTTAAAATGTCAACATGTCCAATACTTGCTTATGATTTCTCCACGCTTCTGCCTTTCCTTCCAGTGCCCTGTCCCAGTGACGGCACCATGATTTTCTACATAATCAAGCCAGAAACCCAGGAGTCATCCTTCATCTCTCTCTCCTGAATCCCCACATCAAATCCTTTACCAAGTCCTGCTCATTTCACTTCCTAAATAACGTCTTTAAAAAATCGGCTCATACCATCTCCACTGCTCCAAACTAGTTCAAACACCATCATCTCTCACAAAGAGCGTAACAATGACTTCCTAACTGGTCTTCTCACATCCACTCTTGCCTCTCTGCAATCCACCCTCCAAACTGCAGTGGGTGATCTTTTAAAAAACATATATCTGAGCATGTTATCTCCCTGCTAAAACCCTGCCATAATGGCTCATTGCTCTTAACACAGAGATTAAAACCTTTACCACAAATTCTAAGACACTGATCGGATCTGGTCTCATCCCATCTCTCCAACACCATGTTCCCACACTTGCTGTCTCTGTTTTAACCACACAAATGTACCATGCTGCCTCCTGCCACAGGGCCTTTACACATGCTGTTCCATCAGCCTCGGAAGCTCCTCCACTGGTTTCACCCAGGCTACTCCTATTCATCCTTCAGATCTCAGCTTATGCACCACTTCCTCTAACCCAGACTGGACCAAATCCCCCTTTACATACACTCCTAAAGCACTACATACATTCCTTCATTACACTTCGGGCTAATAATCTGACATTACTTTGCATGGCTACTTGATTAATGTTTTCTTCTTTTATTTCTCTCAGTTCCATTAGGCAGAGAGATAATTTATGTTTTTGCTTACCACTGTATGTCTAACTGCCTGTATAACTCCTCACACACAGTAAAGTCTCAATTGTGTTGAATGAGAAAATGACTTAACTCCAAAACCATAATTACAGTTAGAGATCTGTTGTAAAAACCAACCACACCATTCCCATTTATAAAATGCCCAATAAATACAACAATATTTCACAAATAACTTCAGTTGTATAATATACAAATAAGTTCTAACATATGTGTTCCAGATGTGCAGTGTATCAAAATGATACACAATGTATCACACCAGTAATCTAATCTTGCAGAAGTGCGGTCCAAATTGCCCAGGAAATGTAGGACTGTTCTTTCTTACTAATCTGAAAGTGATCACAAAATTTCAGCTAGCATTTGCTGGGCTTGTGTAGAAACTTCGTTAATATTTAATAACCAAAGAAGGGTCTAATGTATTACCTAACACAGCTTTTCAATATTGATGAGAAGGTTTCACTTCAACACATTTTTTATTTGTTTCTTTTTTTGTTTTATTGTGTTTTTGCTTCTCTGGTTTCAGGGCAGAGAGTCTCAATAAGAGAAGACATTAAGCCTATTGGATCCAGCTGGTCACTCACAGTAAAGGGCCTAACACCTTCCCCATGAATTCACTAAAATGCCCGAATTATAGATGTTTCTTGAAAGGATTTTAAATCCTGATAGATTAATGTGAACTTCCTGTCACTATTTATTAGAGTCCTAATGTTTTTAACATTTCTCAATAGATTATGCAATCTAGAAATCCAAGGACCAATAACTTGAGTTTATACAGAAACTATTATTTGTAGAGTTTCCTTAGAATAACTTATGAAAAGTCAGTAGCCATTGAAAATACAGAAATTAACCTGGATTAAATATTAAAAATACATTTCTGTGTAACTATTCATCATTGTAATAGTAACACATACATTTAAAGAAATATAATAAAAAATATTGGCATAAATGAAAACATATATTATTAATGACATAAAATTCAAATATGCTTTCTCCCAGAAGTGAAATGTTAAAATACATAAATGAGAGAGACAGAGGCGGGCAGTGCACTTGCTCTGCTCACCTGGGCACCCAGGTCATTGTAGAGAACCTTCAGAGAAGTCAGCTGCTCATCCATCCCCTTGGGGTTGTCAGTTTGCTGCTTCTGGACAATGTGTCTTCCTGTTTTGATTACAGTCTCCACTTCAAGCTTGACTTCACTCAAAATTTTATAGAGTTTCTTAAAAATAAAGATGACAAATTTTACCTATTAGTGATAACATGCCTGCTGGAACCATTTCAGAACATGGCTTACAAAGATTGACAGCTAAGAACTAACTATGGAGATCAAAGGGCTTTATCTTTCCCAGATCTGGTTCAAAGGATGAGTAAAATGAAATCAAGGCTGTAATGACTCTTTTAAATCAGATAAGAAAACACACTC
This sequence comes from Balaenoptera acutorostrata, assembly GCF_949987535.1. Taxonomy (NCBI): domain Eukaryota; kingdom Metazoa; phylum Chordata; class Mammalia; order Artiodactyla; family Balaenopteridae; genus Balaenoptera; species Balaenoptera acutorostrata. The sequence goes on from NC_080077.1 coordinate 21,057,596, forward strand.
ATAGAGGTTATACTTGTTTTATTAAAAAAGAAAAAAACTCAAACATGTTATCTTAAAGGTTTATGAAAGTACTTGATAATATGAACATATTTCCTACATAAAATGGGAAAATATTAGGACTAAAAACTGAATGTCTAACATTTTTTAAATTACATTTTTTAAAATCCTAAATGCTATTACGAGAAAAAAGCCAACACTGGCTATTTCTGGCTGTTGGAATTTGGAAGTATTAAGATTCATTTTTTTTCTTACAATTCTCTGAAGTACCAAGTCTACCACAATGAGTACATATTAATTATACAATGAAAAGACATATAAAAACTAAATACATCAAGATGTATATGACCATAGGAAGTCGAAGTTATGTAGGTCAAATTCAGAGCTGCCCTCATCCTTGTTACTTTAAAACTAAAAAGCTGTATTCTGGGCAGGTTCTCTTATCTCCATGCATCATAATCTTGACCTGAAACACCTCATGTGGCACTGTCACATAATAACAGGCCACCAGACTAAGTTACACGAAGTCAAGGACAGTGCTTGCTCTGTTGATCTCTATATCTCAGTAAATAAATATTTACATTCATACGTGCACATGCACACATATTATATATAAAAATTCATCCTATTTTTTCATTCTTCCACCCATTCAAGCTTTCAAGTAATCAAACAACCTTCAGTATGCAACAGACATGTGGAGACTGCAATTTTGAAAAGCACAAAGAACTCTTCCCAGACTTTTCTTAGGTTAACTTGTGTCATCTTCAGTTTTTTCATGATTCTTCCCAAGCAGAACACTAGTTCTACGATTGTGCATGCTTGGCCACATTATTTTTAAATTTCTATGCAATTGAATTTTAAAGTTCAAGACTAAAACAGTAATAAGGCCTTTTAAATAATTTCTTCTTTTACATCTTAGGTTTAAACTTTGATTTAAAATTTTATTTTCCTAGAGAATGATTTTTTATGCTATAATATTCCTGACATCCATTCTAAGTATAATTTCTTCTTTCACACTTTAGGTTTAAACTTTATAAACTAAAATTTAAAATTTTACTTTCCTTGCGAACACATTTGTCGTACATTGCAATATTCCTGACATTCATTCTAAGTATGGTTCTTCTAGCTAACTCAAATCTATCCTTTAAAATTTAGCTTATTAGTCACATTCTGCCAAAGCCCTCCCTAACTTCATCCTGTGATTAAGATGTATTTTCTTCTTTTTTTTGTAATCATGTTATATACATGTTTATTCTAGTTTCCTTATCTCATTACACTGTACTAATTGATTTTACTCTCTGCAGGCTATCTCTCTCCTATCTCTTCTAAATTCCTGGGAGGAAAGGACCACACTTCTAATTTTTTAATCTGTTTTTCATCATTTATTCCTATGCTTAGCACACTTTAGACTGACAATTATTGAACAAACCATGTACATAAGCGCTGGATGAAGCCATATCACCGACGGGAAAACCCACTGGACACATTAACCACCCAATGGCCTCACCATACACTTGTCCAAGTGGGTCTGTATGACATCAGGGTCCACATCCTTCACATCCAGAACATGAAGTTCTGCTTTCACACCATCCAACACACGCTTGCAGTCAAGCATGCGCTGTTCAAAGTTAGCAGGCTTCTGGAAAAGCTGAAACTTTGTGGACACCTCTCGAAGTTTCCTCTGTTTGCAGAAATGAAAATAATAAGCAATTCACATCAGAATGATAATCTTTCTCAGCAGACAATATTAGCATAACACATACTGCTAGAAGGCTGTAAAATAAAGCAACAATAAAAACATTCTTTAAAGGAACTTAGTGAGGTTGCCCAATCACCTTGGGGGACTGCACAGCCCAGTGTCATGAATTACTTGACACTCAGTGTCTCATTCTGAGATATAATGAAAGGCTAAGCTAGCCTTGCTGGAATTAAAACTGCATTAATTTTCTTACCTGTTTGTAAAACACAATTCAAGAACCTAGAACTCACAGTGCCCTTCATCACAAGGTCAGGGTGAAGGTCAGTCTGCATCCCCCATTGAGGGGCTAAGTGGTACTGCATCCCATGCACTCAGCCTGCCCAGTGTACCAGCCATACCAGTACAGATGGAGGCTCTGCGTCAAGGGAAAAACCTATACACAGCAAACATCTAAATCTAGATTGCTCTCTCTTCTCAACTCAACTAGAAAACACAGATCCAATAGTTTCCGGTGCACCTTCAACACATCACTCCCATCCCACTCTTTACATCACAGAGAAGACCAAAGGCATCCAAGTCGTCAGCTCTTTCTCATTTTCTTTTTATGCCCAACAGGCTGAAAAGGAAAAGGAAGCTGCCCTTCCCCTTCACCTGCAGCACATCCATCTGACTTCCTCCTCTGGCAGTCCGGCCTTCTGGGGAGGTCGGAGGCTGAGAACGTGTGCTTCTTCTCAGCTCCTCTAGGGTTAGCTCGTGGGCTGAGATCTCCGCTTGGATTTTCTACAAAGAGATTAGAAAAGGGAGAGAATGTCTGGTTTGGTTTTTTTTGAGTTTCATAGAGTCATACAACAGATAAGAATATATTGACCCCTATCCATGTTTTAATAAGTGTGTGTATAATAATAATATGGGCCACCTGTATCGTAGGACTGCTGTATGCTGTGCACAAAGGCCTTTGTATTTGTCACTTCAAATGTTCGCCACTCATTTATAAAGAGGGAATTTCCCCAGTTTCATAGCTAAGAAAATTATAATTTTTAAATGGTGATCATTTGCCATTATCTCACATAAAAACCCTGAGAACCCCCAAACCCACATGCTGACCTGTGAGTAAGGCTGGCCTTTCTCACTGACTCTCGGTTGGGATGGCAGGAGGGGCTGGTGCCCTCGCAGGTGAGGAGATGATTACATATGCTCTCTTTACGACTAGAACACCCTCACATCCATGGCAATACCTGGGCTTCCTGAGGAACTTGGAAGGCATCTATCCTGTCGGTCAAGTACATTGTGAGCTGCTTGTCCAACTCCCCTAAGCTCTCTTGCAAGACCTGAAGCATGTGGTCAGTTTCACGCAGGACCTGGAGTTGCTTTTCCAAAGAAATCTGCTTGCTCTCTGCCTACAGGGGGAAAAATTTACCCATTAGTCGCTCAGCACAAATATAAACATCTGAATATAAGAAAACCCTTATGTCCTAACCACCAAGATAAGGAACATACTATAAAAGCACTACTCTAAGACTCTGGCCTGCATTATAAATAAATAATAATTAGCAATGATAACAGTGAACAGGTCCTTCTAGTATCTTACGCATCTTGCAGGAAATTACTAATCTTTACTTCTTTCTATATAAAATGACAAAATACAAAAATGCCCTTAAGGGCACTATTTTAAGTGAAATAAGAGAGAAGGACAAATGCTGTATGACCTCACTTATATGTGGAATCTAAAAAAATCACAAAAACAAAATATGTTATGTTACATATAACATATAATATAATGTTATATTTCAATTATACTTCAATAAAAAGGGAAAAATGTAAAGATTTCCTACATACCATATTAAAATAAAGGAGAATAAAAATATGCCATTTATTACAGATTTAGGGTATTTTTAGGACTCAGCAATAAACCTATAAACAAGAATATAAGATATAACAGAAACGTCTATGAGTACAGTGAACATGGAAATCTCTCTTTTTGCAAAGTTTAAAGAAGTTCTACAGATGTGCATAGTGTTGAGCCACTATTTATTGAACTTCTGGGTTAAGTTTGATGCTATTCATGATCCAAACATCAATAGTTATTTTTTAATGTGTGTTTGAAAGCTTCTAATATCCACCCAACTCTCCTATAAAAACAATCTCCTTTCTCTACTTACTGATATGGACATGCATGTTGTGATACATTCTGAGTATGTATCTAAGAGACTATGGCATTTTATAATAGCAGCTTATATCAAATTCTGATGGCTCTAATATTTACTAGGATAATATGAGTCATTATTCTTATATACACCTATAATATGTTCCTTAAAGGAAATTAAATAGTTCATAAGTAGAAACAATCTCAAAGATAAATTTTTAAATCATCGAGTTCTGCCTGCATTATAAGTGTAAGGTCTGCTCCTCCCCACCTAGTATTTCAACGCCCTCAACACCCCCATTGGTTACCAACTTTTCCCCTTGGTATAAGTTCCTGAGGTCAGCTCCATATCATAAACATCTAATCGACACTCACACATGGCCCAGTTCTTACCAGGTGACTCAGCTCTTCATATCGACTGTTGAACACCTCCAGTTTCTCACTGATGATATCATCGAGGATCCCTCCATCGATCAGAGTCTGGCCAAGTTCCCGAATCTGGGTGCGATTGTCCGCTGGATGTCGCAAAACAGATTCTAGAGACTGAACAGGGACAGGGGCAAAAAATAATGCATTTACCAAGGCAAAGTGAATCAAGGATTCTAAAAATGTTCGCTATACTTAAAACCAGTAATTCCATTTTCTAGAAATCTACTTAAGGAACAAGATCAAAAATGATTAATTCAGGGACTTCCCTGGTGGTGCAGTGGTTAAGAATCCGCCTGCCAACGCAGGGGACACGGGTTCGAGCCCTGGTCCAGGAAGATCTCACATGCCACAGAGCAACTAAGCCCATGCGCCACAACTACTGAGCCCTCGTGCCACAACTACTGAAGCCCACGTGCCTAGAGCCCATGCTCCACAACAAGAGAAGCCACCACAATGAGAAGCCCACGCACTGCAACGAAGAGTAGCTCCACTCGCCGCAACTAGAGAAAGCCTGCGCGCAGCAACGAAGACCCAACGCAGCCAATAAATAAATAAATAAATAAATAAAATATAATACATTTATTTTTTAAAAGATTATTTCACAAAAATGCCCCTCATGGTATTAATAAACACATAAAATTGAGAACTCAGCATGAATGATGATATATGATAATTCCATAAAAATAATTTCAATGATTATTAATTACATGGGAAAATGTTCATGGTATGATACAAAGTTTAAAAGCAAAAAACAGTACTATACAAATAAAAGAATTTCAAACTGTTGTTGATTATATTACTAAAAAGTTTCTATAGCATATATAAAATTCAAGGCACTGTTTTAGATACACACTTTATATATACATAAATTTAATCATATGGCTACACATTAGTCCCATATTGCAGATAGGAAAACTGAAGCTCAGAGAAGTTAAGTAATTTGCCAACACACACACAGTAAAAAGAAGAGCTAAGATTCTAACTTGGCTCCAAAGACTTGGTGATTCCAAAGCCTTTGATCCAGTTACTATAAAGCACTACCTCCCAGCATATATACATAAAAATAATAATTCAGAAGAAGTACACTAAAATGTTTTAAAGTGTTACCTTACACTTTACTTTATACTTTTCTCCATTTTCCATATTTCTAGAATGCACATGTATTAACTCTCATGTTAGGAAAGTATGTGTTTTTAAAATAATCTTTCAAAACATTTTTTAATACTCTGAATCTCTCACTCTGCTATTTTATTTGAGAAATGACATCTTTTCTCCAGAAAAGCATCTGGCTCCTGGAATTTAGGTACCACATTTGACTTATTTCTGGCCTTTAATCCAGTCACCTACTTAATTACTACATCCTATTCTTACAGTTTTAAAAGCACAGCTACCATCTTCCTCTTCTTTTTTTTTTTTTTTTTTAAGAAAATCTATTCTTTTCACACTTTAATCCACTTAAGAAACAGTTATTAAGTTATCATGTGCCACAGGCTGTGCTGGGGAACTAACTGGGGAACAACAAAAAAATTCAGGCACATTTCTTGGCCTCAAGGAACTCAAGTTCAGGCTTGGGGACAGGATCCCAGGCCTCCAACACTGCCTTCTCCAGCCTATCCTCCAATTTTCACATCTGAAGACAACAGAGTAGAAGCCACTGTAAACACAGTCCTTGCCGTGTCTAATGAGCAAAAATAACTTTATGAAGAAACAAGAGAGCATTGTCTTAATAACATAAGGTAGAGTTTTATCCAGGGACTGGTAAAAACAATCTGGAAAATCACTAGAGAGCTTTATGAAGTCTAAAATGTACTAATTAGCAAACAACTAACCACCTCATAAGGCTGAGTTTAGTGGGTCACCAATAATCTAAATATACATGATGTTATAAATACTTCAGGCAATGGAAGAAAACACAAGTTACGCTGAAAACCACCAAGGAAGCAAAAGTATTTGCTGGCATAAGGCATTACGTTCCTTGTTTGAATACTCATTCAGCCTCATTGCAACAAAAAGAACCACCCAGAACGCGGGCTCCCACCTCCAGGGCTTCGCTGACGGCGTCTGTCTTCTCAGGCAGGGCCTCTGTGCTCTTCATCCGTTCTTCCAAAGTGCTGAGCCAGGTGGTCTCAAGATCCAAATAGTGAAGCAGTTCAATCCAACAAGACCATACCTCCTAAATAGGCAGGGAAAAGTTAGACAAGATAAGAAGTCATTTAGAGATACAATGCATCTCTACTGCTGCACATTCTGTCTAATCAAGAATAATTTCATTTAGATACAAGTATAAATGGGCGTTTAGAAACTGATGAAGCTGGTATTTCAAATAAGTGAAATAAAATCGAATTCTTCGATTAACTGTGTTAGACCAACTGGAGGGAGGTAGGAGGCTGCTTTACTAAGATAAATTCCAAGGCTCAGTTTAAATGCCGAAAATAAAACTATATAATTAGTAGAAGAAACCAGGAGGGAAACATTATTAGTTTGTTTTTAAATAGAAAGGTTAAAAACATACTCAGATTTGCAACACTTTTTAACAGTTATACAGGAAGTTGGTTCCCTGGGTCCACCCTATTCCAACTCAGAGATAATGGGTGTAACCATTTGATGTAGACTCTTTCCAACTTTTTTCTAAATTCATATGAACATGTCTATATATGAACAGAGCGACTTTTTACCCAAATTGGAATTTTACTATAATTGCTGCATTAGTTGCAGTCACTTATTCCTCATTCCTGTGGGGAGTTGGGGGCTGGGGTACGATTCATCCTCCAATTCCTAGGAGCAAAATTATGGGAGAAACAAACCCCTTGGGAGGAGCCTATTTGACAAATAAGTTTAGAAGACAGAGTTCAGCATGGAGCCTACTGGGTTGGTCCTCTTTCAGATCCACTGACTCAGAGAGGACACATTCTAGTAGCATTCAACCTCCTATGAGGAATACTTACCAGGTCAGGGGTCAGCAATTTTTTCTATAAAAGGCCAGATAGTAAATATTTTAGGTTTTACAGGCCACATCTGGTCTCTGTCACAGATTCTTCTTTATTTTTTCTATGTGTTTGTGTTGCTTTGTTTTTAACAACTCTTTAAAAATTAAAAATATACAAACAATTTTTAGCTCCTGGGCCATACAGAAACAGGCCACAAAATAGATTTGACCCACAGGCTGTAATTTGCCAACCCCTGGCTAAGACTAAAAGGGAAAAGAGGTGTCTGATCCCCCAAATTTCTATAGGCAGAAAGCAGGCTGAGAAATCTACTCAGCTGCAAGCAGAGCCCTACTTCTTATGGGAAGGAAGGGATGGCTTACAGAGAAGCTCCCACAAGAAGCAGCACTGGCCCCTAATCAAGCAACAGTCCCTGGCCCCAGAGTAGGAGCCCTGACTACACGTGCCTGGCTAGATTTCAGAACTACTAGCATTAGATTTCAGAGTCACTAATACCAGTGCCTGCTCTTTTTACCTTCCACTGCCCCAACTTTTTTGAATGGGAGTGCCCACTGAGGTTTTCCTGTACCTATCTCACCTCTGTGTTGGGTATATGAGGTTCAGGTAACTTATCTTTTTAGTGCCCGGGTCGCCAGATCGAGAGGTGCCACACCCACACACCTGCACCTGAAGAAAACTGTTCCCAGGAGCCACATTTGCGTTTGCACCTGATGTAGATCGCATGATACTGGATTCTGAGCTTGATGCTGCACTGGATAAGACCTTAGGAGTCCCTGGGAGAGCGTAAGAGTATTCTGCATGTGGAAGGAATGTAACTAACTTATGACCAGAGAGTGAACTATGCTGGATTAACAATGGCCACAAATTTATTACAGCTACTCCCATGAAGTGGTGAAGTTGTCTTCTCCCCTGAATGTGGGCTGGCCTTGGGACTTGCTTAGAGCAAAAGAAGGCTACAGAGATGATGCTGTGTGAACGTGCAGACACAGCCTTTAAGAGAACTGGCAGCTTCTGCTTTCTCCCTCTTAAAAGCCAGCTGCCATGCTGCAGAGAAGCCATGAACCTGAGAGGCCACGTGGAAGGGGACCTGGTGGATGAGAGTGGACCTGAGTGCAATATCCATAAACCTCATGGAGCAGAAGGGCCATGCCGCGAAGCCAAATCAACCCACAGAATCATGGAAAATAATAAATGGTTGTTTTTGTAAGCCATTACATTTTGGCAAGGTTTGTTACACAACAATTAATAACTGAAACATAAGTGTATGTATTAAAAATATAAAAACATGTTTGGGAAGATTATACATCACCTTCTAGACAATGATTACTTTAAGAGAGGGATCAAGAGATGGTATGAGATGGGGAAAAAGGGAAAGGGTTCTGTAATGCCAATTAATTTTACTTGAAAAAAGAAGATCTGGAAAAATATGGCAAAATGTAACATTAGTTATAGCTGAGGGATATGTATATGGGTGTTAGTAATATCATCTGTACTCTTCTATAAGTTTCAAATGTTTCATGATTTAAAACATTTTAAAGGAATCTAGAAATAATCAAGGTAATAAAGTTGGACTCTTTGGAAGAAAGGCATCCTTACTCTAATTTAGAAATTTGGGCTGTTTCTACCCAAGATCTCTTGGTAATCCCTCACCTAATTTTAAGAATGCTTCCATTGTGAAATCTTTTTTCTTCTTATCACTTCCCCTTTCAAAGGCATCAAGGTGTCATCTTTTCTCTTTTATCTACTTTGTTTTCTTACACTTTTCCTTTTCTTCTCTCAAACTAATTCCAAAATAATTCTAAAAGTAATTCTTCAAGCAATACTAAAACCTTGAAATATTTCATTCCTCATTCTCAAATTGTCACCTCTGGGTCATAAAGACAGTGCAAAGAAATGACACAGAATTCATGGTGGTCTCTTGTTAGCTTGGGATAACCTGCGGACTCCATTATTTAAACATATTTTGAGTAGTTACTTTGGCTAATAATAGACAGGAAAATAAACAAACCAAAAAAAAAGCAAAATCATGGGTGATTAGGGCAGAGAAGAAAACATGGACAAGACTGTAGTAGAATGCAATTCCAGGATCATCTACTGGGACTTAAGATTAGCCATACATAATGTTACATATTATGTTCACAGAATGTTACATTCTCAAATGAGTAACCTCAGGTGTTTTAAGTTAGGCAATATCTTAATATTAAAGAATGAGGCTTTGTTGAGTTGTAGTTTTCTTATTAACTAATCCACATTACACTTGTTTTATAGATTCAGAACAAGTGAGTAAGGAGTGAATTTAGTTTAAATACTGCAGTTGTGATTACCATTTTAGGATTCATCACAATGCAATCATTTGTTTTAGGTTGAACTGAATTTAAATTGCTATAAACTGAAGGGCTTCTTAAGTCTTTTCAATAAGATGTAACAAATGTCACACTAATATAAGAACAAACAATCAAAAACTTAATTTTATTAAAAAAAAACAACTCATAGAATCATCTACATCTTAAATCCTATGGCCAGAGTAGGGGAAATGGTCCAGCAAAATACCAGCACATTCTAGTTAGTCTTTCACTCTAAATAAAACCTATAATTTTAGACACCGCTCTAAAACAGAAACCTCAATTCATCTCTGTGTACTAACCAGGCAAAAAAAAAAAAAAAAAGGAGGTACTCACAGTATATGTCTTAGAATTTTAGGACTGGAACAGACTCTACAGATCATCTGTAATATGAAAACCTTGAAAACCTTGATTTCACGTGTAATAAATGTCTAAAGCTAAGAAACTACTTTTCCAAGAAACTTCCACTAACTGAAGGCTGATCTTGATCTCCAGTTTTCTTTTCTCTGTTTCATTTTTATCAACCTATTACCTAAATTATTATCTAATAATTACTACTACTGTTATTATTATTATCTCAATCATGAAAGAACTACTTTTCTTTTATGATCTAGTATTTGAAAAGAAAAATGGAGTTTTTTTCCCAAGATATGGAAGCAGCCAGTACATTACAGAGTGTGAATCTCAGAAATGCATCAGTGAAAAAACACCATACCTCCAGCGTGTGGCACTTTCCGCGAATTCTATTACAGAGAAGTTGGTAATTCTCCAGCACAACATTCAGCGCAGATGTCAATTCCTGGCCACCAGAGGGCACTTTTGCAGCTAATAACTTGATGTTGTCCTTGAGAATCTTCACTCTCACCTCCTTCTGTAGCACATCCTCTTTCGCCCTCTGTTCCAAGACAGAATGAACTTGAAAACCGGCTCCCTGTCTCAGGAACCAATTTCTTTCTTTTTCAAAAAATAACTAAGCCAAAATTAAAACATCCAGATGATTCTAACTACCTAATCAGAACATTATTAGGTAATCCCTACAGAGAGTGCTTGTGAAATAAGAATGCTAACTACAAAATTTCACTCATTATATACCCCAATGTACACAGTCCCCATGCAGACATTCTCATTTAATAACAGCACTGTTAACACCTAAGTTATCCCAAATTATGTTTACTGACAGGAAGTATTTTCAAAGTCTGGGTCCATAATAAGAATTAAGTGAATTAATTTTAATTGACCACTGGAAGTCGAGCAAAAATGGAAGTGCACCATGGTAGAAGTATTCTTTAAAAATAATATAAACATATTTTTTTCTCCTGTAACATAAGTATATCTATCCTTCTGATAATTAACAGCATTTCAAAGATGACAAAGTTATACTGGGAAGATCTGATCTAAAAGTAGCTTCCTGCCTGACTCTCCTTCCGTGCCTGATGAAGTCTCATACTCGGGAAAATCAACCTAAAACAGCCTTTCACTTTCTCTTGTAGCTCTCTTTACTACTTAATGGTTTTAAATTTCTTTAGGTTGGGATAAAATAATTAAGTGTAGTGGTTTTTTTAAAATCCTAATGGTTGTTTGGCAGAATAAAAATAAAATGTTGCCCAATCAAGAGTTTTAATCTCATTTTTTTTAAATTCTCATTCTTAGTGACCTTAAAAAAAAAAACAAGAACAAACAAACAACAACAAAAAAACCTCACAGAACTACAATGTCAATAGTGCAAATAAGATGGTTCTTAACATGGTAGGCTACCTTTAAAATACCTTATATACTGAATATTTTTAAAGTTTCAAGGAAAGCTACACTAAAAAACGTATTTCTGTGAAAATACTAAAATAAAAGTCCTTTTTATTTACTTTGACTCATATACAATAATGCATTGGTGAAAAACAATCCTTTTAAAAAATATCTGCACAGATTTTTGCTTTTGTTATACTTGTAGGCAAGCTGCAACTCTTATTTTTTTAAAAGTAGCTTTTAAGACACTATCTCCTTTGGCTTCGACACTGAAGGACACTTGAAGCAGTGTTGGAAAAGTGGGAATGATGTCCAGTTCTTTTATTATATAAAAAAAGAGAGTGTGCAAGACTACTGACACAGAAATATAAGTTTACAGGAAATACATCCTGTGGACCCAACTGATATTAAATCCCTTGACGACATTCCTAATACTCCTCTTACCTGCTCCAACAAAATTTTGGTATTCATGTGTGCCCCATGTATTAGCTGGAAGAATACAGCTGGTGAAATAAAGATAAACCCCAACCTAATTGGGAAGTCTCTCTTATTCTTTACAAAAAAATAACTCTTCCTGAAAATTTCTGGAAATAGATAGCAGTGATGGTTGCACAACATTGTGAATATAATTGATGCCACAAAATTTTTGAGTCATTCACTGTGGCTCACCAAGGTTCTAATGTAAGACATTTTCTCAGGGGCCCACAAGACTCAACTCATGGGCCAAGTTAACACGTGGACTCTCAACTTCCTATCCCTACAAAAATCATAGCAGCTGACCCTCCTTTTTTTTTGTAATTTGAAATCTTACTGTGAAAGATTATATGTACATTATCAGGCCTTACAGCTAGGTAGATGATTGACTGATTGATTTTAAAGGGAGGAGGGGAGATATAAAGCCTCTTGACCCTGACTGTCCCAGCCTCACCTTCATTTCCTCCACAGCATTCTCAAGCTCTTCTGGTGACTTGTATTCAAAATCCCTCTCCAGGTAGTCTTCTTCTGCTTGGGTCATCCATTCCTGCATCTCTGCCAAGTCTTTTTTCAGGTTCACCACTTTTTCCTGACTTTCAGACAACCTATTTTTTTGAATAGTAATCTAGGAAGGAAAAGCCATTCACTCGAATAAACAAATCCTGATACATTAAATGTCAACTTCTAGTTTCTAATATCAAAAGACACAGTAATAACTTTCCACAAAGAGTCTTAAGGTTTAAAATTCAGATGAAACCCTTTATACATTCTGTGCTGATGCTGTGGAATATAAGCAATAATGAAAACAATAATTATAACTGGGATTCGGTATCACATTTTGGACATTAATCTGGAAATATCTATTATAATTCTGAAAATGCATAACTGTTGACAGAGTAATACTCAACTGAAGGACTCTTACCTACATCCATAAAAGCATGTATTTCAAGGAAATCTACTCTAACCTTATTTATGGGGAAAAAAAACCCTGAAGCAACCAAAATGTCCATTTTTTCCTTTTTCACAGGATTCCCCATTAAGACTGCACTTTTTAAAAGCAGAGAAGAGTAGATTGCTATCAAAGATGTTGATACAACACTGCTTTACAAAATTTTGGTTTTGATAATCTACGGTACTTGTATATTCCACACAGATACAAAAAAAGTTACATTAGAAAATAGGTATTTGTCTGAATCAGGTTCAATAGCTTTTTTAACTATCTTAAGAAGCCTAAAAATATCTTTCAGAAAGATCGCTCTAACCACACACTGACTTCCGTGGGAGAAGATATCATACCACACAGATCATCCAGGGCTTACTTCACTATTCAACCTCCCGCTCAAATGAAATCTCGCAGTAGCGGTCACCCTGCCAGGGCTTGCCTGGCTGTGAAACTGACGGTGACAAAAGGGCAGTTCAGGAAGAGGATGGCTCTCTCGAGAGTAAGGGGGAATACTTAGTGGCCCTCCTGTTCCACTCTCCAAACAGGATCACAGTCATAAAAATAGGCACTAAATAGGAGCTTGGATTTCACTGCCCAACATGGTACTCAGAGACTCTACTGCCAGCAATATACACAGCCCCGCTTCCCAAGTCTTGTTGATCAACACTTTAACCTAGTGAACTTTTTTTAAAAATACAGATTTCAGGGCCCCAGTTCCCCCAAATTCTTTTTACTAGTAGTTTCCAAACACTAGTCAGTTATAGAATATTCATGGATCCACAAAGAAGTGAGAAAAATAAAGACACTGTAGCAAACTTTTCAAAAAAAGAAAAGCTTAAAATTATCATTAATTATCTGAGATTATATACTTTCTACATTTTGGCATTAAGATGTTTTTCCTTTCACGATATCATGCATATAATAGACTGTTTTTATTTGTTGATTTTATATGTCTATCCTTTCTTAGAAAAGTAAAAATTTGGCAACACGATGTTTGTCCAAAATTTCTTCAACCTTTTACTACTCAGTGATATACCACAGTCTAGAACGGCTTTAGAAAATTACATAGCAAGTGGCTGCCTCCTTGCTGGAGACACTTAAAAATTTCCCACGTATTTATTCCCATACTTTGAAACAATAATAATCCACAATTAATTCTACGTTGTCATATGTGTATGTATGTATATATGTAGATAAATAGATACACAGATCTAAATATCTATATGTACCTATGCAACCATCTAGCTATCCATCTAGCTATTGTCTTCCTTATTCCTCACTGTCACTTCCAAACCAGTTTCCTTATTTACTTCCTAAAAAAACCCTAGCTCCGGGCTTCCCTGGTGGCGCAGTGGTTGAGAATCTGCCTGCCAATGCAGGGGACACAGGTTCGAACCCTGGTCTGGGAAGATCCCACATGCCGCGGAGCAACTAGGCCCGTGAGCCACAGCTACTGAGCCTGCGCGTCTGGAGCCTGTGCTCCGCAACAAGAGAGGCCACGATGGTGAGAGGCCCTCACACTGCAATGAAGAGTGGCCCCCGCACCGCGATGAAGAGTGGCCCCCGCTTGCCGCAACTGGAGAGAGCCCTCGCACAGAAGCAAAGACCCAACACAGCCATAAATTAATTAATTAATTAATTAATTAATTAATTAATTAAAAAACCCCAGCTCCTTCAAGCACATGTCATCAAATTATAGCACATTTAAAGGAGTCTGAATTTGGCTAGAATATAAGATGATACTATGAAAGTATTTTAAGTGTGACAATGATACTGCAGTTTCGTAGAAGATTGTCCTCCTTCATGGAAGAAGCATGCTGAAGTATTTAGGAGTGAAATGTCATAATATTTTCGACTTCCTATCAAAACTACATATATAACAAAAAAAAAAAGGTATGCGTGTGTGTGCCTGTGTGTGTGTGTATGTATGTAAAGAGAGAGGGAGGAGAGAGAGAAAAGGCAAATGTGGTAAAACATTAACAACTGGCAAATTTAGGAATGGCTTATGGCCGTTCTCTCGACCATTATTTCAACTTTTCTTTAAATTTGAACTTGTTCAAAAAAAGGAATTCGGGGGGAAACAAAATAAAATACTCGGGGATGCAAATATAAAAATTTCCTGTATAAACATTAAACAAGAAACATTGTATTAAGAGATATGTGCTACCTACACAACTGTCTGTGGGGTATTCCTGCATTTCACATTTTCTCCTCTTGTTTTTTACCCCTTTCTCACTCACTTCAGCTGTATGCATCCTCCCTATTACTTCACTAACAAAACAGAAGCAATCAGAAGAGAACTACGTCATATTCCTACTGTACACATAGTTGCCTTCCCTTCATTACCACAGAGGGACTACCTAATCGCAATTCTTTCACTTAGAGGGGGGACCTCATCCCCTCTTGCCTAATCACAGACTTTGCTTCAGCAATTCACTTCTCTCAATCTCTTCTGCATCATTTTCTCTTTCTAAATGAAGTCCTTTTCGGCATGCAAACTTCCAGTAATACCCCTTATTTTTAAAAATTACAAAAACAGCTCTTTGGATCCCCACGTCCCTTCCAGCACCGACCTCATTTCTCGGCTCCCTTGAATAGAGAAATTCTCAAAGTTGGTTACACTTGCCCCAGTACTTCATTTGCTTTCCTCTCCTCAACATTCTCCAATGCGATTTTCTTTCCCACCACTCCACTGGAACCACTTTTCTCAAAGTCCATAAAAGCGATCATCTTGTCAAGTCTAAAGCTTGCTTTCCAGTTCTGATTAGTCTCAGCAGTCCTCAGCATTGAGCACTGTGAAGAGCTTTCTCCACTTGGCCACTGGGGCCTCACGCTCTCCTGGCATTTCCCCTCTGGCTGACCTTTCCTCCTTAGCATCTTTGGCCAGTGGTAAGTGCTAGAGACCCCATTTGCATGTCTCGTAATCTTGAATTTAATCCTTCCAGTATGGAAAGCATCACTTCACCTGCTCCCACAAAAGCTCCTCCTTGAGTCTTCACCATTTCAGTAAATAGCACCACAATTCACACAAAGTGGAAGCTTTGCAAAAATCCTGAGCTGTCGTTAACTATTCACTTTTCCTCATATCACATATCTAATCCATTACTAGACTCCCAGCTCCATTTTCAAAATATAGTGCAACCCAACATTTCTCATGACTTCCACCACTATCTCCCTAGTCCAAGGGGCCATCCTCTCTCTCCAAGACTGCAATAACCTTTAAGTATTCTCCCCATTTTTATTCTTGCTTTCCCAGAGCAAATTATCCACATGGAAGCCAGAGTGATCTTAAAAGATCTTTCATGTATTAATTCCTTGCTCAAAACACTCTGCCTTCCATGTAAAATCATACTTGAAATAAAAGTCAAAATCTATGCTTCAAAGGCCATATACAGTCCATCTCTACCTACCTTCTGACCTCAAATCTTCCAATTCTCCAACCTGTTAACTCCTTCCTTCATTCTATTCCAGCTACAACAACTTTCCTGTTCTTTATTGAATATGTCAAGCTCATTCCCACCCAGGGGCCAAAGGTACAATAGTACCCTCCCTTCATTAAAAAAAACATGACCCAATTCTGGCCCCAACCTGCCACCCATGCTGTAGTTATTCTAGACCACAGTTTTTCAAACTGGAAGGGCTATAACATCAGTTTACTCTGTCAAGAGAAGCCACTATCTACCTCTTGAAAACCACAGGCAGTGAAGTTTAAAAACTCACCTCTTTGCTACATTTCTCCAGTTGTGTTTGGTAGTCAGCTAGTTTTGCTTGCATCCAGGTTTTGATTCCAGCAACTGGAGAGCTTCGAAGGTTAGCTTCTATTTCTTTCATGTCTTTCAGAGATGATTCAGTTGTTTCTATTTCATTAACAAATGCCTGAAAACATAACATAAGCCCTTGTTGAGTTCATGCCTATATAAGTAGATGCCATTATTACAGTTTGTCTGCCTGTATCCCTGCAAATATTTTAAGAACAGACTGCTTGGGAGTCAGGACTTTTAACTACTTAAGAAATATTGTCTTAAGAAATTCATTTCACCTGGATGTTTCGTATAGCCATCTGCCAAATTAGATTGGAAATACTTGACTCTCAGCAGGGAATAGTACTTTTAATTAATTTAGAGAAGCTTAATGATTTCATCAAATATAAAATGCAAGAAGTATTACTGGCAAACTTCATTTGTAAAATATGTTTTTTTTAAAGCCTCACCATGTGGCACAATAAGAGTGATATACAATTGGTAATTATGACACTAAGATTGTCACCGTACATAAAACAGCAGCTACTAATGAACTAATAAAATTGCTCTTATGTTCCCCACCCAAAATTTAATCCAAAAAAGAATAGATACATGTATATGTATAACTGAATCGCTTTGCTGTACACCTGAAACTAACACAACATTGTTAATTAACTATGCTCCAATATGAAATGAAAATTTTTTAAAATTCTATAACCATGGCCAAAAACAGAAATATGAAAAATCAGTCATTTGTTGACTAGCTATAAAGTCAAAAAAAGGTTTATGATGAAAGATATTTTATCTAGGTTCATTGTCATGTCATATTCTTACAATTTTAATAAGAGCAGCAAATAAGAAGAAGAAGAAAATGTTATTTAGTACAGCAGGTTCCCTAGATCAGCAGAACTCACAGAGCACTGGTCAAGCTGTCTTTGTAGCCCTTCCGCATCTCCTTGGACAGCCTGCTCTTTCATTAAGAAGTCTTTCACACCATCCATCCACTTCTCAATGACTTTCGAATCAGCCTAAATCAAACACAATAACAAAGGGGGATATTACTCAGTGGCATTCAACCTACTACATCTCAAGATCTATTGCTACTGGGAAAAAGGCAACTTTTCAAAACTCTGATAGCATCATTTTCATTTATTTTCTTTCTTTCTTTTTTAAACTTCCAACATTGAAAATAATTATTTTCTTCATTGTTGCCTAAAATCCTCATGAGATGATATCTTGATCATTCTAAAAATTTCAAAACACTCTCCAGTGAACAAAGTTATTTTGCTTAACGTGAGCAATATCTATGATTAAAAATTCAAATTAAAGGTAAAAAATGCTTTTCTGGGTATAATCAGCTTAAAAATCTTTCATTCTCATATAATTTAGAACAATTCTCTCCTTAAGTTGGCTACTCAAAGCAGGAGTAAATAAATAGTACAGTGGAGGGAATACAATAGATTTTTCTTAGTTCTGCGGTTGGATGCCTTGTTATCTAAGAACCCAGTATGGTCCACTACCCAGCTCCATTCTTTCATCCAACATTTACTAAGCACCCACTGTTATCCAGTTACTGTGTGTGGTACTGGGGGAAATGAGAAAGGGAACATTTTGCAGAAAGAATGAGACTTCAGACAGGTAGTAACATTGGAACTGGACCTTGAAGACTACAAATAATTAGGTCCAACTTAGCTCCAAAACTAGAGTAAAGTGATGGTCATTTCTTTCCAAGGTCCCCCATCCATCATTGGTTGGTCTGATTTGTTATTTTCCCTTTCATTGAGCTGAATTTGTTTCCTTGTACTTTCCTCAATTATTTGCTTCTCATTCCTCCCTAGGAATGGAAATAAATTAACTATCTTATTCAAAAACAACCTTCAGATTGGAAGGCAGCCACTATGTCTTCCCTTAGTCTTTTAGTGATTAAACACTCCCAATTCTTTCCATGATGTCTCTAGTACATGATACCCAGATACTGCACTCAACACTGTAATCAACATGCTCTGAAAATTACATCAACTTTTTAATGTACTTAAAATATGCCACCAAGAACCAAGTACTCTTATCCTTAAAATGTTGCAATGAATGACGAAGAGGGAACCTAACTGGTATTTCACGTATGGATATTACATTCAGAAAATGCCATCTAAATTTTTTTTTCATTTTTATTTTTCGTATTGTAGAGTTGGGTTTTGTTTCCTTCATTTCTTTAAATTTGTTTAGAAATATATTATTCATAATATTATGGTTAGCTAAAACTCCAAAATTCCCACAACTACCTCAAAAGTACATTTTCCCTATCCCATACTGTTTAATTGACTTCTGTAATAAATTCAGAACTTGATATTTATAAATACTAAATTTTGCCTTGTTATGTTAACGATACTAAACACTACAACAATAAAAAGCCAACAGAATGATTTGAATTTTTAGTCTCTCCACTTTCTTATCAGCTGTGCCTCCCAGCTTTCTCTTATCTGCAAATCTGACAGTGAGCTATCCTTTTTCTGTTGGGTTTTTTGGGGTTAGGTTTTGGGGTTCTTTCCAGATGAAAAATAAGGCCAATTACAGTGCCTACCTGAGCATTCCCCCTGAGGACACCATCTCATTCATTAACCAACAAACGTTTCAGCTTCGTTTTCAAAACATGGGAATCAGCATAATACTAGCATCTAAGTAGCTTTCCACTTCCTTCCGATAAGGTTATAAGAGATTTTCTCAAATACTTTGCTGATATCAAGACTTACCCAAAATGATAGTTTGTCAGCATTATTTGAACTAAATGAGCACACATGAAATGTGAGACTATGAACCTGTATTATCTAATAATCTAGTATCCCTCCTCCAAAAAATAAATAAAAGCAAGCAGTACTTAGGAAATGAGTGCGGACAAGGCTTATGAGTGGTATCCATGCTGATTCCTGGTGACCACCACATTCCTTCCTAATCACATATAAGATCTCTGGTTGATCATTCATCTACAGCTTTGCCAGAAACTGACATCAAGCTTACTTCAGGTCTTTAGCTTCTAGAAAATAATGTTCCCCTTATTTAGGACATTCACCCATCTCCATTTTTTTCTGGTAATTTCCTCACAAGTTGCATAATCCGACCTTGAGATCATGGGTAAAATCCCACGTTACTCAGGATGTAGATTTAGGCATCTGAAGGACTGTGTCGTTTTTCCATCTAACTCATAATTCAGGCTCTAATGCACCCTCAATAATGACCATTCTCCACTTTCTAGTTTGCAGGGTCATTCTCTGATGAAGATGGGAAGCAAAAAGTGCTTATATAGCTGGGCCTTTCTGTCTCCTCTATTCATGTTATACCACTCTGTGCAAGCACTTCCTCGTTCCCCTTCTCCCAAGCAAGCTTTCAAAGACCTTTCAGTCACACTGAGCACTTTCCCCAAGCTTCCTTTCCCTCTCTCTGTTCTTTAGCCTGTCTGTCACTATTCTCATACACCCACACTACTCTTATAGATTTTCAACTGGTGACATATCTCTTCTTCTGGGTTTGCTCCAGCATTCTCAGATCTTATCCTAGAAGACTGCTTAGGAAGACATGATCAGGGCAGGGTGGAGTGGGGTGTGTAAAAGATAAAAGTGCAAAAACAGAGAAAGTACGAATATATCTGTAGAGTTCATAAAGGGCCTTTTTAACTGTCCATTTAACTTGTTACCACTTCTTGCACTGTTAATCTCCAGTCTGAACTTTTTAAGAATTCAAGGCAGCATTACTGCTGCGTAACTGGGCAATTCATTAACTCTAGTTTGAAATAAGGAAAATTGATAGTCTCCTGGGCCAAGAATTTTTGAACTTTATATGGAAGCATTATATTCCAAGAAGGTTTTAACCACAATCAGCCCTGACTGAAGCAAGCAGCCTCAGTGATCCCCATCATTGGCACAGGAGAGGAAATTTTATGGCATCAACCCCCTTCCTCCCTCCTTCGGACACATACAGACCCTTGTGAGCAAACACAATTCACACACACCGGCTCTTCCTCTTACAGTGAAACATGAGAAAAAAGAAAGAGGCAAGCAACAGACATAGACAAGCCACGTAGACCAACTGATGATCCCAATAGGAACAAAGGGAACAGAGAGGAATCTGAAAAGTGTTTTCATGACTAAAACTCCTGCAGGTAATCCTGACCACACTGAGTTCTAAGACAGGCAGTGTGCCCCATGAAAAGAAAGACCAAGGTCTGAATACCTAGTTCAGCACCTTACCAGCCTTGAGGCCTTGAGAAACTAATTTCTCAATTTCTCTTCTGGGAGCTTCCATAGCTCACCTATGAAATAGGAATAATAACAACTGCCTCGCCTGATTGTTTTGAAAAACAGAGATGGTACAGAGCAGGTATGCAGTAAATGGTAGCTAGTATTACTCAGATCTACAAAATCAAGTGCTTTATTACCAAGATTAACCCCATGAAAGAATTACCACTTCAAGTTCTGGTGTCTATTCCTAACAGACACTTCATAGGAATGAGTAACCAGGGTGAGTACATATTTGTATAAGCATCCGTTTAATGTGTTTAAATGCTGCCAACATTAATGCTTGTTCCGTCACATAACTCATGTTCAAAAGTGGCTGTTTGAAAGAACTACTGCTTATGATAGTTCTGACTAGACCCAGCTAAATTCAGCTCAGCAGAAGGAAGCCAAGTACATGAGGAAAGGCCCAAACTCTAGAAATGCCTGATAACAGAAGCTTCACAAGGCATCCCTACCCCGTGGCTACACAGTGCGGGGAAGGTTTTTAGGTCACTAAGATCACTACTAGCAGCCATTTGTGTGCAGGTAAATGCGGGAGATAGACAGCTCTGCTCTGCCCTGTAGCATCTCCTCTTTCCCTAGAAGGAAAATATTATCTCAATCCACTTGCAGCAGATGTTTCCTGTGCTTTTAAAAA
The DNA here is from genome assembly GCF_949987535.1 of Balaenoptera acutorostrata. Classification (NCBI taxonomy): domain Eukaryota; kingdom Metazoa; phylum Chordata; class Mammalia; order Artiodactyla; family Balaenopteridae; genus Balaenoptera; species Balaenoptera acutorostrata. The sequence goes on from NC_080077.1 coordinate 21,078,971, forward strand.
AAAACCAGAATCTGCTCATCTTCAGGTCAATTGTACAGCAAAGAGGTTACAAAGAAAGTGAAGGAGTTCACATGAAGAGTGTTCCTCTGCCCATTTAAAAATCACTCAGCTGATGCACTTATGAGTTTCTAATGCACAATAATGAGTATTTAATTTTTTCACCATCTACATCGACTTGCAGAATGAATATAGAAATAGAGATATATGGAGATATTTAAATTGGGTAATTTCTAACTTTCTATCTTCTCTGGGGAGACTTCAGTTCTTTTAGAGCAATATGAAAAACTTTAAAATACTAGTAAATTTCTGAAATAAATGTCTGTTATTATTTCACATGCAACAACAAACTGTAAGTACTAATCTAGGGTAAGCATTTCTCATTCCTATTTATACTCATAAATTCTCAGAAAAATATAAAATGACTAATATGGTAGTTTTGAAAACCAAAGTATGGAATACTCTCGTTTGGAGGGGTCAAAACGCTACATTGACCATCACTGCTCAAAAGCTCTGATTTGTAAGCACTTTGGATGAGTAACACCTGCTGCTGGGTCACAGAAAAGGAATGTGAGGTCATTAAAACAATTCCTTTAACCCTACACACCCCATCTCCTAGCCCGCAGCCCCTGAGCCAGGGACAGAAGAAATCTGAAGCCTGGTAACTCTGGATTCAATACAATAAGATTCCAAGGTACACAACTTCCTCCCAGGATTTTATTCACAGCTAAATTCTTGGCATTTTATTTTGCTCCTCCCCCACCTGTTGGAATGTCCACAGCTTTTTAAGCAGCCAATATCTAACCCAGGATATAGGCAAAAGAATTGTGAAAACCAAATTAAAACAGTATTTTAAGGCAGTAGGGTTTTTTTTATCTGTTTTATAATGTTCATTAACCTCAAAGCACTCTAAAAAGAAGTGTTCCCCCGCTTAGTAGGGAAGGCCAACAGTGACTTTGTTACTACATTTATTTATCAGAAACCACCAGAGTTCTTAAATTTAAGGTTCAGAAAGCACCAATATTCCCTTTATTGAAGTAAAATGCATTCAGAATGAGAAAAAAAAACTCTTATGAGATCATTCGATCAGTTATATGTTACCTAGAAAGAATTAAATCAGCTATACTGCATATTTTTGTTAGAAAATATTTACCATTGGGTTTTTACCCTGAAATGTGTTCCAAAGTAATTTCTACACCTGGTTCTGCATGTCTCAGAGCTCCAGCACGTCCCCTTCCCCACTCTGCGTGAGAACACAGAGTGTTCAGTGTGTGTCTTTGCTCAGCAACCGAAGGAAGAGGTCTGACTACATGGGTGTCCTGCCAAGGACAACTGGGCATTTAGATTTTATAGATCCAACCTCATTAGACGGGACGAGTGTGTATGATGTCTGCAGGCACCATCAAGGCAGAGCCCTTCACATCCGCTTACCTGCAGTACCCCAGACAAGGTTCCTGTGCTCAAAGAGCTCATGCCCTGGGGGAGGACAGACAGGCAGGTCTCAGCCATAATAAAAGCTGGCCTGAGACAAGGTTCTTGTGAAGGTGTAAACAACGGGTAGAAGAAAAGGGAATAATTAGCTGCAGGTGTGATGGTGAGTAAGACCAAAGACTGCTTGTAGAAGCAGCTTACACTTAAAGGAGGAACCAAGGAGGCTGTGAATTCCTAGCAAGTAAATGACATTTCCGGAGAAAGGCAATCGTCCAATGTGTTCTTTGTGACCCACCGCACTGTCTCCCCACCCGAAGCAGTGCACAGGAGAAGATGCAGACAGGGCTGCAGGGCAAGGAAAGGGCAGGAGCTATGAGATGTGCATGAGAGCACTTTGTACTATTATGGCAAAGACAACCAGATCCTTTCCAGAAATACAACTGGCATCAGTGTAGACAGTGAATTCAAGAGAGGAGAGGTTGCAAGCAGGAGTCAGATTTAAAGGGTAATGGGATTACATGGCAAAAGGGCAACAGATTACATGAAAGTCTGCAAACAGAAGAAGGGGCTCAAGAGGTGGTCCAAAGAGGAGGGAGCATTGGTAAATACCAATATAAGAAAGAGTTTTGTGCGGGCCTTGAGGACAGTTTCACAATTTCATGGTTATACCACCCTGCAGGGGATCCTGAATACGGGAAAGGAAATAATATGAAATACCCTTGCAGCCCCTGAATTCAAAAATGTTATTGCTGGTGATAAGTGGCGTCTTGGGATTTGATAATATTTAATCCCCATAACTCATAAGAAAGTCATGTCAGTAAAATCAACAGTGAAAATATTACCTTTTTTGTGTATTTTTAAATATTTTGCTTCCTGGAAGGAGTGGTAGGTCTTTCCATGAGAGTTTTTAAAAGTACCAATTAACATTTTAATTCTTAAGTACAGGAAGTGAGGTTATTAATTTGGCATGTAATAGATAAAAAAAGAAGAATTTAAGAACATATTTGAGCATGACACTGTGAATAACAATGCTGGCCCAACCTCTACCTGTACAAAAGAAACCAGCCATGTAGATAAAGGAAATGCAGGCACATAAGGAAAACAGTATTTGTCAACAAATAACAGAAAACTAAAACTTGCACATAAACAGATAACAAGATAACCTGACAAGTATTGTAGGATGGTAGGAAAAAAGTAACTGCATAGCTATGAAAATACTTTCAAAGTTTAAATGTGCTGTGTCAATGAAAAGCATTATTATTTTGAGTAGTGGGATTGATACTCCAATCCATACTCATGCATTTGTGTACCGTCTATTTACATATCCCTCAAGGAGTTCCAGTATCATCTGGTTCTGTCAATGTGGAAAAAATGATTAGAATTAGTAATATTCAGGAACTTTTCTTCCTGACTTTGAGCATGTTAACCTCAGCAAGGATCACTGTTAATGTTAGCTGCCTCCAGGAAAGGAAATGGTATTGGGGAAGAAAGGGAACTCTAAATGCTCACTCTCAATACTTCTCAATTATTCAATGTCTTCAGTAAGCAGTATTTATGTATCTCTTATATAATTTAAAATGCATTTTAAAAATAAACAAGTCAACCACTTTGTTCCTAAGATACATCATCATAAATTGGCATTGAATCAAAAACCTACTGTACTTCATGCCTTAAAGACAAGTAGAACATGAATGCCTAAAAAAATAGATACCAGGTCATTGAAAAAGGAAAAACAATTTTAACCTGTAAATGAATATTTACTGCAATTATCTCTAGGGGAAAAAGTAAAAGTTTTTCTAAGTGAATTGTGAGTAATCAAGTAACAAGCAATTCCTTCAAAGCAAATAAAGGAGCAAAAATGTTCTTTAGAAATAAACATTTCAATAAAGAAGTTGAATTAGGGCATACTGACATCGTCAACAATCTTATAGTTAGGAAACAAAAAATAAATTAAAAATTTGTAAGTTACATTCCAAATCTGTTACTGTAATAAAAGCAACCAAAACAAAAAAAACCTAAATATCCAGACACAGGTGCTTAAAGTGAGATATTTTTAATGGAAATAAATGTGGCATATGCTCCAACTGGCCACTTTAAGTGCCTGGACTTGCTACATTAGTAACAACCCAGTAAAGCCCACATCTGGATTACTATCACCACAGAACTCTATTTTGTGTTTTGGAGGAATGTTTATTCTCTTTAAATTCCATATTAAAATATTGGCATGCATTTAGCTAACCCTAAAATAAATACACTTTTAAGAGTCAAAGGAGATTAACCATTAGATTAATCTTCACCTGTAAATTTCCTGAACTACATCTCAGATTTAAATATGAAAACAAAGCAATGATCTTTTGAATTTGATCAAAAAAGAACTGTGAAAAACTCATGAAAAAAGAATAAGTATAATCCAAAAAGTCACAGCTACATGAGCTGTGTGGGAAATACTTAATCCAGCATTGCTCAACCTTGGCACTACTGACATTTGGGCCAGAAAATTCCTCCATTGTGGCGGTTGTCCTGTGCATTCGCTGTAACCTTGGCCTCTACCCACTAAGGTGCCAATAGCATCCCTCCCTTCCCCACAGGTGTGACAACCAAAAATGTCTCCAAACATTAATAAATGTCCTTCTGGGAGGAAAATGACCCCTGGTTGAGAACCACTGACAATCCAATGCTTGGATCATAACCAAAAATTTTAAATTATGAATAAGGGTAATTTGGGTTTTTAAAGTTGGAAAGAATTACAACTGAAGACAGACAAGGGGAAGTGGATCCACTCACAAAATTAAATGAGCCAAAAATACTGAACCACAAAAAAAACCCTCCTCTTCAAAATTAATGGTTTGTTCTAATGAGATCTCACTGTAAAACTGCAGCTTAAACTTAGAGAAAACCACTTCCTTCCACTACCACCACACACACACACACACACACACACAGAGCCCTTGCCATCTTTATTCTCCCGGTCATGAATTGGAACTGTCCATTGACTCCTGTGTGAAAGAGCTTCCCTCAAAGTTCAGTGATCACCACACTTGCTGGTCTTTCTGGATCTCTTCACACTGATCTGTATAGTCCACCAGCTTCTACCACATGTTCTCTGATTTTGATTTTTAAAACATCATTTTCATAAATTTTGTCTCATATATATTCATAAATTTAATCTCATATATATTCTCTTGGGATCTAAATCCAAATATATGTGTGTGTGTGTGTGTGTGTATATATATATATATATATATATATATATATGTGTGTGTGTAAAATCTTCAAATCCAAATATATATGTAAAATCTTCAAATCCAAATATATAATATATATATACACACACACACATATATATATCCCCAAATCTAAATCTATTACTAATCTCATTTTATTCACTGAAAAATATTATTGAGAGCCTTCTCTGTGCCAGGCACTGTACGAGAAGTATACCCTGGGATACATCAGTGGAGGAAAAAAACCACAAAAGACCAAGGTAAAGAGGCACTGGAGGGGGGGGGGGGCGGTAGGGAAGAGGGTGCAATTGGTTCATTCTTCATCCAGACCTTTTCTATTAGAAAACCAGGTGATTTGGAAACTTCACTACTTCACTTCTCCATCTTCCTCAGAGGTGAAATGTTAAAATTCTGACTGTCCCGTCTGACATGGACTTTGACCACTTTCTCCTACGTCCTCACATTTATCCTTTCCTCTGGAACTCTCCATCCAGTTGACCTCTACCAAGAAACCTTTTTGCAAGGCCAAAGGAGATAAATGTGTTCCCCAGCACATTAAAAGTATGTCTTTGGTTGGGATTTATACATGCCAACTTAAGTACGTAATAAACATGGGGCCAGAAAGAATGCAAAATACTCAAATAATAGTTACTGATAATTACTATTTTACTCTGTAATAAACTTAAACTCCTAATGTCCTTTAGATTTACCTCAAAAGTTCTGAGTTTGGGGGTAATTTCTTCAAGCAAATGCAGATCTTTGGAAACCTTGACCTTTAGTCTGTTCCACTTTCCTTGAACATCATCAAATTCTTGCTTATACAGTTTTTCTACATCTGGAGAAACATTTTGCTCCAAAGCCTTTGTTTCTTCTGCAAGTTTATGCAGTATAGGTTTTTGATTCTCTAGGATTTCATCAAGTGCCTGGAAAACAGTTTTCAAGATTAAAAATACACACAATAATTTGTCTGTGCAGATGTAGTAATACTGGCTATAAACAGTCAAAGTCACTTTTTAAAAAGAATTTGATCAAAAAAGAATTGTGAAAAACTCATGAAAAAAGAATAAGTGTAATCAAAAAAGTCACAGCTACATGAGTTGTGTGTCGTTTAGACACAATGTATCCTCTGCACTAAAAACCAGCGGAACAACAGGCCCAGTGAGGGCCCAGTGTGTTGGGCTCCATGGTGGATCTGTTGCATCTGATGAAATAGTGCAGAGGCACATATCTTAAATGACCAGGGAAGCATTTTCATTCAATACAGTAAAAAAACAACACAATCGATTGTCTTCATTTCATTAAAGATACTTTATATGGTTGAGAATTTTAAGCTAGTCACAATAGAAGGAGAAAAGATGCTTTTATTCTATTAAAAATATTTAATAACTATCTTTTAGCTGACGTCCTACATTATAGTGATTAACCTTCAAATTACAAGAAATATAAGAAATGTTTGACTAATTTTGACCAAAACTAATATATTTTTTAAATAGCTGAAAAAATATTTCAAAATATGTGATATGAGATATTAGAAATGAGCCTAAACTTCTTAGGTCTATAGGTCTTAGGACCTATAATATATATTACCTTTTCTTCCTGCAGGGCCTTCTCCACCTTTGCAAGATCATTCAAGACATTCAAAGACGTCTGGGCCTTATTTTCGGAATCATTTAGCAGATCTGTCAGCGTTTTCAGTGTTTCCAAATACGTACGTCCAGGTCGGCTCTTCAGTTCTGTTTATTTAAAAATACTTACTTTGAGAAAGTAATGGCAGGAAACTAATATTGTTATACGTACTGTTAATCTTCCTATTTAATAAGTGAATTCTAATACATAAGAAGTTAAACTCTGTAATTAAGATTAAAAAGGGTCTCTGTTAGAGACACAATAAATCACTCCATTGGCATTTCTGAGAGTCATATAGTGACTTCATTCCTGCGGATGTTGATGTTTAAAATATTAAGTAACCCACCATCATTTTTCTCCATTTCATCATGATGAAATGACTCTCTGAAGATGGTACTACAATGTTCCTTTTGTCTCATATAATCTCCTTTTCCCCAGTAGCTACACAAAGAATAAAAGGAGACAAAGATCCCCTCAACCAGTCTTCCTCTAAGTTCAGGCGTGTAGACAAACTGCCATCCACAGAGGGGTGGACGTTACACTGAACACCACAGCCAGGCCGCACAGGTACCCTGAGAAATAACGGCTGCACAAGGCAGCTGGAGTGATGTCTACTTCAGCCACTGATGTCAAATTTACAGACAAGCAACACTTGTGTAGAGAGGAAGACAGTTCATTTGACGCACAAAGAGGTGAAACCAAGTAGCAGCAAAAGTCACAACAGCCAAAGGGTGGAAACAACCCAAACGCCCATCTACAAATGAATGGATAAACAAAATATAGTGTATACATACAATGGAATACTACTCAGCCTTAAAAAGGAAGGAAATTCCGACACGTGCAACCCACACAAAAGAACTTTGAGGATAAGTGAAATAAGCCAGTCACAAAAAAACAAAAAAATGTATGATCCCACTTAGGTGACGTATATAGACTAGTCAAACTCATAGAAACAGAAAGTAGAATGGTTGTTGCCAGGGGCTGGAGGGAAGAAGGAATGAAGAGCTGCTGTTTAACGGGTACAGAGTTTCGGTTTCACAAGACGAAAAAGTTCTGGGGATGGGTTGCACAACAATATGAATATATTTTCCACTACTGAACTCTACACTTTAAAATAGTTAAAATGGTAAATTTTATGTTATGTATATTTTACCACAATTAAAAACAACAAAAAAAATAAATTTACCAAGTGTTTTAAAGTTAAGAAACTGAACATTTAAACTGCTTTGTCGGGGCTTCCCTGGTGGCGCAGTGGTTGAGAATCTGCCTGCCAATGCAGGGGACACGGGTTCGAGTCCTGGTCTAGGAAGATCCCACATGCCGCGGAGCAACTAGGCCCGTGAGCCACAACTACTGAGCCTGTGCGTCTGGAGCCTGTGCTCCGCAACAAGAGAGGCCGCGATAATGAGAGGCCCACGCACCGCGATGAAGAGTGGCCCTCACTTGCCACAACTAGAGAAAGCCCTCGCACAGAAACGAAGACCCAACACAGCCATAAATAAATAAATAAATAAATAAATAAAAATTAAACTTAAAAATAATAATAATAAAATAAAATAAACTGCTTTGTCAAAAATGAAAGCATATGGGCTTCCCTGGTGGCGCAGTGGTTGAGAGTCTGCCTGCCAATGCAGGGGAAACGGGTTCGAGCCCTGGTCTGGGAGGATCCCACATGCCGTGGAGCGACTAGGCCCGTGAGCCACAACTACTGAGCCTGCGCGTCTGGAGCCTGTGCTCCGCAACAAGAGAGGCCGCGATAGTGAAGAGGCCCGCGCACCGCGATGAAGAGTGGCCCCCACTTGCCACAACTAGAGAAAGCCCTCGCACAGAAACGAAGACCCAACACAGCCATAAATAAATAAATAAATAAATAAAAATTAAAAAAATTTTTTTTAAAAATGAAAGCATATTTTGTTACAGCAAATTGAAAAGGAGGTACTCTCAAACGCTTCACAGTCTAAGTTAACTGAATTCAATAAACAAAGAGTATGGTGGCCAAATGCCTTTCCAGAAGAAAGGAAACATGATACATTTGCTTACCATGCACATACAGAGTCTTACAAGTCATTATATAATTTACGATTGCTGCAAGGAAGGGTATGGTTAAGTGTGTAGCTGTTTAGCATGCACTCCCCATAACGTTACATAATGCAACACAATTCCTGACTTAAAAGCCAAGGAGAAAAAAATATAATGTATGAGGGATGAGCTTTCAAAACCTTTAACAGTTAACTTTCCCAAACCAGGCTTATTTCAGAAGTAAAAACTCTTGAAAATTTTTCAGACTTTGAAAGAGGAAGACGATTTCTTTGAAAAGAGGAGATGGCATTGCTAAAACTGCAACCATTTTGAGCAAACAGAAGCAAATGATCATTCTTTTTAGGCCTGCTAGTAATGATTATCAGCTGGCCTCCTTCAGTGAAAAGGAGAAACAACATGCCTAAAAAAACTCTTTAAAAATCATCATGTCCTATTAACCCAATTTTAATAGCACATGAAAGCTGTCTGCATTTTCACAAACAAGGGTGAGTCCAGGAAATAGCCTGAGTATACTTTAAGAACTGGAACAGTACCAGGCACAGAGGAAAACAGAGTGAGGCTGGTGCAAAACAAGCAAGTGTACTAAAGGTCTAAATATCGGGAGTAATTTTTAAGTTAAGGCAAACTGAGAAAGGAGATGGTGGGCTTGTCTAATAAGAAAACGCAAGAGAATGGGTTTACCGTTCTCGAGCTGTTGGTGACGCTCCTCTAAATCCTGTTGCACAGCTTGGTAACGGCCCACAAAGCTCTCAAAATCCCGCTGGACAAAATCTGGGGCAGAAGGCTGAGACTTCAGGGCTGAGCAGCTTGCACGCAGCATTTCAATTCTGGGGTGGTGGCTACGGAGGTCTGTTAATTCTTGCTATGAAGAGAAAATATGACCACATGATTCGCTGAAGATGAACATCCTCACAGAAAGTTAATCAGAGCAGAATTAACCTAAAGTTCATGATACAAGGAACATCTTCTTAAATACAGGACTGGACACAGAATTCTTTCATGTTCTGGATGGTTGTGTCTTTACCTGACAGGAATCCTTCAAGCTTGGCAAGGACTGCTGGGGAGATTCTGAAAAGGGCGTGTGTTTTACCCACTCCTCTTTTGTCTTTACGGTCTTTTCAAGCTCATCAAGGTGCTTAAAATAAGCATTTATATCTTCCTGTAGTTGAATCTTTCGTGCTAGATCTTCCAAATGCTGGGATATATTCTTCCATTCTGATAATACCTTCTCCAGAACATTTTTTATTTCTTCAGTAGGAAGACCTTCTACGCAGACATGAAAAATAAGCAGACACTTTATAAATTATTACAAAGTTTGTTTTGGATTTGTTATAAACATTCTAACCTATTCAAAATAATGAGGCAATGTCATACATAATGATCACTCCCTTAAGTCCCTTTTAACACAACAACATTGTAATGATGCACTTAAAAATAACTAAGTTTAATTCCTTGATAAAAACAGGAGAGGGGGAGCTTAAAATAGCAGTTCAGGAGGGGGACGGCCAACACAAAAGGCACATAAGTGGAGTGTCAGCCACTGCCTTTTCTACAGAACATGTGTCTCCATCCTTGGCAACCTACTGTTCTACTAGTTTCTAGTCTGAGCACGAGAAATAAAATGAACTGTCTGGACTTGTCTGGGGCTCTGACATCAGAAGGTAGACCCTCTGTCATCAAGAGAAACAGCTGGGGGCTTCCCTGGTGGTGCAGTGGTTGAGAATCTGCCTGCTAATGCAGGGGACACGGGTTCGCGCCCTGGTCTGGGAAGATCCCACATGCCGCAGAGCAACTGGGCCCGTGAGCCACAACTACTGAGCCTGCGCGTCTGGAGCCTGTGCTCCGCAACAAGAGAGGCCGCGACAGAGAGAGGCCCACGCACCGCGATGAAGAGTGGTCCCCACTTGCCACAACTAGAGAAAGCCCTCGCACAGGAACGAAGACCCAACATAGTAATCAATCAATCTATAAATAAATCTTTAAAAAAAGAAAAAAAGAAAAACAGCTGGCTAGAAAAAGGAGGAGGCAGCTTGAGACTTGTGATCAAACCACAGGTCACAGGAATTGCAAAACGAAGGGCTGGAACTCCCAGTGCTGGGAGCAATCTGGTGAGCGCAGGAATACTGCACCAGTAGCCAGGCCCAAGAAGCATCAGCAAGCCTACTGGGAATGCTACACACAGACCAGTAAATGCCAAAATATCAATGCAGTGCTAAGATTATCTACTTTAGAAACACATCCGGAAAAAAAATGCCATTATGTTTATTACTGACATCTCATAATTTTGTCTCATATTTTTGAGAGGCAGAGGATGTTCATAGAAATAAGTTACATATAATAATAGGTTTTATCACAGTCCTTCTCTTAATATAAAATACCATTGAATCACTGAAAATTACTATGAAAAGGTATGGGAAATCTACAAAGGAATCTTTACGTCCTGAGGAAAGCATGCATGTTGAAAGAATGGGTTTAACATCTTTATTATTTGAGCAGGAGCAATAAAACTTTGTAATCAAAATCCAGGGTAACGAGAGCCCTAAAGGGAAAAACCAGGCATGTAAAACAAAAGGTCACTTAGGATCCACAGATGATGCAATTCTGAAAATTTCTGTAACACACCGTATCCACTGAAAATTAGAAATGCAAACGTGACATTACATAATCTGGATATATCACCCATGTCAATTGCTGAAGTAAACTGTCCACCATCACACAAGGAATAGAATATTACACCTAGACAAAACATTCACACCACAGTCCAAGTTCAATTATCCCTGTTAATGGAGGTCATAAACTAACTAAATTACCACTTTTCTTTTTTTTTTAATTAATTAATTAATTTATTTATTTATTTTTGGCTGTGTTGGGTCTTTGTTGCTGCGCATAGGCTTCCTCTAGTTGTGGCGAGCGGGGGCTACTCTTCGTTGCAGTGCGCAGGCTTCTCATTGCGGTGGCTTCTCTTGTTGCACAGCACGGGCTCTAGGTGCGTGGGCTTCAGTAGTTGTGGCACGCAGGCTCAGTAGTTGTGGTGCACAGGCTCTAGAGCGCAGGCTCAGTAGTTGCGGCGCACGGGCTTAGTTGCTCTGCAGCATGTGGGATCTTCCCGGACCAGGGCTCGAACCCGTGTCCCCTGCATTGGCAGGTGGATTCTTAACCACTGCACCACCAGGGAAGTCCTAAATTACCACTTTTCTGACAATCTGAGCAATGGAGATCTAGGCTGTGCGTCTGCCAGGTCATTTCTATTTTAAGTGGGCAAAGGAATAATATCAGCCACTTCATTTACATGTCAGGACAATTTATGATAAACAAGAAAGAAAATTAAGCTGGCAAATAAAATTTTGAGATGGAAAATTATCACCACTAATCCAGAAAATAGTTAAGAGGTACTCATTTTAGGTACTTGGGAAGCTGAAGAAACTTCTTCCATAGTTTTTTTTAATTCACTGACAATATTTCACTATTCATTCACTTTACCCTTTCAAACCAATTCTCAAAATTTAAATCTCCCTCCTCTACGCTTGATATAGTTTGGACCAGTGTCAAGTAATAAATAAAGCACAATTTACATCTTAAAAAAGGAAAACTGTGTATTGTCTTTTAAAACAATTGTTTTGCTCCCAGAGATCCAAAGTTGTAGCTTTTTCTATTTCTACAGAACATCCAACTCTTAGATGACTGATCAAAAGCCAAAATCAATATCCCATCCTTTTATTAATTTTCTAGAAGGGATAACATATAACATATTCCTGTCACTCTCACTTGACTTTAGCTTTTCAATCTATCACTATTAAAATCAAGGGAAATGTTTACAAAACATAGGATCATCATCAAATTCCATAGGCTTATATGTTGATATATTGGGAATTCTTTTTGGAGGGAGGTGGTAAAAGAAAATTTTACTTTGGCAGCATTGGAGAAATGTAGTTACATTAAGGTAAATTCATTGAGATTATTTGAATTTTGATCACTTTTGGTGCATTATATTGATTTATGATGGGTATTTTTTAATAGTTAAATTTGATAAGGTGTTGTTTATATTTGAAATTTTTACCTGCATTAAAGAACTTTTTTCCCCACACAGACCCAGTGGCTCAGGGGAATGTAAAGATTAATATTTTTGCCAAGCAGTTTTACGTATGATTCTTTTTCTCGCCTTGCTTTGAAAGGCTTTTCTTATAAACCCTATTCCTTACTCCAACAATGATAACTGCTTTGGAGGTCTGCTGAAACTCTCCTTGAAAAAGCCACAGACATCCATGGGAGAATTAGGAATATTAGTTTGACGAGAATCTTCTAAAATGTAGCTTTTAATCTTTACATTTTTTGACTTTTTACTGTAGAAGATGGAAATATATACAAATAAATAGAACAGTAGAATGAACCTCCTGTATCAATTACCCAGCTTCAGTAATTAAGGACATTCTACCATTCTTGAATTATCTATATACCCCTATTCACTCCTCACCCATTTAATCATTATTATTTTCACATTTCTTAAAGTAAAATTTACTTACATTGAAATACATGAAACTGTGTTGTTTTGAGAAACCTACACACACTTATCAGTACATAGAATATTTCCACCTCTCCAGAAAGTTTCCTGGTGTCCCTGATGGATCAATCACCCTCCTCCACCCCAGAAAACCACATTTTAAAAAAAGCTTGGATTATTTTTCCCTCTGCCTTTTGAAAACTATGTTGATTTATTTTGTATATATACTAGGGCCACACACACATACATACACAAAAGTATGTATGTGCCCAGTATATGTTCATTTATTTGGAAATTATGGAAATGTACCACTGTCATAGATTATTTGTACAGCTTAATTACTTCCTTCCTTCATCCCTCTCTCCCTCCCACCCTTTCTTCCCTTCCTCCTTCTTTCCTTCCAAACAGAATAGTATTTTCATTCAAACTCCACCCTAGCTAGGTGTCTTATTACTGGGTGTGAACACCCCACTTGGAGATTACTTTTTCAAGTATTTACTTGAAGGGGCCTAGAGACAGAGCGAGAATATAATTTCCCTTGAGATACTTCAATAATTACAATAAATTGTGTGCTAAATTTATGTTAGTTACAATCATAGATTCTTCACTTCTACATCGACACTGTAGCTTGGAAACCAGACTTTATCTGGGTGTGTGTGGGGTAATTTCATGAGTCTATGAACTGAATTAAATTCATGTCTGTGTCAGCTTTTAGTGAGTGTGGCAGAATTAGAGAGTGCAGAGATTCAGTTATTTTAAAAAATCTGTTATTAAAAATTTTTAGGATGGGGTGGGAAGCTTAGAAATTGGGACACTCGTCTGAATAGGGTCTGTATGTTCGGTTTAATTTTCTCATTTTGGGGGAGTGTCTGCCTTTTGTTAGTGAGAGTAAAAGTGGTTTTTAACATTTCCCACTGTCATTCCACTTTATCCATTATTCTAAATTTACAGTACTGTATTTTACTTCTCTACATGTGGTTAGTGCCGTTAATCCTACTGCTGCTTTAAAACCAGAAATGTTGAACCGAAATGAAAGCACAACTGGGTGATTCTCCCGGCCTTTCCTCCTCTTCAATACATTTGAAATAAATCCTAGGCCATGGATAATTAATGTAGAAGAAATTTCTTTACAGAGTGTAATTTGCCCAGAGTCTGCTTATGTAAGGATGCAGATATATGGGAATCTTGCATGATACCACTACACCAGTGGCGCTGCTTAGGATGCAGATATATGATTCAGTTCAGTTAGAAAAGCACATCAAATTCTTCAGTAAAACAGATGTTTGAATAATTACATCACTGGTTTTCTCAAACTAGTTTCATCAAAAAATTCCAGCATGGTGAAGTCTGGTAGGACCTTTCTACCTATGCATGTGAATTAAGTTTTGTGACTTCTCTTGTAGCACAGAAATGTTCATAAAAAATGAAATTATCTGTTTTCATTTGACTTTCACGACTGCTATACCAAACCCGGTTTTCTTGGTTTAGCTTATTTTGTTCCTAAAGATCGTCAACTACTATAACAGAGTAATGGGACACTTGGATGATGTAGCTTTAAGAATTGACTCCCATATGTCTGGCAAAGTATTGATTAAAAAAAAAAAAAAAAAAAATCAAGGTTCTCACCTTTTCCCATTTGCTCTAAAAGGATTTGTCCGGTTTGGTTTAATTCATCTAGTCTGGAACTTCTTTCCATCTGTTCCTTTTCTAATCCCTGAAAATAAAGTCCCAATATAAGAAAAGTGCAGACTTTCTTCTCAATATAGTATTAATGCTTACTGAAGTTTTTATATTTAATGTCCCTCCCACATTCTCTTTAGGTGTTACAGTCAAAGTTTACCTAAGAAAATACCAAGATAAAACTATGCCATTTCAGGCTGCCCTCCAGAACACTAGAGATGATTAAATTTCAAAAGGTAAATTCAAACAAACAATATAAAACTTTGGTTTCCTTAAAAATGGTCTACATCAAAAAAAAATCTTTAAAAGTCTTTGCTGAATTTGTTACAATACTGCCCCTGCTTTATGTTTTGGTTTTCTGCCCGCGAGGCATGTGGGATCTTAGCTCCTGGATCAGGGATCAAACATGCACCCCCCTGCATTGGAAGGCGAAGTCCTAACCACTAGACCACCAGGGAAGTCCCTGGTTTCTTTTATAAGAAGAAAAAATTGTACACTACCTACATGAGTTCCTATCAAGAGGAGGTAATTAAAATTAGTATTTTAGATCCAGAATATTTATTCACATACATGGCCTCAGTATACTCCACACCATAAAAATAACAGTTTGACTGAAATGAACTGAATGCACTATGAAGACAGAGATCACCGAACAAAAATAAATTAATTAATACGAAAGACAGAAATAATTTGAGCCCAATATCATTTGTTGGTGTTACACTAAGTGTAGGGTCTAACACAAACTTCAATTACCAGCATAATTCATACATAATTTTTTAACAATAACAATATGCTTTAGGACCCAAACCAAAGTATTTTATCCTTTATATTCAAAGAGTGGCTCTTAATTTTAATATTTATGTCTCTATGATTTTATATTCTCAATGTCCCTATATCTCAGAGACAGAGGAAGATAAAATCTTCCAGAATTAGTTAGAAAGGGCTGAGCAAAACCATGGACACACACATACACACACACGTGTTGTATACACAGTCAGTATTTGAAATTTCTCCATTTGATAATTACCTAACCACTCAAATAGTGTCCAAAATAGCACAATCAAAACATCCAGGCAACCCATATTACTTCAACCAGACAACCTAGAGAAGAATCCCACTTCTAGGGTCTATGAATGTAAGCACTATCAAATAAATTTAACTCTCCTATTTTGATCCACACAAACCTTAATGTGACCAAGTCAAACAACCATTTTTATAGTCAAAGATCAAGAAAGAACAAGAGATTCTACGAAACACCACTTATTTTTGTTAAACTATCAATGTAAAAAGTCACCGTCAAACTGGAGAAAAATTATTACCTGCTTTATACAAACTGATATTTTGCTACTTTTTTATGGTGGTGGTAGATTAGACTAGGGATTCTCCACCCAGGTATTGCATCAGTGGGAACAAGTTATTCTTTCACTAAAATAAAATTAAGTTGATATTTCCCAAATTTGCAAGAAAAATTAGTGATTAAAGCAATGGTTAAATTTTCTTTATGTTACATTTTTCTCAGATCTTTGGCATCTACTACTTCTTGTCTGAAACAACAAAATAAACGAACTTATTTATAAAGGAAAAACACAGGAACTGCCAATCATGCCTTACATAAACATACACAATTGTTACTTTTATCCCCTCAAATATTAGAGTAACAATTTCTGGAAGTAAAATTGTTCCTAGATCACAGGATGGAATTTAACTTCTCAGTGTTTTATGGGACTTGTTCCATAAAGATCACTGTAGCTTCCAAATTCTCTGCCACTTTACTGCCTTTGAGAATTGGGTTGTTGAACGATCATTAATATCATCTGCTGGCCTTCCAGAAGCATATGGAATGATGGAGCACAGCCCCCATGCCTGGCTCTCTTGACCCCCTGTGCAGAGGGCTCTGATGACGGTGCTTCCACATTCCCCCTCTCCACAGTCAACACGGTCTCCTTCCATAAGCCAAGAACTTCATAGAGTGCTGAAAATACAGGTTTCAAGGGAAAATCATCCACACTTCCTAAGCAGTGGCAGCAGGCATATAAACAAATAATGACACAAATGCAATAAGGGCTTTCACAGAGGTATGGTCAAAGCAATACGGAATCTGCCTAATGAGGCTAAAGGAGGCTTTCTGAAGTAGGAGGCATTTCAGCCACACAGCAAAGGCTTAATAAAGGGCCATTCGGAGCCCGGAAAGCAACACATGGGGAAGGCAGGATATTGAGAAAAGCGTAGGAGTCAGGAGGGCTGGAGCTCTGACGAGTGAGCGAGAGGTGCTGAGTTTCTGCTTAGAGGTAGGGAAGAGAGCTGTCTGGAAGTGCCTTGTAAGGGCACTGTGGCCTTTACATTTTATCCCCACAGCAATGGCAAGTCATTAATTAATTGCAAGCGCTGGAGCTGTATAATCAAATTTATATCTTAGAACTCATCAAGAGTGAGATGATATTATTAGTAACAATAACATTAAATAATAACAGTAATTTCATAAATGTGTATTTTAATGAGAATTATTTTAATAGTTCACTGTTAAGTAAAATGTTGGCTGATGGTTTGAACTGGACATCTTAAAGCTATGTTAAGAAGATGTACTACTATTGAGATGATTATCTTTTAAAATTTATTTGATTTGAATTTAAATCTACTAATGCTGTATATTAATAGATTTTCTAATTTTAGACTATTTGTGGATTCCTATAAAAAACATACTGTTTGGTTATAAGTAAAAGATTGCCTTTTCCGATATTATTGAGTTCTAGTTGCTAGCATTTTAAGTTTAAAAAAATATCCTTTTTAAATGACATGTAAAAAGGGAAGGTAAACAGTGGCAAATGCTGCAAAGAAAGGAAGTCTGATGAGAATAGAAATCTATCCTTTGGATTTTGAAAGCAATCGTCAATGGTTACCTCTAAATAAGAACAGTTACAGTGGAATGATAAGGCAAAAATCAGTCTCAACTTCTCATCCAAACATTCAAAGTCAGCCAGGGTCTGATCCTAAACCACCTCTCCAGCCTTAACTCTCTACTACTTTTACACATACGCCTAGCACAAAACAAAACGAATTATCTGTTCCAAGCATCACAACACGCTTGCCCCCCTCCGAGCCTCTGCTCAGGGGCACTGCCTCCCTGGTGTGCCCTTCTGACCAGCTCCAAGCCCCTCCTTCAGTGTCACTTTGCCTTCTGGACTTCACCAGTGTACAGAGACAGCTGCAAGCCTGGCCTCCTCTCAATTCCATCGGTACCTACCACTTTCTAACTCACATCATCTACACATACGTCTTGTTTTTTAAACATTCACCAAACTCTTTATAAATGCCATTGCTGATGCAGATGGTGATACAGACTTGCTCTAGGTGCCTAAATAATTCGTGCAAGGATGTACAGAGACTTAATGAACCCCAAAGACATAAATCACTGCAATCTCCTGTTGCAATTTACAGTAACACACGTGTGGTACAAAGTAGCAGAGCTACAATCCCATACATTTTATAGTGTTTATTTGTTTTAAATATGTCTCTCCTCTAAAAAGAATGTATATAGAAGAAATCTTGAGATTTGAAATAGTTTCTTGCATTCGGAAGGCAAAACATTTTCAGCATACACACATGTACTATTAGATACCAGATTAAGATAGATCTAATGAAGCTAAAAATTAGTAAGGACAACCAGATCACCTTAGCAAGTGTCCCTTCCTGCACATCTCAATTAACCGGTTACGGAAGGAGGGAAAAAAACTCCTCCTCCACACAGGGATCCAATGCCAGCCAGCTTGAATAGATTCAAAATGTACTACAGCGTTCTAAAAGGTATCTTACGGCTACATTTTGGAAGATTTTGGATCCCATCACATCTTTATGCCAACAGCAAATCCATCCTGATGAAATATTTTATTCACTGTGATATTTTTGTTTTATGTTTTACCTTCAACTTTTTTTTCATTTCTGATGTTTCTTGCATCTTCTTATACTCTTTTATCTCTGTGGCCTGAATGGCAGTCTTTGATTTCAAGATCCAGTTCAACAGCTCAGCACTTACAACATCAAACCTGATTTGAGATTCAGATGTTACTAAATGTCAGTCATTTTCTTCTATTGTTTCACTTGGCTCAAGAAAGAGGCGTGTGTTTTTAAGCACTCCTCAAAAATAAAGCCAACCCAGAAATACAGTAACATACAAAATAAGATCATACATTTACAATTAAAAGTATGAAAAACAGGAACAAAATCGTAATGTCAATAAATAAAGAAAATAATTAAATAAAAATTTTAAACATTATAAGAAACCACTTATACTTTCGTAAACCCTTTGTAGATCATGAAAAACAGATTTGGTTAGATCACAGCAGAAAAGAACAAGTACAGACATTCCTAAATTAATGCCTTCTTTAATTCAACATGTAATTACTGAGTCTCCTATATGCCAGGCACTGGCCTGGGCTCTTAATGTGAAGGTAAACCAGCACAATCCCAGGAATTCACAGGATGCCTCCTAACCCAATCGGGGAGGGAATGGCTTCCTGGGGAACAACAGCATTATGCCCAGGAGTTTTCCGCATAAAGGGAGAACAAAGAAAGGGAGGAACACACTTTGCACACTATAAGTAGTTAGGTGTGGCTGGAATAGCAAGCACTACTCAGGGAGGAACAATTGACAATGTGGCAGAGAGCCACAGGGACCAGTAACTGGAAAGCCCTGCAGGATAGATTAAGGAGTTGGACCTTACCCAAAAGACAGCTGAGAGCCAGTGAGGGGTTTAAAGCGTGGGACGGACATGATTATATTTATCCTTTTGTGTTCACTGAGGAGAAAGAATAAAGAGAGGCAAGTCCAGAGAACAGGCTGTGGTAGTATCGGAAGCCGAACCAAATGACAGTGGAGAAGGAGAAAGGGGGACAGACTTGAGAGGTGTTGAGAAAGTCAGTCAAAACCACAGTGAGGAGGAACAAGAGGAGAAACAGTCACTGGTTGCTGGCCATATGCCAGGCCCTTCTCTAAATGGTTTATATGCATTATTAAGTCAAGGAATCCTCACGACAACCCTGTGAGTATGCACTATTATTATCCTTTCTAATGATGCAGGAATTGAGCTCGAAGAGGTTTTAAATAACTACTCCCGGCAGCAAAGCTAACAAAAGGTAGAGCTGGGATTCAAGCTGAAGAGTCTGTGCTCTTGTCCAGGGCTTTGCCCCAGGGCTTCTCAAAGCAACATCTGGGTATTTTCAGAGACTTTCAGGTAAGCACAGGTTGTCCTTGCTGATTCTTTTGGGAAACTTGGCTCAAAGTGTTTCTAGTGAATTATGAATATTTGTCTTTGCATCAAGATAAATTTTTCTTGTACTTTGAATGGGATTTTGTGACACTCTAGGTACATAACCAGGGGTCACAGTATCACTCAAACAAGGGTACACGCCTCCTGTCGTCTTAAGAGCAGATTTCTATTTAATCTTTCAGAGAAGAGGAGCACAAACCAAAGATCATATGTTTTAAATGACCTTGGAGACTTACTCCATCTCTGCCCTCAATGTAGCAAGAGCAATGTGAACGCCTTAGAGGCCCAGCGATCTCAGGTCATGTTAACAGAAATGTACCTAGATTATAGGAAATGACTGTCCCTATGGTGACTGAAAACAAAAAACAAAACAAAAAACGGCCACTAGCAGCACCAGGAGAAGAGAAGGGGAAATAAACCATCATTTCTGAAGCATGTATTATAAGCTGTGCTAAGCAGTTATTCAAGGTTCACATCTGCTCGGACAGCCCATTTTAAGACAAGCTAATAGTGTAAGACAAGCTAATAGTGTAATAATAAGACAAGCTAATCAGACTAAAAACATTAAAGGATCTGGAAACCATGTCACATTAGGATGCTTAAGAATACTTAGACTTTAGGACAATGTAAATTAGAATATGAAACCTCTCCTTAAATTCTGAAGAGGTACCATATTGAAGAGAGATGATGTAGCTCTATATCACTCCAAGATGCAAAACTAGCACACATGAATAGACTTAGAGCGGCAAACTTTGGGCAAAATTTCTAATAAGGAAACTTCACTGCCGTCTGTTATAATGAACTGGATGTACTCAAGCCTCCATTTGTCCAGGAATGAACTGAAGGCATTTCTGCATCAATCAAATCATGGATAAAAGACTGTGGAATTCACAACTAGTTGCCCACCCAACAGACACCTCCCTCCCCACACTTCTTCCTTGCTGCCCGAGTACCCCAGAACACAACTATAGAGACTGAAAAGGCAGGACAGTTTCAACCTCCCAGGAACCCAGGGTGTGGGCAAGTGACTGAGTCCTGGCCAGTGAGACCAGGGTGCGGGAGTTAGCTGATATCTTCCAGGAAAGGTTTTTCTCCCTGATTAAAAATTTTTAAACTAAACAAATAAGGAAAAACTGCTCTACCTGCCTATAAAGCAGGTTATACAAGGATGTCATGCCCAGTGCTACAGCAGCATCTTGGGACCATGAGAAGACAAGGGAAAAGCCAACATGCTGAGGAGGGCAGAGACAAGGTGCCCGGATGCTGACCCACACCATCCCATTAAAACTGCCCCACCTCCGGACTTCTTGTAATGTGAGATAATCAATGACCTCATTGTTTAAGTCACTTCGAGTACAGTATTCTGTTTCTTGCAGCAGAATTCACCCTATATAACATGGTCGTGTTTAAGATTTTATAGTTATGCACTGTGATATTGTGATGTATAGTAAGAAATGTATATTTGGTCTTTGTCCCTATTTCTGGCACGGTGTTCCCCAAACCCTTGGAATTTCCAGTGATGAGAGCCACAAAGGTGTCATTTGTTATGTTAGTGAGATGACTTTTGGATCCCAGCTAAAAAGGTGGGCTGGTTGTCAGGAGACCCAACCCTGTGATTAGAGGGTTGGAACTTTCAGTCTCACCCCCCTGACCTCAGGGGAGAGGAGAGGGGATGGAGGTTGAATCAATCGCCAGAGGTCAATGATTTAATCAATCATGACTATGTGATGAAGCCTCCCTAAAAACCCAAAAGGATGGGGTTCAGAGAGCTTCAGGTTGGTGAACACATGGATATTCAGAGAGAATGGGGCACCTGGAGAGGGCATGGGAGGTCCACACCCTTTCCCCATGACTTGCCCTGTTCATCTCTTCAATCTGGCTGTTCCTGGGTGGCATTCCTTTTATAATAAACAGATAATCTATTAAGTAAAATGTTTCTCTGAGTTTTGTAAGCTGCTCTAGCAAATTAACTGAACCAGAGGAGGTGGTGTTAGAAACCTCTGAATTATAACCAGTTGGTCAGAATACAGGTAACAACCTGGATTTGCGACTAGCGTCTGAAGTCCCAGGAGGAGGTCATGGAAACCTCCAACCTGTAGCCAGTCGGTAAGAAACACAGGTAACCTGGGCTTGTAACTGGCATCTGGTCTGGGGCAGGGGAGGAGGAAGAGAAAGCAGTCTTGTAGGACTAAACCTGTGAAGTCAGAATTGGTACCAGAACGTATTTATGCGCCCTAGTCTTTTACAACCTTCCCAGCTTCCAAATGCACATAGTCAGCACTGGAGAGACACCCCACCAGATACACTGACAGAATATAAACACTCAGGAAATGAAAGGTCTATCTATGGTGATATCAACATCAGAAGCATCTCCCTCATCTGCTACCTTGGCTCCAGAAGTAAAAGTTCCACAGCCGCTGCTTGCAACTCAGAGGTCCACTGGTCCTGCAAGGAGATGCTCTTAGGAGGACTGCCTTATTATCCAAATGAAAGTCATCAGATAAAATTACAATCCTGCTTTGTCTAATAAAAGCTAAACTGGGGAAATCATATCATTTTTATTCAGGCAAAAATAACAGCCCATTTACCCAAGCACTGGGATTCTACTGTCAAAGGGCAAGAATGATAGCACTACTCAAGGGCTGCTCTGAGACTACCTGCTCCAGTGCCTGTGAGGAACAGTACCTCGCCCACAGGAGAGCTCTGCAGAGGATCTGACACTAGTAAAAGCTCACTATACGCCAGCCATGGTTATTCCTCCTATAAGGATCCTGAGTTTCTTTTGAGTCAGCAATGAAAAGATATTTTACCAAAGATGGATTTTAAAGCTAAACATGAAGAATCTGTTAATAAATATGACAAAGGAATTAACAAAGAAAGAAGACATGAAAAAAGAAAGAAGGGGGAAAAGGAAGAAAAGGAGACTGAAAATGAATTACTTCCCTGAAGTAAGTTTTTTTTAAAGGTGAGAAGAGGAAGGACAGTCACAAAGAATAAGGAGATGGATCTAAAGCAAAATTGTAGAAACTGTGATAGAGAAAGAAAGAATAAATGAGGGATCATGGACAATCATATCCACCCAAGGTAACTGATGGGAAAGGAAGAAGGGTTCTGTCACACAGTTCTCCCAATTGAACCCAAGATAAATAAAATCATCCAGGTGATTTAGATGCTTAGCACTGTAAAGTAGAATATTCAGAAGACTCAGAAGTAGTGAGTGGTTCAGTAGTTGAATTTCCATTACAATAATTATGTCTAAATTTGCGTACGATTAGTGATCAGTACAAAATAAGTTCTGAGTACAAAATACATTATGTGCGGGATTGGGTTTGGAAAATAGTCTCTATCTATTCTCACCTTTTCTTAGTTTCCAAATCCACAGGGATCTGTCTCTTCTTTGGGGGAGGAGGAGGAGGCAGCTCTTGCTTAGACCTTTTTGTAGTTACTTGTTCTCTTAGGCGAACCGTCTCCAAAAGATCCTTCTGAGGAATCTGGGACATTCCCAGCTTTGCGACAGCCTGAGTCACCTGAAATAAAAATCATCCAGTTTTAATGTTTTATAACAGCTTTATTGGGATATAATTCACATGCCATAAAATTCTCCCCTTGGAAATGTACGGTCCAATGGTTATTAGTATATTCAGAGTTGTGCAACCATGCCCACTTTCTAATTCCAGAATAGTTTTATCATTTCAAAAAGAAACCCTAAAGTCTCTGTCACAATTACTCAACTCTGTTATTGTGGCAGGAAAAAAGCCATAGACAATATGTACTGATAAATTAATGGGCATGACTGTGTTCCAATAAAACTTTATTCACAAATACAAGGAGCTGATTAGATTTAGTCCACAAGGCCTGTAGTTTGCACACCCCTGCTCCAGACCTCAGGAACGACTACTTATCAATAACGTACAGCAATATATTCAAATGTATATACTGATCTTGTATCCTGCAAGCTCGTTGCATGTTTATCAGTCTAATAGTTTTGTGTGTGTGTGTGTGTGTGTGTGTGTGTGTGTATGTGTATGGATTCCTTAGGATTTTCTATATAAAAGGTTATATCATGTGAGTACAGAGATAGTTTTATTTTTTTCCAATTCACATGAGTTTTATTTCTTTTTAATGCCTAATCATCCTGTCTAGAAACTGTAGTACAAGGACATCTTTGTCCTGTTCCTTACATGAGGGAGAAAGTATTCAGTCTTTCATCACTGAGTGTAATGTTGGTCGTTGGTTTTTATGTAGAAGCTCTTTATTAGGTTGAGAAAGCTCCCATCTATTTCCAGTTTGGTGTGTGTTTTTATCATAAAAGGGTGTTGAATTTTGTCAAATGCCTTTTTTATATCTATTTAGATGATCACATGTTTTTGTCTTTTATTCTATTGATATGGTGTAATGCATTGACTGATATTTCAATCTTCCCTTCTAGGGATAACTCCCACTTGGTCACAACATATTATTCTTTTTATATGTTATTGGATTTTATTTTTAGTATTTACTTGGGAATTTTCATATCTATGTTCATAAGAGATATTTATACATAATTTTCTTTTCTTGTGATATCTTTGTTTTGGCATAGGAGAATACATATTTCCTATAATTATTTGGGAAATGTCCTCCACACCTCTACTTTCTGGAAGAATATGTAAAAGATGATGGTGATGATGACAATGATTTTATTCCAATAAGGTTGGTAGTGATATCAGCTCATGTTTCTGATTTGAGAAATTTGAGTCCTCTCTTTTGTGCTTAGTTGGTGTGGCTAAAGTTTTGTCAATTTTGTTCATTTTTCCAATGAATCAAATTTTGGTTTTATTTAATTTCTCGATTGTTTTCTATTCTCTTCGTTAGATATTTGTACTCTAATGTTTGTTATTCTCTTTCTTCTACTTGGTTTAATTTACTCTTTTTTTTAGTTCTTAATGGAGAAGTTTAGGATGTTGACATAAGATCTTCTTTTTTAACATAGGCATGTAAAGCAATCAATTTCATTCTGAACACTACTTTCACTGCATTCATGAGTTTTGGTATGTTTTGGTTTTGTTTTTATTAATCTCAAATAATTTTCTAATTGTCCTTTTGATTTCTTCTTTTACTTCTTGGTTCTTTATAAGTGTGTTGTATAGTTTCCATATATTTTTGAATTTCCTAAATCTCCTTCCTTTATTGATATCTAAATAAATTATGTTATCTTCAGAGAACAAAAAAAAAAAAAAAAAAACCTTGTGCCCAAAACAGTCACTCCCCATCCTTCTCTCCCTCTTGGCCCCTGGCAACCACTAATCTACTTCCTGTCTCTCTGGATTTGCCTATTCTGGATACTTCATATAGATAGAATTATAGTGCATTAATCTTGTGACTGGCTACTTTTACTCAGCACAGTGTTTTCAGGGTTTATCCATGTTGTATCATGTATCAGTACCTCATTTTATTATTGCCTAATAATTGCATGGATATACCACATTTTGTTTATCCATCCATCTATTGATGGATATATCAGTTGTTTCACTTTTTGGCTATTATGAATAATGCTGCTGTGAACATTCATGTACAAACCAAAGTGTTAATTTTGTTCAATTTGTTAAAATATTCTTTAAATTAATAAGATTATTTAAGATTTCAAGATCATTTAATGGATTCAGGTCCAAGTGTTATCAGTTACTAAGGGTTGAATGACTGGATATCAGTAAGTTTTTTGAAGGTCTACTAAAATTTACTTTAGAAAACTAAAGATATTCACATGTCAATTTTTCAATTTTATAGTAAACCAGGTATAAGAAACCAACTTTTTAGTTTAGCTACTACTTTTATTTCATAAAAACTAAAACAAACCTGAACGTAAAATTTCCACTTAATAGCACAACACATTACCCAAAGCAAAAGGTACCTGGTTGGAGGAATCTTCTAGTCTCTGAACCAAGGAATCCCATCTCTGAGTCAGTTCCTCTGAGTCACTGTTTATCTTCTTGGATGCCTTAGGATTATCAAGTAACTGACCCACATCCTGGCCAATCTCACTCAGCTGATCCAACGCTTGACGCTTCATTTCCATGTCTTCCTTCAAAATCTAGTATTTCAGATACTTATTAGATGACTCTCTTTTAACAGGACTTTATCTTCCTGTTCCCCAGTCAGGAAATGTAAACATGTATATTTTATTGTAAAATTCACCTGCCTTGCAATTAATTCCCTAAAGCTAAAACATAAGACTCCTGGTTCTAGATCCTTACATGGCAGCATTTCAGAGTTAGGTAATGAGTCTATTCACTAAACTGTATTAACCATTGATATAAAACAGTATGATATCATAGGCTTACAAGACAGATGCTGACAATGACATCACTTACAGCCAGTCGTCGAACACTGACACTTAGTTCCTTTTGGTCTTTGAAGTTGCTCGTCTGGACTTTATTTAAAGCCTCTTCTTTTTCAGTTAACCATGCTTTCAACAAGCACTACAAATAATAATCAAAGTTAGAAATATATTTAGGGAATCATTTGGTAATTCAATTCAATCAAGTTCCAGAATCTCCAATTTTTATGTTACTAGAGGCTTATCCACATCTGGGATAAGAAGGACTTCAAACACCTAAGCCTGAGGCATAAATGACCCAGGAAGGCATCTTTCTTTAAGGTATTACCCTTCTCAGATTTGCAACAGATCGACCTGAAATTAGCCCCACTCCTGGATAACTAAACCTAATTCTCAGGGAAGTAGGTGGGTCTAAAAGGCTAAATCCAACTATCCAAGTCTCCAAAAGAATCACTTTATAACTCTCTAGATGCAGAGGGAAGGTCAGAGATTTTCTTGTCTCAGCCCCTCATTTTAGGGAAGAAAGAGAGAGAAGCCAAATTATATGTCCAAGATCTCTTGGCTTGTTAACTGCAGAGCCAGATCAAAGACCCACACCCCGAAGCCAATGGTTTTTCCATGCATCTTGCAGGACAACCACACGAATGCTCCAGATTTGACAGCAATTATGACTAGAGGACAAAGTTTGAGGATAGTCCAAAGTCAATATAAAGATCTTTAAATTTCATTGGCCAGTGATGCATGTCTTTTAGGCAGAAGATATTTAGTAAAGTAGGGAGATAAACATGAAGGAGGAGTAAAAACAACAAAAATGGCTGCATTGGGATAATTTTTCCCAAAATGTAGTATTTACCACAGAAACCTTTTTCTATAGAGTTGAGGGGGGAAATTCTTGGTCATGTGTTTGGAATCAACTCTTTCTCTAGTTATTTTATTTACCAGTTTATTTAACAACCATTCTCTGCCTTTATATTCCACCAAAAAAGGACAAAGATTAGAAAATACAAGACAAATATGGATCCTGTCCTCAATGTAGTAAGAGTGATAAGATACGCACAAAAATAACTGTGCCACCAGTTAGAAAGTGCAGACATCACAAAGAGATTGCTTACAGTTTTGAAACAGTGGGGAGGGGAAGGGAGTTTATAGGTGATTTCATGGTCCTAGATGGATATGTCACTGGCAAAGCCCACTGGGGTACTGGGAAAAATAAGGTGGAATCTAGGTGATAAGTTCTAACCTCCTCTTTTGTGCTTAGTCTAGTTTCACTTGCCCATAGGGGGCCGTGTGCAGAGTCCTTGCACCTAACAAGGTGGATTAGTTCCCAGAGGAGACCCACCATGCCCAGCATCTCAGGTCAGCAGCCGGTGCGCAGAAGTGCTGTGCATGACACCTCAGTCCAAGATGGCGGCAGCAGGCCATGTGCAGAGAGGCTGCACCCAGCACTGTATAATCTGGAGCCATGAGCAACACACTTGCACCAGACCCGCGAGAACTCCAGCCCCTCCCTGCCAAGAAGAACCCTCTAAAGCAGCCCCGCCGATGATTGTTGGGGAGAGCATGGACTCCAGAGCGCAAGCTCACTCCTCTCCATTCTTTCCTCAAAGAATAAAACTTTCGGACTTCCCTGGTGGCTCAGTGGTTAAGAATCCGCCTGCCAATGCAGGGGACACGGGTTCGAGCCCTGGTCCGGGAAGACCCCACATGCCGCGGAGCAGCTAAGCCCGTGTGCCACAACTACTGAGCCTGCGCTCTAGAGCCCGTGCTCCGCAACAAGAGAAGCCACTGCAATGAGAAGCCCGTGCACCGCAACAAAGAGTAGCCCCCACTCGCCGCAACTAGAGAAAGCCTGCATGCAGCAACGAAGACTCAACGCAGCCAAAAATAAATAAAATTAAAAAAAAAAAAAAAGAATAAAACTTTCCTTTGCTTCTGAACCAAACTAGGTTTCATTCTATTGGCTCGAGCATCACTGGGCAAGAGGGCCCTTGTAGGAGTCGGACTCGAAAGGGTTGGTAACAGGTGGGGAGAACTTAAAAATAAAGAGATGGGTAAAAAGGCATTCCGAGGAAGATGCCACACTTAAAAACACAGAGGTTAGAAAACCAGTTCGCTCTTCCAAAAACATGAAAACAATACAACAAAATCCATAAGCAACCTATGATGCACCATGCACTGGGAAAAGAGAAGTGAAAAAGAACCAGCACTACTCTCGTGGCCTTGACAGTCTAGGAATGGGCTACAAAGTGGGAATTCAGGATTTGAGCACTGGGTACATGGAAGGATGGAGGGAAAGTTAAGTTTGGAAAGGTAGGTTAAAGTCAATCACAGAATACCTTGCTTGCCACACTTGGCTTATGCTGCAGAAATTTTGAACTAATTCTCAGAGCCCATTTCTATCTTAAAGCCTCTGCAACTGAGTGAACAATAATCCCTTGAAAGATTTTCTAATTCAGACACAGTTGATTGGTCTCATTCTCTTTAACAGCAAATTATCAATTAAGTACCAATGTTGGCTTCAGTTCTACATTTTAACACGATTTCTCCTTCCATATCACTAACAGAAGGCCATTCAAAGGTCATTTTTAAACCTAAGGTAATAAATGGCCAAAATCCCAGCCACTCTCTATTTTTAAATATTTTTAATTACCAAATTTTGATTCTTTCCAAATTTTAAATTATTTTACTTAGAGGAGTAACACAATGGTTACCAAGCAATCAATGTCTCCCACAATCATTAATGAAGTAAAATTTTAATTGTTCTACATGACTCATTGGCCTGAATTAAAAGGACTAAGTAAATTTAAATCTTTGTAAAGCGAAATGTAACTATTTCAGAAATCAAAATCAGGTCCATTATGAGATTCTTAATAGGACAATTCTGGTCTTGGGGGCAGGTGGCAGTAACTTACAACTTCACTGGGACAAATTTTGCAACTTGCTTTTTAAGATGTTCTCTCTGCCACCATATTTAGTAAATCACAAAACATCATACATCTGTTTTTATTCCGTGAAAAGAATATAGTCGCTTTTTGTGGATGGAAATGAAATGCATTTAAAAGACTCTCAATGGACACTGAGATGTGGGAACAGAGTATCTGCTTATTTTCTACACCACAACTCTTTGGCATTTTGAAGAAAAGTCTTGCTTATTTGTATTCTGTTTTGACGGTTGCTTTTCTGGAAGGATGAAGATGGGCAAAGGGCCACCACTCAGACTGAAAACTTAAAGTGGCAGCTTTACACCAAAGGTTCATTTTCTATGTTAATCCTTAGTGAAAAAAAAATTAACTAAGTGTTCAATCAATGGTGTTACTAAATAATATTTTCTTATTAATTTCAGTAGTTATCCTGATTAAAAATCACAAAAAATTCTTGTGGTTTAAAGTTCACAAAGTATTGAATGGATTCATTTACCATTATGTACTGAGCACAAACCATATGCTAGGCTGTATGGATACAAGTTCAAATACGTTACCCAACACAAATGCAGTAAAAATTATGTCATGCAAATCCTAAAAGTAGCATATCTAAATACTAACATTCTCAGTAATGAACAAAGTCAAATTATTATTACAATGGAGCTAATATATAATGCAATCTCTATGAATAAACTGCATGATAAAATGGACACAAAGCTGACTTTTAACATAATAAATAATTATTTGTAAATTTTCCTTTTGAGGAAAAATAAACTAGACTTTATTCTAATGCCGTAATTAACGATGGGTTTATTTTTCACCACTTACTTTGCCCATTATGGATAACAGCTTCATACCTGTTCTTCCAGTAATTCCTGCCACAGAATGTTGATTTCCTGTAACCTGTTCCAACGTTCTTCAGTCCATCGGCAGACGGCTGTCCAACGTTCACCGAGTTTCTAGAAAAGGAAGAAACCATCCTTTGTCAACAAAGCCTTAAGAGATAATTAACACAATCCTTAAAGAAATTCTTGGCATCCATCGTTCTCTATTACGGAGTAGCAATTTATGAAAAATATTTTTATGAAAGTTGCTGTAAATAATACAGATGAATCCTACAAATTTATAGATGAGAAAAACTAATTTCCATAGAATTTAATTATTTCACACTACATAGCTAGAAAGTGGCACAACTAGAACTCCATCCTGTAACTTTTGACCCCAAATTCCTGCTCTTTTCCGTTTTATTGTGGTTTTTATATGAGAATTTAACAGTTTCACATATACCTTCGAAATAAAGCAAACATTTATTTTCGGTGCTTCCATTTTTTTCAGGCTATCTTTAAGACAAAATTCAGTGCGTCAATTGTTTCTTAACCATCTTTTACATGCCAAGACAATTTTCATCTGTAGTACCAAAATTATGAAAAAAAATTTTTAATTTATAAAAACTATGTTTTGAATGAGAGAATTTCTGTGAAAAAAATACTTAATTGATTTGTTCTGTTTACATTGCATGATCCATAAAAAATTCCACAAAACTTAGCAACAGAATATTACAAGTATTAGCAAAACTAAATAAATAAATTTGATTAATTTAAAAAAATCATTCTTCATGATGACTTCCCCAAAAATTATTTTATTACCGCTTTATAAATAATGACTAACAAATTGTAAATTTTATTTCTTCATTACTTGCTTGGGAGCAATAATTATTTAATTAATATTATCTTATTTCAATATTTAATACCAGAGTAAGCTTTGCGCAGCTCAAAGGGTAGAGAATGCAGAGCCAGAAGACAGGTCTGTTGTCTCAGCATGAAAACTTATTGCCTACTTAAACCTCTGAATTTCCTCACTATTAAATAGGCAAGACATGAATGCCTACCTCTCAGATTACTGTAATAACTAAATACTACTGCACCAAAGGCTCAAAATCACTGGCTAATTTTAAATGATACAAAAGAAAAAGAATTTCATATGATAATTTATAGTCTTAAAGTTACTGAACATCATCAACTGGCAACATTATATCAGATAATTCAAGTATCGTTTAAGTAAAATACCCTTGAACAACAGAGGTTTGAGCTGCGGGTCCACTCATACTTGGATTTTTTTCAATAAATACATTGGAAAAAATTTTGGAGATTTGTGACAATTTGAAATAAAGACGAAGCACATAACCTAGGGATACTGAAAAAATTAAGAAAAAGTTAGGTATTCATAAATGCATTAAATATCTGTAGATATGCATATAACACAAAATATTGGGCTGCCCGAAAAGTTCATTCGGTTAATAAATATGTTATTCAATAAAGTTCTTGGTGAAAATGAAAAGTGTGTCTTTTATTTTTCCTTAAAACTGAACGAACTTTTTGGCCAGCCCAATATGTCCTAATGGACTGTTTGTTACCAGTAACGCCTCCAGTCAACAATAGGCTATTGGTAGTTAAGTTTTGGGGAAGTAAAAAGTTATACTTGGATTTTCAACCACTTGAGAGGTCAGTGCCCCTAACCCCAAGTTTTCAAGGGTTAACTGTCAACCAAAAACTCTCTTTATAAAGACTTATAAAGATACACTATAGTCACTGAGCAAAAAGAAGCAAGGTTCCCAAAACTGGTGTTGACATTCACACATTGATCTACCAAAGAAACTGGGATATTAAATCCCACACGGCTGAAATTCTCAAACTTTACATTTTTTTTCCCGTATTCACTGGGCCCACTCCCAGGGACTTAGGTCTGCGTAGAGCCCAGAAATATGCATCTTAACAAATTCGTCAAGTGATTCTGAGCAAGAAGTCTGTGGACCACTTGTTGAGATCAGTTCTTATGCTTCCACATCTTCTTCATATGCCCAAGGAAGCTGTGGACCACAAGCGGCCCCAACCATTCCCTAAGGGCTGAAGTAAAGGAATGATACCTAGGTTCTCCTGTAAACCCCCATGCTGTGGAATCCCAACTGGGAAGTACAACCTAAAGAAGATTGTTCTACGATTCTAAATAAACAGTGAGACCAAACAGGAAGAAGAGGGGCAATGTGCAACTGGGGCTCAGACCACAGGTCCCTTGGGACAATCCTACTTTACAGGGTCCTTACCTGTAACTGATCTTCCAGAATAGCTGTAGCACTCTCGCCACTGTTTTCATCAACAATCACTACCATGTGAGTTAGGGAATTTACCTTCACCTGTTCAGCCTCAAGATCATTTTGCAAACTCTAGAGAAAAAATTAAGATAAACCATTATGTCTACTCTTTCCCATTTATCTATTTAAAATCCACTCAGTTGTCAATAGTAATTAAGGACACTTAATGAGGCATGGTGTTTAAATCTCCAATCATTAGCCTAAGTGTTCTACTAATGAAACAAATCCATTATACATCTTTACATTTCATTATGAACCAAAGCAGTTTGAAAATGCAATGTCATAACAGATTGCAAATGGGATGTCATCACTTTTATTATTTTTATTCCAAGTTTTGGCCAAAAGAAAAAGAAAAAAGGTGTCCCATAAACAAGTTGAGCGCCTATAGTAGGAATTAAGAATATAGAATCATTAAGTCAATAAAGTCCCAAACTTAAATACACATAGTCAGAGATCATTTTATCTAGTGCAACATGGTATAAAGTGACAGATAAGTCAAATGCTATTTGATAGTCAGAAGCTGTTCTGATTTGTTACCCAGGAAAGCAATTAGGGGTATACAGACAATTTCTCTTCCCACTTCTTCCATGGGAAGAGCATTGTAGGTCACAACACATACGTATATAGGTAATTTATTCAAATACTACCAATAGTGTCATCAGATGCCTTGAGTTTTTGTGTTTAATCTATCCCTAAAGCTTTATTTCAGTTATCTAGATATTTCATTGAGAAATAAAATTCTTCAGTTCGCAGAGAGGCTATTTTACTCTACCTTTCCTTGACTATGAAAAGTTATCTCTTACATTTGTGACCAAATTAAATCTCCCACCAAATTTTGAATTTTTACCTAGCAGAAGAAGCAATAGCCTTCCTGAAAGGATTAGGTACAGATCAATCTGAGGGTTTCCTTATTTCCCCACACACTGCATTCATGCAACACCCTAGGGTTCTTAACCACTCATAGGTCCAAAAAAAAAAAAAAAAGCCCTGAGAATCTTATGAACACTATGTACTTTCAGAAGAAAACTACACATACCCACATAAAATTTTACCTGTGCTTTCATCCCTGGCTCAGAAAAGTCACATTCCCATGCACTCTACCCTACAGGCTGCTGAATAAAAGAGCACACTGAAGAAGTGTCCCATCTCTGCACTAATGATAGAAGCCATCAGCTCCTGAGAATGCTGAGGGCTGCTTTTTCATATTTGATAAGGTATAAAAGAAATATGAGCCAGATTTACTTTATGATCTTCTAGCAGCTTTTGTAGGGATTTTAAGTCATCATCTAGGGGGCAAGTTTCCATCTTCTGAATGCGTTCTTCTGTGAGTGTTAACCAGGCGGAGAGCTGCTGTAGCTGCTTCCTCTGCAGTTCCATGAGCACATCGTGCAGCCTGTCCGAGGGGAACACAGCATTATTCCCACTCCTTCTTCCCTTTGCAACAGCAAATGCACACTCCAGGCAGCAAAGAAATGGGGCAGGGAAAACATTCTTGTCTAACCATTTAAAGTAGCATTTGGCCTTTAAATACAGAAACCAGCCAAAAAAAAAAAAATTATTTCCTAAATGGAGTCAATTAAATGCAGTCAAAGAATGCAAATAACAGCACCCTCTATTTGTATCAGAATCATTGTTTCTTCAATCAGGAATTCCTGCCTATTAAATAGGTGGAAATTGCCATGGAATGCAGTTTGCTCCTTAACACACAATACACGAAACAAAATGAACCATGGGGAAAAAAATACTTAAAAAAATGTTACATGGGACGAAGTGAGAGAGTGGCATGGACTTATATACACTACCAAATGTAAAATAGATAGCTAGTGGGAAGCAGCCGCATAGCACAGGGAGATCAGCTTGGTGCTTTGTGACCACCTAGAGGGCTGGGAAAGGGAGGGTGGGAGGGAGATGCAAGAGGGAGAGGATATGGGGATATATGTACACGTATAGCTGATTCACTTTGTTATAAAGCAGAAACTAACACACCATTGTAAAGCAATTATACTCCAATAAAGATGTTAAAAAAAAAAGTTACAAAATAGAATTGGGGATAAATATAACATAGTCCTGTCTTCATATGAGAATTAATGGTTAGCCAATTTTAATACTGCAAAGTCCATATTAAATGTCTTTGCTAATTTCTGTATTGCAACTTTTACCTTTGCATTTGGTTAACATATCAAAGGGGACATAAAGATCATACAAAATTCCAGCAACACTACATAAAGAAAAGAGTCAAAATTTTACAAGGCAAGTTCTCTGGTTATCTTGTTCTCACAGACATGAAGACTTTTACTTGTGCTAAACTGGGCAACGCAGTCTACGGAATAGTGTTCCTTTCTGAGCTTCCACTCACCGGGACTGTCTGTCCATACTTGCCACCCTTAGTGCCTCCCATCTGGCATTCAGCAGGGTCATTTGTTCCTGAATCTCAAACTCCTCTTCATCTGACAGAGTTCCTTGTGTTATCAGCTGGTTTCCTGCCTGCAGGACATTGCCAACACTGCTCTGGTGCGCCGTCAGCTCCATCATAAAAGCCTGAGAAGGTACATCATTATGATTTGTGGGCTGCTCAGTGAAGAAGAAAAATCTTAATAAATTGTTAATGTCTAAATATTAATGCTGTGAGAAAAAGTAACCATGTAGAGTGCAAATAAATAAGACTTTGATCCAATTTTTTAAGCTCTGATTATAGGGAATCAGCAGCTGCCTGAAAGAAAAAGAATAGATCAAAGAGGACGTTACATGTGATAACACCAGCTATTTTTAAGTAAATGCTGATTATGCTGCTGTTAGGTCGTGAACATGGAATTATGAGAAGATATAATAAATAAAGCACCACGCTCACCCAAGAGAAAGTGCTTAAAGAAAGTGACCATTTCTATTATTTTCAAACCAAAACAGCAAATCAGGCCTGCCGATTAATATATCAACACCAAGAAACTACTTAATCAAAAGAATTCTTCACATAATCCACTCACTACACTGCAATATATCCCTGAAATAGTAGGAAATTTTCAATATATAAAATTACACAGGAATAGTGGATATGAGTTTTCTTAATCATACAATAAATAAAAATAACCACTTCCTGGGGAACATTCAAATCTAAAGATTTGGTGTGCATTCATTAGCCATTTTGTGTTTAACTATAATGGTACACTTCAGAAACGAGCAGTACTATGCACTGATTTTTGTCAGCGGCTTCACAGAATCTACAAATTACGGTAAGATTAAAATCCGAAATCTAATTCCAGTGCACAGTTAAATCACCCACACCAATTCTGTAACAAAGCCCTATTTAAATATCACAAGTCTTAAAATATGCCATGACCTTTCTGTGGAGCAGAATTCAGTAAACAACAAACATCAGGGTACAGCCCCTGATTAAGACACAGGCACCATGGCACATATATCCTGCTCCTCAGCTATAGATTATTTACTTCGTGGGTTGCAAACTGGTCTTTGACTTCTTCAACATCATCGGAAATGTCATCCTGCTCCTGGAAAGTGTCCTCGGCAGAAAGCAACCAGGTCAGCACTTCCTCCAGTGCTATCTGATAGCTGTCCAGATCCATGTCAACCTCGGTGACAGTGCTGGGGGTTTCAGCTCGGGGACCCTCTTGCTCCTCCTCTGGCGCTGAGCTCTATAAAAACAAAGCCAAGAACACTCACAAGCGCTGTGAAGACCAGAAGGTGTTCAACAAAGACACACCGGATGCAGAAACTAAGGTAGGCACCACTGTGTCTTAGGCATCCACCTGATTCTCAGGAGCTAGGTGAGCCACGCCATGAAATAGAACGCATTTATTAATGCTAGGATGGCAAAGCCTACAAAAGCTGCATCACTCATGGATTCTGTACTCAGGGACATTCTAATATAGCTGGGAAGAGACAAATAACCCACATGAATCACTTCTCAACAGAAATAAAAAGGCTATTAACAAAGTTATAAATTCCATGGGTCCAACAAGGAATGCTATTTGCATTCGCCAAGGGCTAAAATAGGAAAGTTTCATAGAGGATCTGGAACCTGCTGGGCCTTGAAGGATGGATGTCATTTAAAGAGACAGAGATTAGAATCCTGCTTTGACCCTAGTTAAATTGCTTTTACTGAACTGCATTTTAGACACTGAAAGACAGCCACACATACAGGCTGTCGTACTGATGATATTTTTTTGAGGCAGCTGCCCTCTAGTTTACTAGCTGGTCTTTTTTTCTGAAGAGCCCGCGGAATAAGTTATTCCAAGCTCCTTCTAGGCAATGAAGTATTTTCTTATATACTTTAGAATCATAACCAAACCTACCACCTCTCTGATTCATTTGTTCCCTTCCAGAGCAAAAATTCTTTAAAATTTGCCTACAGCCTGTCTCCACTTTATCACCTCTCATCCACAGTTTTTATGTACTATCTCAAACATACACAAACGTATAGAGAACAATACAAGAAATGCTCATGTATTTAACAGCTACATTTGTTAACACTCCCTTTCATGCTGATTAGGCACTGGTCCCCACCACACACCTGGAAAAGCTTTTGCCAGTGTTACCAATAACCTTCTCATTGACAAATCCACTTTTCTAGCATCAGCTTGAGGATGACCATGTAATTAGCAAAAAAAAAAAGAACATTTTTGATAATCAACAGTACTAGAACAACACACATAAACCACAACTGTTCCAAGCAAACCCGGAGGTCCGGTCACCTTATGTTCCTTAAGCTCTCGGTGGCATTCCCTACATCTGACCAGTCCCCGCCCTCTTGAAGCTCTCCTTTCCCTGCTTCAATAACACCATCTTGGTTTTCCTCCTAGTTCAACAGCATTTGCCAACACGTAAGTAATGAAGCTCCTCAAAATTAAGTGCAGAGCCCTTTTTCCTTCTATGTCCTCTGCCTGCATGGCTTCATCCATTCCCATTGCATTTAAAGAACCATCTACATCCTGCAAACATTTACCTTTATATTTCTGGCCCCAAACTCCAAACTCCTATGTCCTACTTCCTTAACATCTCCACTTCAATGTCTCATAGGCATATCAAACTTTGTCAGTATTTAAACCCTACTTTTTTCCCCCAAACCTCTTCACGCTTCCCATTTCAGTAAATGCCTCCTCCATGCACTTAACCCCTCCACCTAAAAATCAGGGAGCCAGCCTTGGTCTCCAGCTTTTACCGCCCACATTTAATACGTACGTATAAGCCATTCCTACCTTCAAAATTCATCTCAAATCCATCCAGGCCTTTCCATCTTCCCAACAACTGTTTGTCCTCAGCACTGCAACAGCCTGCTACCAGTGTCTTTGCTTCCCCGCTGCTACCCAGACCGCTACCTCCACCACCCACTTCTCAAAGAGCAGCCAGAATGATGTTTGGAAAATGTAATCACATCATAAGACTTCCCTGCTTAAAATCTTTCACTGCTTTCTCAATGCTCTTAAGATACAATTTAAAATTCTTAACATAATTTACAAAAATACTGTGACAGCAAGAAACAGAGTGTGTGAGTGTGTGTGTGTGTGTGTGTGTGTGTGTGTGTGTGTGTGTGTGTGTAGGGTTGGATTTCAATTAGGTTAATCAGGGAAGTCATCTCTGAAAAAGTTCCATTGAAATTGAGGAAAGATGGGAAGCTTGCCATGCAAACAGTGGGTGGAGAAGCGTTTCACAGAGAGCAACCCACACATACAAGAATCTTGGGGAAGGAGAGGAAGAAGTCCACCACGACTGGCGTGCCGTGGCCTGAGATGAGTTGGGGTGGTGGGCTGGGCCTTGTAAACCACAGGAGGAGATGGGGTGTTTAATTAGTATGAGGGCTGGAACAGAAAGAAAACACACACCAAAGATATTCTGGAGGAAGAATCCAAATGGACCCGGTAAACAACATGCAGCAGTTAAAAACAATGAATCAGGGAGCCCACAGATGAAATGATGGATGATTAGGAGAGGTGGTGCCAAAGACAGAGAAGGGAAAATGAGTTAAGTTCTGGACCTAAAACCCCGAAACTGGAAAGCCACAATAATCCTGGAGGTCATTTAGTATCAAACCTCGATATTCTAATGAGGATATCTGAGAACTAGGAAAGTTAGTGACCAGCCAAAGGTCATTCAGACAGGCACTAGGATCTATGAGGTCGGAAGTGGAAGGCGTTATCTAAATGCAGGTGTTCAGAGGGTATTCATTCACATACAAGAGGAGACTTTCAACTGAGAGATTAATCTAAAGAGAAATTCAGGAATTATTTGCTGACCACCTAATGCTCTACAGCACATGTTTGTAGAAAGAGCAAGAGAGGAAGTCTGGCTATTAGTGTTCTCAGGAAAGTAGAGGATGGCAAGATATGTCAAAACAGTAGATGATTACAACTTGACCACGTTTTATCTCTCCTATTAACTTAATTCAACCTCTAAGGCATTAATGAAAGCATTAATGAAAAGGTTAATATTAATACACCTGCTCTTTTTCTTTTAATAAATTTATTTATTTTTGGCTGTGTTGGGTCTTCGTTGCTGCATGCAGGCCTTCTTTAGTTGCGGTGCGCAGGCTTCTCATTACGGTGGCCTCCCTTGGTGCAGAGCACAGGCCCCAGGCGCACAGGCTTCAGTAGTTGTGGCATGCGGGCTCAGTAGTTGTGGCTCATGGGCTCCAAAGCGCATGCTCAGTAGTAGTGGCGGCACGCAGGGCTTAGCTGCTCTGCAGCATGTGGGATCTTCCCGGACCAGGGCTCGAACCCGCATCCCCTGCATTGGCTGGCGGATTCCCACCCACTGCGCCACCAGGGAAGTCCCAATACACTTGCTCTTAATCAAACAGCAAATGGCTTCTGCAATTCTTATCATGTCACCCCGAGCCCTAAACAGAAGTGATTATTTTATCTACACATCATGAAAGGCAAATGAAATTTCCCTCCTTTTTAAAAGAGAATAGCCTTCACTATAAGTAGAATATTCCATCTTTCTAACAAAAGGAATCCCGATCCAATGAAGAAATGATTCTAAAACCAAAAGGCAAACTCCGAAGATTATCTGAGCCACTGAAAAGGATGCGTCATTAATGCAGCATAATAACTACACTGCTAGAGACAAATGCTTCTCAGCAAACACTCAATGATAAAACATTAGGGCTTTTCCTCAATATCACTTGATCCTCAAAACTACTAAAAAGAGCCCTTGGTTCACAATCTGGCCCTATCTCTTGCCTTCTTTTCCTCTAAGCTCTTTTCTAATTTTCTGTAAATCATGGTTTTTTGAAATGGAGAAAATAAAAAGAAGTGGTACCTACTACCCAAAGAAAACCTGAAATAATAAACCCTTTGAACCTTGAAGAAGAAAAAAAAAAATGCTATGCCAATTCAAGACCATTATCATTATCACTAACATTTGAAAAAAAAAATCTTGTTGAATAAAAATGAATAATACCTAAACAAAATGAGAAGCAAAAATTATAATAATAATATCTGCTGCTTGTTGAGTGGTTATTAACATCATTTTAGATACTTCAAACTTATTAACTTTATAAAGTGGGTGGTTTTGCCCAGATTTTGCAATAAAACTGAGGATGAGAGGGTAAGTAACCAATCCAAAACCAGAAGTAACAGGGATGAAATTTAAGCTTCAAAGCCCATGCTTTCTGCCTCTCTAAAATATATTTCTTATCACTTTGAAATCGATGTGTATCTTTTGATTGTTTTGTTGATAAATGTTAGACCAAATGACTTTCAAGGTCTCATCCCACTGTTAAGATTCTCTCATTTTATGAATTATGAGAACTGGTTAGACTAAAACAGAATAAGGTAAAATATGGATTGATTCAAGGCAGGATAATTCAGGAAGAAAATTTCATGACTCTATTTATAGCTCCTGAAAAAAAAAGATCCTCATTGATATACTGATGAATAAAACCACTGTCAGCCCTTAAGTGAAAAACTCACCAAGTAACATATTATCAATTATTCCTCCTAAAAGGAAGGGAAAAGCTTACATTTTGATGGCCCTTTTGAGAATATAATGGTACAAATCCATTTTTTAATGGCAAAAAAAATCAGTACTTAGAGCAGAACTAAAGCTGACATGAGAAAAACCACCTTCAGTACAGGACAAGAGTGATAAAAGATGACCAGATGATAGAAAAACATAGGTCCTTAAGCATGTTATGCAGAAGCATGATCACAATCCTAGACTCTAACTCTAGCCTTGCTGTATGAAATAATATATTTTCCTTCTTAAAAAGTAAAATCAGTAAAGTTATGGTTCTCCATTACATGCATGTGATGTGTGACAGCATGCCAACTGATAAACTGAACTTCTGATGCTGAGAAACCAAGACGTTCTCAGTCAAGAAAAAAAATGCTCTGAAAGTGTTTTTATCTAGTACCTAAGAGAAAACAAATATGGCAAGTCAAACACATTAATAAAAATTTACCTGTACCTGAATGTTAATTTCTCCTTCTTCACATTCTTTCTTATATTTCCTTGGAAGTGTCTCTACCTCACGGATGGCATCTATAGTGACTTGCTGAGGTAGCACCTCAAACAAAGATGTTAAATACATAATTATGGATTTCTTGTCAGGAAGCTGAACAGCAACATCTAAAAGTGGAAGAAAATAAGAACCAGCTTAAATTAGATGTCCAAAGTATGTGAATTGCTCAATACTGGATACAAAATAACTGTCTTAGTACCCATAAACAATGCTAGTATATTATCTTTGCAATACCACAGCTCAGTAAATTTCTATTTCATATAATATATGAGTCAAAGGTAAAGATGATTACATACTTTTTTTTGTTCAATATCCCATTTCTTAAAAATCTTCCCTAAAAGCTTCCCCCATAAGGCTCAAAGGTAAGCTATCATCTAAGATAATGTCACAGATTTCATTCATAGTATGAAAATAAGTCTAGAATTCAGTCCTGCAACATTTGTAACTAAAGTTTTCATAACATATACAAGAAGCTCATACAAAAACACATTTTAATGAAATAAATCAAATACTAAATTGTTTATCTAATAATTCTGTTTCCCTAAAACTTTAAATCTTATGCTCGTATTAACTATTAAATTAAATTAAATTAAATTACATTTAAATTAAATTTCCTCCTGAAGGATCCTAGAAATTGTTAAGCACAAAAGTATCATGTCTGTAATAAGATGGCTTGTACCACATTTCAAAAGGAAAAACACCTCCTCAATTCTCACAATTCTTTCAAGAAAGGGGGAACAAAAAAGCACTGCTTTTCAAGTATTCAAAACTGTAAAGCAAAATCAAGGTTGTAATTAAACACTGAACAATACCTTCAGGATCTAACAGCTTTTCAATTCCTAAGTAAGTTTGAGCCTTGCTGAAGGCATGTTCAAGTCTCTCAGTTGGGGACATTTTGACAACTCTATCCCAGCTGAAGAGATCGGGTCTGAAATCAGAATGCAAATAAAATTCAGTGAAGATGAAATATGTGGAAGCAAAGTTGTTACTGTTATAATCGAATACATTTCAGTTTTAGATTTTTTTATTTGTGAATATAAATTTAAAAGTTTATCTTTTATATCCCAAAGTCTTGTCAAATATATAATATTTTAAAGTAATCTATAAATATGAAAACAACAGGTAAAACATTCTAAGGTTATTGTATTGGTTAAACATGCCTGTTAAAATTCTGGAGTAGCCACTGAAAGACTAGAAATGGTATATTTCCCAAATAGTGAAAGAAAAAAAAAGGGAAGAAGAACCTACCAGTATAAAACAAGAAAGAAAAGAAGATATAGAAAAAAGAAAAATGAAAAGCTCAAAACAAGCGGTAAGAATGAACTTAAATACATCAATTATCGCAATAATGTTAATGGACTAAATTCTCCGATTAAAAGACCAAGTTTAGCAGAATAGAAAATCCAGCTCTAATCTCTTCACAGGATACTCCTAAAGAAAAGACCCTGAGAGAATTTCTGTCCACCCCTCTCCAAAGAGCTACTGTCTAGTATTTCATTTCTATCTTGATTTTCTTTTAATCCCACAAACTGGACATTATTGTTGCTCTGACTTACTCAAAAGTTGATCATTTTCTCTGCGCTCTATCTGCTCTTGCATCTTGGACCCACCTACACTTCTGGGATTTACCTCCCTCGTCCCCACCCGCCCAGTTCCCTCTCCAACTCCACCTCCTATTATTCCCCTTATTCACACCACTGCACCCAGTGGCCTCCCACATGCCAGGTACCTCCTCCCCTCTTGCCTGACATATTTTTCTTCAGCAATATTTACCATTTCTATATGCTCCACAACTAACATTTTCATTTTTAAAAAAATGTCTGCCTCCCTCTATTTGAACATCAATTCCAAGAAGGAGGACTGGGATTTTTGCTTGTTTTGTTCTCTGCTCTACATCCTGTGTCCGGCACATAGAAGGCACCCCACACATACTTGTTAAATCAATTAAGTAACAGATGGAAAAATGTTTTAGCTAAAATTCAAGTTTTATGATATCATCTCTTAACGGACTA
Organism: Balaenoptera acutorostrata; assembly: GCF_949987535.1. Lineage (NCBI taxonomy): Eukaryota > Metazoa > Chordata > Mammalia > Artiodactyla > Balaenopteridae > Balaenoptera > Balaenoptera acutorostrata. Next base: position 21,121,601 of record NC_080077.1, read on the forward strand.
GAAACAGTGGGCAACCCACTTAAACTGATAAAGGAGAAGTAGAAGAAGATGGGGTGTGGGTTTTTTTTTTAACCAGATAAAAGGTATATGAAAAAAAAGCTAAAGCAAATAGCAGGCTTATGGTAAAACATTAAAACCACTCCCTTTGTTACCAAGAACAAAACATTCTGCTCACTACCACCAATGCAAACTGATATTGTATTGAAGGACAAGGCACAAGTGAAGGGGAAAGGGGAGAGGAGAGGAGGGAAAGGGAGGAGAGGGGAGGAGAGGGGAGGGAAAGGGGGGAGGGGAGGGGGGAGGGGAGGGGAGGGGAGGGGAGGGGAGGGGGGAGGGGAGGGGAGGGGAGGGGAGGGGAGGGGGGAGGGGAGGGGAGGGGAGGGGAGGGAAGGAAAAAAACTATTATAATTCATGGTCATCTACCAAAAAAAAAAAAAAACTTACAGTAACAAATTTTGGTAAGAATTTAACAAGTTTCCAGATATAAGATGTAGAAAAGTCAACTGCATTTTCATATATCAGCAAAGAACATACAGGAAATAAAACTTGAGACAATAAATAATTTACAAGAAGAATAAAACACATAACAAATTTTGCCTTTCACATTTAAATCTTTGATGCATCTGGAGTTTATTCAGGGTATGGTGAGGCAGGGATCCAATTCACTCATTTCCATTTGTTCCATACCATCTATTAATCTGCAACATCGGCTCAGTTGTAGATCAGGATGGAGCTATTTCTGAGCTCTTTATTCCATTAGGTTGAACTATATGAAACTGCCATTTATATCAAAAACAGTCAAATTTGGCAATTTCATATGCTTCAGCCTATTATTATATTAGTGTTTTATTTATAGTACTATATAGTCTCAATTAATATAGCTTCATAATTAGTTTTGGTTTCTGTTTAGGAAGTGCTTCAGCCTGTCTCTTCTTCTTCAGAAGAGTAGTGGCTCTTTTTGGTCCTTTGGTCTTTTATTAAATAATTAGAATCTGTTCACAAGTTTCATAAAAAGAATCATTTATTTTTAATTGGGAGTTTTATAGAGTTTTCCTATAAAACTAAAGTAGGAGGCTGAAAACTGTCACAATTCTTTGTGTATATTACTGGTTAGTGCTGAATGAGTTAGTTCACATTGAACTATGTGAATTATTTTACATTTTTTAACTTACAAATATGTAGAAGAAACCATGGACACTGCACTGTGGCATTTAAGTCCTATGGAAACAAAGACGTGATGGGTAGTTTTTTTTCCATGATATTTCTATTCTTTATGTTTTCTTAGAGCGTGTACAGAGGAGAGAGGCAGTAGTGGGAAGGGCCTTTAGGGAGTAGTAAGTAAGGGAGGGACAGAGAGGAGGCACAAATCTGTACAAATCTGCACATCCAAGAAGAGTCACATCTCACTTATGTCGGTGGAGCACGGCATTAAAGGCAAGCCCATCTGTCCAGCTGGTGGTGAAGTTGAGGACATTGACCTGGCTGTACGGCCTGGTCGACTGGCGCACCCAGCTCAGCAGGATCTTCTCACTGTTGGTCTGCTGTAGGTCTGACATGATATCCTTCATGACATCTTTCACCTGTTCAAAAGAAACCATGGCTGCCAATAACCTCAAGTAGTCATTGGAATCCAGTCCTTGAATAAGGAATATTATATGCATGAACCGTTGGATCAGGCCACTGGTATTCATTTTATTTCAAAACTTTCCTTTAAACACTGGAAAGATAAATACATCTTAACAGTAATGATTTCGATTTAGAGGTGATTTTAACCTCACCTTTACATATTATGGCATTTTCTATATCTTAGCAATACTTATGTTACACTTGGCTACACTGAACATTTCTTTCATAGCCACAAAAAAGTAATATTTTAAAACTATACTTTACAAACATCTTTTAATAGGAAGAAAACTCAATTTTTATTTTCTACAGAATTGTGGAAGAAGGTAAGAACTTTTGGCTGACTTTAAAATCCAAGAATGAAGCACATTTCCTGATGGCAATAACAATTATAATCTAGAACTAATATTTTATATTATTATTCTAAATTAGTACATATAATTTAAGGAAGTGTTCAAAGAGTGATGTGGACATATCAAAAAAACCCCACAAGAGCCAACTTAAGGGGGCTTGAGAAATAATTAACAATAGTGAAAGAACAGAACCTATTAAATAAGTAAAAATCCACTAAATAAGTAAAAATCCACACAGATATATAAATGAATGGATAGATAGATAGATAGATAGATAGATAGATAGATAGATAGATACAGAGAAACAAGAGACAAGGAAAAGCTCTTCCTCATAAGTGGAAAGACAATTAACAAATGTAGAAGAAATGATGAAATTAGAAAATCACTTTGCCAAGCATTATATTAATAACTGATCAGGTAAGAACTATGAATGGATCTCAAAATTAACAGACAAAAGTGTAAAAAGTAGCTGAATATTTATACAGTCTCAAAGTATATCTCCACAAAATACTTTTTAAAAACAAAGGGCAGTCACATTACAGTGGAGACACCTGCAGATTCCACCTCACCCAAATGATGAGAGTTAATACTGCCAGAAAAAAACTAATGGACAGCATATGCTTCCTGATATGGTGTATTAAGAAAAACTCAATATTGGGACCTCCCTGGTGGTGCAGTGGTTAAGACTCCGCACTCCCAATGCAGGGGGCCTGGGTTCCATCCCTGGTCAGGGAACTAAATCCCACCTGCATGACACAACTAAGAGTTTGCATGCCACAACTAAGGAGCCCTCAAGCCGCAACTAAGGAGCACACCTGCTGCAACCAAGACCCAGCACAACCAAATAAATATTTTTTTAAAAAAAGAAAAACTCAACATCATTTTTGTGGCATTCCTCCCAAAAATGAATAACCTGAATCCAATCATGAGAAAATATTAGCCAAACCCACATGGAAGAACATTCTACAAAATAACTGTTCAGTACTCTTCAAAAATGACAATATCATGAAATACAAAGAAAGACTCAGAAATTATGCCAGATTAAAAGATGACTAAAAAAACAAGACAAATGAATGTAATAAATGATCTTGTATTTTCTTTTTCTATAAAGGATATTATTGGGGCAATTGACAAAATCTCCAAGAGCTATAGATTACATAACTATATTGTTTCAATATTATTTTCCTGATTTTAATAATTACATGCTAATTGTTAGTGCATGATATAATAATTACCATATGTATAATAATTAATACTAGCACTGTAAATATTAATATTATGTATTAGACATTTTATATTATATTATATTAATATAATAATAATATTGTAGTTATGTAAGAGAACTCCTTGTTTTTAGAAAAATGATTTGTTTTTACAAAATACTCACAGATCTATTTAGTCAAAGAGAAAGAGGGGGAGAGAGAGAGAAAACACAGAAATACAGACAGCTGTTAACATTTGGAGAATCTGAGGGAAAGGTATCCAGGAATTCTTTGGGCTATTTTTACAACTTTTTTATAAGTATGATATTTTTTAAATCTAATATTTTAAAAACAGATACTTTTTTTTCTACGCCAGGAAAATAGAGCAGTTTGTCAGGCTCTTTCACTCCAAATTATTATAAATTGAATTGTGTCCCCTCCTCAAATTCATATGTTGGAAGTGCTAACCCCCAGCACCTCATAATATGAATATATTTAGAAATAGGGTCCTTAAAGAAGTAGTTTAGGTAAAATGAGATCATATGGGTTGGCCCTAATCCAATATGACTGGTGTCTTGGAATGAGCAAAGGAGATTAGGACACAAACACACACACAAACACACACACAGAAGACCACATGAGGACACAGGAAGAAGGCAGCCGTCTACAAACAAAGGAGAAGAAACCAACCTTGCTGACACCTCGATCTCAGATTTCCAGCCTCCAAAATTGTTAGAAAATAAATTTCTGTTGTTGAAGCCACCCAGCTGTGGTACTCTGTGGCAGCTCTAAGAAACTAATACACAAATGATACATTTCCAATTCCTATTAAGAAGTGATTAAAAATCTTCCCACCTGCCAGTGCAAAATGATGCTCCAAAGTAATCCTAAAGTCAGTTTGTGATTTCCATCTACAATGTCCGTTCCTCCTATATTCACTAAATCCACCTAGTAAAATGAAAAAAATAACTTATAAGACAATTTTTCTACGGAAACCCAGGTTTTTGTTCTAGCTCGTTTGGACAGCAATATAAGTAAATGACAAAAAAAAATTTCACTTTAGAGAATCAGGTGAACCTAAATCTCAAAGATGTATTACTTATACAATAGATCAATAAAGTAGTCACAAAAAGCACAACTATCCCTTCACTCACAGAACAGGTTCAGTACGTCTCATAAGAAAAATATTTCCAGAAATCAGTTGATGCCAATGTCCAGAGCAGGTGGTTGGTTTCAAAATAAATCATCCCAATGGCATCAAAGGACCCCCCCCCCAAAGTCATATTACAAACTTACATTGTTCTGATGTAAAACCTGCAGCGCTCTGTTCACATTATTTAAAGCGTGTACCCTTGTGGAGCCACGTTCCTTCGGCTGGAAAACAGAACACAAAATCGAATGAGACAGAGAGTCCCTCCATGTTGCTGTCAAACACCGACATTGAGATGCCCATGAAACAGCAGCTCAGCACACAGAGCCCCTCTGTACCAGGAGCTCTGGCTGGGCTCTCAAGCCACCATGAAGGCTGGTGTTGACAGAATGCAAATTCTCCCACTAACAGCACCTTAAGATAGCAGTTCCTTAGCTTGCCTGAACACTGGAATCTCCTAGGGAGCTTCCAAGAATACCAGTGCCTGTGTCCAACAAAGACTGTGACTTAATGAGTCTGGAGTATAGGCTGGGTTTGGAATTTATAAAAGATTTCCCTGGTGATTCTAAGGTGCAAACAAGTTTGGGAACCAATGCTCCACCAGGGACAAAGCTTCTTCTATCTTAGTTGGGCAGGATGAAGAAAGATTTAGAAGTTATGTCCCCTCCACCCTGCACTAGTGTAGCCAGAGCAGAGAGGATTCAGAGGTGCTATCCCAGGTTCCAAGTAGGATTACAAGGGCCCACTGGGAAGACTGGAATTGCCACCCAGGGAAAGGTGATCTGGGAGGCTTCTTTCTGCCTCATTGGCCAGGGAATCTTATCTGACAAAGGGATCAATCTCTCCAATAGGTGCCTACCCACCATCTGGAAGGCAAAAGGTAGAGTGTAACACCCCACACTTCGGCAAGAAAGAAATTCATCTTCAGAAGTGCATCTCTCTATACCTTTTATAGTAATTCTACCTCTAGTGTTAAAGGTTGTACCCATAAAATACATCCTCTTCATTGGCAAAGTTATTTCTGTGTGAGTATTGGGTACCTTACACATAAAGCAATAGAGTTGGATTTGATGACGGAACAAACATGAAGATAATACTGAAAATCTGAATAAAAATAAATGCCATCAGTTTTCATAACTTTGTTTTTACTATTTGTTAAATAACATTTAAATGTATTTGTCTCTACTTTCTACTATTCAAAACATTATGCCCTCTTTACATATCCTTTCTTCTTTGTAATTCTCTACTGTCTGAGAGCAATAAACACATAAAGTATTTTTTTGATAAAAATAGAGCCCTCAATAAAGCCTAAATATCATTCAATCAAAAAATTCATTAAAACCCCTTTTTAACATTCCTGTTTCAGCCTTTACATTGTAAGGACCCCCAAGAGGGTCTTCAAGTATCAGTAATGATGAGAGATATGCCGTTAGCCTGGTTCTTGAACATGGCATCCCTCACCAGTGAGGTTCCCGTGAGGCCTTCTAGAAGATCCAGTAGCTTCCTTCCATCTTTGAGGTCTGTGAACATATCACTGATGGGTGGTTTTCCACTCTATAAAAGAAAAAGTACAATTTCAGCAGCAGAAATTTCATACGTAAGTGGCAAATAAATGAATAGTTTCATTTCTTCCAATTAAAAGTCTGGATGATCAGCAGACTATATAAACTAGACTAAGTTTGCCTTGTATGGAAAGAAGTACAAAGAACTTTGAAATCTATAACAAATGTTTTGAGCTGAAAGACATAAATTGCATTATCTCTTAGAAAGGGAGCAAATAAAACTGTGATTAATGTCAATATGCCTTGTATGTACAGATGACCCTTGAACAACATGGGTTTGAACTGTGCAGGTCCACTTATAGATGGATTTTTTTTCAGTAGTAAATACTAGAGTATTACATGAGTATTACATGATCCGTGGTTGGTTGAAACCTCTGAGGTGGAACTGGGATAGGAGGAAGCTGACTAAATTATTCATGGATTTTCAGTTCTACAGAGTCAGCACCCCTATTCCCCCATGTTGTTCAAGGGTCCATTGTATTCCTGAGAGAGAAGATGTGTTAAAAATATACATGAGGGCTTCCCTGGTGGTGCAGTGGCTGAGAATCCGCCTGCCAATGCAGGGGACACGGGTTCGAACCCTGGTCTGGGAAGATCCCACATGCCGCGGAGCAACTGGGCCCGTGAGCCACAACTACTGAGCCTGCGCGTCTGGAGCCTGTGCTCCACAACAAGAGAGGCCGCGATAGTGAGAGGCCCACGCACCGCGATGAAGAGTGGCCCCCGCTTGCCGCAACTAGAGAAAGCCCTCGCACAGAAACTAAGACCCAACGCAGCCAAAAATAAATAAATTAATTAATTAATTAAAAAAAAATACATGAGCATACAGCACCTGGGTGCAGAGGCCAAAGAAAAGTGTGCAGATTCTTATTCCAGCTCTGCACTTTACATTCACAGTATAAGCATGGTTTTCGGTACTTCCATTATGGAAGCAGGTCACGTCGTCATCAATTTCAGCTCTCCACTTCAATTTCAGCTCTCAGGCACTAGTTCTGTATTTCTAGGTCCCAATTTCTGAATGATTAGGACACTCTTGGCTCTGTGTCTAAATCCAGTATCCATCCTGTATTTTGAATGACAAAACTTATAGAATTTCTAAACTCTTGTTTCTGACTAATAAACAGCATCAACTTCCCCTGATAAACATATTCTAGCGTCCATGCCAGAAAATCCTACCCCATTCACAGGTAGACCTTGCCTGCCTGTGTGTGATATCATGGTTGTTCGCAAAGGACAATTACTGCACAGAAAATCAGGATGCCTCAGTTTTAATCTGTCTGACCGTTAACTAACTGGTGAACCTAAATCAGCTACTTACTACTATTTACCTTTTTCTAAATCACAGGTATTGTAAAGATCAAATAAAGAATATTATGTGAAAATGTCCAGATAGCTATAAAGCACAGTGTAATAAATGTTGTATGATTATGTTGAATCAAATTATTCCCTTCTAATATGAAATCCCCAGAGATTAATAGTTTTAGTTCCTGTCAATAATAAAGATATTTTATAACCAATAATTATTGTATCTTCTTTATTCTTCACTTTAAAACATACATATAAAGTCATACGAAACAAAACTTTACTCTGAGCTTGAAATGGGTGAGGGGGAGGAAGGAAGCCATCCTGAAGTTTCCTAGAACTTGGCATTTTCCCTTTTTTCCTCTCTTCCTGATTTCTTACATTTTTAATTATGTGTAATGTATAGTAAACTAGTGATTTCTATCATGTGGCTTTTCCATAGTTCATATACTCTAAATGAGAGGAAGTATGGTAAAGTCTTCACCTTAGAATCAGTAAAGAATAAACTATGGCTTATTTATATCTGAAACAAAGCTGCTTTTCTATTTCCAGCTGCCACTATGTGAGCAGTGACGATGTCAGAAATACATGGATTATCTCCATCGATCACAATGATAAACAGATTTGAGTGATGCAGGAGACCAGATCCAGAGGCAATACTTCAAGAGGCAGAGCGGGGAAGTTTTTTGCACACTACAGACTTCCTACCTGCTCTCAGTAAAAGCAAAGGGCAGAAGTAGCCCTGGTCATCTGCTACCTCTTACCTTCCTCCTCTCAAAACCCACCCAAGTACACTTCAGCAAACTAGCCACCAAATACCCAGATTCCCTTTCAGGAAGACGTGAACAACTCTGGTCTTAGAGCAAAGAGACAACAACATAGGTAAAGTTCATGGGAGAAACAAATAGGGATATCTAGGCACAGAAGGGACCTTAGGAATTACTGATGACAAGGGCAGCTAAATAATGTCTGGGCAGCATTTAACCCTTCTCAAATCCAGTACAGTATCGATTTTCCAAAAAAGAAACAAAGTAACACAAATCAGCATAGACTAAAATAAAGTAAATATAAATATTAGTCCATATTGCAAATAGTTATGAACGCCCACTGATGACCTCATTGTAGACAAGCCTCCTACCAGCCGTGTAACTTTGGGAAAGTGGCCTTTCTACATCTATTGGCTCATCTGTTAAACACTAAGATGACAGATGTTCAGTAAATGGTTGATATTATCATTCAGTACATTATCATATCATTACAGTGGTAATGTTTCTCACTGTCATAAAAGTGCCATAAAATTTCAACAATAGACGAAAGAATGGATAAAACAAATAAGCACTTCATCTTAGGCAGGAATGTAAAAGCAGATTCTGAACCTGAGTACATGTAAGTGTCACTTCATAGAGGAAGATCTTCCAAGTCCCGAATTCACTAATACGATGACCTGTAGGGATATATCCCATTCAAAACTAATGAACCTGATGATACAAGAGCACACCTGTGCTTTAGGTATGCACTGTGAGACAAGCATAACTCAGCAGTAAACCCAATGGATTCTTCCCTAGGCTTCACTGCTGCTCAGTGGTAAAGTGGGAGGCGTTCATTAAGAGGCAGCATTAATTTTTCCACATGAGACACTCTTTTCCTCTCCCTTGTCCGGGTCATTCACGTGTTTACTGAGGAACAAATCTTGAGAAAGACTCCTTGTGAAGCATTCTCTTGAAACAAAGGTAACTGAGACACAGTTCTATCCTTCTAGAAGTCAATCACTTACACTAGGGAAACCAATGCCTTTATATTCTTTAAAAAAAAAAACCCAACAGTAACAGCAATGCAATTTCTTTATTCTTTTTCCAAATTTCAGATAAATATTGATGGCGATCAGTAAGAAATAAGTTTTGTGCTGTGTGCCTATTCTCCTAACACTCCGCCACCCCACCCCCAGTGATGGCACGGGTGGTGTGTACTCCCATCTGGTACCTTCAGAAGAGCCACGTACACCTGCAGGAGGGAATATACAGCCCATGGATCTCTTCACTGGACAATGAAGGAAGGTACCAGGGCTCTTACAAATCCAAAACTGTGGTTCAAAACTTACATATAAAACACACACCCACACTCCCCACACACATAGCCAATCACTACAAAATACTACCTATTCCTGACAAATGCAATTTAGGAACGTCCCATAGGCAGATGGAAAGAACCAAACTATACCAAAGAGCCCGTTCCACCTACCACCTAGGAGAGTAACACCTATAAGTATGGTGATTCAGTGCTTTGTGCTTTACAACGGAGGTCAGAAAATGTCTTTCGTAAAGGTCCAGATAGTACTTAGTTTAGGCTTTGCTGGCCAGGTGGTCTCTATCGAAACTTCTCAACCCTGTTGTCAAGATGTGAAAGCAGCACAGACAATGTATAAGCGGCTGAGCCCGTGGGAATGGTGACTGTGTTCCAACAAAACATGATTTGTGGACGTGGAAATCTGAATTTCATATCATGTCCACATGTCATGAAATATTCTTCTTTTTTTGACTTTTTGTAACCACCTAAAAATGTGAAAACCATTCTTAGTTCGTGGGCCATACAAAAACAGACCACGGAAACATGAAATGTCCCTAGACATAATAATAGCATGACTTACTATGTATCAGATATGCTCTAAGAGATTTCCAGAGATTTAGATGCAGTCTTTGTTTCTTTATAATAGAACTTTAAGGTAAGGAAACTGAGATATAGAGGTGACATGACGAGTGAGAGGCAGAACTAGGATGTGATACCACAAGATCTGACTCCAAATCCAGGTTCTCAAAGTCCACACTAAACTGCTACTAAAATTATGAGGGCACAGGGTCATGACATATAGGGAAGGAAACAGTTAATCAGTGGTGTGGCGGAGAAGGTATATTTAATGACTTCCCAAAGAGAGCAACAAGATATATACCACATTTAAATGAACTCAAAATGAAATTTTTCTCCAAGCTCATGGCTTTAAAGCATCTCTGGTACTTCTGAATCACAGGCTCTAAACATAGGATCCACCCTGGGAAACAGTTGGGAAATGTCAGAAGTCATCATTTAATAAAAATAAAAGCTGATTCAGCCTGACGGTTAAACTCTTATTTAGATTTTTAATTCTTTGCAAAGACTTATTTGCAGAAACTTCTCTGACAGACAGAATACAGTTCAATAATTCAATTGGACAAATATTTGGTGACTACCTCCTTTGTGCCTGGCCCTGCAGAAATGCCAAGTTCAGGTCACCCTCCCCATTTACAAGCAAGGGTTTCCACAGTTTTCCAATAAACACAAAATAGTACAAATGAATAATCTTGAACTTGGAAGACAGATAAGCCTTGCGTCGCATTTACCTTAAAAAAAAATTTAAAAGGCCACATGATAGGAATCCAAACGACAGATGTCACAGGTGACTCGCTTTGGCTACCTCCTCTCATCCCCTGGTCCCCTGTACTTCTTTGAACTCTCTTAACACCAGTTCTAACACCATTTTGACTCCAAGAGGGACCAGCGTTAATACCTACAGCTGAGACACTGAAGCTCCTGAATCGAAAATGTCAGAGGACAGAAGCAAACTGTCATCACAATGCAGGAGGGATAAGCCGGGGTCTGAGGGAGGGCAAGGGCTGCAAATACAGTCATGGATACGTGATGGTTCAATTGAATGCGGCCAACCTGATGGGCCCATCACACCTGGTGAATCAGCCAGCCCTAAAGGCTGAAAGAGCCAGTGCTCAGTTTCAGCCAGCAGCGGCCAATTGAGAATCCCAGCCCACTGTTGGTAGGACTTCTGGTTTCTCAAAAGAGCTGGAAATCTGAATTTATGTGTATAATCTCCTGATATTTGTAATGTCCTAAAACATTGTGCCGGATCAACAAATCTTGTCTACAGGCATGCTGGATCCTAGGATGACTGGTAATCTCTCTCATAGGGCATAACCACACACAGGGGAGACACAAGATTAGTCAACAGTGAGTCCTCTGAGGAACTGAGAAACTGTGGAAAGGACACACACACACACACACACACACACACACACACACACCACCATCCACAGACTAGGGAATACGATTGATTGCAAAATACCAGCAGAGTCCTTATACTTGCACAGACCAAAAAAACAAAGGAATCACACCAGATTCCTCTCCTTTCACTCATTCCTCATCTCTAATCCATAACAACCCTGTCATTACTACCTCCGAAAACACATTCCGAAGGTGACCACTACTGCTTAGTGGCCCCACTCTCATCCACGTCTCCAATACCAGGCCAACCGACCTCTTTACTTCTGCAAAAGAGTCAGAATAACTCTAATTTTAAGGTGCAGATCACATCATATCATGTCTCTGCTTTAACCTAATGGACTCCCATCACGGGGAAATACAATTCAAACTCCAAATAAGAGATCCCATGTGATCTGCTCTCCACCCTCTCTCTAATCTAATAATCTAATACTGTATTATTCCCCCCTTTCTTCAATACTCGCAAATCATAATTATTTCCATCATAGGTCAAGTTTTTCAGCAGCAGTAGTAGTAGTAATGGGAAAAAAAAATCTATAAAAGGTTGAATAAGAAAGCAAAATTTAGGAAGTGCAGTTTGGAGTTCTTAAAAGGGTGAAATGCTAATGCTTTGTAGATACAACAAACAAACCAGAAGTAGAACTGGGACTTGGATTTGGGGTTCAGAAGATGGCCTCCTTTATGTGGTGTGCCCTGCTGACACTGACAAGTGAGGGATGACAAACGCAGTCTGTGCCTTCGTGGCACTCAGAATCTAAACAGAGTTAACAAAGTCTGTACCAACAAGCATGGGGAGCAGAGCAAAAGGGATTTATGAGCTAGCTTGATTCTGCCAAATTTGTACCAAATAAGAAATATAGTACAGAGTCTATCCTGTGATTTACCTAATCCCATTATAAATAATGAAGTTATTAACTGTGTATAATATGGAGAAGAGTGAAAAGATAACAGTTTTTAAATGCTTTCACCACTAACATATCTGATGATGGTATCTTACAAACAAATAATAAATTTGAGCCCTTTCACACTGTTTGATTATTCTGTCATTTATTTATACTCTTCCTATTTTCAAAACAGGATTTGAGGGAGTCTATTCAATTCAGTTAATATCCCCACTGTTTACAGCATGTGTGTGTATGTATGTGTCTGTGTGTGTGTCTAATTCTGTATCATACACATGGATTTATATGGCATATATATATATATATATACACATATATAGTGTTTATATCATAATGTTTTTGCATTCTTCTCAAGTCAATCTGATACCCCAATCAATTTTAAAATGATGCTCCAGCATGTGATAACATATTTTAAGTTTCATAGTCTCTCTCTTTTTTTTTGAGTGATTTTTTTATTCAAGGAGTTGGTTATTTTAAAAACTCAAAAAGAAGTGAATGATTTAATTTAATATTTCTTTTAATATTTTAAAAACCAGAATCTTTAATTTATGAATCCCAAATCTCAGCACTAATAAAAATGTAGCTCTTGTAATTCTTCATTTTCTTAAAAACCAATAATGTATCAGTGAGCACTAGGTACAATGTCATTCTGGTTATGTTTATGTGTAAATGGATTTCTTTTAAGTATTTTACAACAGAAATGTACTTTTTCTCTTGATGATGGAATTAAAAGTGGTTTTAAAAAGTCTCTTTGGATTTCTTCTATTATCTAATTTTTTGTAATGTGTATTATTGTATAAAATAAATATAGATTGTTTAAAAAGAGGTATCTCTAGTTAAAATTAAGCAAACTGATGAAATTAGGTTCATCACAGTTATGACGCATATAGCTTAATGGATGAAATGAAGAGTGCATAATCTTCAATGTCTACTTTATGATTCAGCCCCATAGTGAAAGAGTGAAAGCAGCATTGCTTTCGACTGAAAAGCAAAATGAGTGCAATAAAATGCCCAAGGAGGTCATTAAGCACCTTGACAAACGAAAACCAGCAAAATGTGCCACAGTCGCTTAAAGAATTCGTTGAGTGCATGGCTCTCGGCCATTCTCTTTATGAATTCATGGCGGTCAGCACAAGTTCTTAAGAACCGAACAAGATTCCGCTTAGAAGCTTGTTTGGAAAGAGGTGGGTAAAGAAGAAAAGGGAGAGAGAGACTGGAGAAACAGATGGCTCAGGTAATCCTACTCGTGTCATAGTAACTACACAGCAGTGATTTATGCAGTGCTTACAATGGAATCAAAGCAATGAAGGTGCATTTACCTTAGAAATTACAGAAAACTATAAAACACAAGCTAAATCAAATATCTTTCAGAGAATCAAAAGTCAAACAGCATGTAACAGAATTTTTACCTTGATTTTGGTAAACAAAGTAACCGAGATAGTGCTGAGAAAACTGGGATGATAAGGAACCACGTGTGGGCTCCCACGCCTGGCGGCCAGGGGCAGGGCCACTTGCACACTCCACCGGCAAATAACCAGGCGAGGTCTGCAGGCTGAATAAACCCCAACTCCATACGCCCATCAGGCAAGGTCTGCAGGCCGACTCAATAAACAATACAGCTCATTCCATATATGTACAACTGGCAAAGCACTGGAAATGTTTGAAGAATGCAGTTCCTCAAAAGATAGGCTTCCATGGGACCAGGGTGAGGCATTAGTTAGGGCATTGATAATGATAATGTAAAGGAAAAGAGAACATTTCCTTTGTTTAATAAAGGAGAAGCGGCTGCCTTGGCCCTTCCTTCTCCTTAGGGTGTCTCCTTAAAAACATAATAGGCCCAATTTTTTGGTCAGGAAGTAGATAAACCCATCTCCAACTTTCCAATGCAAAATAACAGAGACCTCAAAATTAACTCAACAGTCTCTCTGGAGGTTGACAGGAGACCAGCACGAGGAGCATCTATTTGTCTCTCCAGGAGGTACACACTCGTCGTTCTTTATTCTACTTTACTGTATGTTTGTGTGAAATTCTGTCCAGACTTTCTGGTCTTCTACCAACTGCCTGCATGTACCTCATCTGATATGAGTATTCAATAACAAAGTGTTTTCTCTGTATTCTACGTTGAATAAAGATCTTTTGTGAGAGGATTTTTTTATTTTCCCAACAGATTATAAAAATAAAAATAACAGTGTCAGATACCTCCACTTCCCACCCAGTCTGGCTCCCCTCATGATTAGCCATGGCTGGAGGGTGCCTACCAGTAGCCCTTGGAGCTAAAAGCTTCCTAGGGCAAGTACAGTTGAAAATGGTCCCAGGGTCTCCTAGTCCTCTTTAACAGAAAGAGCTTCTTTCCCCCAAAACTACCACCTCTTCAACAATCCTCTCTTTATAACTCACTGGCCCACAGTGACCTAGACCTACTCATCCACGCACCAATCAGAGCCCACCTCTGAAGGTGGAGATGGTGGGGTCACATGGGCTGAATGCAAAAGCACAAGGTAGGTGGCTCTGCTCTCCCCTCTCTAGGTGAAGGGTGAAAAGGAATTTCTTCTCAGCAGATCAATACCAAAATTGATCATCAATTACAAAGACATAGCATATACTACCAAATTTCAAATTTGTTTTAACAATTACAAATACTAATAGGCTCAATCAAAATCATTTATTAAGTTCTCAATATGTACAAACACAGCATGTTAAATAATATTTATGTATATTTTCTTTAATTTAACCACAGTAACTAGGTGAAAGTCACTCTACAAGTATAATGTTTGGAACCAAAACAATCAAACTGAATGAAAACAAACAACAACAACAAAAAACCCAAACATGTTTATGTAATATAGCTAAAACATGTCTGGAAGCTGTTTAGGAATATGAAATGCATTTTATTGTTTGCTTTAGAGGTATTGGTGAACAGACATAAATTGAAACTTAAGGAACCACTTGAATATTTATGGCCCCCTAAAACAATTAGTCGAGTCGCCACACACATATTCATGAAAATAAATCAGTAGTAGACCCAATGTGTAACTCCAGCTCAAATCTCTACTATAGATGTTATTTATCACCACACAAGGAAGCCTGTACAGTCTCCTTCACGATACTAAAAAGAGGACTAAACATCTACAGACTGCTTTTGTTGCACCCACCTACACATCCTTTCCCACGTCTATTTTTGTGACCAACCACTTCCCACGTGAACAAAGTTGCAAACAATCGGACACTGAAAGCAATGTCCCACTGTCTCAAATGGAACACACTGGAAACGCTCTTCACATTGAAACGTGTAAAAAATGCTTCACAGATTTCCTCTCTTAAGTCCTATCAATTTAAAGTTCAAGCGTGGAATAGTAACTAAATGAAAACTTGGCTCATCTTTGTCTTCGAAAAAGAAAAAGCAGAAATCTGCCCAAAGTGAAGTTCAGCATTTTTAAGTTGGCCTATTCTCTACCTAACCTTTATTTTTAAACTTCCTTTGAGAACCACCTCACCAAACTGATAAAAGCGCTTCTGCAATTTGTATGTCTCTGCTCTGACAGATGAGCAGCTCTGCAAGTCAGCCAGAGAAAATGCAGGCTCAAAGTCAGAACAAATTTCCCAACACTGAAACAGTGAGGCCTTCGCTGCCTCCCTTGGGAAACCAGCTCACTAACAAATGAGGCTCTTAGAATCAGAGTGAACAAAACCCTCAACCTTTACCCACCAGGCAGTAGAATAAAGTGGGCTTAATGAGCCAATGCTTCTTTCTGTTTCTGGTTTAAAATATATGAATAGCACAGATCAGGGATACCACAAGTTTGGGAGGGGGTGGTCCCTGATGGAGCTTTAATTTAGCATTCCTAAGTAATTATAATCTCCTATAATGTTTCACAGTAATGTCTCAATATTTCTTAGCAACATGAGGCAAGCTATTATGCTCAAGTGTGTTTTATAGCTAAAGGAATAAAAATCAAGTGACCTGAAAAAAATTGGCTAGTAATATGCCCAAGGTCACAAATAAATGAGCAGCATATCCAGGAATAAGTATTTAATTTCCTAATTCTGATCTCCTTTAGATAATCATTTTCTCCCGAGCTCTTCATAACTTCTCAAAACCCAACAATCATAAGTTATTCTACACTGTGTGATTTCTCAGGATACCCAGACTCCAAAGCGGTGTGTATTCTGTGACATAGTAACAAGGACTTGCAGCAAAAAGAATATATATTTATAGTGAATGCTATCTTAGTTATCAAAATATTATTCAGTATTCTCAAGCTGTTTACCAAATCCCTTATCGAGGAATGAATTGAGCTGATTTTAAGTTTTAATCTCATTTTTCATCACCATGAATTTAGTAGATGGATCCTATTCGAAGAATCCTATCCCATAAATAAGAGAATCATATGTATTAAATCCAAATGATGATTTAACAATCTCTCCAGCACATCTCCAAGACACCAGGTAAATGTAGAAACTTTGCATAGCTGGATTTGTTTTTGTGAATAAATGGAGCAAAAGCCCCGATGCATTCGTTTCCATGAAATAACACAATTTATGCCATTTTGCACTCAACTCCACACTCTACTCCCATCTAATTCCAATACAACCACTTCCAACCGGTCTATGGATATATACAGTATTAGGTATTTAAATGTATGTTTCTGTCACTGCCATTCATTTATTTATTAAGCCTACAAACACTCACTGGGTGCTTACTAAATGCCAGAAGCCCTGCACCCATGGAGCATACCACTGTCTAGGAAAGGAGAGACAAATATTTTGAGATGCAATTATTTAAAGGACAATTATGATAAGTGCTTCAAAAGCTAACACTTTAAGAATATAGAGCATATCTACCCTAGTCTGGGAGCTCAGAAAAAGTGTCCTTGGGAAAATGACATTTAAGCTTAGGCATGAAGGAGGAGTAGGAGTTGCCCCAAAAAGATGGAGGAAGGAGCATGTGTAAAAGCCATGAGAAGGCCCATTGCGGTGGCCAGAGTATAATGAGGAGCTAAAGTAAAGTGAAATTAGGAGTAGATTGGAGGGGGCAACTACATAGGGTCTTAAAAGCCAAATAAGAACAAGGGGCAGCCATTGAAAGATTTTACTGAAGAGAAAAGAGGTATTCAGACTTACACTTTAAGGTACACTCCAGCTATTCTGTCGAAAATGGAAGGAAGGTTCTAAGGTTCAGGTGAACCATGGAAAGGAAGAACCAGTATTAGATTATGACAGTGGCCCCCTTGTTCAGGAATAATTTTCCAAAAACGATAAAGTCATGATTCTCATACAAATGTAATATTAAAGTATGTTAAAGACTTTAACTCATTAAGTAATCAGGGAGCCAGTAGGGTGTTACAACCGGTTCAAAGAAAAATTCAAAAAACCACATGTTTGTATGCAATAACGGAAAGTTGAAATAAATTTACAACAGATGCAAAAACAAGTCTATCCAAGGGGAAATAATCAATTGCCTTCCAGCTACTTTGCATTTTTATGGATAAGAATCATTTGCATTACTATCTGTTTTCTACAACTCACTGAGTTGTACAGTAGCTCAAAGATGATGGAAAGCAGATAACCCAGATGGCTGAGCTGACAGGACTCCCACTAATTTTTCTGCTCATTGTAAAGTCTTTCGCAATTATTCCTAACTCAGATAATAATGACTTGGCAAAGGGGGGTGTCAGAAAAGATGGAGAAAAATGGACAATGTTAATGTTGAATGTATATGGTTCTAGAATCAACAAGATTTGGCATTTGAGACTTTGGCTGGGGGCAGGGGGGTGGGTGGGTGCCTCAAGAAGGAGATGTCCAGGGGAGGAATTTAAAAGAAATTCCTAAATGGCAGAAGATGCCATCGGGGGCTGTTTGGATTTCTCAGCACAGGGGCACTATTGCTCTGTAGAGGGACTCATACTGCACAGAAGAAGCGGACTCAGTCAATAATTATATTTTAAAGTCCACCACAATACACCAAAGGACATGGATAAAAAAGAAATGAAATAAAATCTGTTCCCCTCAATAGGATTTTTTTTTTCTCTTGCTAGCCTCTGGATTACTTAGCGACACCATGCCCAAATACAACCTTATCCCAACTCAGCAAGAGTCTGTGGGGAGTTTATGGAAATCTCCCAGTTTAGAACTGTTATTCCCTTTCCCAATCACCAGCATGGAAACAGCCTGACTTATGGAAATAAAACAGCCAGAGGAAAGGAAAAAATGTGGCTGAAGTTTAGTGTGACTGCTATGAGCTCTCCTTTTTTTATATATCCAAATAGTCATAATTCCTTTGATAAATGTGTTCTAGACCCATCCTAATTTCCTTCTAGACTTTGATTTCTTACTAGAAGTAATCTGAAAGGAAATGTTTCCAGGGTCAGCTCTACTTTGACATTTTTCTCCAAACAAAACAAGCTTTTAATAGTGGCCTTAATAAAAAATTGTTCTTAAAAAAAAAATCTTAATAGTGGCCTTAATAAAAATTGTTCTTGAAAAACAACAACAACAACAAGCTTTTAGCTTCCATGTCAGTTTACATAACTGGACCTGTTACTAAAAATGATAACATACCTGGTCTTTTCATTGTCTTGGTAATAATTACAAGTTTCCTGGGGTGAAGAATTTACATGGGACTTAAAGACCTCATTTAATAGTACAAAATAACATATACATTATAAATGTATAAATTCAAATACCAAGTTCACTAAATAAACTATTCTAGTACTACTGGACTTCGTGTTCAGGTCTTTTTAAAGATATCAATGACCCGTGACAAATATTGAGATACTTCTTGAGAGAATTCGTTTGGGTACATGACCCAAATGGTCAACAGATACTGAGAACCGTTCAGTGGAAAAGAAGTCACAGGTCAATAACTGCAGTGAGGATATTTTTAAAGCTCAGAGTGAAGGAGTACTTGGGCAGCACTGAGTTCAAGGTTCTAACTTTGCATGTATCAGTAATGGCTGTGGACCTGGAAATGACACGGATCTGCTGGGCGATGCCCCAGTTCAAAAGTCTATCACGTGCTGTCAAGGTAATGTCTTGTCTGAGCCAAATTCGTGGCAATAATGATAAGGTTAAACATTTTCAATTATTCTTTCTCAATTGTCATCTCTATTCTCCTACTTTCCCCCTTTTTGTGTCCTATCATACTGTCTACCTCTCTCTAGTCTCATAGAAGAGGAACAAAAGTAATTCACCTAGTTTCAAATGTTCCCCAATTGTAGGTCTACCAAGACTATGAAGCTTTCAAATCGGTCTTCAAAATCAGTTCTAAGGTAATTCTTCCCCAATGACTCAAATAAGCTCTAAAAACTAGGTCTGCTTAACTTGCTCTATCTAGAAAATGACCACATTATCCTCAGTAATAGTCAGGATGGATAATCTTACACAACTGAGCACGCATGAAACCCTTGGGATAAAGTATCTCATATCCAGACCCTTTTAATTCCTAAAATTACGTTGCCCAGAATCTGGTCACACGAAGATAGATACTTCAAAAGTTTTGAATAATGTTGACTCTAAAGCACCCAGATGTTACCTGTGCCTCTTGAACAAAGCAAATAAAAATTTACTAAAAAACACCTATGTCTGCTTTGGAATAATCCTACACATAAAACCACCAATTAAGAGAGTAATTCTTCTTGACCCTCTGTCAAAGTCAGGCAGTTTTCACATTCCTTACATTCTCAGAAGCAAGATAAAATAGCCCTCAACAAAAACTTGCAAAACCTAAAAATACATTGCAATCAGATAACCAACTGTAAATAGTGGGATGTGGAACAATTTTTAAACTGCACTGTTACTCAAAGCAATCCTAAAACATTCTCATTTTGCCTCAAAGAAATACCAATGTTTATTTTCCTGGCCTTTGCAACCTTCTCAAATAGAAAAATATGAAATTTTTGAATTTAAAGCCCCATAACGGGTCTCTCTTTATTTTATCTTGCTATAGTGTAGTCCTATAATCCATTAACCTGAAAATTCTCCTCCCATCTCAGATTTAGAGGACAAAATTCCAACTCCAATAACCAGTGGATAATTATATTAGAACAAGTTTAAAAATAGCACTATCAATTTCTCTCTTCAGGATTCTCTGTCCCTAAAAAAATATTAATCAAAACATTGATTATGTTCCAGGTGGGTTAGAAATGCTGAGATAGAACAGATTTGGGGGCAATAAGTGAGGAAGTTCACAAAAAAAAGAAACACAGGGCAGATAAGCATTATGAGCCACACCCATGAGTATGACAATCCCTAAACATTTCTACATGAGGTAGAAAGGCCGCCTGAATGATACCAACTTGCTTTTAACCAGGCAAAAATGAAATCATCATCTTTTTAGCTAAGTTAACACAAAATTTCCCCAATGAGATATTATTTCCTAAATGTACGAAGAATTCACAGAGTCCAAAGCAGCACACTGTCACCTTGGTATCTAGAGAATGGCAGGTAAAAATAAAGAGCTGTTTACACCATGAATGTTTATACCATGAACTGTTTACACCAGAATTTCCATTTAAACATATTATAGAGAATAAAGGAAAAATAAATGTATCTGCATACTCAGAAGATTTCAGGGGAAAATTCACTGCACCTCCAACCAAACTCCATCAACCAGAATGAGACATCTGAATCATCAAAGTTTTTGAAAGACTCTGTTACCTTTGAAAATCGAGCATTTATCCATTTGGTAAAAGTCTTCTTCTGCACGTCATTGTGTTCATCTGTGGGAGGGAAAAGGAGAGAGAGGGAAACGTATGAGAGTTTGTACCTTTACTCAGGGTGCTAAATAAGATTATCTCCATCCTGGAGAGTTTTAAATCGTCTATTAGTAGAGTTCATGAGGCACAATGATCCACATCTAATGAAGAAGGGATGGCTGACGAGTTCAGCAAGTACG